>NC_133551.1:24480000-25117500 GCF_048773025.1 Camelus bactrianus
AATACTGTATGATATCACCTATATGTGGAATATAAAAATAGAACTAGTGAACCTAAGAAAAACAGCAGAATCACTAGTGGTTACCAGAGAGGAGAGGGGAGGGGCAATTTAGGGGTATGAGATTAAGAGGTACAAACTATTATGTATAAAATTAGCTACAAGGATATATTGTACAACACAGGGATTATAGTCAGTATTTTATAATAACTATAAGTGGAATATTATCTTTAAAAAGTGTGTATCATTTACTGTACACCTGTAACATATAATATTGTACATCAACTATTCTTCAATTAAAAATGAATAAAAAATAAAAAAAATAACTTTAAAAACATAGAATATGGATAGGAGAGAAAAATGTAGTATGTTAATACATTAGGACTTAAGCAACTGTCAGCTTAAAACAAACTGCTATATATATAGATTGATAAATATGAACCTTGGGGTAACCACAAGTCAAAAACCTACAAAAGATCCACAAAATATAAAAAAAGAGTAACCTAAACATAACAACAACAACATCATAAAGGAAGAGTCTAAGAGAAAAAGAAAGGAACAGGGAATACAGAAACAATCAGAAAACAATCAACATAATTGCAGCAAGGACATACCTATCAATCATCATTTTATATATAAATGGACTAAATACTCCAATCAAAAGCTGTAAAACGGCTGAATGGATAAAAATACAAGACTTGTCTATATGGTACTACAGGGATTCAATACACACAGACTGAAAGTAAAGGAATGGAAAAAGATATTCCATGCATATGGAAATAAAAAGAAAGCTGGGGTGGCAGTACTCATGTCAGACAAAATAGATTTTACAACAAACACCGTAACAAAAGACAAAGAAGGCCACTGAATAATAATAAATGAGTGAATCCAAGAGGAAGATATAACATTCATAAATTTTTTTTTATTCAACACAGAAGCACCTAAATATATAAAGCAAATATTAACAGACATTAAGGGAGAAATTGATAGCAATAGTAGGGGACTTTAACACTCTACCTGTCAATGGGGAGCTCATCCAGACATAAAACCAACATGGAAATATTGGCCTTAAATGACATATTTACCCAGGTGAACTTAATACATATTTACAGAACATTCTATCTAAAAACCATAGACTATGCATTCTGTTCAAGTGCACATGGGACATTCTCCAGGATATATTATATTTTAAATCACAAAACATGTCTCAATAAATGTAATAAGATTTAAATCATATCAAGCATCTTTTTCTAATACAACAGCATGAAACTAGAAATCACAAGAAGAAAACTAGAAAAAAACATAAATATGTGGAGACTAAATAACATGCTACTAAACCACCAATGGGTCAATGAAGAAATCAAAGAGCAAACTAAAAAATTCCATGAGACAAATGAAAATGGAAGCACATCATTCCAATTTCTACAGAGTACAGCAAAAGCAGTTCTCAGAGCAAAGTTCCTAGCAAAATAGCCTGCTTCAAGAAATAAGAAAAATCTCAAATAAATAATCTAACTTTCATCTAAAGGAACTGGACAAAGAAAAAAGAATAAAACCAAAAATTAGTAGAAGGAAGGAAATAATAAAGATTTAGGTGGAAATAGATGAAAAAGAGCTGGTTCAAAAGATCAATGAAACTAAGAGCTGGGTCTTTGAAAAAAATAAAATTGATAAGCTTTAGCTATACACATCAAGAAAAAAAGGAGGACTCAAATAAAATCAGAAATGAAAGAGGAAATGTTACAACCATAGAAATACAAACAATCATAAGAGACTACTGTGAACACTATATACCAACACCTAGGACAACCTAGAAGAAATGGATAAATTCTTAGAATTATACAATCTTCTTACACTTAATCAGGAAGAAATAGAAAATCTGAACAAACTGATTATCAGCGGTGAAATTTAATCACTAAACAAAACACTTTCAACCAGCAAAAGTCCAGGAACAGACAGTTTTACAAGTGAACTCTACCAAACATATAAAGATTTAATATCTGTTTTCCTGAAAACTATTTCAAGAAATTGTTAAGAGAGGAATGCTTTCAAATTCATTTTATAAGGCCAGCATTAACCTAATACCAAAACCAGACAAATAACTACCAAAAGAAAAAAAAAAAAAAAAAGAAGGAAGAAAGAAAAGAAAAGAAAATTACAGGTCAATATTCTTGATGAACATAGATGCAAAAATCCTCAAAAAATTATCAAATCAAATCAAACAATATATTAAAAGAATCTTACTACTGTACTCAAGGGGAATTTATCCCAAGGATTCAAGGATGGCTTGGGTGGGATGTGCCATCCATAGAGCCAAATTAGTCAAATCTCTGTGTATCACAGTTGATCATGACAAGCTCACGTGGGTGAAACAGGCACCTGTTTGTATGGAATGAAAACACAGAAAGTTGAACTCAAGAATTATTTTTCTTTCAAATTCAATTCATTATATTGGAATCCTTGAGAAGAAATTACTTCTTTAATCTTACCTAACCAGTTATGGGAACATAACTTGCTGTGCCAAGATCTACAGCCTCTTCCCAGCTGTTTGGTAATTTACGAACAAGCTCAATAAGGAAGCTTACACAAACCAGTGAACAAGTTAGTGGGATTTCAGCAACGTGGAAAGAGCTTGGAAATAATAGGAATTGACATTATGCAGACAGATCACTTTAAAATGATGAGTCATGAATTTTACTTGCTTCTATAAATGTTAAAGCAGGCCTGCTTGAACTACTGTGTCCTGTGTTAACAGGTTTTAATATTTGAATGTCCATCTGTGGTATTTGTGTTTATCCAAAATGAGTTAGGCTAGGATTTGCTTAGTAGTTCTGGAGGACTTACAAGAGCTCCTGGAACACCTATCTTAAGGAAACTATGAACTCCGGAAACTTTTGAGGCCACCGAAGTAATCTGCTAGAACTCAGTGATAATCAAAAAAACATGACTGCCACACCTATTATTCAGAGGCTGGTACGAGAATGCCATTATTCTATTTAAGGTGAGGAGTCCCTTATGCCTTTACTGATCTGTATTTTCATTACCATCTGGCAACACTGCCTTCGCTTAGGCAATATAAGTTTATTCAAGCTTAAGAAATGACCAGTGGACAATCCCAACAGCTATAATTGGCCTTGCATGCTCTTTGCCAGTTATAATTATTCCTGAATGTGATACTTACTTTGTGCTTTCATGGTAGCAAACAGAACAATAATAATGTTGACCAAGGTCAAAAACTGGTGACTAAAAGAGATTTATCTATTGGAGTCTTTAACATATTTTTAAATTTGAATACTTTTTCCAAGGTCATGCTCTCTTCAATTCCTAATTGTGTCCACTGTTCTGAATGCTAAATTTACATTTTCTGTCTGGCACCTGAAGTTACTTGAGTTTGCTAGCCCTTCATTAAGACAGATGGAAACCAAAGCTTATATGCGATGTTTATAATAATCACAAATTAAAATAATAAGTGCATGTCTTTTAGGGTCTGTCTACCCTGATTTAGCAAAGATTATTATGGGGGTATGTCTGTGCTTACAAGTTGTATACAAAGATACATCTTTAGAAGGTCTGTCAGATGCCAAAGAAAGTGAAATGTGGGTTCTTTGTCTTGTACTTTTCCTCCTTGATTTCAACTGTATTTTTATTTGTCTGTGTACATGAAGATTATATATTTGGGCTGGGGAAAAAGATACAATAATGAAAGCTGAATTCAAGTTAGTATTGCCAATTTGCTTTTGTAGTTCTTAGCTGTCTCTCCCTCATTTGCCAGTACGTACTAGAGTGCAGACTGGATGTGCTAAATTTTTTAAAAAGTATTATTCACCGTCATTTTACCATTAACTTTCAACTTCTATCAATAGGATGATAATGATTTGGTATTTTCAATTATATATTTATTTGTGCTATTAGTGAAGTAAGAGGGACACTGAGGTCAGCTTCAATCATATCCATTTTAGTAATGGTAAATTATCTGGAATTGAAATATTAAATACTAATCACAGATAATACAGGATTTTTATCTGAAGCAGCCTTCTTTGATTATCTATATATAGCTGTATCTTAACATCATCTAGCAATCTGGCCTTGCATTTTATTAACACTTATTCTGAATAAATTCTTCTTTCAAATATGAATTAGTTGAGCACCAGCAAAGGTTCCATTTTTTGCTGTCACATTGAGATGAAGCCTACTGTGATGAATTATTAGGACAATGAAAATTAAGCAAGAGTGAAGGCTGTAATTTGAGAAGGAAATAAATCTGCAACTTGCAGAAAGAATAGTAGCTTGGAAGATTTATTCTCTCTTTTATAGTTGCCTGTCACAATATGGTAACACCAGGCATCGGCGTTTGAAAGATGGTTTCAAAATCTCCTTATTGACAACATTTCTAAGTGGCCAACTTTTCATGTGTCACTCTGGGGGGTCTTTGTGCCTCTCTTTTATCTTTGCTATGATTTGAGGGAGCCAGTCAAAGTAATCACTCACTGGGAAGGTAGGATTAGGTGGCCCTGCAAACCATATGACTATCTAATTAAATAAGAACACTACATAAACCCCAGACACACTCTGCTGCAAGCTGGTGTTGGCATTTGGAGAAATGACAGGTAATGATAGGAAGAAATTACAGGCTCCCCCTAACGGGGCACCTGGTGCACTATTCTTGACCTATCATGTCCTATAAAATTAACTGTCTTATAGTTCATGCTCATGTCTTAGATTGAGGTTAAGATAGTAATTCCCAATTAAATGTAAAATTTCAAAATGCAATGAAATGAACACAGATATGCCTGTTTTAGCCAATGTTTCTCTGTTTATGTTTTTGTTTTGTTTTGCTTTCTGATGTAGTTATAGAATTTCTGCCATATGTTTCACTGTGGAAAATATACAGCTTTATGATGACAAGTCTCAGCCTCTATATCAATGGAAGAGGAAGACACTAACATCTCCTGGGTACCTACCAAAAGCTCAATGACATTCAAACAATTATTTGTAACACAAGTATCACTACCCCTGTTTTGCAGATGAGAAAACACAGGCCTTGAGAACTTAGATAATATGAAAATATCAGGCAATTAGTAAAAGATATTGTCATAATTTGAACCTAAGCTTGTCTAATTTTTCTCTTAATGCTATATATCATTCTGCCATCCAAGCAAATAAACATCTATTTGAGAATTTATGGGCATCAGAATGCCTAAATTCAAATGCTAATCCCTTTTTATGGGCATGTTTCTAAGCCTTTCTGAGTCTTATTTTTTTTTTTTCCTTATTATAGGCCCTAGGTGGGGGGTACACACAGTTCATCCAGTGTAGAGGGGCATGCAGAGGCTAAGATACAGGTTATTTGGTAAATTGGGGAGAGGAACAAGGGCAAATCTCAGTGAAATATGAAGCCAGCTCACCTGTTGAGAATGACAGAGCTGGGTGGCTCAGGGTGACTCTGTGGCTCCTTTAATGGTTCGTTGTAGCAGTGATTTAAAATGAAGGCGCTCAGCACAAAGGAATGTTTTTCTGCAGCCACTTTTACCTGCTCAGAGGCAGGGGTAGAAAATGAGAATTGGGTTTATTCAGGGTTGAGATTCAGCCCACTTTCTAAGATGGTGTGAGTTGAGGATGTGTGCAAGGGAGAATACGAGGAGGGAAATGTGAGCATGCGGAGAGCGCAGGTGGATAGTGAATGAGTGCAGTGTTAGTAAATTGAAGCTTTCACCGGGGTCTAAGAAATGTTGGAATGCAGGACTAGAGGAGTGAGCTGCAAGAACACCAGTGAGCTGGGCACTGAGCCAAGTGCTGGGGATACAGCCATACACAATACAAGTATGTAGAGATTCTTGATGTTTTTGATACTGAAAAGAGATCCCTATTTGCCAAAAAATTGATAACCACTGGTCTAGACAGGAGTTATAAAAACTTTAATTTACTTAACAATTTAATTGAGCAGTAGTAAAGGAAACCATCTACTGTGACTTTATATCTAGACTCCAGGAAAATAATAATTATTTGTTTCAGAGCTTTTGGGTCCCTTGTAGGCAATCTCAAATAGAAGGACAGTTCATCAGAAAATATTTATTAAGTACCTATGATCATGAACAGTACCCCTGAATTCATTTACTGCTGGGAATAACTGTGAAGTTGGGGAGGAATACATTTTAATAATAAGAGCAAAACAAGTATTTTAATTTTTTTATGTACATTTCATGCAGAACATTGGGAATTAAATTAAATTCATCCAATGTTTACTAAAGTTGTTATACTTGACCTAAATGATTTTACAATCTAGTGGGGAAGAAAAGTGTGTCCCAAAATTACCATAACAAAATGCATGAAATGACAGGTGTCAAAAGTTAAGTATAAACACAATGCAAGGGAGCCCCAAGGAAGGTGTGATTAATTCCTGCTTGTGATGACTGAGGACTTCAGGGAGAAATATCATTTTAGCTATATTTTGAAGAATGAATAGCATATATAAAGGCCACACAGGGATGCAAAAAAAAAAAAAGAGTGTATTTGGAAAACATTCTAAGCTTTATAGAGATGAAAGCCAGAGGCAGACAAGAATAAGTTACTTTTAGGAACTTAGAAATCGGATCTTGTGTTTGGACCACAGTTATCTCTGGAAGAGGAATGAGATTGTAAATAGTAGTAGTGCCAGAGAACTAGATTATTGCTTAATGTATACATTTCTGAAAGAGGAGAGATATGGCTAGCATAAAAGTTAGGTTTTTTGTATCACTGAAGAATGTGATAATGTTCTTTTCTTAATGATCATAAACACCGAGCATTTTGAGTCTCAGACATTAGAAATTCTTGTTTTCACACGAACGTGGATGTAACTCAGTGGCAGAATGTCTTTTTCTGTTATAAATCTCTCACTACAGCCTGCTCTTGGTTAATAATTTAGGAGCATGTTGTGAGAAATCCAAGATGCTACAAAAAACATAAATGGCTTTAAGAAACTGTTAACTGCTTTCTAACAATTATTGAAGTCTTTATGAATTTGCTATGATGGAACAAAGTAGGCTTTGGATTATTTTTCGTAAACATGAAATATAAACTTTATTGTAAACGTTTCTATAAAAATTTCAGAAATATTTAACATCTATCAAAAGTAGTTAATATTTTAATACCTCTAATATTTTTAAGCTATGAAAGAAAAATGATATTCTTGATTTTATTCTAAAGATCTTTATGTATGTAGTGATATTTATTGTGCTTATAAAATCTATTCTTACAATTTTTTGTTTAGTCAGTTTCTACAGTTTTAAGTAGGAAGTGCAGCAAATTGTGTGGCTATGACATTTATAATTACAGGAATATAGCTAGAAATATGAACTTCAGGTTTATCCAATAAAATAAATATACCATTGATTCCATTGATATATATCATGAATTCCTCGCTAATCTCATCAACTTAGAACAATTGCAGCATAGTTTTCCACTGAAAGTATACAAAGCGTTTGACTCTCTGTAAATCTCAGTGAGAAGAACAACCAAGAATATTTTCATTGCTCTCATAGTGGGACTGAGGCCTGAAAGATTCACAGTGTTCATATTTATCTTGGTGTTTGTGTATGAACAGTTCTTTGTAGTCCAATAATATTTTCACTTTCTAACATGGATATCTGGTTCTTTCTGGTTATTCAAGCTGCCCTGTAGTTTTCAGAATTACTAAGAGTGCACAAAGGGAATGAGTGCATAGAGCTTATAACATCTTTTGCCCCCAGAGACTTTTTCCCTTGGTGAAAGTGTTTGGCATGTATTTAGAGCAGAAAACGAACGAGATAGGAATGGGAGGTTATGTCCTCTGGTAACACGCTGTGCTGTGTTATTGCATATTATCAACCCAAACAAATCAACCAATATATGTAAAATAATAGCCGAAATTATAGTATATCAAACTCCTCTGTTCACTCTCTTATGTGGCTATTAAAAAATGATATTTTCCCCAGCCCAGAGCTTTGGTATTTGTACCACCCTGTCCTCTGTACTATGTAATTCCAGTGGACAAAGAATTGTGATTTTATTAGTCCCACATGGAGACATTTTCTCCAGGGAACAGCCTGTTCTTTGTGACATTTATTATTGTAGAGTAACCCTCTTTTGACTTTTACTAATGACGGTGCCCACTCTTGTGGTTAAAACCCAGTCACTTTCTTGAACTAAGCCAAATGGAAACAGATACAAAGAACTGAAAAAAGATACAACAATATAATCAAAGTATGTGTATAGCTCTGCTCTCCTTTGATTAAAGTTCCCTAGAAACCTACTTATATGAGAGAGAGACTAAATTACTATAATTAGTGCTGAGATCTGCTGAGTGATTTTACCTAAGAAATCTAAGCCTTTAAGCAATTATATTTTTTTCTTACTTGTGGGAAAAAAATATTTACTGACCACACAATTCCCTTTTTCCATATGTAACCAGTTATAAATATGTATAATTTATAACATAATTTAATATAATTTATACTATTTTTATAATTTTATTTTATACATGTTATTATTTTATACATATACACATATGTAAATATAACATAGTGATGGGAATGGTATCTCATCACATTTGTCATATTTTACTGGCTGGGCATGAGTTGTGAGTCAGTCCCGTCCACACTTAAGCGGAGGGCATTGTTTAAAGGCATGGGCTACTGGGGCTGTCCGGTCTCCCTCATGTGCCTGTAAGAGTGGATGTCAGAATATTTTTCCACACTTTCATCCTTTTCTGTTCTTCAGGGTTTTTTTTTTTTTTAACTGAAGTATAGTTGGTTCCTTCAGTTTTTTTTTTTTATTTTAAAGGCAATTTATTACTTCTATTTTATTTGAATATTCTTGAAAGCCTTGTGGCTTGTACAAGACATTAAGAAATGTTCAGAGCAATGTTGGTGTTCTTAGCTTTATCTCAATGTTCTAAATGATTTATTTCCAAAGAATAAGTCATTCAGGTTCATTTGTGTATGATTGTTTGTGTAAAATACTGAAATAACAAATGGTTTTCCACCACAAAATTATTTAAGAGCATTGGAATAAACTTTGAAGATGGATTGAAGATAATGAGTGCTCTAATCATGGAAATTTTAGCTGTTTACTCTTTGCTTTAGTAAGACATGGAACAAAGTTTTGGGGCTTAGATCCAGAATTTTCTCTCCCCTGTTCTTTTTCTTTCTGTTTTTTAAATCTATATAATGGTATTAGTTAAAAGAACAAGTCTAAGAGACTGCTGCTTTATTTCTAACTCTGCTACTACTAGTACTATCTTTATATGTAATTTTCTTTATGAGGAAGTTAGTTGAACTAAGATACTGCTGCAAAGAAACATATACAGAGAAAGGGGATCAAGATGGAAGAGTAGGGGGACATGGAGCTCACCTCCCTGACAAACACATCAAAAATACATCTACATGTGGAACAGTTCTCACAGAAAATTAATTGGAAACTGGCATAAGATCTCTTATACAATGAAAGCTGCAAGAAAGATCTCCACATAACTGGGTAGGATGGAAAAAATAAAAAGGCATCAGGACAGGACTGGTGGCCCTAGGAGTGATCTGTGAAGAAAGGAAAGTCCACATGGGTAGGCCCTCACCCTGGGGACCCCCTTGCTGGCTGGGAGCCCTCTGGGACAGACAGAGGGGCTTAAGAGGCCTGGACTCTGCTTGTGGGGAGTACACCACTGCTGGCTTGCTAGCAATCAGGACAGAGAGAGGCCAGCACTAAAGGCCTCACTACAGATTCCAGTCTGAAACATGTGCTTGATGGGGCTGCAAGGATGCTCAACGATGGACACTAAAACTGGGGAAGACGACTTGCTCTAGCTAAATGGGGACAGCCCAGAGAGCATAGGGCGCGAGCCAGACTGACACTCGAAGCCCCTTGTTAACACACGTGTGGTGGGGGCAGTCTGGCATCAGAGCCCATTGTTAGCACTTGCACAGCAGAGGCAGCTGCAGCAAACTTCATCAGCTTTCATATCAGGTGGCACCACAGAAATACACCTCTCCAGTGGACAACCCCTGGGGAGGAGTACACAGTAGTTCATTTTCCAGCAGGAGTGCCCCAGCTCCTCCCACCACACAATGAGATTGGAGCTGGATCTGGGGCAGACAGGTCCTGGAAAAGGCCTACCACAGATGCAGCCCAGGTCCCAGGCAGGAGCACAGCCACCTTGATTCCTGCAGCCACAATGCCCCGGCCCCTAGCACCAGCCCACTCCAGGCCGTAGACAAGTACTAGGTCTAGGATAAACAAAATAGAGAAAAGGAAATGACTTTGGGCTGCTTCTGGGCAGAATCACTGATGCCTGCATGGGTGATACTTAGGTTTGCTGTGACTACACATGTTTCACTTGCTTTGGTGGTCACCTCCTTTGGAACAGATCACGCACTGAAGGGCAATGGAACCCTATTAAAACTGACCTTCAAGGTGTCTACTCCAGCAACTGGGGACAGACCCCACTCCCAACAGGGCTGTGACAAAGCAAAGAGGAGTTCCCTCCCAAGATTCATTGCAAGCTCTGGATACCACAACATCAATCACAGCCCAATCAAGAGGCCAATGGCCAGCACACTCTGTGGAAAGATGTGTCAGGCATCCACACCAAAACAGCCCTCACACCAAAAATATGGACTCACATAGTCTACGCAGGGATGCTGCCACATAAAAGCAGCCCTTCAAGACCATAGTAGAAACTCTGTCTCCTAAAGTCATATGGAGTCATATGGAGAGAAAATTTACATAAAATGAAAAAGCAGAGGAACTACTGCAAATTAAAAGGAACAGGGAAATCTCCTGAAAGAACAAATAACAAAATGGACCTCACCAGTCTATTTGATCCTGAGTTCAAAAAGGAGGTAATAAAAAGGCTAAAGGAATTAGAAAGATTATCCATAGAAATGCAGATTACTGTAACAAGGAACTAGAAGCTACAAAGAAGAACTAATCAAAATTAGACAACTCAATTGCTGAGATAAAAACCAATCTAGAAGCAATAGACAGCAGATTAAATAATGCAGAAGAATGAATAAGTAATCTGGAAGACAGATAATGGAAATCATCCAATCAGATCAGCAGACAGGACAAATGAAAAATAATGAGAGCAACACATGAGATCTATGAGATCATATAAAGTACACCAACCTATCAATAATAAATGTTCCAGAAGGAAAAGAGAGAGAAGGGGATCAAGAATGTATTTAAAGAAATTATGGCTTAAAGTTTCCCAAACTTAAAGAAGGAAACAGATACATAGGTATAGGAAGAACAAACAAGATGAAGCCAAACAGGACCACATACTGACATATCATAATTAAAATGGCAAAAGTTAAAGAAAGGACTCTAAAGGAAGCAAGAGAAAAACAAGGAGTAAATTAGAAAGGAAGCTTCATAAGGCTATCAGTTAATTTCTCTACAGAAACTTTGCAGAGCAGAAGGGAGTGGTATAATACATTCAAAACCCTGAAGGGAAAAATCTGTAACCTAGGATAGTCTACCCAGCAAGACTATCATTTAGAATAGAAGAGGAGATTAGGAGTTTCTCAGAAAAGCAAAAACTAAAAGAATGCAGCAATACTAAATCTACCCTGAAAGAAATATTGAAAGGTCTTCTCTAAATAGCAAAGCAGCAAGAATCTATAAGAAAGGGAAAAATCACAATAGGAAAGGCAAACATATAAAATAATTGAAGATCACTTAAATAAGTCAGTAAATTACAATAAAAATGTTGTAAAAGCAACTATAACTATAATTAACAGCAAAATAATAAACATGAAGATATAAAATAGGATATCAAAATTACAAAATGTGGGGCAGGGGAGAAAAAAAATGTAGATTTTTTTAAGAATGTGTTTAAGCTGATTAAGACTACCAGTCTAAAGCAAGTGAATATAATTATGGGCCAACATACTTGAAAACAAGGGTAACCACAAATCAAAAACTTACAACAGATTCATAAAAACCAAAAAGAAAAGAACCCAAGCATAATAAAAAAGAAAACCATCAAACCACAGCAGGAAATACAAAAATAAAAAGAAATGAACAAAGAACTACAAAATCAAACAGAAAACAAGGTTTAAGATGGCAATAAGTACATATTTATCAATAATTGCTTTAAATGTCAAGGACTAAATGCTCCAATCATAGACATAGGGTGGAAGATTGGCTAATAAAAGAAGAACCTACAATGTGCTGCCTACAAGAGACTACTTTGGGGCAAAAGACACGCAGATAGAAAGTGAGGGGATGGAAAAAGATACTTCCTGCAAATAAAAATAACAAGAAAGCGAGGGCAGCAATACTCATATCAGACAAAATAGACTTTAAACAAAGTCTATAAAGAAAGACATTACATAGTGATAAAGGGATCAATACAAGAAGAGGATATTACACTTGTTAACATATGACCCCAATACAGGAGCATCTAAATATATAAAACAAATAGTAACAAACATAAAGGGAAAAATTGACAGAAATACAATAATTATAGGAGGATTTAACACCCTACTGACTTCAATGACGAGAGCTTCCCAACAGAAAATCAGTAAGGCAACAGAGGTCCTAAATAACACAATATACCAGTTGGACTTAATTGATATCTATAGAATGTTATATCAAAAAAATACATATTCTTTTCAAGCATGCATGGAACATTCTCTAGGACAGGCCACATACTAGTTTATAAAAATAAACTTCAATAAATTTAAGAGGATAAAAATTATTTCAAGCAACTTTTCTGACCACAATGGTATGAAACTAGAAATCAACCAAAGAAAGAAAAATGGATTAAAAGTTAACACATGGAGACTAAACAACATGCTAGTAAAAAAAAAAAAAAAAAAGGTCAACAGTGGAATCAAAGAAGAAATCAGAATATTCTTTGAGACAAACGATAAAAACACAACCTTACAAAATCTGTGGAATGAAGCAAAAGCAGTCCTAGAAGAGAAGTTCTCAAGAAAAAAAGAAAAATCTCAAGAAAAACCCTAACCTGCCACCTGAAAGAATTACAAAAAGAAGGACAAACAAAACCTAATGTCAGTAGAAGAGAGGAAGTAATAAAGATCAGAGAGGAAATAAAAAAGATATTAAAAAAAAGACCAATTCATCCAAGAGCTGTTTTTGTAAAAGAAAAACAAAGTCAACAAACCTCTTGTCATGCTCACCAAGAAGGAGAGGGGACCCAAATAAATAAGAAATGAAAAAGGAGAAATAAAACTGATTCCACAGATATATAAAAAAAATCATAAGAAAATACTATAAACAGTTATATGCCAACAAATTGGACAATCTAGAAGAAATGGGTAAGCTTTAGGAGCATATAGCCTGCCAAAACTGAGTCAAGAAGAAACAGATAATTTGAACTGACCCATTCCCAGAAGTGAAATAAACATTGGAATTAAAAAAAAAAAATTCCCTGCAAACAAAAGTTCAGGATCAGAAGGCTTCAGTGGGAATTCTACCAAAAATATAAGGAAGAAATTATAACTATCCTCAAACATTCCAAAAGACTGATGAGAAGGGAACACTCCCAAAGTCAGTCTGTGAAGTCAGCATCACTCTGATACCAAAACAATAATGACAATAAAAAGAACATTACAGGCCAATGTCTTTGATGACTATAGATACAAAAATCTTCAAAAAATTTAGCAAATCAAATCCAACAACACATAAAAAGGATCATACACCATGATCAAGTTTGATTCATTCCAGTGTCACAAGGATGGTTTAACATATGCAATCAATGTGATACACCACATCAACAAAGGAAAAGACAAAAATCACGTGAGATACAATTAAACATCCATTTGATAAAATTAAACATCCATTCATGGTAAAAAAAAAAAAAAATCTCACCAAAGTGGGTATAGAGGGAACACATCTCTACATAATAAAATATTTTTGACAAACTTACAGACAGCGTAATACTCAACGGTGAAAAGCTAAAAGTCTTCCTGCTTCCTGTAATGTAATATACTTGGCACATGTATGGTCTCATAACTTCTCATGCTTTTCTAAAAAAGGCTATTTTGATTTTTGATGATTTTAATTGTTGCAGGGAGGGAGATTTTACCTGAGTTTGTTCCCAAACTCTTAAGATAGACACATATTATTTCTATGTGTTCTTGACTTTTCATTTTGAAAAGGGTACAGTTAATTTTACGGATCACACTAGTCTGATCTGGTGAGGGTTCAGACTCAGTGGGTAACATGTACAAAGAATTCTACTTTACACCTTTTTGGTGGGTATTCCTTTTTTTTTTTTTTTTTTCTGTTACTGTAATATTTTCTGTCTTCATTACAGAAAACATAATATAGGTAAGATTAAGGGTCAGTATCTTTGTTTATTTTTAAGACTTTAGAATTATAATCACAAAATACTACTTTTCATGCTATTTCATATTTATCAAAAATTTTTGTATATATCATCTCATTTGGTCCCAGTAGCACTCTAGCAATGAAAACATATTATTTGTGATTTAAATAATTACCCCTGAGACAAGTTCAGCAACTTAGAAAATAATTTTGTGAATGCTTGATATGTTTCAGACACTGTGCTAAGCATTTTATAAGCATAAAATACTTTATCACACATAGCCTCTTAACTATAAAATCAGTTTTCACATTATAGATGAGGAAACTGAGGCTTAGAGACATTAAATGGCATGACCAGGATCATGTGACTATGAGTGGCCAAGCTGGGATACAAGCCCATTCATCAGACCCCAAAGACTATCCTCTCCGGGACACTGTTTTCTGATGGGTCAATAAGCAGGGCCCTTGTGACTCAAATCAACACTTTTAGTGAAATCTGTGTCTATATTAATTTGAAGTATGATCTTCATTAAAAAAACTCAACAAACACTTTAGTGAAAAGAAACTTGATATTTCTTGTAACAGTATATAAGACCCTTTTGAATTCTACCATTTAAAGCTACGTCTTCAACTGGGAACAATGTGCTATTTCCTTGTGCTCCCTTTTGCCCCTGGCCAGTGTTCTCTTGTCAGTGAAAAGACAGAAATATGATTCAGCACTAAGAATACTCTGCTATGAGTAAATTGTTGGTCTCTGGGAGCGGTAATAACTATAGTATTGCTTAGTGTATTCAAAAAAAAAAATCTTGAAATTTAAATACAAGAAGAAAAGTAGCATATTTTGTAAGAAAACTAAAATTAGCCTTACACTTGAAAATGAATTCAGTATAGTCAACCTATCCTCCTAACAATACTCTCTAAAATATAACATCTTCTTTGATGGTATCACACATTATACAATTAAAATGCAGTTAACTGAACATTGTTGCTAGATTCAAATAGCAGTCAAGAGAGCAGCTGTGCTGGAACTCCACTTTGGGTTTCCTATTTCAATTGTCAAGCATGTCCTCTGATTGTTTCTCCCTTTTTGCCAGTAGAAATTGCCAATGGAATTCCTCCCTTGAAGTTTATATTCTATGGTCATGGAACTTCCTTCTACCTGAGTAGAATAGAGGCCTTTTTCTTTCAGTGGAACAATTGGACTTGGAAACAGAAAACATTAGGATTTATGCCCTATTCTGCCCATAGTACTTGAGAAATAGGAGAGCTGATTCGTCTTTCTTCAGGTCACAGTGCTGCCATGATCACAGCCGAACAAACTAGAGATAGCCCAGCCAGGCGGAAAGAAGTTGATGCACAGAAAGATGCTATAAGTGATCTTGTTTATCTGTCCTGCCTGCATTTGGCATCAGAATTTTGATTGCAATGACTGGTGGTTCAAAAAATACAGACGTACCTGGAGACAATCTTTTACCATCTGGTTTTACAGAGTTAATAAGAATTGATAGAAAATGAATGTCTAATTTCTTCTTTTAAAAATTAATAAATAGAAATCTCTCAATTAAACAAGGATTGGGAGGCTAGAAGGGGGAGTTTTCACACCCTGCAACACAGCCTTTTAAAAACAAGAAGAAAGATTCCTCTTCTTCCCTGGCAAGGACTCAGGCAATGAAAAGCTATAGACTCTTTGTTTATAATTGCCCTCCCAACTTCCTTTTCTTCTCCATAAAAGACTTCTTCCTTTGCTGTGTGGGGACTTGCATGTGGCTCTCTATGGTTGCAGATCCCAAATTGCTCTGCTAATTCTCAATAAAGCCATCTTTGTCAGAGAGGCGTCTGGAAGTCTACTGATTTCAGATCAACATTTTGGTGGTATGTACAGGGGCCAGAGAAGACCCCTGATGGCTCCCGGGCTGGTGAGCAAACAGGTGCAGGACCCACAACATTATTGCTCACTGCTTTTCTCACTGACCCCAGAGTTTGAAGGCACATCTTTCTCCTGGATATAAGTTCATGTTCTGTTTGTTTGAAGTGCCCCAGGCTTTATTCGGGATCTATTTAAAGGTTTTATTTTTCTGGCTAAGGTCTTGCTCTGTATGTGAATACTCATTTGGCACTTTGGTCTGATTTTGAGTTCAGACTGTTTCAACCAAAGCTGGCTGAAAATGCCTTCAGCCCAGTTTCCTTTGGGAAGGGGGTGCTCCAAATGAAACTATGCCAGTTTTTCAACCTCTGGCTTCTCCCTTTGGAAAGGCTGTTCTCTGAAAATTGGCTGAAAAAAGAGTCTTTGTCCTGGCTTCTCCAAAACTAAGCTGTCTTCTTAGGACTGGCTGGGAATCGGCTTGCAAGCTGTTTGAATTGAGCTGTTTGTGTTGTTAACTATTTAAGCTGTTTGAAAATTGTTCTTTACTCTAGAGGAAAAGTCCCTAGGAAATGGGATGCTACCCTAAGTATTTTGAGGGTTCCCCCTAATAGGGACTCTGGTCAGGTTTATGCCTAAAAACCTTTATCCTTCCTCGTGTGCATTTCTAACTTAAATGATCCAGGTGAACAAAGGCAATTTGGAATACCAATAGTGATTATGAGGCACATTTGAAACCCTCAAACTTAATTTTCTTAAAACTGAATTGGGTTATAATAGCTCAAAAATTTCTGGAACTCAATGGACTGCTTATTTTGACTGGTATTTTGAAGCTTCTCAACACTACTGGGAGTCCAAAACTGCCTCTCTGCAAGGTAGATCTTAAGATTAACCGAGGCACACAAAGGAAGAAAGATAGTGTCTCCTGAAGCCTCAGGTTCTTCTTCCTCGGCTGCTTTGTCTCAGGCTCTGCATTTGGCTCCATCTCCCTCCTTTCCTTCTAAACTGCCTAGCCTCCACTATACCCCCAAGTCCCCCAAACCAGTTCTCCCTCCAAACTTCCCCTTTCCTCTGAAACTCTTCCCACTCTCTTTTCCCTGAACTTGTCAAAATCTGTCCCTTAAATTAATCACCAGAGGATCCAGAAGCTAAACCCTTAATTTCTTATATTCCCTAGGCTAACCCTAAATTGCAAGCCAGAGTCAAAGATTTCCCTAAGGTAATTCCTCACAGATTTGCTAAGGCATTTAATAATAGTTATTTAAATTTATCAACCTGGTTTCCCTGACTTCTATTTGCTAGTTTATATGCTTGTATGTGATGGCCAGGACAAGCATTAGATGAAAACTGCTAATCGGGAAAATACTGAAAGGCCTCTAGAATTACACCTGGAGACCAACCCACTAACTTATTATATGATTAGGCTTGGGCAATCACTAGGTGACTTTATCAAGCAAAACCTAGGGCTTTTTGAAAGACTGTTGATTGGAACAAAATTCAAGCTTTCACACAGAAACCTGAGGAAACTCTTCATGATTTTAACAATCTACTTCAGAATGTTTTTATAGAAAATTCTGCTCATCCTTCCGGTGTTCATTCTACCTGGGTAGCTTTTAAGTCTATGTTTGTCAATGGGTTGAACAGGGAGTTTTCCCTTCTAGTGCAAATGACCAGGATGGAATGGGAAAATATGCCTACTGCAGGTTTAGTGAATCTGGCAAACCAGCTCTCTTGCACTCTAGATGAGTTACCTACAAGGAAGACTGACCCAATTCTTAATCATCAACTCCAGCAAATGAAGACTCCAAAAACAAAAACAACACCCTCCTACTTTCTGCCAATATTGGAAAGAGCCATGAAATTGCAAAAGAGATTGTTACAAATTTAAGAATTTTGGGTGCCTTCAGCCCTCTCACATTTTTTCCAACATCCTCCTACTTCTCAAGGACAAAATTTCAAGGATCCAGGGGGGTCTTTCCTCTTGATCAGCTTAAAGAAACATTTCTCCAGATTGGGGATGAATTTCTTCCAATTCTAACTGATATCAGAACTACTCTAGCAACAGAAACCAATACTACAAAACAATCTCTGTTTTGGAGTACCAAAACAGTTGAAATAGTGGAGATCTGTAATGAACTTTTCTCAGAAACTATTCCCTTTTGTTTAGGCTGTGTGAGACTTACCTATATTTCTCCCCTTAATACTTGTATCCCTATCTATTTATTATGCTGAGACTTCTTAGGGAAGATTCATGTCAGAATTTCTTTCTCCAAAAAGGGAGAAATAATTCTAGAATTTGACAGTAGTTATCAAACTAACCAACCAGGTGAATTAAATGACTGAAATCTTTTATATGTTTCACCTCTGATATTACTAGAGCAGATTCTGGAAACACTGTTCACTTATTCCCATTGAATCCCTCCCTTATGGACAAAATCTCCAACTGATTTTGGCAGCATTTACAGAGAAATCCTCTGAAAGATTGAATAATGAAATAGCCCTTGAAAGTCTACCAGATCCTGAGTTCAAAAAGGAAATGATGAAAGGACTGAAGGAAATAAGACAGGCTACTGATAGAACTGCAGAATACTGTAAAAAGGAAATAAAAATATAAGTGAATTACATTCAGAAAACTCAATTGCCAAGATAAAAGCCAAGCTAAAGACAATCAATATCAGACTAAATAATACAGAAGAACACATAAGTGATTTAGAAGATAGGATAATAGAAATCACCTAAGCAGAACAGCAGAAGAAAAGCAAATGAAAACCAATGAAAGTAATATAAGGGGTCTATGGGATAACACAATGCATGTTAATCTACACATAATAGGGATCCAGATGGAGAAGAAAGAGAAAGGGGGATCTAAAAATATTTGATATATATTTAAAGAAATCATGACTGAAAACTTCCCAAACCTAAAGGAAACAGATATCCAAGTACAGGAAGCACAGAGGGTCCCAAATAAGATGAACCCAAACAGACCTACACCAAGACATATTGTAAATAAGATGGCCAAAGTTAAAGATAAAGAAAAGATTCTAAAGGCAGCAGGAAAGGAACAAAGAGTTAGTTATAAGGGAAACCCCATAAGGTTATCAGCTGAGCTCTCTAAAAGACATTGCCGGCCAGAAGGGTGTGATAAGATATATTCAAAACCCTGAAAGAAAACCTGCAACCTAAGACACCCTACCCAGCAAGACTATCCTTTAGAACAGAAGGAGAGAGAAAGAATTTCTAGTCAAGCAAAAACTAAAAGCATACAATAATACTAAACGCATTTTAAAAGAAATATTGAAAGGTCTTCTAAGGTCTTCTCTAAATAGAAAAGAAGCAGGAATATATAGAATAGAAAAGAGAAAACTACAATTGGAAATGTGATAACTATAATGAACATCAAAAGAACAAAAATGAAAGTGTAAAAGAGGACATCAAAACCATAAAATATGGGAGAGGCTGAGTAAGAAAATGTAGGGTTTTTCTTTTTTTCATTATTTTTAGGATATGTTTAAGCATATATGATCACCAGTCTAAAGCAAATAGATATAGTAGTGGATTAACATAATTGTAAAACAGGGTTAATGACAAATCAAAAGCAACTGAGTCACAAAAACCTAAAAGAAAAGAAATCAAGCTAATACAAAATAAAATAATCAAACCACAAAAGGAAAAACAAAAAGAAAAAGAAAAGAACAAGAAAGAAATACTAAATCAACTAGAAAGCAAAGTTTAAAATGGCAATAAATACATATCCTATCAATAATTACTATAAATGTCAATAGACTAAAAGTTCCAATCAAAAGATATAGAGTGGCAAATTAGATAATAAAACAAGAGCCTACAATATGATGCCTACAAGAGACCCACTTTAGGGTGAAGGACACACATAGACAAAGTGACAGAATGGAAAAAAGATATTTAATGCAAATGGAAATGACAAGAAAACAGGGGTAGCAATACTTGTATCAGGCAAAATAGACTTTAAAATAGAGGCCATAAAGAAAGATAAAGAAGGACATTATATAATGATAAAATGAGCAATACAAGAGATATTACACACATTAACATATATAAACCCAATATAGGAACAACTAAATAGATAAAACAAATACTAGCAGACATTAAGGGAAAAACTGATGGGAACACAATAATAGTAGGAGACTTTAATACCCAACTAACATCATTGGACAGATCTTGCAGACAGAAAATCAATAAGGCAGTGGAGCTACTAAATGACACAGTAAAACAGTTAATCAATATTTTCAGGACATTACATCCCCAGAAAACAGAATATACATTCTTTTCAAGTGCATATGAAACATTCTCTAGGATAGACCATATACTCAGACAAAAAACCAACCTCAAAATTATAAGAGGATAGAAATTATTTCAAGCATTTTTTTTCTGACCATAATGACATGAAACTAGAAATCAACCACAGGAAGAAAAAGTGAAAAAGAAGCAACTGCATAGAGACTAAACAACATGCTACTAAAAAAAAAAAGTGTCAGTGTTGAAATCAAAGAAGAAATTTAAGAATACCTTAAGACAAATGATAATGAAAACACAACCACACAAAATCCATGGGATATAGCAAAAGCAATCCCAAGTTCATGGTGATAATAGACATTCCTCAAAAAAACAAGGACAATGTCAAATAAACAACCTAACCCACCACCTAAAAGAATTAGAAAAAGAAGAACAAACAAAACCAAAAGTCAGCAAAATGAAAGAAATAATAAAGATCAGGGAGGAAATAAATAAAATAGAGATTTTTAAAAAATGGGGAAAAATCAATCCAACCAAGACCTGGTTTTTTGAAAGAGTAAACAAAATCTACAAACCTCTGGCCAGGCTCACCAGGAAAAAAAGAGAGAGGACACAAATAAACAAAATAAGAAAGGAAAATGGAGAAATTACAACCAACACCACAGAAATACAAAAACAAACAAACAAACAAAAAAGAATATTATAAAAAACTATATGTAAAAATGGGACAACCTAGAAGAAATGGACAAGTTTCTAGAAACATAAAATCTACCCAAACTAAATCAAGAGGAAATAGATCATTTGAACTGACCAATCTCTAGAAGTGAAACAGAATCAGCAATAAAAAAAAAAAAAAAAAACCTCCTGCAAACAAAAGTTCAGGACCAGGTGGCTTCACTGGGGAATTCTACCAAATATACAAAGAAGTACTTATATTGTTCCTTCTCAAACTCTTCCAAAGATTTAAGAGGAGGAAACACTTCCAAACTCATTCTATGAATTCACCATCACCCTGATACCAAAACCAAAGATACTGCCAAAAAAGAAAATTACAGGCCAATATTGTTGATGATCATAGATATAAAAATCCTGAACCAAATATTAGCAAACAGAAGCCAACAACGCATAAAAAACATCATACACTACGATCAAGTTAGATTCATCCCAGGGACACAAGGATGGTTCAACATATGTAAATCAATGTGTTACACCACACTAACAAAAGAAAGGAAAAAAATCACATGATTATCTCAACAGATGTAGAAAAATCATTTGATCAAATTCAACACCCATTTATCATAAAAACTCTTGTCAAAGTGGGTATAGTGGGAACATATCTTGACATAATAAAAGCTCTACATGACAGACCTACAACCAGCAATAATACTCAGTGGTGAAAAGTTGAAAGCCTTCCCACTTAAATCTGGAACAAGACAAGGATGACTACTTCCACCATTTCTATTCAACATAATATTGGAAGTCCAAGCCATAGCAATCAGGCAAGAAAAAGAAATAAAAGGGATCCAAATTGGAAGTGAAGAGAGAAAATTCTCACTATATGCAGATGACATACCCTAAAACTCCCCACAAAACGGCTAGAACTGCTATACAAATTCAGCAAGGTAGCAGGATACATGATTAACAGACAGAAATGTGTTGCATTTCTTTATACTAACAACAAAATATCAAAATAGAAAGTTTTAAAAATGTCTTTTAAAATCACATTAAAAAAGTAAAATATTTAGGAATAAACCTGATGAAAGAGGTAAAAGACTTATACATGGAGAACAACAAAACATTGATTAAAAAATTAATATTATTTAAAGAAATGGAAAGATATCTCATGATCTTGGACTGGAAAAATTAACATTGTTAAAATGACCATACTACCCAAAGTAATCTACAGATTTAATGTGATCCCTATCAAATTAGCCAGGACATTTTTCACAGAATTAGAACAAATAATCCTAAAATTTATATGGAATTACAAAAGACCCAGAACTGCCAAAATGATACTGGAAAAAAAAAAAAAAAGAAGAATGAATCTGGGGGAATAACCCTCTCAGACTTCAGATAATACTACAGAGCTACAGTAATCAAAACAGCATGGTATTGGCACAAAAACAGACATATGGATTAATGCAACAGAATAGAGAGTGCAGAAATAAACCCAAACACCTACAATTAATCTTTGACAAAGGGGGCAAAAATATACAATGGAGAAAAGACAGTCTTTTTAGCAAGCGGTGTTGCAAAACTGGACAGTGACATGTAAGTCAATGAAGAACACTCCCTCACACCATACACAAAAATAAACTCAAAATGCTTTAAAGTCTTAAACATAAGACAAGACACTATAAAACTCATTGAAGAAAACATAGGCAAAACATTCTCTGACACAAATCTTAGCAATGTTCTCCTAGGGCAGTCTACCAATGCAACAGAAGTAAAAGCAGAAATAACCAAACAAGACCTAATTAAATGTATAAGATTTTACACAGCAAAGAAAATTATAAACAAAACAAAAAACAAGATGTGGAATGGGAGAAAATATTTGCAAATGATGTGACTGATAAGGGCTTAATTTCCAGAATATACAAACAACTCATACAACTCAATAACAATAACAACAATAACAACAAATCCTAATCAAAAAATGGACAAAAGACCTAAACAAGCATTTCTTTAATGAAGACATACAGATGGCCAATAGGTACATGAAAAGATGTTCAATATTGCTAATTATCAGAGAAATGCAAATCAAAACTACAATGAGGTATCGCCTCACACTAGAATGGCCATTATTAAAAAGTCCACAAACAATAAATGCTGGAGAGGGTGTAGAGAAATGGGAACCCTCCTTCATGGTTGGTGGTAATGTACTTTGGTGCAGCCATTATGGAGATTCCTCAACAAACTAAAAATAGACTTACCATATGATCCAGCAATCCCACTCCTGGGCATATATCTGGAGAGAATTCTAATTCAAAAAGATACATGTACCCAATGTTCATTGCAGTACTATTTACAATAGCCAAGACATGGAAATAACCTAAATATCCATTGACAGATGATTAGATAAAGAAGTTGTGGTATATTTATACAGTAGAATACTACTCAGCCATAAAAAAGAATAAAATAATGTCATTTGCAGTAACATGGATGGACCTGGAGATTGTCATACTAAGTGTAGTATGTCAGAAATATGACATTACTTATATGTGGAATCTAAAAAAAGAACACAGATGAACTTATTTACAAAAGAGAAAGAGACTCATAGACATAGAAAACCAACTTATGGTTTCTAGGGGAAAAGGGGTTGGGACGGATAAATTGGGAGCTTAAGATTTGCAGATACTAACTACTATATATAAAATAGTTAAACAACAATGTCCTACTATATAGTGCAGGGAAAAGTATTGAATATCTTTTAGTAACCTACAATGAAAAAATATTAAAAAGAATATATATGTACATGTATAACTGAAATATGCTGTACACTGGAAATTGACATAACACTGTAAACTGACTATACTTCAATTAAAAAAAAAGATTTCCCAAACTGAGGATGACATCTGATGAAACAGATTTGCTAAGATATCTGGACCAGGCTGGTTGGAATTTTGTTGCCAAAACTTGGATGACAGTAGACCCTTCAGATAATCTTCAATGTCTATGATCTTGATAATATATTGACTTTAGATTAAAAAATACCTGAAAGATCTCTCTCCTCACCCTTGAATGTGATCTTCATAGGTTTCCAACCTATGCACTTTTTCTTCAATGTGAGACATTACACCCAGGAAAGATCCTTTCTCGACATTGAGAGACACAAAGCCACTGAAACTAGAAAAACCTGACTCTCAATTAACGATGCTTTCAGAGAAAGATTCTGATAAAAAGTGAAAAATTAAAAATTAATCAACAGAAACCTCCATAAACTAAATTTGGGAGACTAGAAGTTTGAGTTCTCACACCCTGCAATGATAGCAGAGCCCAACTAGAAGAGTTCTCTCCTGGCAAAGACTCAGCCAATGAAAAGCCACAGACTCTCTTTTCACTACAGCCCACCTAATTTCCTTTCACTCTTTATGAAAGCTTTCTCCTTCCCTTGCCTTTTGAGATCTACACATGGTTGCAGATTCCAAATTGCAATTCTCCGCTGATTATGATTAAACCCATGTTGGCTGGATAAATACTTGGTATTCTATTAGTTTCAGGACCATATTCTCACTAAGGAATTAAATTATTTTTGCCACCCTCTCTTTTTTTTTTTTTTGTCCAAGACAGTTTTTTGATTCCAGTTCAGACTACATTTCTTAAATTATCCAGGATTTATTTATTTATTTTTCCACTTGTCTCAATTTGCATAGAATTCTATCTTGGACATTTGCTGGTTTGCATTTTCAACATATATCCCTCCCACTACTGATAAGAGTACAGTCATTTTGCTTGGGGGATTTATTCCATTGAATATGATGCAATGAGACTGTTTATAAAAGGACCTTCTGTTTTGCAGACAATTGGCCCATAACCCAAGTTAAGCCTGCTAGAGCCTCTGTTCCTAGAGTATAATTCCTAAGATGAGAATCACATAGAAAAGATTTGGTTGGAGCTGACTGGTCCTGCTGGTGGTGCCCAGAGGCTTTCACTGATTCTGGACTCCAGATCCTTGTAGCTGCTGTTCCTGAACTATTTAAACTATTTTTAAAAAATATTTCCTTTAATTCTATGTTCTACCCCATATCCATCCTCTAAATACCTTCAGCAAGCACTAGTTTCAGTTCTCTGCCAAAGATCATAGCTGATATAAGAATACAATTTAATTGTTCATCCACATTTTACCTACAGTTGGGTAGGCCACGAGTGCACCTGATAGAATTGTCTTTTCATTTTTATGTCTATCTGTCCCAGTCTTTGTGTTCTGTTTTTCTTTAGTCCCTACTTCTACTTTGGGAAAAAAGAGTGTATCAAATTGTTATTGGGTCTATGCTGAAACTAATTCTTACACTGGACAGAAAGACTAGATACAATTTATTTTCTGTTAGTCATCCTGCTTTACAACTCATCCAGGCTGATCGTCTGTTGGTTTCTCTTCTGTCGCTGTGTAGGCTGCAAAGTGCTGAGCAGTCTTGTCAAGCCATATTACATGTTCATCAACTCTCAGTCACTCTGAGAGTTCTGATAAGTTATTAAGGTATTTAAGCCAAGCCTAAAGACAACAGAGAGTCCTGTAAAGAAGTGTCAGAGCTGGTTGTGTGACCTTAACCTGTTGTATGTTTTTAGCACCGTTGAGCTATTTTATCCTTGTTAGACAAGTAATATTAGATGGGAAGATGGGCTTACAACTGTAGCAGGCTGCTGTACGGCCTGTCCAAATATACACAGCAAGTCGGAGATTCTACTCAGAAAAAATAAGATGTTGATGTGCTGAATAATCTGAAAAATAACAGATCTTTTAATAAAAATATGCTAGTTTATTATTATATCAGAGTTCAAAAAAAAAAAAGCTTCAAGTTGCAAACAAAATTCTAGAGCATAAGTGGAAAAGGTATAGAAATGACCATTATTAACACCTTTTGCTTTTAGCCATAGTCAATTAACCAGAAAGCCTCAGCAGTCTCAGACTAACACTTGAGCATGGATAACGTGGATTTAAATATCCATGTATATGCAATGATTTCTATGAGCATGCTTGGAGAGTTATTATTTAAACAGTCTACTGGTTAATATTCTAAATCTCAAGAATTGCCACATAATCTCCACTAACTCCAAAATTCACCTTATCATTGGCGTATGAGGTAGTAAAGGTAATGATACTACTTTTATTTGGTTCTGGTGTTCTTCACACGCTTGGAGAATTAGGGTAGAAAATTATGTTTTAGAAACACACATTTCTTTAATACAGAAGAGCTCTTTGTTCTGATACGAGATGTGTGGGCTTTCTTTGTGTTCTCCTATTTTAAATCATTATCGTATTCTCTGGAAAGGTGAATACTAGATAATATCTGGTTGGCTAAATTTCTAAACCCCTCTAGTGTCTTGCAGAAAAATCTTCTTACATTCAGAATGAAATGTAACAAGTTATCAGGAAGGTTAAGTCAGCACTATAACCATAATTCTTAGACACACACATATATGCACGTGCGCACACACATACACACACTCGGTCCTTGTTATACAAGAAAACTTAGCATAAAATAATAGACAAAAGTGAATCTCCTAAAATAATCCTGGAGGAAGCAGGGTGTTATTGAGGCTTTCTGAAAAATTAAACCTAATAAAACAAGTAATTTTATTCTATATTTAGTAAAATCTGGGCTACAATTAAAATTAATAATTCTTAAAACGTAGACTTGCTAAAGCATTTTTTAAAATATTTTGACAAAATGGTTGTGTGATAGTATTATGTGATATCTTAAATTTAACTGACTTGCAGCAACATCATAAAAAGTATCAATTTTACAAAATATACTAGAGTGTCATAATTTTTTCCAAGGGACACTTTTTATGCTTTAAAACTCAAAACATTATCATTTTAAGGACTTTGTTGATTTTTATCTTCTTCAAGTGTTTATTGGCTTAAATTAGCTTGATCATCATAAGTCAGGGGCTTTGTGATTCCAGCAGTTGCTCCAAGATCATTTACACCATTGTTATAAAATTTTATTCTTTTTGCAGTATTTGAAATTTTGCATATATTTGTATTTTGCATTTAGGTGTTTTTCATTTTTACAATGAACCAGGAGATTAAGTTAATCTGAAAATAACGCTTGTGCTAATAATGTTCAGAGGGATAAACTGTCCAATGCTTTTCCTTCCTGTGGGAACTAGAAACTAGAAATTCAAGCAATAAGTAGACAATACTCCACTTAGCACATTGAAAAGGCACTAAGGACTTAATTTGGAATTACCTTGAATTTTTGATTGATGCTTGAAAAAAGATCTAACAGTCATGAGCTGAAGCTTCTAATCATTCTTTGCCATCATTGATAAATCTCAGTATTAATAAATCCAAAAGGAACCCTACTTCAAAATGACACCTGCACCCCAATGTTCATAGCAGCACTATTTATAATACCCAAGACATGGAAACAGCCTAAATGTCCATCAACAGATGACTGGATAAAGAAGATATGGTATATTTATACAATGGAATACTACTCAGCCATAAAAACCGACAACATAACACCATTTGCAGCAACATGAATGCTCCTGGAGAATGTCATTCTAAATGAAGGAAGCCAGAAAGAGAAAGAAAAATACCATATGAGATCGCTCATAAGTGGAATCTAAAAAACCAAAAAACCAAAAAACAAACAAAGCATAAATACAAAACAGAAATAGACTCATAGACATAGAATACAAACTTGTGGTTGCCAAGGGGGCGGAGGGTGGGAAGGGATAGACGGAATTTCAAAATTGTGGAATAGATAAACAAGATTATACTGTATAGCACAGGGAAATATACACAAGATCTTGTGGTAGCTCACAGAGAAAAAAATGTGACAATGAATATATATATGCTTATGTATGACTGAAAAATTGTGCTCTACACTGGAATTTGACATAGCATTGTAAAATGATTATAAATCAATAAAAAATGTTAAAAAAAAAACCCTGAAATAACCCAATTCTTTCTAATTTCTGTTTCCACCTTTCAGTCGTATCTCTATGATTGTTCTTTGGGTGCCCCAGCTGTCACTGATGACCGGATCTGGCTTTTCTCTCTGTGGACTTTTGTGCTATGGATTGATTTCTACTTGAGTAGGATGAAAGAAGAAAATAAGTGAGTAATTTTTCAAAATGTGTAACACAGCTCAGAAACAATAGCTTTCCTTTATATTGATTGTTGGCAAATCTTACGTCTAGTAATCACCACTAAACAGTCCATGTGACTGCTGGAGAAAGGAATGATTTATCTTAATACTACAGAATTAGTGATCAGCTATGCATTTAATTGTGTTATGCATTGAGTCCAATAACTGTACTGAATGTTGGCTTAATTAGAACTTTGTACCTGAAGTTCTGCCTATATAAATAAATTTTAAATAAAAAAGACTGGAGATTGGAATGCATGTTACATGTAAATGATGCTGCCATCACTTTTTTCTTTCCTCAGAAGGACAGTATCTTTTTCTCTTTTCCTTATTCTACTCACTTAAGCATAAAGCCTATCTTCTTTTCCCTTCTCTTTTCTACACTTTCTCCCTTTCCATCATCTACTCCCCTCCCCTTTGTCTCCTTTCCATTTGAATGTCTATTTCTTCAGTTATTACTGTTAAGTTAATGATCATCAGTACGCTCTCCAGAATGGGGCCATGTACAAATCAGTCATTTGTAGTAAGGTCTAGCACTGCCAGGCACTATGCTAAGTGTTAATTTACTCCTTTCAAAAACCATAAGACATGAGTACTATAATTAGCATCCCCGATTTATATAGATGAGAAACTGAGGCACAGAGAACTAGGTCATTAAGCTAGTAAGTGTGAGCTCTAGAATTTGAACCCAGGAAACCTGGCAGCAGAGTTTATAATATTAATAACTCTGCTGTGGAGTCTTTCATAGAGTAAGAAAAAAAATTACCCCTTTCCAAAGATTTTGCAATTTAACAAATTATAATGATCAGATGGGAACATAGTCTTGGAAAATGTCACTTCCCATAAAATTAGAAGATCAGGAAAATTTTCAATTGGCTTTTTTGGCTTCCTTTGCTCATTGAGAATAGCAGCAAAGTGTTTATAATATACTTACTTATTATTCAGATTCTATATAAACTCTTTATGGGAAACTTCAAACTAGTCATTTCATTTATGCAGACAAAAAGTGCAGCTGAGAAATCTAAATATGTATTTAAATATAGTGAAAATTATTATTTTTCCCCTAAGTAAGCCTTCCATTATTCTTCTGGAACTTCTCTTATCCATGTAATGGCTCTTTTGTTGTTGAGACTTTCCTGAGTTATTCATTGACAGCTGCAAAACTGCTTTGCCAAGTTAAAAATAAAATCTGTATTTTGAAGGATACTTATTTGCTAAACAGGAGATGATTTATTTAGTTGCCTGTTTATAACAGTTCTAGAGAGAGAGAACTTTAGGAGTGCATTTTTATCTGAAATCACTATTAAGAGTTCATTACATTCTTCCATATTTAGGATTTTATTCTTTCATTTTTGTAATATCTTTGCAATTAAACACTGGTAAAATGGACTCACTTTTCACTTTTTTGTTTTATTCTCCTTAAATCCTTTCTTATCAATGGCCTCCTTAGTTCTCCAGTTTCATCTAGATAATTAAATGAAACTTATCAATTGAACATCAATTAGGAACTCAAAACAGCAATTATACACTTCAGCCTAGCATTCTCTGAGCGCTGTAGAACGGCGATATCTTTTCTGACTCACCCCATTTCCTATCTCGTCTGAAAATAAGTCATCTTACTATGATATTCATCATTGCCTTCTAGGGCTTAATTTAGTATGCAGAGAGTAAAAAGAAATGCATAAGCACTCATTTAATATAGGTTAAAAAAACTGGTGAATAAATAAAGTAATGAATAAAATGCTCAACTGTTGGCCTCACTACTTTCTGCAAAGGCATTTATTCCTTGAAAAGGCATTTTTGTTTATTTCGTTTAAGCTACTTCTAAGATTTCTTCCTATTCTTTCTTCCTCTCTCATCCTTCAGGTTGTAGATTGAATGATCTTTACTGAGTATAATATATGCAAATTGAGCATGTTTAATTGTTATTACTAAAATCCTAGCTCATTTTTATTTTCTATATTAAAAATTTTCAGGTATAACAATTAATGAATATAATGATGACATTCTCGAGGAAACGGCATGCATTTGATATAAATAAAAATAGATTACAGACTATCTAAGGAGATTTGGTCCAACAGGTGCCTCTGTGGCATGCTTAGAGGGCTGTACAATCCGAAATAGTGTATAAGACCTCAAAAATAGTTAAAACTTCCTTATCACACATCCTTCTCAAGATTTAGAGTCCCCTGCACAAGATGCATTTGTGTTTGTTTGGGAAATGTGCATTTATGGAAAAAACACACCAAACTGAAATTTAGGGTCAGTTTGGCCCCAGACTAGAATCTCTGAGTAACCCCAGTCTTCTCTGGGTTCTACTCACTCACAAAGGCAGCCAAGGCAGTGAAGGTAGACGGTTTCCTGGGGGCTAGAGAAAGGATTGGGGAAGGGAATAGGGGTCAGCAGGTCCAAGAGAGTGGTATAATTATTTTATCAATCTGTTTTGGGTCACTGATCTTAGCTGGTCAGGTCTGGGGTGTTCTCTAAACTGTACTATGTATGTGCATTAAGATTTGTTGAGCTGGCCGGGATTCTGGAACATTCTGAGTATCTAGGCCATCATTGTAACCATAATGGTCAACTCTTCGGGGCTTCAGCAGTCCGAGATTATCAGTGTGTTGTTGCCAATCTGTGCCTGGACCCAGAATACAACTGGATTTGCTTGTCTATCTGTAAAGGTGGTTAGCCTGGACAGTCTTTCTAGACTGATTGGAATATTGACCATATAAAATTTATATCTTACATTCTTGATACACAGCTAAAATCTTGCTGTTCTGGTCAGAATGAAACTTTATGATGACCATGGTCTGTATAGAAGTTTTTACGTACGAGAAACCCAGCCAGATTTCATGTTGGATCCAGGCTTCTGGGCTCATGGTCTACCCTTCTGCAGAGACAATTAACCCCTCTAGCAATGCAGTAGGCATGGGCCCTAGCTCCTCCACCTTAGGTCAAGTCAAAGGGAGAACCACAGTGTGTCTCAGGTTATCTGTGTGGTCGTGTCCTGGAAAGTCCATTAATAATTCCCAAGAAATAAAAATGAAATCTAGGTAATAAAATAAAGTCTAACATTTTAAAAAGTTTTCCTTTGTGTTTAGTGTAGTTTCACTTGCTCATAGGGTTCCTAATGCAGAAGCCTTGCACCTGGCACTTCAGATCAGAGTTCCTCATGTGAAATGGCTGGGGCTGACACTTCGGCGCTAAAGGCCATGTGCAGAGATGCTGTGCCTGGCACAGATGCTACGCTTCAAGCACTGTGAGCTGCACAGCTGCTCCTGCCCTGCCGGAACTCCACTCTGTGCCTGGCTGACAAGAGCCCTGTAACACAGCTCCCCCAGTGGTCTGTTGGGGAGAGCATATACTCTAGAATGTGAGCTCACACCTCTCCATTCTTTGATCAAAGAATAAAACTTTTCTTTGCTTCTGAGCCAAACTTGGTCTCCTATAACTGGCTTAAATGACACGAGGCAGGAGGAAAATTTTGGTGACCAGAAGGGATGGACCATGGCCTTTTACCTGCACCTATCCATTAGGCTCTGGGCTCATCCCAGCTCCAGTGGGAAGCCAGTGAAGGGTTTGGGAGGTTCATGTGAGGATGGCTGACTCTGGTCTTTGAGTTCACTCTGATGGGATAGAAGGGCAGCCACTTTGGGCCAAATTCAGAGCAGCTCTGCCCAGCAACCCAATACCCAGGTATGCACACAGCCCCCAAAGTAATCTGAACTGTGCCCCCTTGAGGGGATCATACTGCGGCATTGTTGAGGATCAGAGACTAAAACTCATGCATGTCTGCCCGCTGCCTCTGGCTGGCCTTCCTGGGGTACTGAATGCCCGGTATGGTAGGAACCTGTGGATGAGGGGAGCCATGCAGTCTTATCCCCCGTCTCATCAGCAATGCTGTCCTCTTGACCCCTGTACAAGGCAGTAGCAGCAGCACCAGGGCTCTTGCTCTCCTTGCAGACTGCATTCTCCATAGTCACTTTGGTTTGGTAAAGGAAGGTGACCAGCCCCATGAGCCAAGACGTGAGTCCAGGAAAAGGCCCAGGTAACAAGGACCTCCTGACAAAATGGAATGAGAACACTCAGTCCAAATTCAGGAAAAGGCACTGGTGACACTCGATGCAAAAGGGCCAGAAGGTAGGTAGGACCAGTGGCCTGACCTCTTCTGGTCAGGATTAATTTCTCGGAGGTGGTCTGGGAGTCCTGTGAGCTACTTGCAAGACCAGGAACCCCATTGCCAGGAAGCTTTGTGAGCTGCTGGCAAGAATAAGGAACACCCACCACCTGACATCTCCTCCCTAGTGAGCACCCAGCAGGAACCTCTTCTGCTTTTAGCTCTCACCAGGTGGGAAGTTCAAAAACTCCTCCTTTTTGAATAACAGGAGAAGAGAGAAGACCCCCACTTCAGGCAGTTATGCCGCTCCCAGCAGAGCAGGCTGGTCAGGAACTAACGTGGCTAAGCTGCTCTGGCCCAGAGGCAGTCCCACCTAACCTCCTGTGGGACATTCTGACTGAGGAAAGACGATCTCAAGCACAGAATGTTACAAATTCAAGAAGACTCCCAGTTACATCAGTCCATGCAATTTGGGTATCTCCTATTTGGATCTTTTGAGGAATCTATTAATAGTTTGGTGTTAGTTCCAGATTTCCCAAACCAGACAAAGAGAACAGAAATAATGCAGGTCATGCTATTTTTAGACCGGGGACTGAAGCAGTCCCAGATAACAAATCCACTGGGACCACCAAGACAATGGAGAAGGAGGTGGAAGACGGAGGCTGACTCATTATAAAAATATCACAGGAAACCAGGCAGCAGGAAAGAAACCTATCAATTGGAATATGAGAAGGGAAATCATTCTGGAGCCAACAACAACAACAAAAAAAACACTCCAGCATTCCTAGAGACCCTCAGGGAATGCTTCTGAATCTACACCACCACTGACACTGAGCCAATAGAAGGGAATGCAAACCTGAGGTCATATTTCATTTCCTAAAGTGCCCTCGACATTAGGTGTAAACTTCAGAAACTGGAAGTAGAATCAGATACCCTTCCCTCTCACCTGATGGAAGCTGCCTACCGGGTGTTTAATGACTAAGATACACAGGAAGAAAGTCAGAGGATCAAAAGGCCCGAGGCAAGCCCGCCTGCTACTGGCCATTGCCTTTCAGTGTCAACTGGTCTGCCGGGGAATCTGGACTGACTGCTCATGGAGACTTCCCCACTGAGCGGTAGCAAGCCAAGGAAACTAGACCCCAAGCTGCATGCCATGTGTAAACAGGAGGGGCACTGGAAGAGAAAACGCTGCTGTTGCCCTGAAGGGAGACTGAAATGGCAGATCCTGGCCACTACCTTCTAAGGCAGATGGTCCGAATAGATGAAGAATGGTGGGGTCAAAGGACTCCTAAACCAGCACTCCAACTGACCCACAAGAAGTCCCAGCTGGCGCTGGACATAAGGGCAAAGCCTGTTGAACTTTTAGTTGACACTGATGCCACTTTCAGGCAAACTCTGTCACAAGAATTGTAAAATTACAGGAGTATCAGGGAAGGTCCAAGAATGAGCATTCATAGAGCCATTAGAATGTAAACTGGATAAACACATGCTCACCCATTTCTTCCTCTCTGTCCCCATACCCCGCTAGAAAGAGATACTTTACATAAACTGGAGGCTGCTATCCACCTAAAGAGAGACAAACTGGAGATTGATGTCCTTTAGGCAAAGGGCACAAAGATAATAATGTTAATGGCTGAGGACATACCTCCCTGGATAGAGCAAGCTGAGTTCCCTGGACTAAATCCCAAGGTCTCAGCCCAGGAACAGGTGGGACAAGCTGCAGGAGCCAGTCCCTTGATGATCCACCTAGAACTCGGACACACATGGCCCAACAGAAAACAATGCCCTCTCTGCTGGGCATTACTACGGTTTTACAGGGCCTTATTGGACTATGCAAATCAGCCTATAATACCCCAGTTCCCTCCAAAAAGAAACCAATGGGGAATAGTGGGTGGTACAGGACCTCAGGGCAGTCAATGAATCCACTGAGGATATACATTGAGTTGTGCCTAATCCCTACACCCTGCGGCCACTCTGCTGTCCATCAGGACCTGTTGTTCTGTGTTAGATTTAAAAGATGCCTTCTATATTCCATTTAGCCCCAGAGTCACAAGAAAATTTTGCTTTTGAGTGGCAAGATGCCTTCTATATTCCATTTAGCCCCAGAGTCACAAGAAAATTTTGCTTCTAAGTGGCAAGACCCAGACACTCAACAAAAACAGTACTACTGGACAATCCTGCCCCAAGTGTTCAAAAAAAAAAATCCCCCATCATCTTTGGGTTTTAGCAGAAGATCTAAAAGATCTTCATCTGGATGAGAGAATCCTCCTCCATATGGAGATGACATTCTGATCACCAGCACTAACCAAAATACTGCAACCACTCTGAACCACGTAGATGATACAGGATATAAGGTGTCCAAGAAAAAGGCTCAAATATCACAAACTAGGGTGACCTAACTTAGGCTTAATTCTCACAGAAGGTCAGAGAAAGCTATCCCAGGAAAGGGAAGAAGCCACTTGCAGCCTCAACCTTCCTAAAACTAGAAGACAGCTCAGGCGTTTCCCGGGGAAGGCCAGGTTTTGCTGCCCTAACTGTGGTCTAAAAGCTAGACCTCTATATGAACAGCTGAAGGAAGAGATGATCATCCTTGTGAATGGGATTCAGAATGTGAAGGGGCCTTTCAAGAACTGAAAAAAGCAATCACTTCAGGCCGCTGCCCTGGCCCTCCCAGGTTCAGCCAAACCCTTTGACCTTGACATTCATGAGAGAAGCCTTCTTGGATGGTGTGGTTGCTTATTCCTCTAAACAATTAGATCAAACTTCTAGGGGATGGTCTCCTTGCCTTCAGGCAGCAGCAGTTAAAGGAGGCTGAACAGTTAGTGTCTGGGCTACCCGTCACCATATGACTGCACACCAGAGTCAGGCTTTAGTAAGTCCCCCGGGAACAGAATGGCCATCCCTGAGGTCGACTCAAGTTCAGGCTGTGGCTTTAGCCGACCCAGTGGCTACCATAAAAGACTAAATCCTGTCACTCGGCTACCCACGGAAATGAGGAACCTGGAGCATAACTGTATAGAAGCCACAGACACAATCTATTCCAGTTGCCCCAACCTAGGAAGTGAGCCTCTCACAACAGCAGATGAGGAGTGGTTCACAAATGGGAGCAGTTTTATGAGAGAGGGAGGAGGCTGGTGTGATACACCGTGACCTCCCAGACCCCCATTGTAACAAGCATGAAGCTTACCCTCAGGACTTCAGCCCAAATGGTGGAGCTGAGAGCCCTCACCTGAGCCTTAGAGCCTGGGACGCAGAAGAGCTTATATGTTTACACAGATTCCCGTATGCCATCCTAAATGCACATCAGGCTATTTGGAAGGAAAGAGGTATGCTTACAGCGGAGAATAAGCAGGGAAAACGTGGCTTAAGCATATCGAAGTTCTTAGCAGCAGTACAGCTTCCAAAAAAAGGTGGCAGTGATTCATTGCAGGGGACACAGGAGCATGCAGAGGTAAGAAAGGGGAACAACAAGGCAGATGCAACTGCCAGTAGGGCGACCCTCGAACTGGTAGCTTGGCAGCTACCCCCCATACCTCCAGGGCCAGATCCACCCAATTATTTCCCAAACTACACAAAGGAAGACTTAGATAAGGCCTGAAAGTGGGGTTTCAACAGAGACATAGGCCATGTGTGGCTGGTTAATGAACATGGACAATACTTTCCCCAAACTGCGGCTTGTCAAGCCATCAGGGAGGCCCACTGAGGAACTCCCAACGGGAGGAAAGCCCTATATAATTGGTTAGCTGAGGTCATGCTAACCCCTGGCAGGAAAAGTATAATCAGTTGGATACTTGAGACCTGCCCCCCACCCCCGCACAATGAACAACCCCAACACCAGACCACCTTCCCCAGAGGCCCCCAGATAAGAACAATTCAGACCAGAGGGACAGAACCTGGAAAAGACTGGCAGATTGACTTCACTGTCAGGCTAAGAGTACTGGGCAATTTCAGATATTACTTGGTGCTAAGGGACACATTTTCTGGGTGGATAGAAGCATTCCCTGCTAGCACTGAAAAGGCAGCTGGAGCGGCTAAGGCAGGACCAAAGGAAATGAGGCCCAGGTTTGGGCCACCAGGATCCCCACAAAATGAAAACAGTTCAGCATTTTTGTGCTTCAAGTGAAGCAGGGAATAACGAGTGCCCTGGGTGTAAAGTGGACTTTGCACTCAGCCTGGAGACCCCGCTTGTTGGGGAAAGTAGAGAGATCCAAAGAGAACTTGAAATGGGCCTTAGCCAAGCTATGTCAGGAAACTCAAGAAAACTGGATTAAGTTGCCTCCATTGCACTGTTTGCATGTGGTTAGCCCCAAGGGATAAGTTAACGTTAAGCTCATTTGAACTCATGTGTGGTAGATCCATTCCCCAAGCCCGAGAGATGGGAGGGACAACTTAACCCCCTTGAAATGGAACAACTCAGTATCTTCTCCCCGTAGGAGAAGCCATGAAAGCTCTCTCAGCATAAGGTGGCCAGGTGCTGCCTGAATGCACTGACTTGCCCCTGCACCCTTCCAGCCAGGAGACTGGGTGCACCTAACACCTAGAAAACCAGCCCGCAAGACCGACTCACTCCCACGTGGAACAGACCCCACTTGGTCACCCTAACCACCCACTCTGCTCTGAATTTGCAGGGGTGACTCCGTGGGGATGTCACACTCAAGTGAATAGGGCCCCCGGGCCCCAACCTCTGGAGGGACAACCTGGGGGAACAGACCCCTTGACCATGCAACCTCTAACCTGAAGCTTCACTTCAAAAGAGGTGACACATGACAAGCTTTTTCCTAAAAATGAAGGTATTTAGGTACCAACAGAAGATGGACCTACGCCCCTCAGTGTCCCTCGAGAATGGCCAAAAGACAGAGGGGGGATTTGTCACCGGCAAAGCCCATTAAGAACTGGGAAATACAAACAGAATCTGTGTAATAGAATAAAGTCTGACCTTTTTTTCTTCTGTTCCTTTGTGCTCAGTCTAGTTTCACTTGCTTGTAGGGTGCAGAGGCCTTGCCCTGACACAGCAGAGGAAGAGCTTCTCCTGCAAAAGGGCTCTGCCTGACACTTCAGGATGCTGTGGCAGCAGGCCGTGGCTGAGACGCTGAGCCCGGCACTGTGAGCCGGACTGAGTGCTGTGGGCAGCGCAGCTGCACCTGATCCTGGAGAACTCCGCCCCTCCCTGCTAACTAGCACCCTGCAAAGCTGCCAGCCCCAGCTGTGCCCAAGGGCCCAGAGTCCCGCCCCCTCCCGATGACAAGAACCCTATGAAGCAGCCCCGCCTTTGGCCTTTTAGGGACAGTGTGTCCTCTAGTGCTCAAGCTTGCCTCTCTCCATTCCTAAGAATACAGCTTTTCCTTGCTTCTGAACTGAACTTACTTTCATTCTATTGGCTCAAATTGTACCGGACAGAAAGACCATTGTTGCGGCCTGACCCATAGGAGTCAGTAACAGGAGAATCTCCCTTCACTCTTCCCCCATCTCCATCTCTGACCTTTGGCAACTGTATCTACAGATGTGCCCCTCTTGCTTTTGTGAGCCCAACATAGACCCTCTTCCATCCTCCTATCCTGATACTGAAGCTGATGTGAGTAAATAGAACCTGTCAAGATACAAGGAGCTTGGAAACTGGAGCCAGCTAACCTGCTTTGCATTTTCCTGCCTAATGTTTTTTTTTTTTGGCTTATATATATTTATTGAAGTATAGTCAGTTTACAATCTTGTGTCAGTTTCTGGTGTGCAGCACACTGCTTCAGTCATACATGAACGTACATTATTTTTCATATTTTTTCACCATAAATTACTACAAGATACTGAATATAGTTCCCTGCACTATACAGTATGAACTTGTTATTCATCTATTTTATATACATAAGTATTTAAAAAACTCAAACTCCCATTTTATCCCCTAGTTGATTTAGTGCAAAGAATATAAAATATCTTAAGGTGAGATTTTTTTTTCCCTGTAAAATGGGAAGGGTAGAAATTCTGGGTAAATTATGGTTTAGATGCCCCCTAGTTCCTCTGGTTCCTGGATACTTTTATGCTCCTGAGCAGCTGGCAGCAAGGCTTAAGGGGCAGGTGATGCTAGTGAGAACAGTCTGTCTTACTGCTGATGGAAAGATCGGGCTCAGGGGTTTGTTTCCTCATGGGGGAAGAGCCTGGGGGATTGCAGCCAAAAATCCCGGGAGTGAGCATTGGTCCATAGAAGATTCTGCAGATAGCCTGGTCCAGAGAAATCTCAAATTATCTGGGGTGGTGATGGGAGGTTAAAATTAATGTATTTGTGTTTCTAGTCTTTATGGTATATGAAGAACTAAGAAGAAGATGGAAAGATGGGCTGGGTTCAATTTTCCTCTGAGTCGGGGGTCTGTGTGGAACTGAGAGCTTTCTACTCAGTGACAACTGGAGACTGACATCTTGATATCTTACACCTGTCAGTTCACAAGGGTAGAGATATTTGCACTGGAGATCACTCACTTAAGATATCCCAGAAGCTGGACTGGCCCCAGTAAGCAGATAAATAAAAATAGCATATATTCTAAAAGGAATCCAGTAGTCAGTGAGGGGAAAAATTAGGCGGAATATCCAAAAGAGGTGGCCTTTAATAAATCCGAGCTGCTAGAGAATAAATATGAAAATGTGAACCAAATTTTTAAACGATAATTATGAGAGCACATAGAGATTGAGCAGCAGTCACTAAATATTCATGAAGTTCACTATTTAACCAGTTCTGCCCAGTGGATCATAAGCAGGACTGGTATTTGTCATTCATTGCTAAGCTAAAGGAATAAAGAGCTGGTGAACCACCTTCATCTCGCTCTTTTCCTGCCACCGTGATGCTGGCGATCACTTGCTCCAGATAGCAACCCTATAAAGGGGAGGAAGATAACGATGCTTACAGTAAGTTGCAACATGTGTGAGAAAAAACAAAGATCTCTAAACAAAACTTCTATTATATTAAACCATTAAGATTTCTGAGTTTGTTTATTCCCATGACATAGACTAATGCTCCCTGACAAATGACATTTCTTCTCTACATTTGGGCAGTGTTCCTAGGTGGTTTATTCTCTTTCTCCAAGTCACTTGAGCATCAGGCAATCAAATCCATGGAGGATTAGAAGACTTTAATATGTAGGATGACATGCAGATTCTCTTCTCTGGAAGGAAAACTTTAAAGCATTGCTTCTCAAAGTTTAATGTGTATATGAAATAACTAGTGATCTTGTTAAGATTCAGATTCTGATTTAATACATCTGAGTACTCTTAGAGATTCCGCATTTCTAGCAATTGCCCGGTGATGCGAATACTGCTGATCAATGGGCAACATTTTGAGTGCAAAGTTTTAAGAGGCATTTAGAAAGGTGCTCTCACCTGGCCTCTCAAAAGCCTGACAAATATTCAGGGCTTTAAACTGTTCTAAGTCTTCAGGTGGGAGAGCTTGGGTTGATTTCACGGAAATTGTCGTGTGTGTGATCACCCTCATCGTGAAGGCAGTCACTTCTTTCTTTCATCTTCTCTCTCCTCCTTTCTTTCTTTTCCCACCCACTATTTTACTAGTTGGGAGAATTGGGGAGCAAGATGGAGTGCAGTCTGACTGAGCTGGTAGCAGCGCACACCACTCCCCTTGCCCTGCCCACCAACTGGTCTTAATGTACCAGAGGTGCACACTTCCTGAATCTGAAGTCCTCCAGGGCAACATCATTGAATCAAATATTTAAACTGAAATATAATTAATGTAGATTTTACTAATTCCAGGAGCCCATTCCAACATACTCAGCTGTCCAGCTAGAGCCAATGAAGTATTGTTAGCTCTGTGAGCAAGAATGGCCACAAAGTCTGGGAAGATTAGACACTCAGTTATCAGCATTGCCTAGCCCTGGTGAGAGCCTATGTAATATTCAGTTTACTCTTCTCCTGTGGCATCCATTTCATTCCTAAAACACATCCTAATTTGGGGGAAATTTATCACTTTTTAAAACAGGCAAAACAACTTTCCCTACCACCCGTCTAAAACTTAAGAGTTAGGTCTGGAATTAGGAAAACAGGGACTTTTTTTTTTTTCACTAGACTGAGTCAAGACTAAGTATTGTGCACATCTCTGTTTTGGCTAAGAGAAATTCAAATTATTTAGATTCAGAGTCTGAAACAAGAGGGCAAAAGATCACTTTAAGCTCCTTGTTACAGGAAATTACACAGAAATTAATACTGTGAAAAAACTCTAAAAAAGAAAACATTCACACTCTTTTCCTTTCTGAAAAATTTCCCTGTTGTCATCTTGTATTTTCTCAAGGATTTTTTTTAAGCACTTTGATATATTTTTGCAAACTCAGACTCATTAATTTTTAGTTATATTCACCAAGCCACCAGTGACTTTTGGGAGCTCAACTCATGTTTACAGAGTAGATCTCCCTCAGGTAACGGCTGTTGTTTTAAATCAGTTAACTCCAAGTCTAGGGTTTTTTATTCCATTTGCAATGTCATTATGTGGTACTTGAAAATTTTCAATAATCGTTAAAGTTTTCCCATATATGTACTAGGTATAAATTTTCATTCACCCCATCTGAGTTCAAGAAATGTCACCTTTGTTTATTTTTTTCTAAATCAAATTAAATCTTACTGTGAAATTTCACCTGTTAGAATGGTGAGAATTTAAAACTTTGATTTCCTTCTACCTAGGGTTATATAAGAACTGAGAAGTCTTACAAGGTGATCACAAAATGGGGGAAAATCATTAATTTTCAGTTTCTCATAGTTGTTTCTTAGATGCTTATTTTCTATTTCTCTAAGGGGAAAACTTCCAAATGTCCATGCCAATCTTGGATATGGATATGCTTGAGCAATTTGGAGACTTGGTTTGGCCACTATGAAGAAATTTCTCTCTGAAGTTACACAACCTCTTCAGAGTTCTCTGGGGAATTATGCTAGTAAACTACACTGGAGTTATAACCCTCAACAACTTTTTGTTTTCTAGTCTTGGGGAATCTTTTCTTCTTTAAGGATCAGGAACCTCTGTCTCCATCTTACTAAGTAGTTCCCTTTTTCTAACTTCTTTCTCATTCAGGTAGGAGAGACGTTAAGAAAGGTGGAAGATGATGGGACATCATCATCAAAAATGGAGGGATCAGTTTTTATAGGAGTCTGGTCCTATGTATGGTCTCAGGTGAGGAGGCAGGGTAAACAGGTGAGGAAGCTGGGAGGCAGGTGTTGTGGTAGCATGCGTCTGGAAGAACTTCTCTTATTGCTTAAATCTCTCAGTGAAATTAGAACCAAAGTCCTTATCTGAGAGTGAACATGGGAGAGGAATTATTGGAGGAGAGAAAAGAAGGTTGTAAACAGTCATTTTAAAGAACAATAGAGTAAACGGACTAGCGATATATGGATTTTTTTTTTTTTTCCTGGAAGTACTGTGGTTTGTGACAGTGTGTTCAAAATGAGCCTGGTTATTGTGACAGTCTCTTTTTCCTTTCTACATCCAGCTTCAGAGAAGGAGTGCTAACAAGGCAGAGAGCTGAGTAGAGGTTCATAGTGTGATGGGGAAAGGAACTAGTGACTCAACAGGGTAATTATGATAACTGATCATGAAATATGAGATGGACACAGTGAAAAGTGTTAGGATTAATAGATTCAAGGGGATAAAGGATAGTTGGAGTCATGGTACTAAAGAGTGTGACCTGGGCAAAAAGAGATGATGGTCAGAATATGATGTATAACATTAATATATGGAGGGTTGCAATTACTGGTAATGATAAGATTCAGGAATGATAATAGTTATTAGCTAAGAAAAACTGGAAAGAATTAATGATCTAGTACTATATTGTCTAATATGGTAGTCATTAACAGATGGCTATTTCAAATTAAAATTATGTTCATTACAATTAGATAAAATTATACCTACTGCCCAGGAACCTACTGTTCCTAAATATCATTCTCTATTAAAGGGAACTAGAGATCCTTAAAGAAATTGTTTCTGGGACTAGGGCAGGAAAAAATAAAACAAAATAAAATAAAGTAAAATGAGCCTTATTAACTAAAATCTCAGAAATGGATACCTGACTGAAATAAGAGATGTTTATGTGTAGTTTGTTAGGACAACAGCCCAGGATACACAGATTCAAGAAGCACTTGAATTGTGTTCTGCTTGGTGACTAAACAGGGAATGCTTACAAAGGCAATAAACTGTAAGGATTCAGTTAATTGCATGAACTACAGTTGGAGCTGGCAAGAAATGAGGATGCTTGTTACGTGAGAATTGGTTGGGGTCTGAAATGGGGGTACATAATTACAAGGGAAGATGCCGCGGCCATAAGGTTGCAGCTGCAGGTGTTGCTCTGAATATGGATAGGCTGGTAGTGTCCTTGGGTCTAGTATAGTTCAAAGAAAGTTCAAGTTGTCAGTGGTGCATTGACCTGTCTGCGACCAGGTCCTCAGTGGCCACCTGACTCCATTTTTGTACACCCGAACTGTGTTACTCCATTATCACTGCAGTTTGTCGTTGGTCTAGGACATACTGTGGTGCTGGAAAGTAAGAAAGTGCCCTCTCTCTCTTTCCCCCTCCCCCCACACACAAAAGGGATATGTCAAGGGATATACAGACTAACGTGAAAAAGCTCCCTCTGACCAAAGCTAGAACCATGTAAACAATAAAATAGATAGTAATGTATGATAAAAATAAATAAAATAAATATCCACGAATCCATACTATTATAGATAAATGAATAAATGAACGAATGAAGAAAGAAAGAGATGTGAAGGGACAAATCTTTCTTACAGAAGAACTGCAGTTAATCAATGTGGAAGGAATAAGGAAATTCTAAAATCACCATTAGTACATCATAGTAATAACTGCTGCAGAAAGAACCACCGATGAATACTAAAATTAGTAGGTGAAACTTGAGGGAGAAACAGGTTAGTTGCACACTCTGAATGTCTCACCCCCCTCCCCAAATGTATTAGTTACTGGGGTGGTTTTAACATATGTCCACAAATTCTTTGATTAGTCCTAGGAGGTAGGATGTAATACCCTTCCCTTTGTATCTGGGCTGGATTCTAATACACAGAGTATAGAAAGGTAAATATAGTAACTTTGCAGTCGAGAAACCTGACAGGCACCACCCTAGCTATGTGATCAGTAATGACATACATCCCCTTACATGACTAGCTGAGGAGGGTGTACCACCTCTGTGGTATTTTTCCCCAAAATCCATACCCACAATCCAATTATGAAAAACATCATACAAATCAATATTAAGAACATTCCACAAGCTATCTTACCAGTTCTCTTTAAAAGTGCCATGATCACGAAAGACAAGGACATATAAGAAATCCATAGACAGGAGACATAGTGATTAAATGCAACAAGCCATCCGGGATGAATCCTGAAACAGATAAAGGACATTAGTGCCTGCAAACTACTATATATAAATTAGATAAACAACAAGTTTCTTCCGTACAGCACAGGGAATTATATTAAGTATCTTTTAGTAACCTATAATGAAAAAGAATATGAAAATGCATATATCTACGTATACGTATGACTGAAACATTATGTTGTACACCAGAAATTGACACATTGTAAACTGACTATACTTCAATTAAAAAAAAAAAAAAAAAAGGACATTAGTGCAAAAACTGGTGAAATCCAAGGAAAGACTGTAGTTTAATAATAGTATTTTACCACAACTTAACATCTTAGTTTTGATCAATGTGTCACGGTTAACACTCGGGGACACTAGAAGAAAGGTACTTAGAAACTCTTTCTTTGTACTATATTTGCAACTCCTCTGTAAATCTGGACTTATTTCAAAATAAAAAGTATATAAAATTGTATATAATAAAAAATTCAGCTCTTCTGTTGCACTAGCAATATTTCAAGTGCTCTGCAGCCATATGTGTTTAGAGCTACTGTACTGGACAATGCAAATACAGAACATTTTCCTCAGTGCAGCCAGTTCCATTGCACAGAGCTGACCAAAAAGAGGACTGGAGGAGGAAGGAAAAAAAACTATCCACAGTGGATCACAGGTGCAGATAAAGATGGAAAATACAGAAGAGAAAATCTCACAACAAACAAGATCTGTCATAGGTTTGATTGGAGTTCCAGCTGAGAAGAGAGGAAAATGAAGTAGCAATAGTAAAAAATATAAGGGCTAAAAAAGTCCAAGAATTGATTATAGAATTAGGAAGCACAAAGAATTCCTAGCAGAGAAAGTAGACTGAAATCTGCATTCATCCATATAGCAGTGAAAGTTCAGAATACCAAAGACCGGAAAGCATCTAAAATGTGGTTAGAAAAAAAAGAGCACCCAACTGAGTATTCCACACCAACAAGGAAACCAGAATCTAGTGGAAAAGTACACACATTGAAAAAAAAAAAATATATGATCTTAAAATTGAACAACCAGCAAAGGTATCCATCAAGAATGAAGGAAAAATGAGGACAATTTTAGAATAACAAAAGCAAGAGTTTATCACCAGCAGACCCCCAGTTGGAGATTCCAACAGGAAATTCTAAGATATGTTTTTCAGTCAGAAGGAAAATGACCACAGATGGAAAGACAAAGAAATATAGAAGAGAAAAGAAAAGAAAAAAGAAAGAAGGAAGGAAAAAGAAAGAGGGAAGAAGGAGGGCTCAAAAATTGTAAACATGTGAGTTAACCTGAATGGATGTTGACTGAACAGCAAAAACTAGTGTCTTTTAGGGTTAAAGCATGTAGAAAAATAAAATACACAGTAAAAAGAGCATAAGGTGGAAAGGAAACAAGTGGAATTAAAGAGATACATGTTTTTTGCATAGTCAGGGAGCAGCAAAAAAATAAAAAAAGGAACTACCAAGCAACTCTAAATTTTTATAAGTTGAGGATACATATTGTAATTCCTAAGGCAATCATGACAAAAACTTTTCTAATAGAAGAGAAAAAAGATTATAGAAACAATTTTCAATAATTTTGAAAGAAGAAAAGAAAAGAAATATGGAACAGGTGGGATTAAGAGTAAATGTATGGCCAAATGTTTATTTAAACTAAAATATTATTACATTCCATGTAGGGGGACAAACTTTCAGATAAAGATTGTCAGATCTTTAAAAAACACAATCAATTGTACATATGTGTGTGTGTGTGTGTATACATATATATATTACAGGAGACATTAAAAATATAAGGATTCCCTAATGTTGAGAGGAAAGAATTAAATACATACTATGCAAAACTAATCAAGATAGATCTGCTTATTTTGTTGGATTAAAAAAAGGCTTTAAGGCAAATAGCATTATCTAATAAAAGTCAGATCAAATCATAATGTTGCTGGGTTAGATTAATCAGGAAGATGTAATTATTCTAATTTTCAAAATGCATAGAGGAAAAATTGACAGATCCACAAGGGGAAGCAGACAAATCCACAATCATAGTATGAGATTTTTTTTAACATCTCTTTTGGTAGTTGATTGACCACTAGATAAAAAATAAGGATATGGGAAATTTGAACAACAGGATTAACACATTTGATAATAGATGGTTACAGAATGTTCACCTAACACTGTGGAATACACAGCCTATTAAAGCATACATGGAACAATATTTTATGACCATATGAAGATCCATTAAACAAATCTCAACTCATTTCCAAAAATTAAGTTCATTCAGAGTATGTTCTATGCTAGAAATCAATAACAAAAATATACTTAGGAAATTCCTAAATGTTTGAGAGCTAAAAACTTCAGATATAAAAAAAAAAAATTTGGCCTGGATCATACTTACTTTTAATTAAATTTTTTGAGTTTACAGATGAAGGGATGTTTATAGTATTAAAAATAAATTAAATAATAAATATTATTATAATTCAGTTAAGATTAATTAACTGTGTAATCACTTCTTATTCTAGTGTAGCAGTATACTTTAAAGAGGATTTTGTGTAATCAGCTAAAATCTATCTTTTTAGTGTTATTATTAAATTTGTATTCAATAGTCATTAGCAAGTTCTGAGGCATATTGGTTTGTTATGGTCTTTACTTTGATTAGGAAACACTGACTTGGCATCTCGAAATGGGTGCAGCATAACAAAGTGTTTGGAGTGAAACGAAGTTCAAATGTACATGCGTGCAAGTATTTATATGTGTATGTGTTTAAGGAAGACCCCAGAATTCCTAAGATTTATATTTTCAACTACTAGAATTTTGTAATTAAAAAGTTCTAATAAACCTCTAAAACATACTTAAATTTTTTTATCCTTCAAAATTTTGAGATAGCTTAGCCTATAATTTTATTAAGCTAAAAATTCACGTCATTTTTTTGGACCAATAGATTTTTTTTTTTAACTTCTTCTGTGATTTGGCAGCATTTTAAATTTGGCATAATCCTAGGTTGAATCAAATGAATTTACAATATCTGTAGGTAAAATGGTATACTGGGAATTTCATATAGTTTACCGTAAATGACAGTGAGTTGTAATTAACTACATCTCAGCTTCTTCTGTTCATCTGTAACCTCTTCAGGGCAGATTATCCTTATCCTCATATTTGAAATCACAGCATCAAGCCCCGTGACTGATGAGAACCAGCTCTAAAAAATTAAAACTTGAAATTCTATGGTTATAGTTTTTCTTTGGTAGGGAAAAAGTTGGACTGTAACAGGATGGAGAAATAAGAAAGCAGAACGGTTCATTTTCTGAACTAAAGCTATTAGAGCTTATTCCTACTTCTGTGTGAATCTCCTAGTTCACAGTTTGTACAGTCTTTGGCCCACATTTATTACTGTGTTTCTTCGAGTATTTATTTTTCATTTGATACAACTTTCATTGGAAATAATTTAAAGTACGTATAACTCTTAGCATGTAAATCAAACAAGAATGAAAATATTATTGCTTTTTTAACCTCAAATACTTTATTTTTAAATTGTACATTGAGTTAATTTAGAATGACATTATAATGATAGAATCTATTTACTTTCTCCAAATGAAAAAGATGTTTTCTTTGGCGACATCTCAGAAAGAACTTTCCTAACAAGGTAACGTTAAAAGACTCACAGATTTACAGGGCATTTAAGAGGTTGCCACAAAAATCAAGCTGAAAAACTGTACACTCCTGGTAAAGTGTTGTTTGCTATAGCAAATGAAAAATACCAACTTTTCCTTAACTTAGCCCATTCAGAAATATATTAGTTTTCTGCTTTTTTAAGAAAAAATAATATTCATATTATTTCTACAATTTTAGATTGCATCTAAATGGGTCAGGTTATTTATGTCCTTGTCAAAGTATTTTAATTTTGTTGATTTCTGGAAAAAATTAAAGCAGAAATGTAATCATCTCAACTTTGTCTTGTCATTCCTTTTAATTTACTAACTCAGTCATAAATTTTAGCCTGTATTTCACTGTAAATGATCAGTTTGAATATTATTGAAGATAAGTAGCCAAAACTTCTTTTAATTCCATATTTAATGATGACAGAGTAAAAGCTTTGAAGATGGAAACACCTGACCTAGAAATGGATGCAGAATGTTCAAAGAGGCTGGAGATATAAGTGTATTAAAATGTCAGGAGAGAATATTCAATTTATAGGGAGACAAAGGTGATTTTTAAAGAGGCGATTAAATCACATCCTTCTTGTAAAGCTAATGTATATTTTATATCCTTATAATATATGCATTTTAAATATAGTTTTATCATCAAAGTCCCTCTTTCACTTATTTACATGGCTTTAGTTCTAGAAAATATTAAGTTAGAAAAATGCAACTTGCAAATAAGATTATTTATTTGTCTTGATCTTTAATAGATAATGTAAATTAAAATATACCAGCACTCACATACATGAGGTAAGGTATACATAATTTTGCTACTGTTTCAGGCCATAAATTAATTTATGTAAACCAGAAAGCACATTATTTGGTACATTGTTGCCAGTTAACATTTCTTAATTTCCTTTCCTTTTGGGTTTTATGGATCTGAGCTTCATTAACTTTACACAGAAAGTACAATTGTATGAGTACAGATGTTACCTATAAAGTCCTTCACATATGAATGATTGTGCATCAGATTATGAGGTATGGAAATACCATTGATATGGTCAGTCATGCTAGAAAAACTATAGCATATTTTATTTTCTATGATAGAATCTTTAGGCATGATTGTTTTGTCATATTAGACCTGAAAAATTGTGAAAAAGAGAAATGTGTTTTCTGATTTGGAAACCTTGTGTCCTGCATTATTCTAAGGGTGCAGTGTCTGAGTGATAACTTGGCTTTGGAAAGTGAAATCTGAAATACGCCTGATTCTGGATTGTTAACTGTATTTTCACAGCCCTGAAAAATCTGTGCCCTGGCATGCCTCCTTCCCCGCTCTCTGGCAACCACTGATCTTATGATCTCCACAGTTCCGCTTCCCAGATGTAACATAGCTAGAATTATATAGTATGTAGCCTTTTCAGCTTGGCTTCTTTCACTTTGTAATGTGCATTTACGTTTTCTCCATGTCTTTTCATAGCTTGATAGTTCATTTCTCTCTAGCACTGAACGATATTCCATTTTCTGGATATACCACAGTTCATCCGTTCACCTACTGAAGGGTGTATCAGTTGCTTCTAAGTATTTGTAATTGTGAATAAAGCTGCTATAAATATGCATGTGCATTTTACAGTCCTATGGTTAGATCTCAGTCTTTTAGTGAGCCTTGGAATTACACTTCACAAGAGGTTTTTCAGTGTTTTTTTTTCCCCCCACGTTTAGGTGGGACAAGATAGCTACAGTGGGCTGCATTTGGGCTTTTTCTTTCCCTTATGTGGAAGGATAGGGCTGGCTGGATTTAGTTATTTTCTCTAAGTAAGGTAGGATCAGATAACACCTGGGCAGTTTAGGGTCTGGTTTACTCATTTCCCCTGAGGGCAGGCTTTGGTAAATAGAATGGAGTGCTCTGGTGAACAGAATGCTCTGGTGCATTTCAAAAAGGTTCCTATTTCCCTTCTTCTGCCTGAAGCTGGAGGGGATTTTTCTTAAAAGATATTTACTGTGGGAACCTGGAAGTAAATGTCCCTTTATTGAGGGACCCCTTTATGACTGTATCCCTCTGGAGATTTTAGCTCTCAGAGTTGTCTGTATAGAGTCTTGAGCAATTTGTTAATTATAGTTCAGGTTTTCCTACCCCTTCACTGGTTCCCATGGTGATTTCTGCCCAGGAGTCTCTGCCACAGTGCACTGTGACTCTCTTTGTTCAACTGTCTGTCTCTCTAATCTCAGGAGTCAGCATTTTCCTTTGAAATGCTACCCACTCTTATGAATTCAAGAAGGGCTGTTGATGTTGCAGTCTGTTCTGCGCTCTGCTTGTTAGGGTGGAGTGGTGATTCCAAGCCCCTTATACACAGTACTGAAGACATTGGCCCTGTGGTGTTTTATGTTCACTAAACTTTGTATACCCTACTGACTTCATGTAGCATATTCTTCCCTTATACTCTTTTCCTAGTTAATACATGTCCAAACACAAGGGTTCCCTCAAGGACCAATTCAAATCAGTCTCTCCTTAAAAATTTCCCTGATTCTATATTTGAGAAGGTACTTTCTCACCTATACATTCTAGTAAGAATTCCCAACAAAACTCTCTGAATCACTATTCTTTATGTGCATAATTGTAGCCCCTGTTGGTAAATGTCTGTATCTCATCCATCAATACATCCTCCGGCTCAGTGTACAGAGGACTTGCTCACCACGGTGCCTGCAATATGAGCCTCGTGGGATCTATGTCAGGCTTCCCCTTGTACCTTGTCCTGAACTTCTTCAGTTAAAACAGGTGTTGGCAGCAAATGATTTGTCATTTTGTAAAAACAAACTTTAAATTTTACAATAATTTTTAATTTACAGGAAAGTTGCAAAGATCATGCAGAGAACGTCTGTGTATCCTCTACCCAGTTTCAGCTTAGAGTACTGGGCTGTATTTGTCAACACCAAGAACCCAACATTAGTATACTACTATGAATTAAGCTTCAGACTTATAATTTGGAATTTTGAGTTTCCGTTTAATCAAGAGGCTCAGAACAGGCTCATCAGGAATATCTTAGCTTCAAGCCTGGGAAACATGCGGAAGAAAGGGTCAGCTTAGTATCATGTATCATCAGTAGATCACAGTTAGTCTTTTTTTGTCTCTATAAATAGCTTACTTGTACAATAGCGTGTTGAAACCCTAATAATAAAGTGATTGTCATTTAATTATTTGAACTTTGACTCTTTTCTATTCTCCTGTATCTGAAGCTTGAGAACTTTGGGTTTTCCTGTCAGAATACCATCGCAAAGTTTTATTTTTATTTTTAAAAATTTAGACCCCCTACCCCAAAAATAACAGCCACATTTTTTGGGTGCACTTACTAAATACTGAGTGCCATGCTAGACACTCAGATCAAGTTTAAATCTCTGTCCACATCACACAGTGTGCAAGAAATATGGTATGTCTTCAGCTCCTACAAATTAACAGTATGTTGCTTCTGAGTCTCCATTCAGTTGAATCGGCATGGAATTCCGAAACTCTCATTCTTGTGTCTCTTCCTTCTCCTTCTAGAATAATGTCAAAGTTATGGGAGCTTGCAGACTGTCAGACCTTTGATCCCCAGTCATCTGCTTCACAGGTTACTGCTGGGGTAACCATTGTCTCTTATCACAAGGCCCTTTCAGTCCCGGGGTCTCCCTACTACTTTTCTGCGATGACTAGGGCAGAGGAAATCGTTTGTATACACACGAGGTATAGGGATTTGTTCCCTAAGAAAAGCCACATAGCCTTTTTCTCAGGATCTTGACGCCCCCTGAGTTCATCCAGGACTCACAGCTCGCTCTCCACTTGCAGCCCTGGGAAACAGTTTTACTGTTTAGTTGGGAGAAAGTTTTCCTCTTGATTATAGTTTTCCAGGTCCCTCTTTTCCTTCCTCCTCTCTGTTCTCCAAGTCCTAGTTCTTCAGAATCGTAAAGAACTACTTACTCCCGCCTCTCCCATCCTCCACATCACAGACCTCCCTGAGATAATAAAGCAGCACCCATGTTGCCTGCTTGAACGGGGAGCAGTTAATATGCTCAAAACAACACAATGAAGTAGGTCATTTTTCTCATTTTACAAATGACAGCACTGCTGGTAAAGCTAATATACTTACCCACTAAATAAATGACACGGCGGAAGTGTGCAGTCCCAGAACATTTCAGTCTGCGGAGGGTCAACAACATACAACATGATTAGATAACTTAACTTAGGCTCTACTCGAAATAATGGATGATATCACTTGCAATGTAGACACTTTAATACTTAAATTTTAGAGAAAAATTAGTTTCAAAGCACGGGGTTGCAGACAACACTTGATTTTGGAATTCTATGCAGAACACATGCCTTCACTTGAACAGACTGTGGTAACAGATGCCTTTACTTACTTCTAGTGGGAATTGAGAACTTTGATTCATAAATACAAGGCTACTTGCCAGTATGCCTAATGAGATTTCATGTTCTCCTGCTCTGACACTTTTACTGATCAGACTGTACCATCTTGTGTTATTACATTGCACATCATGATCCACACTATCTACTAAGCTGAGAATGAGGATACAATGGAGAGGGTCAGTGGTGGTCATTCCCTTCATAAAACATCAGCAAAAAGGGCAAATATGTATAGTTTCATTGATAAATGAGAAGCAGACAATCCAGGTCAGGACTGATCTTAGACTTATGTCACAGAAAGGTTTTTAAGTGTACTTATTGATATCTGTAATATCATAATTGTTACCTCTGATGATATTTTAGATCCAAAGCCATCTGCCTCCATTTCAATTATGTGTATTTATGAAGATATATTGGAATTAGTTTGGCTTTTATCAAAAGCATTAAATTGTTTCGTTAAATGCCTTTACTTTTGAATTTGTGAACATTTACTCAGATTTTGGGCAGATATTTACCTTTGCAAGCAAATAAACAATGTGTTTTAAAAAAAAAAGATGATGGTAGGAGAAATATTTTGTTATGAAAGGTAACATTGTACTTAAACTTTAGGAATTTTCACGGAATTACAAGTTAAACATTCAAGTTCTGTAGATAAAAGTAAAAGTTATTCTTATATAGTAATTTCAATCTATTTTCATAAAGATGACTTTTTAGAGCAGTTTTATATTCTCAGCAAAATTGAGAAATTGAGAAATATCGCATATACCCTGTTCCCACCCATGCATAGCCTTCTTTGATGTCACCATCCTCCATCAGGGTAACACATTTGTTACAGCTGATAAACCTACATTGACTGGTCATTATTATCCAAAGTCCACAGTTTATATTAGGGTTCACTCTTATTGTTGTACATTCTATGGGTTTAGAAAAAAATATAGTGACATGTGTTCATCATTATAGTATCACATACAGTATTTTCTAAAATTAAAAAAATTTTAACTTAATTTCAGCTATTATCTGACTCTGAACTTCATAATATTAAATTATTTTAAAGGACCAATCAAGACATAGTTATGATCCATATGCTAGTTGAAAAATAAATTTATTAATTTTATGGATATTTTATTTTACTCTATGGCTTTACTCTAAATTATGCTATAATAAGTTTTCAGTATTATTTTTGTTTATAATTTATTTTGCTTGATTCCTTAGTAAAGACATGAGGTTACTAAAATAATATAGGTTGTAGTAAGAATATCAATGTAGACACTTCAAGTCTAGTTGCAGAACAGAATGAAGCAAATTCAAATTAGGTTTAGAGTTAATGTTAGGACTAAACTTAGGGATTTTCCAGTTATTTTAGTTTCAGTGTGCTTTGATTTTAGCTCTAAAATCTTTCTTATGATAGAAAATTCTAAAACAGAGATTTTCTCCTTGGCTTATTAGATGAGACATAGAATAGATAATGCTTAGTACAGTAAATACACAAAGAATCAAAAGCATGAGTCATGTAGTCATGTTTACCATTAATAAGCAGTGAAGATAGATCTGTATGGGGTACAAGGAAATGCAGAGCCTACTGGAATGGAAAGGTCGGGTAAAGTTGGACGTTTTCAGTTTTATACTTAGGATTTACACTTGAGTATAAATAGTACTTTCAGTTTTGCTACAATGCTTCAAGTGAGGTAAACCTGAAAAAAAAAAAAACAGTGGTGCAAGAAAACGGGTTAGTTCAAAAGAATGAAAGATGAGTGACAGTTATGGTCAGGATGGGGGCCAAGGGAAGGAAATTTTATTAGACTATGCAACTGCAAATGTGTATCAAGATGTAGGATATAGTAATGGCCACTGAGGTGTATTTCCACTGCCAGCATTAAAGGAGGAAGGAAATATGGACTGGACCACATGAAATTGCCAATATTCAATCATTTTTTACCTACTAAAATAGAAATTTCATGTGATTCAAATTAATAATTCAGTACATGTGATGGAGAGAAAGTTATCAGAATCACAATAGGGAAAATGTAAAGGACAAAGAGAAATGCTGGAGGAAGATATGTATAGAAAATGGAATAAATGAAGGATATTAGCTGAATTCCTTGGCGTTCCTTCAGAGATGATTCTAAGTTAGACTGAGTATGTATCTAGTTTCATTATTTAATCTTAGACCAAATGTTAATGAACAGTTCTGTGAAACACTTGGTTCATCTCTAATATATATATGTATATGTATGTTACATGTGTATGTGTGTGTTACATACATATTTATATAAATATGTTGTTTCTGGAACAGAGGGAGAACGCTCCCCCATCCGGGGATACAATATTGTGTGATGTGTATTTGAACAAGTGAGCAAAATGGTAAATATATGTGGTATGCATATGGAAGCCTTGTTTGTAAACACAAATGAAATGCTGGAACTGAATTAATTGACATGGCAAGGTTTTGTAAAAAATAAATGCAAAAAGGTATAAACCATTACATAGAACATTGTATCATTTACTTTTGGAAAGATATATAAGAATCTCTGTGGTTACATTTGGAGAATGAATCAGAGATGAGGTTGAGAAAGACTTTTTACTTTTCCTCTTATGTTATACTTTTACAGTTAAGTTTTAGCCATGGACAGGTTTACTTTGAAGTGGAATATCAATTTAAATTTTTAGAAAATATAATAGTGTGTTGCACTTAAAATTATATATAAATACACAAAGAATCACATGTGTGGCAACAGTAAGTATATATTGGAGAAATTGGATTATATATCTGTATATATTGTGAAGCATTATTGTGAATATTGATGCAGTTGCTGGAAGATTACATTTTAGAATCTTTTTATCTCACATAATAGGTATTCTTCTAAATATAGATGTGAATATTGAGAAGACAGTGATTTTGGCTGGGCAGCCAAGTCCCACAGAAATAAAGAAACAGCAATATAGCTGGGACTTCCAGAGACTGGAAGGAGGTTCAGCTATGGAAATGTTGATCCAGGTCCAAAACAACTCTTGCAGTTGGGTGACATGCTTTGTCTGCTCAGGAGCTGAAATGTAATCATTTCTACTGGCCATTATTGAGATTTATCTACTTACTTGCTTATAGAGACAGTACGACTGATTTGGGTAATACTGCTATTAGTAACCACCTCATAGACCTTTGTAAAAATGTAATTTGACATTTTCTCTTTGCCTCCACCACCCCCCAACCTGTGGTCCAACATTATGCTGGGGTGGACAGATCACATGACACCAGACCAGCCTGCAGGAACATTTTAAAGGAATTTTGTAGAAAGGGTTAGTGGGCTTGACAAGTTCTATGACTTGACTGTCCATGAAATGTAATCAAGAAAAAATAGTTCTTTTTCCTATCTTTAAGGTCTTCAATGAGTGAAAATCTATTAGTTCTTAATATCTAATGCTGATTATTTGTTGTTTGAATTTTAAATTCTGGATTAATGTTTCCCATATTCAGAATGTATACACACAATTCACTTGCTAAAGCAAGCTACTGTACTCTTTTTTAAAAACAATAAATAGTTATTATTTAATATTTGATATATACATTTAGGTACAAGAATTTTATATGTAATACATATAGCTATAAAATAAATGATTATGTAAAAATTTATATATGTATGAACTTTATATGTAAGTTATGAAGAAAAATAATGAAAACAAATAGACATGGTTCTAACTTTCTACTTAAGGAATAGGTCAAACCAATATTGTTTTAGCTCCCTATACACACCTCCTTTGATGCATTGCCCTCCTTCACAGAGATAATTCTTTTCTGAATTTTTAATTTACCATATGCTTGGTTGTAGATTTTAATCTCATATGTAGGTTATCACTAATCAATATGTTTTTCAATATTAGCAGTTTTTGAACTTCATCAAAATGATATTACAATACTTGAAGCCTTTTGTAAGTTGCTTTTTATGAACCCAACTTATCACCCTCCAAAATTCATCCATGTTGATTCATGAACCTAGAGTTCATTGATTCTTCATCTGCAAGGACTATTTTATTGTATGAATCAATCCCAAGTTATTCACTCAATTTCCTTTTCAGAGATACTTGGATTGATTCTAGGATTTTGCTATTTTGAATAACGCTATTAAAAACATTCTAGTGATTGTCTACTAATTCAAAATTCAAAATTTTCTCCAGAGTATATGTTAGAAAAGGGATTATTGCTTATAGCATATGTCACAGTAAGAAATTATGCCAAATGTTTTCAAACGTTGTTTAAATAAATTATACTCTTACCAGCAGTGTTCCCCTGATTCTAGTCTTATAGATACGTGATTTTGTCAAAATTGTTTGTCAATCTGCTAAGTGTAAAAGGTATCTCATTGCAGTCTTAACATTCATTTTCATGTTTATCACAAGGTCAAGTCCTTTTTAAGATTTTTATCATCTATTAATATTTCCTTTTATATTAAATACCTATTTAGGCATTTTCTCTATTTTAACTATATTACTTATCATTTTTATGAGTACTTTATATATAATTGATACCACTACTTTATCAAGTTTTGTATATTACAGATATCTCTTCCCAATCTTTGACTTATCTTTCTATGAATGAATGTTAATAGAGTGCTGTTAAAAAATAATGCTGTTCCAGTGAAACATACCAACCTCTCTGAGGTGCAGTATATCTCTCCATTTGATTTGTCCTGCTGCATTTTGCCTTTTAAATTCTAGTTATTGTGCTATCTATATTTAGAGTCACTTGTTTATGATATCACGAGAGCAACATGTAATTCAAAATCAGATTTTTAATGTAAGTAGCAAAAGTAAAAGATGTTCACCAAAGTGGATCTAGTTTTTGTTTGCTTGTTTTTACTTTAGGGTCATGGATAGATATTTTAGACTAAAGCAGTTTGGAAGGAATATATTTATTATGTTTATGAATCATTTAATGTAGCATTGGAAAATAAATGCTTATCATTTTCTTATTTACATGTGCTTTATCATATCTATCTAGCCATTTCCACATATTATTTGTGAAATAAAAATGGTATCTGTTGTCTGTGGACATCAACATGTCTGTCATTGCTATTTGGTGAGCAAAAAAGCAACAGAATTATGCCAAACAGAAATAGCTTATCATTTCATCGTCATATGTGATTGAAGTAAAAATAGTCACCCTGAAAATATCCCATAAACTGATCAAAATATGTTTACAAGAAAGTGTAAAAGACAATTTTTCTTCATGGCATAAAACAGGGCCTATGAGTTTTTAAAGGATGTTTTCAAAAGATAATGTCAAGGGTAAATACACATCTCTATGGAGAGGACAGTAAAATATGGTGGGAAAGAGTAGAAAAGTGCCATAAAAGTCAGTTCATGATATTTCCAATGAATTGGAGGACTGAGAACCAGCAAGGCTAGGACAGTTGAAAAATGGTGAATACATTCTCTGAAGCTATGTTCATTTCCTCCACTGCTGATGAATAGCACTCGCAGGGCTAGCGCTGGAAGAGACGCCCAGCATGCCTTTGTCTTCTAACCCTGGAGAAGCGTGGTAGAGGAAGCAATAATCTCTGAGCAATTATGTTGGCCCAAAATGAGTGGCAAACAAAGGCAGCTAGTTAGGAAAACAAAAATGCAGGCCCTTAACATAACAATAACATCTAAGAACCATGAGAACATGTCACTAAAATTGGAAGCTTGCTTTCAAATAAGTACAATAAACCAATATTGAAAGGCCACCTAATCCTCCCTCGGTATCCCCCGGAGATTGGTTCCAGGACCCCTGCAGATACTCAAGTCCCTTATAGAAAATGGTGTAGCATTTACCTATAATCTATGCACACCCTTCCTTATACTTTAAATCATCTCTAGTTTACTTATAATAGCTAATACAATGTCAATGCTATGTAAATAGCATTGTTTGGGGAATAATGACCAAAAAAGGCAATATGTATTTAGTTCAGATGCAACAACCTTGCAGGCCTAACTACATAGTACATGTCAGCAAAATGTAACATTTTTTCTTTCATTTATAGTCTGCTTTCCTTTAATGATCTGCAAGAGAAATACACAGAATAAAACACAAAATATTTAAAATACAAGTGCATACAGAAAATATAAATAGAGAAAATATAAATTCACTATCTCTCCCTCTCATATACACACACAGTCCTTGTTAACACTCACCAACCCTGGTTCTTCTCTCCTGATAGCCCTCGAATGGTGACGATGATGATGATGGTCGCTATATGGTCCCTACAGTGACAGTACGGGGAGGTGGCGCGGCGTATGGCACTGAAGGTAAGCGCGAGACACCAGGCTAACCTGGACCTCTGGCAGGATGTCGGAGGGGTCATCTCGGCTGGAAGAACTGGGTTTCGACTGCAGACACTGATCAGCAAGATTAACGTGGGGATCTGTGTGAGGGCTGAGAACCCTCAAGTGCTGAAAGTCAAGGCGTCACAACCGCAAGTTCATTAGTTAGAAATACTGTTATAGAAAGCTATGTCTTCCTTTTCTTTGCATCATCAAACACATTTTGCTGTGACCAGAGGCTGGTGATTATCCTTTGGCTGACACACAGTCTTGTTTCCATAGAAGGATTGTACTAGAGGATCGTGTCCTTTAACTCTTGTGCTTACTGAAAAACTCCTGCAATTTTTTCAAGTGTCCAAATTGATGGCTCTGCCATCTCTAAATCTCCTGCATCATCATCATCATTTGCAGAGGATTTCAGCAGATCTTCACGATCCTTATTGGTAAGGATTCCTCTGGGCTCTTCTGTGTTCCTCAACATCATCCTTGGCCATGTCAGAGAAGCCTTCTTCGGCAACAGCCTTTGCAACCTTCAAGATATTCCTGACTTCCTCATCAATAGTGGGGAAATTCCTTAAATCAGTCACTGTCTCACTCCGTAAGGCTTCCAACATGCAGTGATGGTCTTGGGCATTAGGACATCTACAGCCAATGCAATAAGCACAATGGCACCTGCACCTGTGAATCCACGATGCTGCAGCCAAGGTCAGCGTCCAGGGCAGCACGAATCCTGCCAAACACGAGGCCGGTGTAAGTCGCCTTAATGCACTGGAGGATGACTGGATCAAGTGGCTGCAGCAGTGACCTAATGCTAGGAGGCGGGAACATCATTTCCACATCCTCTTTGATTGAAGCCAAGAGATCGGGAATGACTGAGCACATTACCAATTATGAGGAGAATCTTGAACGTAAGTCTCTTTTCTTCGAGGTACTGCTTCACTTTAGGGACGAAGCACCGGCAGAATCTTTCTAAGAACAAGATGGCCATCACCTAAGCCCTCTTGATATGCTGCTGGAACATGGGCAGGCTCTTTTGGGCTTTGTTCTTTAAGGGTCTGGAAATTGCTTGCTCAGTAGATGAGGCCTGGCTTGATGCATGTGACCTGCTGTGTTGACACACAGCACCAGGGCAAAGCAGTCTTTCTGGGCCTTAGACCCCGGGGTCTGCTTGGCACTCATGTGAATGTGCAGTTACGCATCTTCTTCCAGAACAAGCCAGTTTCATTACAGCTGAAGACTTGCTTTCCAAGGTAGCCTTTCTCTTCTGTGAGTTTCTTGAGCTCTTCTAGGAACACTGATGCCTTAGCGTCAGTCAGTGCCCACTCTCCTGTGATCTTTAAATTCTTGAGTCTGTTGTGATTTACAGCTAGCCAGCCATCCTTTACCAGCCCTAGACTCCTTCCTCTGGCTCTCCTCAACCCCATCACCGTAGTGCTCAGAGAAGCTAAGTGCTTCTTCACGCATAGTTTTGCTATCAACAGGGATATGGTTCTGTGACATGTCCTTTAGCCACACATTTAATGCTTTCTCAGTCATTGCAAGCACTTCATCACGAACCAGAGAGACCATTTTTGCCACTGTAGGGGAAGCACTAACACTTTCATGAATTTCAGCCTCCTTCTTCTGTTTTGTGCAAATGCTCGATGCATTCTTACCAACCTGGACCTCACAGCCTACTTTGGTTACGTGGCATGCCACTTTCCAAAAGGTCTAAGATTTTTATTTTCTTGGGGAGACATAGCCCTTTAAGGTTCCTCTTAGCCTTTGAGGGATTGTTTTGACCACTTCATGGCTTTTTAGGAGCCATTTTTTCACAGAAACAAAGGGCTCACACCACACAAGTAGCGAATGAACTAGTCCCAAGTTAATGCTCAAATAACAGTACTGGAGAGAGACGGAGGGTCTGCGGAATGGCAGGAGGCTACAGGCAGGGTGTGTCTACATATTATATCACTCACATGGATTCATAGTGTTTGGCACACAGTATATTCAAGTTTTGTGTTTTGGAACTTTCTGGAATTTTTTTCCAAATATTTTTTAATATAAAAATATAGTTGAATTCATGATACAGAGGGCCAATTTTTACTTTTGCTGGTAAACATACTCTTCTTCCATAACTCAGCAGACCTGGATGCTGAACAGATTTTTCAACAAACATATATAGAAAGACAACACAGACGTAAGCCTTCTCTGTTACCCCCAGGTGGTTGATGGCCAGGGACTGTCTCATCAGACTGAGTAAGAGTCGACAGCAAAAGTGCTGAGCGGGAAGGTGGTCTGTGTGGTCCTGTGGAGAGACGTGTTTTAGTGCTTCCTCTGATGATTTGGCAGGAAAGCCGGCTCTAATTCTAGGACCTTTAAGGACAGCCCCATGCTGCTGGGAGTGCTGTTCCTTTTGAATTCTGTCTATTCTGTAAGTTCCCAGCCACTGAGTAAAATTCTAACTGAAACTGGACTCATCATTAACAATCAGATCCCAACTCTCAAATTGAGATTTGTGGGAAGGCTGCCGTATTATCAGACATGTAGTTCCTGGTGGATTTTACCAGGACACTAATGCCCTCTCGAATCCACATGAGTTTTCCAGCCTTCTTTTCTATTTATTTATTTATTTTTTAATTTTTATTGAAGTATAGTCAGTTTACAATGTTGCATCAATTTCTGGTGTACAGAATAATGTTTCAGTCACACATGTATATATATACATATATTCCTTTTCATATTCTTTTTCACTATAGGTTACTACAAGATACTGAATATAGTTCCCTGTGTCATTGGTAGTTTTTTCAAAATAATCTGTGTTCATTCCTTCATTTATTCATTTATTAATAGAATTTACTGGGCATTTTTTTAATATGCCAAGTGTGTATGTGATGCTAACATATATCAGTGACCAAAAGGACCTGATAACTTCCTTTGGGGAGTTTTAGTCTAACAAAGGTCCTGGCATGTCTCACCTGGGTGTGCCCATATTTTATCAGATCGTTTATTATAAAGTGGTGTTGTTTTACCTATTTGACTTATAAATGGCAAAGAATTGAGTATATATACGTTTGGGGAAAATGCTGGGCTAAACAGAACTCAAGCAGTTTCCAAGGTACAAGACTCTCTGAAGTCTTCAATATTCGAATATGTTGACTATACCCAGACTCTCTGGAATACTACCCCCAAATTAATGTCAATCTCAACATGTCAACACACCCTTGATTAAATCAAATTTTTAAAAATCTGGCCCATTTAAACATCTCAAGTTCTGTCTCCATCTCTCTTTTTTTCAATCAAAATCCAATTCACTTCTGCCCTTTTCTATTTGCTATTATCCTCATTGCATTTGGGTTTCTTTCATCTTTATCTTGCTATTCTCCTAATAATGCTTTCTCTCCCAGTGCAGGAACATTGAGTTTCTTGGCTGATACTTCCATTGCATACTCTTTTAGGTCTTTCTTCGTATTTCTTTTCTTCTGTTTAACCCTAGGTCTCAAATGGTTTTACCTGCCTTTGCTTTTCTCTGCATTTGGTTAAAGTCCCTTCGTTTTGGGGGAACCATTTGACCTGACAGCTTTGTTCTTCATCACTTCCCTCTGTTTATCAGTCTGTACTAAAAGTGTTAGTGTTTTAACCCGATCCCAATTTTAAAATTCCAAATTCGGTGACCTTGGCCAAAGTGTAAAAGTTCCTATTTTTCCGAAGTTTATACTATAACTGAACTGAAAATTTATCACATCAACATAATACATACATGTAAAATATAAATTAAAATATCTAAAGAAAGTTTAGAACACATGACCAGACATCAGTGAAATGGAGAAGACCAGGGGAATTTACAAAGGCTTGGAAATTTCTCGTGTATAAAAAGAAAAATGACTATACTTTTCTCTCTCCAGATAAGAGCTAATAAAGCGCAAACACAAACATTATTTTAGAAAAAGCAGCTTGCCTTTGTTTTTGTCTTTAAGTGCATTGTTACCACCTGGGGTTTTCACAAACTTTTCCAGAGTGCAAAAAAATTTTAGATTAAATTGTAATATAATAAATCACAATTGCTTCACATGGATTCCTTGCTCCTCAGCACGGTGTTTTTAAGAGGGAGTATACCCCCTGCTAAAACGAAAATATGTCTAGAATTGCAACTGGGTAGCTCTGCACTGAACCGCTCTGTCTCCATGTGCAAGCCCTTTTGAAGTTGGATCTAGGTTTCACCACCCTTTAAGCGTGATCTCATGCTAATTTAATACAAGTGAACTGACAATCTGTGTATTAAGTTCCTCTTTAAAAAATGAACAAATTTTAAAAGTGAGCAAAATAGGAGTATGGAAGATTACATTTGAAAAGTAAAGTCAAAGTACATGTCAAAATGAGTCATGGAACTTTTTGCATCAGTTCATAATAACTGCATCGTCTTAAATTCATGGAGTGCTTTTGTTGGGTGAACTCAGAATGCCCACATCTATTCAGTCACTTCTGTACAAATAGTTCCTGTTTATTTATTTGGTTATATTATCTTACCATTAAGAAACAGAAAAAACAGAGTATATTGAAAGCAATTAGTTCAAAAGTGAGATTATTAAAGATTTTGACTTAGTTATCTCTCTCTTCACAATACCTAGTTAAATTTATTGTATTATTAAGTACTTCTAAATATTTATTTTGTTAAAGAAGATATTTTGTGAAAATAGCTTTTAGAAAACTTAATGTGGCTTAGTAGAAACAGTATACATTTTGATGCTAGACAGAACTGGGTTTGAACCTTAATCTGAATGCTTATTGTGTATTGGTTGGTTTATTTCAACTCTCTGAGCTCGTTTACTCATCTGTAAAGTCAGGGAGTACTCACTTCAGATGTTTCGAAGATTATATTAAACAATACAAGGAAAGATCCTAGCTCATTTCCTAGTGTAGCCAAGTCACTATTATTTATTATTGTAAAACTATACCATTGACTTCCAGGTAATAGTCAGTTTCCTTTGGCCAAATACTCTGTACTCAGTTCTTTATGTTACCCTCATTTTGAGATTGTTTTATCTCTTTCTCAATAATGTTGGGCTGTTGTTTGAATGGGCACCATAATCTCCATTTTCCCTTCCAGAAATTTGAACCAACTGAGAATTAAGACAAAGCATGAGACTGACATAGGACAAAGTATCACTCTTATCACTGATATAAATTAGGGTACATAGGCTACTGTGAGAAACTAGTGAATTGCACCAGTCACTGCCTCTCAGTGTGGTGGTGGTAGCGGGATGTGTTTTGTGTGTGTGTGTGTGGGGGGGGTGTCTGGTGGTGAGGCTGCAAACAGTCTTGCTCCCAAGAAGTTAAAGAGAAGTGCTGTGCTGAGTATTCTCATTACACAGTCCACCCAGTCAGATACACTACTTTGCAGCTTACTTCTATCACTGTGTGTATTTTGATGTACTGTCCTTCTTTGTAGAGCCATCTGTCTTCCTTTTGAGACCCTTGAGGTCAGGAAATCTATTTTACATTTCACAACTCTAGGACTTACCAACAACTGACAGAAATTGAAAACAGCATTTTTCAGTGGAATGAGTTAAGTGAAGGCTGAGAATTGTTAACTGAAAGTCAGCAGTCATCTCTCCTATGTACCCAGGTAGCATATATAACTTGCACTTCTTGTCTTCTAATTAGGAATGGTTTGCATTGGTTTAGGAGTTTCAGATACATTTATTCTTGTCTCTTAACTAGAGTGGCTGCTCTTAAAAGACAAAAAAAAAAAAAAAAAAAAAAAACCTCATTTCAAACCCTGCTTACCCCACACCATTTGGTGCAGTGCTAAGTACAGAAAATGGAGCTCAGTATATCCAACATTTAAATGATAATACATACTTTTTTAAAAAAATGAGAATAGTTTTATAATTTTCTGATTTCAAAAGTCATTTTCTCATCTAGAGATAACGTGATGCTGTCATTTCCCCCTGCCTTTTATTCTGTGTGCGCACACATACACATGTGTGTGAATGCATGCGTAGCTATCACAAAATACAAAATTATGCAACTCATTGTAATTGAAACCTATGTTTTCTATTAATTATGAATCATTAACATCTTTCTATGTCAATATATATACTTAAGCCATATAATTTCTAAGCTGCAGAGTACGGTGCATGGCCATTAACAAATTTTAATTATGAAATTTTACAGATAAAAAAATAATGTTTCATTGACACTCAAAATTTGATTTTTATGTTTACTGAACATTTGTAATTACTTTATGTGGATTGGCTGTTTATCTATCTTTTGCTCATTTTTCAATTGGTGTTTTCATTTTTTTAAATAAATTTATAAGAACTTTTAATATAGTGGGTTTGTTAAATCTGTGTCTTTAACATATATTCCAGATATTCCCCCAGGTCTCATTTGTCTTTACAAAATGTAGATCTGGTTATGTCAGTCCTCCCAACATAAAATTTTCCATAGCTTGTCATTGTTCTGGGCATACAGATTTATACTCTTACAGTATGACCATCTCCTTGGCCCTAGTTCCCACTGCACACAGTCAGGCTTCAGTATTCCAGCTGTAGCTTTTCTGACTTTGCCTAACCAGTCACTGAGCTTCCACTGGATTTCTGTCGACTTTTGTCTTCTTTGCCATTCTTTTTGTTGTTGTGGATTCATATTTTCAATATTCCTTTACATCACTGTAAAAATTATTATGAACCAGGGAGATCATTCTGTTCTTGAGAGTCGGAAGCCTATAACATATTTTGAAAAGTGTTTTAATAGAGCTATGATAAGGAACTTATGACTCAAGATCACGTGACATTATAACATCTGTCTTGTTTTTGTTGGCGCAGGATGCAGATGAGATCATTTCTCGTACCCATAGTGTTTGAGCATCTACCATGTGACAAGAAACTTAAAGGTAAAAATGCATGGTCCTTATTCTCAAAATTTCAATGTCAAGAGATGAAGAAATTTACTTTGTTTTAGGTGAAAAGGGGAAGGTTTAAGAAAGGAGGTAGCATTTGGCTTATCCTTAAATATACATATAAGATGTCAGTGGTGGAAATAGGAAGTGCATTCCAAGCGGAAGCAGCACCAGCGCCAGAACAAAGAAAGGGATAGCCACATACAGAGATTCCGTCATCTGTCACTTGTCTATCATCCAGCTACAACCGCTTTCTTTTTTTTTCCCTTAAGTAGCAGTGATGAATTTGAACCAAGTGATCTGGTATAAATTTTAATTCTTTATGGGAGTAATGACAATTTGTATGGCTTCCGGCGAATGTAGTTATAAGTACATACACTTTCCAAAGTACAGAACATGATCCATTGGCTTAGATGTGCCATGGCCAACACATCGTGCCATGGCCAGTGACTTGGGTCTCAACCTCATGAAGGGGCCAGCTGACCCAGCTGCAGTCAGAAGGCTGCACTACTTACAAGGTTCTTAAAGTGAACATACTTCGTAAGTGCTGTCTTTGTTTTTTATTACATACATGAAAGACATTTACGAAAAAACATCTGCTACTTAAAAACAAAAACCTTTGAGTACTTCAAAATGATTTCCACTAGGGTATGTTTCTTAAAAAGAGAAATGAATACTGTGATCCCCTGTGGACTCTAGCACAGTAATGTAGAAAAGATACGTTTAAACTACCATTTCGGCCCACCTGTGAATTTCCCAATCAGTTTTTTTCATTTCTCTAATATAATTGCGTGGCAGAACAAACACAAATTAATGCTACTGGGCCCCGGTGGAATCCATTTTGAAGTGTTTATATGCACTACTGAACTAAAAAGAAAAAGAAGAAAAGCTAGCAAACGCCCTTATCAAAGAAATAGTGGCAAAGCATTGTTCTGTTTCCGCGAGCACACACACAGTGAAAGCACTTGTCAGTCAGGGAGAGGCTTGGACTTCACTGAGACGGCTCTAAGCTGTTTCTGAAACTACAGATCCAAATAGTACAGCTGGAGAACAAGTGTTTGACGCTTTAAAAATATTGTGCCTCTAGGACTAATTATGCTTTTGCAAACTTAGTAAAACATTGCTGTTTATTTAAACTTCGGCTGTACAAGATCTCCCTCAAATGAATGGTAGCTATTCTGAAGCCTGCACATAAACATCTATTTTGTGGAGAAACTGGCAATTAAGGACTTGTAATGAATTCTAGTCTTTTTCAATCTCTTTAAAAGAACACTATCAAATCAAAGAAAACAAGATATGAAGGAGTCTTTAAAAATCTGCCCTGTCTCTTTCTGATGACTTAAGATGCCAGGAAAATAACTTACTTTTCTCTGTTTGTACATTTATGTATTCATTTCTTGTTACAAATCCAAAATAAGTTATAATTCATGATTCCCTGGTAGGACTTCACATATAATTTTAAAAATTTAAAGCTCTTTAAGATTATTCTGGGTAGGGGCAATTCTAGATATATTTTTTTGTTTTGACACTCTAGCTACATGATAGAAATTTGTTTTATAGGTTCATTGGTGTTAAGATTACTTTAAACCCTTTACAATATTCATGGTATACCATAAGAGTGTATGAAGGTATTTCATAAATACTGGATTTATTTTATTACATATAAGTATAAACTCCTCTAAGTATAAACTATATGTCCAGGTTTTTTAGGAATATAGATGATAAAACCTTGGTGAGATTATAGATCTGCTCTTTCCCTCTGATAAACTGGGCCAAAGTCAAAGAATATATAATTACTTGGATTTTAATTTTCATATTTTATAAGTATCAAAAATTACAGCTTAACACAAAGTAAAAAAAGAAATATCTTAGACTGATGGATGCTTGATAAATACATCATAAATCTTACTTTGAGAGGGCCAGCTATTTCCGAGATGTGGGGCTTTGTGATGGGACTGAATCCAGTCCTGTGAAACCCTTCCTTCCTCCATGGAGTGAATGTGCCGGGAAAGGTCAGACGGCTCCCTTGGTCTCCAATGGCGTTCTCCCCATGGACTGCACGTGGTGGAGGATCTTTTATGTACTGCAACTGTTGGTGCATTTTTGATATTCTGAGTCATAAAGAATTCATAGAGCAAAGAAAAGCAAACAATTACAAAACTAGAAAGGGCTAAAGCCTAAGTATTGCCTCATGCTAGATGCCTCTGCTTTGAATTTCACAGGCATTTAAAGTTGAATTGGACTGCCACGCAAGCTTCAAGGCAATTATTTGGACTTCACCTGCATCAACCCATGCCCACAGCGCTTCTCTTTCTATAAAAACAACAACAACAACAACAACAAACCCAAAGGAACAAAACAACAATGAAAGGAAAATGCTTATCATCTCTTGTAGAACGCAACGCTATGACAACAACACAACACACGGTGTCTGTGTAAAGAATCAGCCATGGAAGATTCCTTCTACGTGGACACTGTGTTATTATTGGTGACTACATGTGACTTTCTCTATTTGTCTAAGATATCAATGAATTCATAACATTATATTCTGTCCTTCTTTCATAAATAGGACACTGGTATTGGTGCTATGCTTCCTGGTTGGCATGGTTAGGCTCCTAGAAGCTATGGGATTAATACAAGATAACTTTCTTCTCTCACCCGTAAAATGGGAGGTTGTAGGAAGGATTAAATGCCATTTTTAAAATCCCTGTCCTAGTACCTGTCACATAGTAAATGCTCCATAAATGTTTGTTGAATCCAAATGTGATTCCCTTTGGGATATTTTCCATCCAATAGTCTCTTATCCCATCTCTGCTTTTAGCACTTGGAAGTGATACCACTGATACATCAGTGACAGAAATATAACGGCTAAAAAAAGCACGTTTAAAAAATGTATTTTAGTGGTAGAATTAGGTTCTGCTGTATTTTTGTGGCTGTTCAGATTGTTCCTAAGTAGAAGCAGACTAGGTGGGTATGCATGCTGTGACATTTGAGGATCAATGTCACAAAAACCAAGTTTACTCACTCTTCTTTCAAAATATTTTCCCCTATTGTAGCACTTACATTACTGTAATCTGTCCTCAGCCTTTGCATTTCTGAAAAGTATCCTTTAAGTCAAGGAGTATTTTTCAGTTATATTTATCTCTGCATTGCTAGCACATATCTTTAAGCCCAGCACCTAAGAGTCACTGCATAACTTCCCTGGAAGCAGATTACTATTGGTTCTAATGTAGGCACAAGCAATATTTTGTGAAGGGAAAAAAAATACTCCATTGATACTAATTGAGATGGTGGACAGAGGAGAAATTTTACGGGATATTTTCATGTGAGCCAGTCATAGGGGAGGGTAGTCCAGCCTGAGGAAGTTAAGTGGAAAAGAGAAGACAGCTCAACTGAGAATACATGAAGGAAGAGCCATGAAAAGGGAATAAAAAGGTGTCAAAGAGAAGCTTCACTTTCTTGACAGCTGAGCAGAAGCAAGCCCTGACCGGTGAGCCTTTCTTGAGTGGGCTGCCAGCGTATCAGCACCAGTCCTCGGGTCTGAGGAGTTCTGTGTTCTAACTTCCTTTTTTCAACGGGCCCTCAAAGGGCACCCACGTTCTGTGATGGAGGCATCTGTGAAGGCTGGCAAGTGAGGGAAGGGACAGAGATAGAAATGGCACAGACCAGTCCAGGGAACATAGCACGCTGAGCAGAAATCCGGTCAAAAGAGAGGTGGTTGAAAAGGTCAAAGCTGAAGAGGCAACTTTCTGGCCAACTCTGTTTAGGTCATGAATTGACCCTGAACAAGTTAAAGATATATTTATGCCAGAAGTGGAATACAGCACAAACAAGTGCCGGTTCTGAGTACATTGCCAGGGACATAAGCGGCAGAGAGAAAAATGCCAAAAAAGTCTGAGTAAAACTTGGATAGGGAATTCTTTCTTTGGACTTTGGAAGCAGCCCTGTATCCATATTTCTTTGAATCTTCTCCTTAAGAAGCTCTGTTGCCTCTAAATATTACAGTTCTTAGCAGCAGTCTGACCTTGAGCAAGTAACTAACTTACTGGTAAGCTGAAGACTAGTACTAGATTGCAAGAGCCAGTTGCTTAATTTTCAAGAACTTTGCAAGTCAATTGCCAAAAACAGATATTACTAAAAATTAAATGACAAACTTAAAATGAAGTACCTTGTATTAAAAACAAAGGTAATTAATATTTTAAAATTATGTGCTACATATAGTTATTTTAGTAATAATTATAACAAAATTATATATATAGTATAGTGGTGTGTACATACATGTGTTTATAAATATATATACACACACATACACACACATACTCACATACTCACAAACTTGTTTTAGAGGGCTGGATGTTGGTTGTTAATTATTACCAACATGGTACTGAACTAAGTCCTAGAAATGTTAGTCTCTTATCTGATAAATTTATAAAGTAATGCTGCATACCTCTTAGGGTTATTGAAAAATAATTGGCATAATACTTAGTAAATAGATGTTATTATCAATTATTATTATTTTGTAAAACAGTATCTTAATTTTTTTGATAAATACATGTAGCTAACTCTTAAATATATAAAATTTTAAATATTGAAGCTACATGATTAGTTTTCCAATCAAAAATGATGTTTTTGTATATTTATTAGGAAATGCTATTGGTTCCATGAGGAAGCCTGTCTGAAGACTCCCTCTAAAAAAGACAGGTTTGGAGAGTTGCAGCCTATTAAAGAGTTGCTAAGGCAACCATTGCTTGCTAATAACGTAGTGACAGAAAAGAAAAGGTAATTTGAGGAACAATGCTTCTCAAAATTCAGAGAAGAAATACAGCCTGAACAAACCCCCAGTTGTTAAAAACAACTGGCCATGGGTAGTTTCTTTCTTGAATTAGTTAGCAGACGGAGAAATTAGATGGTGGGAAGCAAGATGTAGAGGCATATTGGCCAGAACATATTTTGACCCTTTTTTAATCCCATTGCCTTGATTTCTCATCATTACTATCTCATGATTTTAAAAGTGATAGAATTAGAGACCCATTATAATAATCTTAAAGCTAGATCCTAGCATTTTGATAATAATATTAAAATATCTATTGTCATATGGTTACAGTGTACCTCAATGATCAGTTTATTTCTTTTAAGTCAATAAATATATTAGAGGTTGGATTTGAAAATCTAGATTGGTACACTGACATTAGCAAATGTCACATGTTCATATGATAATGCACCCTCAAAGGCTTTATTCAGTTTACTTCCTTTTGTAATTTATCAATATAACAAGATGATGAGTTAATTTGAAAGCTCAGTTGAAGCCCTTGGTATGAGAGGGGTATTAAATATAGTAACACTTCCTTTTCATATATAATTACTTTAAATCCTTCATAATTCTGGGGACTTAGGTAATATTACCATTTTTCTAATATGTAACTGAAGGGTTTAGAGAGTAAATCCCACAAATTGGTAAATGCCAAAGCCCAAATTTTATTCTAAGCCAATCATAATCTTAAACTCAAAAACTTTTCCTCACTGCATTTACTATTAATGATTATTCTTATATATATATATTTAGAACAATTTGGTCTTACCATTTTAGGACCAGCTCTTTATTATTTAGCTATGCTAGATTTTTTCAGCTTTTTAGATCTCTTTCTCTCTCTCTACATATATATATTGTTTACTTGTTAGGAAAAAAAATCTCATTATCAAGTTGGATCTGGTTAAAAGAGCCATTGCTTTTCTTTAAACAGAATTTATTAATTTTGGCTGTTGACTTGCTACAAATCATCTTGCAAACAAGTAGGAAACACAAAATCATATGCAGACACTAAGATTTAGATCAAACAGATAAGCTCCATATGGATTCCTTAATTGGCAGGGTTGCATCTGGATGTGCCGGACACAAAAATGAACAACAGAAAATGCTGCTCTTTATGAATTTGACAGCACCACATTATGATTGGACACGGATGCGGATTGAGGTTTGCAAACAGCATCGAAGCAACAGCTGCAAACAATGCTGAATACATCTTTAAATCAAATCTAGAAAATGATCACCCCAGAGAAAGAAACTTAAAATATTTAAGTAACAGATTGGCAATTTAAGACTTCATTTTATCCAGACTTTTTTCTTTTCTATCTTTTTGGCTATTTATTCTACATTTAATTCTCTCTGAGTCATAAACTTTACATATTATATTTGCAAGTTTGCAATTGCCAACCTATGTATCTTTCTCACAAGAAAACTTTTTACAGAAAAACTGTGTAAAAATATGTACTCACATAAACAGTCAAGGTGAAAATCCATGTTCCTTTGCCATTTCATAAAAAAATGACTAGGAATTAATGGGTACAATGATATCATTGTTCTTTGGGACTGTTTAAATTAGAAAGATGCTTAAAGGGCAAAGGAAAAAAATTGATTAAAAAAATCCTAATTCCCTGAGACTTCACTGAATAATGAGCTCTAACTAGGCATGGAAATTTGCTCACATATTATGCAGCTAATTTGGGAGAGAATGAAGAATGGACTGTTGTAAAAGACACACATTATTTCCTCTGGAAAAGCTTTAAACAGTTTGCAAAGTCAAATTTAAAATGTTTTTAATTGCAGTCCTTTATTGTTGCCATGTAAGAACGTGGTTGAAGTCTGTTGAGCAGATTGGATCTTAGAGGAGATGAATGCTAGTTAATGTAAAAAGGGATCTTTGAACTCACATTTTTAATGCATACATTTCCGCAGTAAATTCTTTGTCTGTGGTTGTAAGACAACCGCTTGTAAATGAGTTTGTGCTGCTTCTCTTTCTGTCATATTACATGTCAAATAGACGTAGACAAATAGTCCCAACAGAAAGTCACCATCACAGCCTTGCTGCCAACTTTTGGATTTCTGAATACTTACACTATCTCTCAAATCTGCCATCCTGCTCACTCATGTAAAACAGTAATAGTCACATTTTCTATGCAAGTTTCACATAATAATAATTAAATTTCCTGTTTCTTCAGGAAACCTGCTTTTTCAACGGTTTTATGAAGTCAGCATTTTATTTGTACGCAATTTATTTGGAAAGAAGAAGGATGGATCTGTTACTTAACCAGGCTCCTTGGTTTACGTAGTGCAATTTAAAAGCTCTGAACTCTTTCATTTGCGGGGTATAGGACTCTCCATCTATGTCAAATCCCTGCAAACCATCTCTGCATTTCTTAGGGAAAATTTCCTTTTGGAAGTAAAACGTACAAACCTAATCCATATCCCTCAAAAATGCACGTACACTGCACCATAAGGCAGAGTGTCGCTTTACATCACCTACGTTCATCCAATTTTGAAGCTGAAGTTAAAAGTTCTTTGGCATTTCATTAATTTTCACAGTCTATATTTGGAAATTTAAACAATTTAGGCAAAGTCATGCCATCACACCTGACACTTAGACTTTGTTTTCCCTGCTCAAATAGCTTTGCCAAGGGAATGCTTTGTGTATTGGTTTGTTTATGTAACCATATTACCTGTTTTACCAAAATGTGGCACAAATACAGTCATATATATTTCTTCTCCTAGGAAACTTACTAGCACAGGCCTTCATTTTCAAAAAGTCTAGTGTCTTCATTTTGAAGTCTCCTAGACAAAGCCTAGATTGGAATCCAGATCTCTACTTCAGGTCTTGTTTTCTTTCTGCTGCATCAGTTTTAATTGGTTGGAAACCAGCATGGAGAGCTCTGATTCCGAGTACGTCAGGATGGAGAGGCGGGCCTACCCTTACTCACACAGCGTCAGGACTTTATATAGCTCTTCTTTCTGGAGCTCCTACTTGTCTTCTGAGCTCGTTTCCACTCCTTAACTATCTACTGAACATGTCTATTAGAATATTCCACAGGAATTTCCAAGTCAATCAATGCATCTCAAACCATACTTAAAAATCTGCATTTCTAACCAGTTTTTTCCCTCTCAAATTCCTTAACCGGTTAAACTCGATGACCATTTAACCACGTCTTACTCATCCTTTTGAGCGTGCCATGTCCCTGGGTTCCCATACCTAATGACTTCCCAAGTCTGCAGGCATAACTAAAGAGTTGTCACTAACATCACTCTGTCCTGCTCCCCTTTCCTACTGTAATAGTTCGAGCCCTCATTATCTTTCACCTGAACTTCGACCACCATGCTCCATTCTCCACGTAATACGATTTAACCTCCATGCTGTTGTCAAAATTAGTTTATAAAAGACACCCGTGATCAATTTCTTTAACCAAAACAAACGCTCATTCCCTACAACCTATAGGACAAAGTCCCAGCTCTTGAGCACAGCATGCACCGCAGTGTATCAGATGCCGTAAGTCCTTTGCCATATTCATCGGACTTAACCTTTTCAGGGCACTGCCTGCTAGCATCGGTTTCTCTGTGACTATGTTTTTTCCCCTGGTACAATGAAAGGCAGCTTTGCTCGTGCATGCAGCAGGTTGGTATAGCTGGAGAACGAACACTCTCAGGAACAGCCTTCAAATAATGACACTTGGGAGCTGGTGAACTGATACTACAGATCTCACCCACGCTTTGGGTAGAATAATTTCGAGGTGAGTGTTTTATGCTATTTTCCAGTTTCTCCATGACACTAAGCTCCAGCCGCCCAGTGACTCTGTTGTGGTAGCTAGCTTAATAATGCAAATTCACTGACTGCATTCCCTTACCTAAATCACTTCTCCACTCCTCTACTGGTGCCCCTTCCCAGTAGACCACTTGCCTTCAAATCCTTGTCACAGGATCTGATTCTGGAGGACATGTGCCAAGAAAAAGCTCTCTCACAGTGAGCACTACAACTTCATTCTGGGCCATTGTCATGCACGTATCCACACTCCAGTTCACTCAGAACTATGCACTTTTCCCAAAGTAAACCTGGCACTGCCAATCTGTGCAGATTCATTCATGCCTTCCCTTCTTTCTCTAATGTCTTCTCTCTCTCTTTTTGAAAACATACTCATCTTTCAGAGCCTATTGATAATGTATCCTTTCTTTGAAGTCTTTTCTAAATCCTCACACAAAACCATTTTGCTTCTCTGCTTCTCCAGTAAATTATTAGAACGTCATTACTCACCACATTGTATCACAGTTAATTGTGTCTGCATCTTGCTCCTCCTGGGCTCTTTCTGAGATCCTCGATGAAAATGTTAAATTAAGACTGTGAATTTATTTGCCCACAAAGGAATAAGACAAATGATTACATTCTAAAGGAGGAATTTAAAAGAAAATATCATGTCCTTATTACCACCTTCCACCTTCTTTATCCTGTGAATTAGTCTGCTTGAACTGCCATAGTGAAATACCATAGACTGGGTGAACTAAACAACAGGAATTTATTTTCTTACAGTTCTCAAAGCCGGAAGTCTGAGATCAGATGCTCGCGGGGTCAGGTTCTGGCGGGGACTCTCTTCCTGGCTTGCCGTATGGTCAGGCCATTCAACAAGGCTCTTCTCTTGCTTTTTGTACGTCCCCTGCTTGACCAAGCCCTGCTTCACTCCCATGACTATCCAATCCTCTTAATCGTAGGGCTTAATTAGTAACTGCCTACATGCTTGTCCCCTGCCCCAGCCACTGGTTTCCCTGGTAACTGAGGAGCAAACCTAACATCAGTTCCCCCTGTAAATGGTAGCCTCCTTCTCCCCGCTGTAGTGAAGACTGCTGCTTCGTCCTGTCCGCTATCTGCCGTACACGGTGGGCTGTCGCTCCAGGACCTTGCTTCAGACATGTAAGAGCTCCCTGTTCCTTAAACCATTGATGTCACTGTTGCTGACTCCAGGCTCTTTCTTCAGTCTCCAGGCTGGGCAACTACCAGGCTTGCAGCCCCGTGGAGCGCAACCCAACACTTGCAGATGAGCCACTTCTTGCTGTGTCTCACATGGTAGCGTGAAAATGAGCCGATTCACCTTATAAGGGCACGACTCCCCTCCTAGGGGCCCCACCCTCATGACCTCATCTAACTCCAATTATCTCCCAAAGTCTCCATCTCCAAATACTGTCACATGAGGGGTGGTGGCTTCAACATATAAATTTTGGGGAGCTGTGAACAGTCTGTAACACCATGACAGATCGTTGAAAGACCTAGGCAGCTTTTCTTGTTGAAACTGGGTGAGTATGAAGTTGGTGATTTTCTCCACACAGAAATTCTGTCAATGCATATCAGAGCTTCCATGTGCAACTGTGTAAACCGTGCCACTTACAACTCCAGGGGCACTATTTACATTCATTTGGGATTTGAATGAAGGCCTCGGGAGTTAAGTGAGCCTCGGGCTCTCCTGTTCCTTCCTCTACCCCCTCTGACCGTCTTCACAGTCAGTCTGTACTCTCCTGAACGCACACTCTTCAGAACTCACATAATAGTATACGAGTTTATATCCTCAAATGGATAATTACAGTTACTGAAATTAGGTTTTATTTATTCAATTATTTACCCATTTCAAATTTTTTTTTCCTTCAAAACTGCCTAATGAGTATATATCTCAGTCTTCTTGTATAACTCTAATCCATTTTTTTTGAAGTTTCTACTATTGCTGTTTAATTTTTTTTCTTTAATTCTTTTTTTTTTGGGGGGGTGGGTAGGTAATTAGATTTATTTATGTACATTTTTTAATGGAGGTACTGGGGATTGAACCTAGGACCTCATGCATGCTAAGCACGTGCTCTACCACAGGGCTATACCCCCCCCAATCCATTCTTTCTTAATACTGCATGATAGTACATGATGTGACTGTATCCTATTTTATTCATCAATTAATGGTTATTTATTTGGTTTCTGTCCCCACAACCAATGTTTCAATAAATATATTTCTATCTGTCATTACGTGGTTTTTGTTTCTTTGGGATATATTCACATAAATTGAATTGTTAGGTTGAATGGTATGCCTACCTTTAACTTTATGGAAGTTAAATAACTGCTTCCCCTAAAGGTTAAATAATTAATTTTTCTACCCTCAATGTATGAGAAAATCTCTTTCTTCACATCTCTGCCATCAAGAAATCTTACAGCTCTTTTCAATTTTTCCAGCCTAATGAGAGTAAAATCATTTCTCACTGTTCATTTAATTTTTATTTTCATGACTGCTAGTGAATTTGAACATCTTTTCTTATTTCTATTAATAATTTGGATTTGTTCTGATATGAAATGTCTATATCTTTTTCCATTATTTTCTTTTGGATTATTTTTCTTTATTTCTGATCATTTACTCCTATAAAGATAGTCCTGTGTTTATCATCTCAATTAACAAATATTTTTCTGTACCCATTTTATTTCTATTGAAGATTCTGGTATATTTTATCAAGTAAAGTTTAAAAAATTTTATATTATCATATGCCTGTACTTTATGGATCCTTTGTTTTCAGTATTGATGAAGTAAGTATACCATATCCATTCATCGTTCATTTATTCTTTTTCATTTGCTTCTTTATAAGGGACTTGAGCATCAACAGATTTTGGTATCCACGGAGTTCCTGGAACCAGTGTCCCTCAGATACTGAAGGATGACAGTACTTGCTGAAATTGTTTAGCTTACGTCACCAAACCAACAAAAATATATATTTACTTTAATGGAATGAAAGGTACTTGTGGGAAAGTTTGAGAAACATCATAGAAGGAAACATTTTTTAACTACAGCTATTGATGCAAATTTAAGAAATTATTTTTACTATGTGTGACTTTAATAATAAATCAGATTATGTAACTTCAAATCTGATTTCAATTTTAGTGGATGTGTATGAAAATATTTTGATCTAGTGAAAATTATGGAATATTATTATAACTATATACGTTCATTGCAGAACATATATTAATCAAGGTGTTTTGTTGTTACTGCTAAAAAAGTAAGATGCTAATAAAAAATGACAACTAGGATGTCTATACTTTAAAAGAATGATTATATATACAAGAAAAGAGGAGTTAAATATAGCTATCAATTTTTTCAGCTCATAAATTGAAAATGTAAGTTTTTCCCTTAGAAGACTCTACAAATTTTAGTAGATTTATATTTAATTTTATAAATGACTTTATAAAGCAAAATTTAAAATATTACATGCTTAATTTTTTATATGGTAAATAGACACAGTTTTCAATATATTCTAAATTTGTTTCAATTAAATGGAGTTTTACAATACAGACATTTTCAATGACTATTTGTCTTAGGCTTATGTTCTTTTTCATCATCTGGCGTTTATAAGTGAAGATGTTGTCTGCAAAAAATAACCTGGTCTATATTGTACTACAAAGATCTTTTTCTTTTTAAGGTTTTTTCAAACACTCAGTGTATTCACCAGAGCTGAGTGCTACAAATGTTTTAATCAACTTAAAAAGCTGACAGAAATTAAGAAAAATAACTATGAATCTTAGAAAAATGATTAGGAAACACAGTCATTTTATGGTCATTAATCATTGTGTATCTAACCCATCAGTGATATTTAAATAGGGCCATGTAAGTAATTTGATCCCAGATCACACTACTGTCTTAATAAATGACACAATTTTACTCAGTGTAGGACCACATTGATACTTGGTATAGGACCACAGTTTGTTATTCCTATAAATATAAATGCTGAAAATGAGATAAGTAGGTATATAATATAATATATCCTGCTTTATGGTGAAAAGTTGTTTTTTTGCCATTTAGGGACTTCATACAATAGCCAGATTTTTTTCGTTCTTTTATAAATGATTTTTAAATTCCAAGGAAGTTAAAATAATTAAGCACTATTTCAGGATTTAATACATGTTTTCTAAAACATATCCTTTAAAAAGATGTATTCTCTATATTCTGTAAATAATCATAATCTTAGGATAAGATTCTTCCCATATGTTAAAATTCCAAGTTATCTTTCCTATAATTTCTTGTGTATAACTTTGGAAAACTTTACTTTTTAAATTATGTTTTTTTGTGCTCTGTGCCATTCAGCCAAAAGAAATTATAAAGAAGGTAAAATGGAGGCAGAACAGAAATACAGCTGAAGCTTAAAAAATGTACATACATACATAGATAGAGGTATACCTTTGGTAGTGGTGTAATTGTCAACATATCTGGAATGATAAATTAGTAAAGTAATTGTGGAAGATAATATTGTTTATATTCAAGCTGCTTGAGTTGAAAATATCAGCATTTATTTGTCATACTTTGTTATTGATACAGAAATTAGGGCTATAAATTTTCCTCACTGTTTAAATGCATTTGATAAATTCTGATGTGTAGTTTTTCACTATTACTATTTTCAGATATTCTGTAGTTTCTATTTGCATTTCTCTTTTCACCAAAGAATTGTTTAATGGAAGATCTCTACATTTCCAGGTGAAAGGGCTCTTTTTTAGGGGTTAGAATTGGGAGTATATATTAATTTTCAGATTTATTGACCTGTAATCACAAACACATTTTATAATATTTCTACTTTATGGTCGGTCATTTTTGGTAAATGCTCCAGGTGCCTTTGAGAAGAAGTTACATTCTTTTTTATCAGGGTGTAGTATATGTTTAGATCTGTTTATTTATTTTTTTGTCCGCTTATACTGAGAATGGTGTTTTAAAGTCTCTTGTTATTGCTCTTCTATATTTTCCTTGATTATGTTCAAGTTTCATTTTATATAGATCATTGTGTTGTAGATACTCATAACTGCTATATTTTCACTGTAGAACACGGCTTTCATGTTATGAAGTGTCCTTTTTTGGCTCATCTGATGCTTTTGGGCTAGATCCTGCTTTGTTAGATGTCAGGATTCCAACCCTCACTTTCTCATTTTCATTTGCCTAGTGAATCTTTCTATTTCCTTTATTTTTAGCCTTCTTGAATCACTGTATTTTAAATGAATCTCTTATACAGAGCATAGCATTGGTTTTTACTTTTTTTCACATTAGGCAATTTGAAACTATGTTTGGTCCCAACTCTATCATATTATCTTATTTTGTATATATGGCATATATTTATTTATTTATTACTCTATTTTTGTGTCTACTTTGCTTTTTAAGTTTATTCCACTATTTAGGAAAATTATATATTTATACTTAGTGGTTACTTTTATATGAATACTTTTGTATTAGTCATAATACAGTATCAATTAGAAATGGAATTATTTGACTCCCACCCATTTCTTATTCAGGAATCTATGATCTTCACATTTATGGTCAATTAATCTACAATGAAGGAGGCAAGAATTCACAATGGAATAAGGACAGTCCCTTCAGTAAGTCGTGTTGGGAAAACCGGAAAGCTACATGAAAGGATGAAATTAGAACATTTTCTCACACCATGTACAAAAATAAACCCAAAATGGATTAAAGACCTAAATGGTAGGACTGGAAACCATAAAACTCCTAGAAGAAAGCATAGGCAGAACACTGTTGGACATAAATTTTAGCTATATATTTTTTAATCTGTTTCCTAAAGCAAAGGAAATAAAAGCAAAAATAAACAAATGGGATCTAATTAGACTTAAAAGCTTTTGCACAGCAAAAGAAACCTTTGACAAAAGGAAAAGACAATTTACTGAATGGGGGAAAATATTTGCTAACGATATGACTGATAAGAGGTTAATATCCAAAATGGATAAACAGCTCATGCAACTCAAAATCAAAAAAACCTGATTAAAAAATGGGCAGAAGATCTGAGTAGACATTTTTCAAAAGACATACAGATGGCTAAAAGGCACATGAAAGGATGCTCAACATCATTAACCATCAGACAAATGCAAATTAATTCCACAATGAGATATCACCTCACACCTGTCAGAATGGCTATCATCAAAAAGAACACAATTAACAAATGTTGGTGAGAATATGGAGAAAAGGGAACTCTTACGCACTGTTGGTGGGAATGTAAATTAATGCAGCCGCTATGGAAAACAGCATGGTGATTTCTCAAAAAAAGTTAAAATAGAATTACCATATGACCTAGCAATTCCACTGGGCATATATCCAAAAGAATGAAAATTAGAAAAGATACATGCACCCCAATGTTCACAGCAACATTATTTACAAGTGCCAAGATATGGAAACAACCTAAGTGTCCGCCAACAGATGAATGGATAAAGAAGAAGTAATATGTATGTAATAAACAATGTAGTACTACTCAGCCATAAAAAGGAATGAATTTTTGCTATTTGCAATGACATGGATGGACTTGGAGGGTATTATGCTTAGTGAAATAAGTCAGGCAGAGAAAGACAAATACTGCATGTACTGCATGATATCACTTATATATGGAATCTAAAAAAGAAAACAAACTAGTGAACATAGCAAAAAAGGACACAGACTTACAGAATATAGAGAAAAAACTAGTGTTATCAGTGGGGAGATGGGAGAGGGAGGAGGGGCAAGATAGGAGTGGGGGTTAAGAGGTACAAATTATTATATATAAAATAAATAGGGAGTATAGTCAATGTTTTATAATAACTATAAATGTAGTATAACCTTAAAACTTGTGAATCACTATGTTGTACACCTGTAACTTATATAATATTATACATCAACTCTCTCAAAAAAAGAATCTATGATCTTAACTTTCCTTTTTTTCTCTTCTGTCTGTTAAAATTTTTGAACACAAAAGGGAGGGTATAGCTCAGTGGTAGCTCAGTGGTAGAATGAATGCTTAGCATGCATGAGGTGATGGGTTCGATCCCCAGCACCTCCGTTAAAATAAATAAATAAATAAACAAACAAACAAACAAACCTAATTACCTCCCCTAAAACAAATTTTTGAACTCTCTACTTTGTCAGAACATGTGGTGTCTTCAAATTCTATTTTAATCCATAACCTTAACATTGTTTTAGGTTTGACCTTTCAACTATATGAAGTACTCACCATCCAGTACTTTTGAAAAAGTTTTCCCAAGCACCATTTGGTTGGATAAAACTCATCTATTAGTGTAGGAGGATAGACTAAGGCTCACAGGCCTCATCTAGCCTGTTTCCCGTTTTTGTAAATGAAGTTTAATCAGAACACAGTCATGGTGGTTTATTTTGTATTGTCTGTGGCTTTTTTTATTCTACGTGGACAGAGTTGAGTACTTGTGACAAAGTTAATGGGCCTCAAAGCCTAAAATACCACTGAGCATTTCACAGAAAACCATTTTGCAGTCTATGCTCTAGAAGACTCTTCATGAAGGACACGTGTCCACAGTATTCCCTGGGTTCTGGTACTCTTCAATACTATTTTTTCCTATTGCCTTGATACTTCAAGGAGAGTTTAACTGGTTTGCATTGGTTTATTTAAGTTTTTTGAAATTGCTTCTCCATTGTTCCCTTAAACATTTCTTTGGAGAATCTAATACTGGTGTAATTGGTGTAAGTTTGCCTTTATAAAGTCTATCTTTTTGTTTGCAGAACTTTATCTAAGTTTAATAGTTTTACTAGGAAAAAGATTACAGCTGATTATTCTGAGTCAGTTTTTGCCGTTAACCAGTGAGATCTGTCAGTGTGTAAGTTCAGGTATTCTGTTTCTTGAAAGTCTTCTTAAAATGTAGTTTTAATGATTAGTTCTGTTACATTGATTGTATTGTAATCTTTAGGGATAGCAATTATACATATGATTTATCGCTTTTACCTGCCTTCCATTTCAGCCATTTTCTAATGTCTTTTTATTGTTTCCTTATCTTATTTGACTGATTGATCGATTTTTAGACCACTTTATCGTGACATAGTTGACATACAAAAAAGAAGTACATATTTAATGTATATGACTTAATGAATTTGGAGATAAGCATACACCCATGAAACCACCCATGAAATCTATGCCATAAGTAACTCCATCCATTCCAAAAGTCGCCTTCCACCCTCTTTATTCATTACTATTATTTTTGCTTGTGTGATAAGAAGGACAATTAACCTAAGATCTATACCCTTAGCAAATTTTCAAGTATATAATACTGCATTATTTACTTTAGGCATTATGCTATAATAGATAGCACATGTATAACAGATCTCTTGGGCATACTCATCTTGTATAACAGAAGCTTAGTACCCTTTGACTACTACCTTCCTTTTCTCCCCTTAGTTACTTATATTTTAAATTATTTTATTAATCACTTATTTTAGTTACTGTAATTCTCTTTGTTCTTTTCTTGCTTTTCATCGCTGGCCTTTATTAACTTTTTGTTTAAATCCATTCTTCTTTTGGTGCCTTATGATGTAGTATGCATTTGTAAGATAATTTTATCTTTTGGTTCTTTCTTTACTGAATTTGACTTGTTTTATTTTTTTCCAGCTTTTATTGTTCATTTTTGCTCCTGGTTTTTGATTTTTAGGCTCAAAGTGTCTCTTCTTTTATCTAAATGTTTACTTGAGGACATTTGATTCAGCTTGGGGTTTTGGTTCTTCCAGTTTTCTTCAACTTTGTGGTTTTGGGGGAGAAAAACTTTTAGTTAGCAGGGAAGTTTTTACATGTGTTTTCTGATTTTGTGTGTGTGTGTTTGTTTTGGCTGCATGTGGTTAATTTTTCCTCCTGTTATTTTTCTCAAGCTTCATATCTCCAAAAAGAGGAACTGTATGGTTTATCTTGATTTGTGTGTCCCTCCTTGAAAAAGAGAAGGCAGTGGGTGTAATGAACAAAGTTCAACTAGACAATCACAATAGAAAAACATAAAAATAAAGGTATGGTTCTCCTGTGAGTACTGAAAAGGGAGAAAAGATAATGGTCAGGGGTAAATAACAGATATTCACTATGATGACTTACTATTAAGTAAAATCACTGCCTCAAGAATATATGACTTTACGTTGAATGAACCTGGCACCTAAAAATATATGTCAGATTATATACTATCTTGAACTACCCCAAAAATGGGATTGTCAACTCAGACTCACAAAAATCAGAGAAATTGCTGAGTATCAAACTCTAATTATAATTTCAAAGATACCAGCAGTGAAGAGGCTAGAAGGAACATGAAGTCATCCTAGAGACAGAGGGCTACTCCTAGGTTTTTCAGTAAATGCTTTCTGGATCAGAGTTGGTAATTTCTCCAAGTCAGGTACTCATGTTTTTAATCAAATAGCAGGAAGTGTTTAGTCTTAATAAAACAACCTACATGCCATTCTCCAGGGAGCCACAACTTATGAATACATAAAATCTAGGGTTATTTACTATAATCAGTGGACATCCAGGGATTTCCTGATAAGAACAATTCTTACATAGATACCCTTTCTTAGTCAATATAATTTGTCTATATACCCAGAGGTCCAGTTATGATGTTAACAGAAAGATAAATCAGATTACCTACCATTATAGACTGAACATTCGTGTCCTTCCAAAATTCATTTATTAAAGCCCTAACCCCAGTGTGATGGCATTTGGAGATGGGGCCTTTGGGATGTGAATAGGTTTAGATGAGATGATGAGACAGCCCTTATGATAAGAATAGTGTACTTATAGGATGAAGAAGACAACCAGAATACTTTTTGTCTTTCCAATGTGAGGACACAGTGAGAAGATGGCTATTTGTAAGCCAGGAAGAGAGTCTCATAAGGAACCAAATCTGCCAGCACACTGATCTTGGACTTCTGGGCTCTTGAACTGTGAGAAATAAATATCTGGTGTTTTAATCCATTCAGTCCATGGTATTTTGTTATAGCAGCCAGAGCTGACTAATACACCTGACTTCTTTTCTTTATCCTGGGGGTATTTCTTTGATTAAGAAGAAATAGCCTTCAAGTCAGATCCTTTAGGTCCTTTCCACCAAATCTCAAATAGCTTTTGAAAATAGCTACATTAGATACATGGAGACCTATTTTTTTTTTATGATAATTCTCAAAACTCTTAAAAGATATCTGTGCTTAGACTACCCTTCTTTTAAATGGCCACATGACACTTTAATTTACTTACTACAATTATTCAAATGTTACCTTCTTAATAAAATTTTCATACACTATTCTATTTAAAATTGTAACCCCCCAGTTTCTCCATATCTCCCTTTCCTGTTTTTATTTTTTTCCCAAACAATTCATATCAAGATAAACAACAAGGTCCTACTGAATAGCATGGGGAACTATATTCAGTATCTTATAATAGCCTGTAATGAAAAAGAATATGAAAAGGAATATATATATATATATATATCTGAATCATTATGCTGTACCCCAGAAATTAACACATTGTAAACCAACTATACTTCAATTTAAAAAAAACCAAAGTATTCATATCATTATTTAACTTACTATATGTTTTACAACTTTTTCTTCTTTCTCATCCCTGTCTCTACCACTAGACTGTAAATTCCAAGAGAAGAGATTTTTAAAAATACTACTATATATCTAGTGCCTGGGCCATGACTGGGACTCAAAAATTACTTGTTGAATTTAAAGAATTAAATAAATCTCTCTAAGATGTATTCATTCTTTCTTTTAACAGTAGGTATAAGATGAGCATGCCATTATACTTTAATTGTTAACGTTTGGCAGTATTCAGGAGGAATTTGTTTCCAGCTACTGTTTTCTAGTAGGTAGAACATGTTCCATTTTAAAGTGTACACTATCACAAAGGAAAGTAAAGCTCTGAAGACTTAGTTTATATATTTGAAATATGTAGTTCCACGTCAGCCAAGACTATCAGGGGCCTTTCTTCTTCTTTTGTACTAACATACAATTGCATAAAATCACATGTTTAAACTGTCTAGCCCAGGATCTGAATAATGATGGAATCAAAAGCAGTTTAGTTCTTTTCAGCCATTTCCAGGTCCTTATGTAACTATGTGTACCGTTTTCCAAATTCCATCCAGAATAAGAAATGCTTGAATTAAATGTATGTAATGGTTAATTTTATGTGTCCTGTTGACCGGGCTAAGTGCTGCCCAGGTAGCTGGTAACAGAGTATTTCTTGGTGTGTCTGTGAGGGTGTTTCTGGAGGAGATCAGCACTTGAATCAGTGGACTGAGTAAAGAAGATCGGCTCTCACCAATGCAGGCAGGCATCACCCAAATCCCTGAGGACCAAGTGAAGGGAGAATTGTCTTGTCTTGAGCTGGGATGCCCATCTTAGGCCCTCAGACATTGGAGCTCCTGGTGCTTGGGCCTCAGGCCTCTGGGACTGACACCAGTGCTCCCCCAACCCCTCTTCTCAAGCCCTTGGACTCAGACTGAATTTCAACACCAGTGTCCTGGTTCTCCAGCTTGCAGACAGACTGTGGGACTTCTCGACCTCCTGCACCGTGTAAGCCAATTGCTATAATAAATCTATTTTCTGTATCTCCTTAGGGTTCTATTTTTCTAAAGAACCCTGACTAGTACAATTAACAAACATTGTTAGTATTATATTTAGATCTTTAATGCAGTTTTTCAAACTGTGGTTTAACTGACTATGAATTCTATTCACTGAGATGGAAGGAAACCAATTTCAAAAAGAGGCATATGCTAGAATAGAAGAAAAAATATTACACATTTTAAGAATGACCAAAGCTTTGTGAAATGTTTTTGTCAAATGTGTATGTGTGTTGTATGCACACAGGGCTGCCTTGTAAAATGGATTCTGTGCTGTGGTTGCAGTTTAGAAAGTTTAAAGAACACTGGTTTAGTTCTGATTAATCAATATGTAGACTACATTTAAATATTTCTTTTCTAGGTGTGGTTACTGTTGTTGAAAACTACCCTTTGGCACTTTAACTGCTCAGCCCCACAGTACATTCTAAGGTCCAAACAAGCATCCCAGGCATCTTTGTTTCCCTTGATGCAGACCACAGAAACAGACTGCTTTCTTTGCCTTCATATAATTTACATCACTCACTCAGACCCAAAGTTGTTCATACCTGATTACTAATGAATCACAAAACTGCCAGTTCCCTTCTTCTCTGAAAACAGTCGTGTCAGTAGCACTTATTATGAAGAATAAACAAAATTATCAGATATATGGCAAAAATTGTACAATGCTTTCAAAATCACAATTCCTGTTCCTAACTTTCTTTGGAACAATAGAAAGCAGCAGTCTTGGAATCTGCCTTGAGATTCAACAATTCCATCCTTATCCCAACTGAAAACCAAGTGATGAAAACAGACTAAAATATATAGGTAGTCTTAAGAGGGTAATTAGGGTTTCTAAGAACACTCAGAATAAATGATACTGAATTTCAAGAATTTTTAGCTGTGTCTACCACTGGGCATTTTTTTATAATGATATTTATGTCGGAAGCAAACTAGACCCTTGGTGTTAGTATCTTAACAGTTCACTATAAAATAAAAAGACTTGTACAAGAACCAAAACTTCTTCAAATTTGATAAGCTCTGAAATGGGAAAAGTTAAAGTGCATGTATATTCTTGGAAGGTTAGGAATTTCTGTGAAAAACATAGGTCAATACTTGATTTTGATATGAAGCTCATTCTTTGTAAAGCAATCTGTGATTTATATTCTATAGCACTTTGAGTAATTGATAGCTACCTGGATAGAAAAGTGATTATGCATCTTGAGAAACAGATTTTTATGTTTAGGTAAATGGAAAAACAGAATATTATTCTGATGTCTAAATGCTCTGCAAATGTGATTAACTAATATTGGAAAACTGATTTTAAAAAAATGACTTTATTAAGGTTTATTTTACTTGCAATAAAATGTTTTATTTTAAGGATACCATTGATAAATTTAATTAAATGCACACACCCTTGAAAGCACCACCACAATCAAGATACAGTAAATTTCCATCACCCCTAAATGTTCCCTTGTGTCTCTTAATCACCCTCACCTCTGGCTCAAGGCCATCAATGATCTGCTTTCTGTCACTATAGATTAGTTTTGTCTCTTCTATAATTTTGTATAATTGGAATTATACAGTAAGACTCTTTTGTGTCTTATTTCGCTCAGTGTGTTTTTGAGATTCGTTTATGTTGTTGAATGTAACCAGTAGTTTGTTCCTCTTTTATGCTGTTGAGTTGTATTCAGTTGTGTGCACACACCACAATCAGTTCATCCATCCATCTGTTCAAGGTAGTTTCATTGTTTCCATTTTGGGGCTTTAATGACATTTATTTATAGATTTTTTGTGTGGACGTATTTTTGTGTGGACGTATTTTTATTTCTCTCGAGTAAACACAGTTACAGTTCTGGATGATATTAAGTATATGCTTAAATTTATAATAAGTTGCCAAAATAATTTTCAGAGTGCTTGTACTATTTTACATTTTGGCTGGCAAATATTGAACACTTTAGTTGTTCCATAATCTCACCAGTATTTTATACAGCTACTTGTTTTAAATTTTGTCATTCTAGTGGGTGTGTGTTGCTAGCTCACTGTGGATTTACTTTGCATTTCCCTGAATGCTAATGATGTTAAGCATTTATTCATATCTTCATTGGTCATTTACATATCTTCTTTTGTTAACTGTTTATGCATATTACTGTTTCACTTTTAAACTTAGTTATTTTTTCTTATTATTGAGAATTCTTATTATAAAGAACTCTCAATATTGTATACAAATTTTTGTCACATTGCAAATATTTTCCCCCAGTCAATGACTTGTTTTTAATTATTAAAGATGTTTTTGGAAGGTCAGAACTTTTTAATATTGATGAGGTCCAATTTATTGATTTTTTTCTTTAATGATTTGTGATTTTGGTGACTTATTGAAAAAGTTTTGCCTAGTCCGAATTTGCAAAGATTTTCTCCTGTGTTGCCCTACAGAAGTTTTGTAGCTTTATATTTAGGTTTACAATCCATTTTGAGTTAATTTTTGTGATGGATGAGATCATAAAAAAGGCTTTTTTTTTTTTTTTCCCCCAAATAGAAAGCTAGTTTTTCCAGCATTATTTGCACTACCTTAGAATTTTGGTCAGAAATCAATTGACTAGAAACTTGTAGGTCTATTTCTGGGCTTTAGACACTGATTTATGATCATCATTACACAGACACTTCACTGACTTTATAATTGTGGATTTAAAGTAAATTGTTAAATTAAATAGTGTTACTATTCTGTTTTCTTCTTTTTCAAAATTATTTCAGTTGTCCTATGTCCTTTTCATTCCCATTTAAATTATAAAATAAGTTAATTACTTTCAGTTAACCAAGTCTGCTCAGATCTTGATTACAATTGCTTTAAATCTGTATATCAATTTAGAAAGACATGTATTAAAGACTTGTGAACTAGAATGTTGGTAGTTCCAAATTAGAAACAACCCAAATGTTTATCAATAAAACAAACCATATCATATCTATATGATGGAATGCTACTCAGCAATAATAGAAAATAAGCTGCAAATATAATCAAACTTATGCCCTCTAATTTCATGTTGAGCTAAATTAAGAGCCAGACAACAGAAAGTACATGCCGGATGATTGCATCTGCACAATGTTCAAGAATATAAAAAACTAATCATAATGACAGAAATCAGAATATTGATGCCTGATTTGGGAGAACTTAATGGAAAGAGGCACAAGAACCTTTCTGGGGTGAGGGGCGAATTTTTCATCTTCATCTGACTAATGGTTCCACAGGACTATTCATTTGTCAGTATCCATTGAGCTGTATACTTAAGGTTTGTGTACTTTGTTGCTTGTAAGAAAGTCAGTCTTTTCAATGACTTGCATGCCCTCCACAGTCTAGTTTTACCTTATGCTACATGCTTCATCTCCTGATACTTACCTGCACAATTATCACATCCCAGATACACATACCCCCATGGTTTTTATTGAATGTTCAAGTGTGCTCAGACCTTAAAGCTTTTTGTAGTATTTTTTTTTTTACTTCTTCTTTTTTTAAAAAGATATCCACTTGGATTGCTTTCCTATCTCCTTTAGGCCTTCGCACAAATGCCACCTTCTCAGTGATGATTCCCATGACAATACCAATTAAAATTGCAACCTCTCTCCTTCTTGACTCTCTCCTTGTCTTCTTTTCCTCCAAAACACTTATCAAATTCTGACATTTCATCAGTTTCCTATATTTGTTTTTCTCCCACTAGGCTTCATGAGAGCAGGGATTTTTGTCTTTTCTGTTTTCTCCAGTGCCTAGAATAGCGGCTGGCATATATTCGAATTTGATTACTACTTCTGAATAAATAAGTTTAAGTTGTAGGCTTTCTCCAAGGCTTGGGTAAACCTCCATCCCTTAAAATGAGGGAATCAAACACCATTATTACTGCTCCACACACCTGTGAGCAGAGCTGTGGCCCTGAAGGCTCGGCCTTGTTGTCAGTGGGTGGGGCACTGGCCACCATACCCTGTAGCATCTGCCAAGCTTTGCGCTGGTGTAGTAATGCTTGTTCTTCTCAGAGACCTTTCTGCCTGTTTTCTTTAGAGAAAGAAGGAGGATAAATGCCTCATGTCTCTGTGTTGAGCAGACAGAAGTTGACAAGGATTGCAGGGGATAACTCTTCATCTACTTCCATCAGTCCTCCCAAACTCTCTTCCTTGTCTCTGAAATACTTGAAGTGTCCAGTTTTGAGCCTCTTTAGGATAACACAGGACACATAGGTTTGTTACTTGGCTCCAGCCCACTAGTTACATATTTTTAAGACACTGTATTTTCCCCAAGTTTCTTAATTCAGAAATTCTTTTTGAGTTTTATTTTCTAGTAATTGGTTGAAAAATACTACCTTCCTTTTACTTGTTGTTACTACTTTTTTTCACTTTCCATGATTTCACTGAAATGTCAGATGAAACACATGATCCTCACGTGTGTCCAATTGATCATCTTAAACTAAAAGTCTTGGTGGTATTTTTGAATCAGTTAGAAGCCAGTCCCAGGCTAATCCTTTACAGCTACGCAAATCTATGCAATACCTGCCATCACTTTCCTTTCCCGTCATCATTAGAAGAACGATTTTTTCATATGCTCAAACTTAAGCACGTGTGAGTGGAAGTTGTTATTTTGAGGGCCAATGTTTTGCGAGACCTAGACAAATTTATTTTACAATAATCTACACAGGGAACTGAACTCTTTGTGTTCTCAAACAAGCAGAGTATTGGCCTCTGATTTTTTCCACCTGATCAGGCTGCAGAGAAAGAAGTTTGAACTTGGGATAAATATATAGTTATGGTTGAATAAGGAATTATTGGAGATATCAGGAAATCTGATGAGAAAGTCTGGCAACAATTATAATTTAATTTCCTCATTTTGATCACATCCTGTTCTGATAAACCAAGTGAAGTTTTGTTTTGTTTAGTGGCAAGAATTAAGGTTTTTTTTGTTTTGAACACACAAAAGAAGGATAAATCAATCCATGAAATCTTAGAGGGGAGAATATGTCTGGCAATAGAGATCTTTCAAGTGGGTCATGGACTGTTTGTTAAGTTTATTAAGCAATGGGTCAGATTACTTTGCAAGAAGATCTTCTGTGATATAGGAGAGATGGCTAACCCCTGTCAAATGCTAGCATCTAAGATATTCCTGTAAGTACAGGTAGGCCATTAAAAACCATTCTTTACAGGAAGTTTTATGGGCTGTTTATATATTTGTTTTAGCTAGTGTACCATTAATTTTGCCATCTTTGACCCCCAAATAAGTGGACGTGATTTCAAATCCTGGTTTTATCCTTTATGAGTGTATGACCACAAGCAGGATACATAAATATATAGGGAGCATCAATTATCTGATGTGTAAAATCATGAGGTATTATTTTAAAGGTAAGTGGTAACTTTTTAAGTGATATAAGGCTTGTCACCAAATAAGTGTTTTACATATTAGAACTTTATTATCATTATAATTTTAGCAACTGCATATCACTACATGGATGTAATTGTACTCTGTTTACATTAAGTATTCTATTTTCGAGGTGAAGAGAAGTTATTTATCTATTCTACATTTATTTTTTTTGTCCAGGTCAATGGCTAAAGAAAATTCACATTTAATCTCTTCAAAAGAAACAAATCAGTTTCAAGTAGGTTATAGCTCTGGGGATGCTATTTTTCTATAAGTTGTGATTTCTTTTCCTTTACTTTGCCGGTATCTTTAAGAGGCAAAAATCATGTTCATGTGTCTACTATGAGTGAGTTGACAGGAACAAAGCATTTAGAAAAATAGCACAAAAGGCAAGTTTGTAACAGCCCAGCAGGAGAAAGAGATCAATGCCCCAAAGCATCCTGAAATATTTTCTGAGTAATTGAAAAAAATACTCCTTCTCTGCCAGCTCTGAGAAATCTCAGGCACATGTGTAAAATCAGCCATACAAAGGCATGTTTGTACTCTGGGCTGTTCCCATTCACATCCCTGCAGTAGCCCTCTCATATGAGTGTCTTTTCAGAGCATCAGGGAGCCAACAAGGATAGACCATCCCCAAGCCATACACCAAACTGTGGAAGTAAAGTCATCCTCTTTTTCATAGAATAAAGATGTGAACTGATTAAAAAAGAAAGTAGCAGTATCCCCTTCACCAATACTGAACCCCTGCTTTTACAGAATGGAACTCTCTAAAGGCTCAGTCCCCAAGCACTGACTTAAACAATCACTCAGAACTAAAACAAAGAACAGGAAAGGAGCATCACCTTCAACATATGCAAAATGATGCTAATGGAATATGTTTGTCCTAGTTCTGATACAGGAAAAAAAAATGAATGTGGGACGTGAGGAGGGCTGTTTCCCAGGTCTTGGTTGAGTCCCTGAGATGTGCCCTGTCAAGTGTGGGTCCTTGGCTTTGCGCAGGAAAGAATTCAAGAGTGAGCCACAGCTGAGTAAAGGTAGATTTATTTAGAGAGATACATACTGCATAGAGTGTAGGCTATTTCAGGAGGTGAGAGAAAGGCCAGGAGGTGTGGGGGTTGGGTGCTCAGGTTAAAGTAAAAGTAGGTACAAACTCTACAGACAGAGTTCCGGCCATCTCCAAAGACAAGGGAGTGAGAGAGTGGGCCACAAGGTGTGGTGTTGCTAAGTTTTTTGGGCTCGGTAGTTTCATGTGCCAACAAGTGGGAGGACCATTCCAACTACCCTGGGGAAGGGGCTGGGATTCCCAGAAATTGGGCCACCACCTACTCTTTGACCTTTTGTGATTAGCCTTGGAACTGTGATGGTGTCTGTGGGCATGTTATTTACCATGCTAATATATTACAATGAGTGTATAATGAAGCTCAACGTCTACTGGAAGTCAAATCTCCCACCATCTTGATCTTCATGGCCAACTGGGAGTTGAATCTTCCACCATTTTGGTGTTAATTGCTGTGTCATTCCTTGAATGGCTGTGCCCTTCCCCCTTCCCTCCTGTCTCAGTTCTACTAAAGGAGATCAGCATTTTATAACTTAAAAAAGTCATCACAGAAAGACAAAAGCCTAAAATTCTTAGAAATGCAAAGTTCTTTGTAAAATAAAATTGACTTTTTTTTAAAGCAGTTTTATATTTACAGAATAACTGAGCAAAAAATACAGAGATTCCATACAGTCCCTCATTCTTCCAGCCCCCAGTTTTCTATATATTAACCTCTTGCATTAGTGTGGTATATTTGTCATAATTAATTAGCCAATATTGATATGTTATTATTAACAAAAGTCTATAATCTACATCAGGGTTCACTCTTTGTGTTATATGTTCTGTGGATTTTGAGAAATGTATAATGGCATGTGTCAGTTTTTCAGACTACAGTAACAAAATACTATACATTGGGTGGCTGAAAACAATGGAGGTTTATTTCTCGCAGTTCTGGAGGCCAGGAAACCTAAGATCAAGCTGTAGATCGGGTGTCTGGTGAAGGTCTGATTCCTGATTCATAGATGCTGTAAATGGTGATGGAAGAATTTGGGACTTTTGAAAAATAAGGATGTTAATCCCATTTATGACCCTCATGACCAAATCAGTTCCCAAGGTCCACACCCAACATCATCACATCGGAGATTAGGTCTCAATACATGCATTTTGGGTGAACACAAACATTCAGTGTTTAGCAATCTGTACCATCATTACAGTATCATACAAAATAGCATCACTACCATAAAAATCACCTGTATTCCATCTGGTCTTCTCATCCCCTTTCTTTCCACTGACCTGAACCCTCGAACCACTGATTTTTTTTTTTTTTTTTTTTATCTCCTTTTACCTTTTCCAGAGTGTCATCATGTAGAAATTATATGGTATGTATCCTTTTGAGTTTGGTTTCTTTCACTTAGCATTATGCATTTTTAATGTTCCTCTATACCTTTTCATTGCTTAAGAGCTGATTTCTTTTTATTTTTGAATAGTATTTTATAATATGGAAATACCACATTTTGTTTTCCTGTTCAGTTATTGCAGGGCATGTTAAGTGCTTCCAAGTTTTGTTAATTATGGATAAAGTTTCTATAAACATTCGTGTACAGATTTTTCTTGTGGAAATCAGTTTTCATTTCATTTGGTTAGATACCAGGGAGTATGGTTGCTGGATCTAATGGTAAAAGTGTGGTTAGTTTTACAAGAAACTACCAAACTGTCTTCTAAAGTGGCTGAGCCATCTTACATTCCCACAGCAATGAATAAGAATTCCTGTAGCTCTATATCCTCACTAGCATTTGGCTTTGTCTGTGTTTCAGATTTTGACCATTTGAATAAGTGTATAATGATACCTCATTGTTTCAGTTTGCTCTTCCTAATAACGTATACTTATCATTTGTTTCATATGCCTACTTCCCACCTGCCTATCCCCTTTGATGAGGTGTCTGTTCAGATCTTTGTCCTTTTTTAAATTGAGTTTTTGCTTTCATACTGTTGAGCTTTAAGATGTCAGTTCTTCCTAACTTGATCTATACAAAGGACCAAGAACAGTCAGCATAATATCGAAGAAGAAGAGCAAAGTCAAAGACTTACAATAAAGGTAATCAAGACAGCGAGACAGTGCAGTATTGCTTTGGTAAAAGTGGAAACATTATACTTTTGTCATGGTCTAACAGTAGACTGTCGATTGAGCAGAATAAATGACATATGGACTTGTGATAAGCATGTAAAAAACATGTGATGGAATGTTTCTCTGAGAAACAGGGAAAATTGAATACGAAGTGGGAGAAGCTTCAGGAATTGCCAGTCTCAGTTGCAAGGGCTCTATGCTGACCCCCTGTGGGATATTAGAACAGAAAAGGATTGGTTATCCCCGTTGTCCAAGGTGTCCTCTAGATCTTGTACATACTTTGTTAGATTTAATTCAAATGGTGTTATGTTTTTAATTTCAATTTCCAATTGTTCATTGTGTCTATAGAAGAAAGCAGGTGACTTTTGCATATTAATCTTGTATCCAGCAATTCTACTATTATTGTTTATCAGTTACTAGCTTCTTGTTGTTGTTTTTGACTCTGATCTCCCATTTAGATAATCATGCCATCTGTGAACAAAGATAGTTTTAGTTCTCTCTTCCCAATCTGTTTACCTCCTATTTACCTTTCTTGTCTTATTACATTAATTAAGGCTTTCAGGACAATTTTGAATATGAATGGTGAGAGGGATCATCTTTACTTTGTTCCTAATCTTAGTGGGAAACATCTAATTTCTCACCATTAAGGACGATGGTCGCTGTAGATTTCTTTGTAGGTGTGAGTTTTAGTAGACTGTATTTTTCAAGGAACTGGTCTATTAATTTAGATGATCAAATTGGGGGGTATAACATTGTTCATAATATTTCTTTATTATTCTTTTAATGTCCAGTTATTATCCTATTAATGTCTTCTTAATACAGACATAATACAAATCTTAGTTAAAATGGAATTTCTAGCCTCTTCCTTCTCTGAGGGGATGAAGAACTTGGCTTTTTAAAACTTCATGTGTTGTGAGGTTCTGAGTCTGGATTACATTTTAAACTGATGTTATGGGAAGAAGTGGGTATAAGGATAGGCTTTGATTTTTGAAGCATCTCAGTATTTTATATATTCCAAATAAAACTGAGTAAAGAAGATAATGGAAGTGAACTCTAAAAGTAAGTACAAAGGCAAACAAATGAACTTAACGCTACCTGAAATGAATGAGCATCATCAAATATAGCAAATATTTTTAAGAAAATTTTGAACGCATTGCTTTGATTGTGTATAATTATTGATATACAATCTAAAATCAAAAAAGTTCAAAGTCATTTTGAATTTAATTTAGTAAGTTTTCTTTTGCATGTAGTAAGCTTCTTATCTATTTATTTGTAATTTTTCTTCAATTTTGACAAGTTCTTATTCATTAGAGTTTCAGGTATTTTTCTGCCCTGTTTTCTCTTTGTTTCCTTCTGGTATTCCTAATGCATATTTTTAGATCACTTGGTAATGCACCACAGGACCATAAGTTTCTGTTCATTTTCCTTCAACTTTATTCTCTTTTCTTCTATGTGGATAATTTCTATTGATCTCCTTCAAATTCAGATTTTCTTCTGCCATTTCCAACGTGCTCTGAGACCAATTAAGTGAATTTTTTATTTCAATGGTTATTATTTTCAGCTGTGAAGTTTCCATTTGTTTCTTATTTATAGCATTTACTTCTCTGCTGAGATTCCCCACCTTTTATTTATTATACAAACATCTTATGTCTTTTGAAATAGCTATAACAACTCTTTAAAAGTTTTTCCTGATAATTTTAACATCTAGTTCATTTCAGACTCAGTTCCTACTCACTGATTTTTTTTCCCAACTTTATTGAGGTATAATTGACAAATAGAATTGTATATGTTTAAGGTGTACAACATGATGGTTTTATATATTTATACATTGTGAAATGACTACCAAAGCTAAATAACACTCCTGTCACCTCACATAGTTACCTTTCTTTTTGTGGTGAGAACACTTAAGACCTATTCTCTTACAAATTTCAAGAATACAATATATAACATATAAAATACGTATTAGTGTTGTTAACTATATTCACTATGCTGTATATTAGATCCCCAGAAATTACACATCTTATAACTAGAAGTCTATACTCTTTGACCATCATCTCCCCATTTCCCCTTTCTCTATCCCCATCATTTTCTCTGCCTCTTCAAAGTTCTACTTTTTACTAAATTAATTTTTTCAGCCTCACTTGCATGTCGGTATGGCTGTATGATTGACTCATAGCTAATGGTGTATGAGTAGAAGTGTGTGCTATTTCCATCAGGCCCTATAACAACGTCCCTTTTAAAAAATCTCCTGATAGTTTCTCAGTTCATGGCTGGATGTGTAGATCTCGGAGAACTTGGAGCTGAATATATCTACAGAGGTGGATGGATCTGAGGAAGATACAAATAAAAGGCCTTTCACCAATATCTCAAACTCCCACTTTATCCCTTCCCTTCCCACTCCCTTTTCCCTCTGGTAACCATAAGTTTGTTTTTTGTGTCTGTGAGTCTGTTTCTGTTTTCTAAATATGTTCCTATGTGTCTTTTTTTTTTTTTTTTATAGATTCCACATATGAGTGATATCTTATGGTATTTTTCTTTCTCTTTCTGGCTTATTTCACTTGGTATGACAATCTACAGGTCCATTCATGTTGCTGCAAATGGCATTATTTTATTCTTATGGCTGAGTGGTATTCTTTTGTATTTATATACCACAACTTCTTTATCCAGTCATCTGTCGATGGACATTTAGGTTGTTTCCATGTCTTGGCTATTGTATTTAGTGCTGCTATGAACATTGGGGTGCACGTATCTTTTTGAATTAGAGATCCCTCTGGATATATGCCTAGGAGTGGGATTGCTGGATCATAGGTCTAATTTTAGTTTCTTAAGGAACTTCCATATTGTTTTCCAATATTGTATTATTATGTGAATAAGAATTAAACTCTTATTGAGTTAAGCCATAGAAATTATGAGATTAAGGTTTTAGCTGCTAACATTACTCTGATTCTGGAATTAATACATTTATTAGTTCTGGATAAAATATGTCAAAGTAAATGGTAAAATCAAGAAAGAGAAAAAAAGGGGGATCATAAAGCAGGTTTTATTTTTAAGAGACAATAAAGGAAAGCAAAGTTGTGGGATAAAAATTAAATGCATACATGCATCTTGTTTTCTTCAAAATATTAATAACAAGTAGAAACTGTTTGATATATATTTTTGCCATCCAACCATGGCAAAATCTCCAAGGATTCACAAAACTATTGTCACAAAAGAGAGTACTCTACACTTAGCTAAATAAGTCAGTAAATGTTGAGTTCTACTAAATCTTAAATATTTCTTAACTAAATTATCTGTATGTTCACTGTCTTACTTTCTTTTTCCAGTTTAGTCTCTCAGTAATTTTAATCTGGAATTCTGAATAGGGCTTCCAGCTCCAGGTTTTTCTCTTTCTCTCTAGTACCCATCTGCTTCTAGAGTGATATTTCTAAAACTTGATATTAATTTAGTTACCTGCTTCATGTTTAATAGGTCATCATTGTCTGTAAGCTCAAGTCTAAGTTAAAGTTAGGTCATTAAGTAAATGTTCCTTTTCTTCCCTACCCATTCTTACTTCTCTTTGGAAACACATGTCCTTACACTGTGTGCTCTATGAATAGTGAGCTATTTTTAGATATCTGAATGTATCATGTTTTCTCACCCCTGAAGCACACTTCTCTTGTGTCTTTACTTTGCCCTGAAAGCATCTCTTCATTCCTCATTTGTGTTAACCCAGATCTTCTGATTACAAGTCATTTTCATTCTAGAATAGGAAAAAAAAAAAAGCAACAGCTGTCATATAAAATATTTGGTTCTTTATAATTGATTGTTGTGATTTTGTGTAAATATTTCTAAGTTAATCTGTCTCAGATTTCTATAAAATTTGATGTACATAAAGCCTAAATCACAAAGTTGTTGTACAGATTAGATTAAATAATTACACAAAATTTTTGTTCTAACTTCAAAAGGCTAGAAATAAACGATAGCAGAATTAACTGTCATATATCTTTACAAATTTCCAAAGGTTTTCAAAGCTTTTATTTGATTTCTTCCAAAGGAAGACTTTAAATATTATTTAGTCAGTCCATGCCATATGCCCCAAAATAGATTGATTAAATTTAATTATCACAACAGCACTTTGAGAAAACTATCATCATTTTCGCTGGGGAATGTAGCACCCAGAATCTCCCCATCTGCTTGGAGTGCTGTCCAGAAATAAACCTTGCCACTGCCAGACTCCTTGGGGCACAGCCTCAGCTGAAGACAGTTGCCTCACCCAAGGTCACAAGCCCTTCACTTCTCATATCAAATGACTTCTAAATTTGGGCTTAGAAAGACACATACTTCTCAACCCAACTCCATATAACTCTAAAGCATCACCCTATCTTCAGAACCCCCTGTAGGGCTAGCTGAGGTGTCTGTTGCTATATCACAGCTGAATTTCACTTTCTATCCTCTCTGCTTCTTTCCCTTTCCTTTCACACGTATCAATGCCAAGAGCACGCACTAATAAACCTCCTTCATGCTGATCGCTGACTTGAAGTCTGCTTCTTTGCAACAGCCATGACTCAGATGAGAAAAGGGAAAACATCCTAGAAGCTGCAGAACGTGTCACACATCCACAAAAACCGTGCATCCTGGTGGTGTCCTTTCCCTTTGCCCCTTCTGATCACTCCATGTGGCTTTCCAGTCACTACTGAAGTAACAAAAAGTAACGAAAAACTTCTGAGTCCATCATGTGATTCACCACTCGGGGAAGTGTAGCTCTCTGAATTTAAACCTTTGCACGTTTTGTAATTTTGGACACATGTCTGTTTCTCTTCTGTGCATCATTATTCACAAGTTTAGAGTTGGATGCTGTCCTGAACCCCAATTTAGGTCACAATCCATCAGACAGCAGTATTTTTTTTTTTTTTCTATTCTCTTAGGACTAGGACAGAGTCTATTGAGACGGGACTGGAACACTGTCAGCTGTATTCAAAGATTTCCTCATACAACGCCTATTTCATTCTTAGACATCATTTTCTCTCTTATTTTTTCTTTCATTTTTTTTCTTTTCCTTTGCTGCCACCCCATTTTGTTTCCACTCCTTTTACCATCTAGACAGAGCAGTTTGGTTGACTTTGAAAGTGTATATATATCTCTGTTTGCTATAAAATCTCTTTGCACATTCCTACACCCACTGTCTAATATTTCGTGATGCATTCTCTATGCAAGACCAATAAATACAAACTGATGTGTGTTTGAACAAGTTCTGTGGTGACAGAACATTACTCAAAAAAGATATTCAAAAGATCAGACTAAGTGCAGATGGAGTGTATCATTAGGAGCACAAAGCCATTTTGCCCTGCTAGTGTAATGTAATAAATGAAAGAAAAATCAGCCAGCCAGAGGTCCTCTTTATTCTCCATAAAAACATTCCTAAATTGTCCTTCAACCAGAACTAATGCATATAATAAAAAATGCAGTGGCAATGAAGTTGGCAACTGTGTCTTAATGAATATGTGCTGGGGAAAAATATGCTTAATTGACAGCCCTGGAAACACAAGCACCATTGCTCCAGGAACAGATACAGCATAAAATATTCCTGTACAAGCTTCTCTTATTGCATCCCTCTGGACACGCTGGTTTTGACATATGAGAAGGCAATTAAATCTGTTTAGCTTTTGCAAGGCTGAGAACAAGGCTTGTGCTGAGTCCCCATAAAGACAGGCATTAGGTTTGTTTTGTTTTGTTTTATTTTTTAAAGTGTCTTTTTTTCATTTTGTTTTGTTATTCTTTCTTGGCAATGGAATCTCTGAACTGCGATATTGGTTTTCCTAAAAGTGTCACTCAACCAGAGAGTGCTTCTCAGTATTGCAAGAAAATTTAAAGTACTCTTATTGACAGGATAAGTTAGAATACAGGGCAAGTGATCTCACTCATTTAAATTGGCGTAATAGTCTTAGCCTCAAAAATCACAACCACTTCATTCCTTCCCAAAGATTCTTGTGACAAGTCATCTGGTTTATAATCCAGACAGGCAGATGGCTGCTAGAGTTCAAGTCAAATCTTTATTTCTCCAGGAGATGGAAATCAAGTCAAGGGAGAAAGTGCTAAATGGAAGAATTATTCAGCACACTGACCAGGAAGAGGGTTTGGGAAGTTATTATGAAAGAATCATCGAAACTATCAGTTCAGTGCACAGTGGTAGGAAAGGAAAGCAAACAAGATAGTAGGTGATGTTAAAAAAAAAAAAAAGGAATGATCAGATATCACTCCTTTGTATTACAGTTTTTATCCTTTCCACGGTAATCTCATAGAGTTGTGATTCTTTGCTGCAGGAAAAAAAAATTATTACCATGGGGCAGACAGGTAACATAATGTCTACTGACAAAATAATTATACATTATAAGGTTTTGAGAGCAAAGAGAGAGTTTTCCTGACAGATGAGGGTCAACTGGAAAAAGAAAGTAATAATACTAGCTAAGATTATTTATTGTGCCCATGTGTGAGAACATATCCTGGCACATGGACTGGTAAAATGCATGGATACATTTAATCATACGACATCTGAAAAAGGCCAACATTATATTCCCATTTTGGAGATACGAAAACAGACTCAGAAAGATTAAGTAGCTTGACAAGGTCACCGAGAGAGTAATTTTCATCAGCAAATGTTGAGATTTTTTTTTTTAATGAATAATTACTTGTAAATTTTACACATCACATGCATTTTATAGACAGAGAAAATTGAATAGATATAAATATAGATATAGAAATATAGATCTGCTTATCTAATAGGATTGTAATACAGATATCAAACCATTATTTTATTTATTTGCAAGAAGAACTTAATGATTTTTTATCCTTGGAAAAATGAGACATTAAAGAGAGACAAAATAAACACCATTTGATCTCACTTATATGTAGGGTCTAAAAAAAAGAAAGTCTTCAAAGACTCTTGTGTCTTGTCAAAAGGATTCAAGGGTCAGTTTAAAGAGCTCTCACTAGAAAAAATATGGGAAATGTAAGTATTCAAAAAAACCCTAACATTGGATTCAGATGCATCAAGTATGTTTGAATCCATGATGATAACAATATGAAAAAAAGAAAACTAATCTGTCACTTTGAGAGGATTCTAGCAAACTTGGTCATTTGTTTGAAAACTAGTCAATACAACAAAAGAAGTGATCATTTATCCTGCCTTTTCTGTGCAGTCCCTAGCCCTGAACAGTCCATTAACTGATGAAAGAGGTTTCTATTTATAGAAGTTTCCCAGTTAATAAATTGATGGAGGAAAAACAGAATTAGAATATCACCATTTTGCAGCCCTTAATGAACTAAAAGATCCAGGTATTGAGCATCAATGACTCCTAACGTTCTGTAAAGAAAGATGTCTAGTCATCATGTACCTTACGTTAAAGGGACACAAAACTCTGTGAAAACCACCTTCTCAAAATTTTTTGAACTTTGATTTAAGTTCAAAAAATTTCAACTACCAGGAAGTACTGATAACAACAGAATCACCTCCTTGGTGGAGATACAATTAGCAAATCCAGTCTTTGGGAAGTTCTACAGGAAAACTGAGGCCATTTCTTCAATATAGAACTTACAAGAAAGTTCCATACAAGGAAAAATAAAAGATCGATTATATTAAATCTGAAGATTTACAAAGCCTTATAATTAATTGTAACAAATTGACTTTATTCGTACTCTAACTTGAACTATCCATACCCACCCAACCACACCCACACCCACACCCATGCTTACACTCACATGTATGTGTGCATATGCATGTGTTAGATAACTGTGTCTATAAACATATTGTCTTTTTATGTGTGTGTATGGTATAGAGATATATCACTGTATCTGTCTATCTATCATCATCCCCCTATCTAGAGATTGATAAAGAGAGAGAGGAGACAGAGAGGACTCAAAGAACACAGAAAGAGAAATGTGGCATTTGTGAGATAATTGGATTTGTAAAAAGGGGCTGGCTATATAATTATATTGAGGAATTACTGTTGCAGATTTTTAGGTGTGGTAATGGTGTTTTGATTTTGTTTTAAAGTCATTATTAGATAGATAGATAGATAGATAGATAGATAGATAGATAGATAGATAGATAGAATTTCTAGATTAAATAATATGATATCTGGGAAGTAAGGGAATGGCTGGGCTTTGCAGTCATTTTTATCTGGGGTCAGTTTTGCCCCACAGTGGCCATATGGTAAGGTCAGGAGATATTTCTGATTGTCACGACTGGGAGCCAGGGACTACTGGTATCTAGAGGTAGAGGGCAGGGATCCCACTAAGCATACTAAAATGCACAGGAAAGTCTCCCCCACCTCCACACACACACATAAAGAATTATTTGGTCTAAAATGTCAATACCACTAAGGATGAGAAATCACAGATTATAGATAAAAACTTTATTGACTTTTGAGTATGTTTAAACTTTGATATAAGAAAATGTAAAAATAAATAGAAATAAAAGAGGGTGATTTGGGGGGCTTAATTGTGTCAGGTAAAACATTCATTGCTGTGTAGGGGATGTACTTGAATGAGGTGTTCAAATGAGGTGTTCAAATATGACCACACAGAAGGGCTCAATGACAGAAATGTGCCAGTTATGGAATCAATTTAAGATGATGTACTAACCAAACTGTATACAATGTTTTTACTCCTAGGAGAGAATTCAAACCAAAAAAGTATTTTTCAGGCCAGAGAAGTTTTGCTAAAATAGAAGCAGAGGACCCTCTGATACGTAAACATAATAAATGGAAATCTCTAATTTAAAGTGAAATGTTTTAGGGAGTGTTGATGTACTTAATAAAATATGTCTTTAAGAAGGATTCACTGTACAATTTCTTTAAATAAAGCTCTCTTCTGCATTAATTTGAATTGATTTACACATATTTGACTAAAATGCAAATGTTTTGGAACTTGCATAGTGTGAATAAAGTGTGACAAAAACACTAGGTTTACAATGTACTTAGTTATTTACTTAAAATGTTCAGTAAGAGAACACTAGAACACCTTTAAGAAAATTTTCTCTATAGAAGCTGCTTTCTAGTTAATTCCGTAGTCATGCGATACTTTAAAAAGCAAAATTTAGTCAATTAAAATTCTCCCATGTTAATGAAAAGCTCAAGAAAAGACAAGTAACCTAGAAATTGTATTAAGACAGGAGCAGTAAGAAAAATATTCAACATTTACTTATTTGCCAACGTCTTAGAAGAGGAGCAGGTGGTGTGAAACTGGTTTCTCTGTTCCATTCTGATAAAGTGTAATATGAATGAGAAAAGGGGTGGTTCCTACCTTTTTCCCAAAAGGAAATTTGACATACTACTGTATTTTAGGCATTTTAATAGGCACAGGGAGTTCACTATGCCAACAACGACTATTAGAATTTCTTTGGTGAGACTTTGCTCTATTGAAATACATAATTCAGCAAAAGGAACCAGGGACAAGACATAGGACAGTATCTTAGGATGCCAGGCTATCAGTGAACTCAGCAAATGAAAATTATTTATCCTCATCCAAAAAATGTTTACTGAGCACTTCCATGTGTCAGGAACAGTTTGTCTTTCCACAACTTATAGTGCAAGAGAGAAAATAAACCATTAAAAAACACTGAATGTCAAGTAGTGATCATTTTTCTTAAGAATATTAAGCTATCAAGACAAATCAGCAGGCAAAGGAAATAGGAAGTGACTGAGGACGCTGTTTATGACAGGGTGTTGAGGGAACGCCTATCTCAAGAACGGATATTTCAATTACGAGAGGAAACGGGCATGTAAAGGAAGAACTTTCGGGCAGAAGGCAGGAGGGAGACCCTTCGGTAGGCGTTTCCTCGGCGCGCTGAGAGAGGAAAGAGGCCTGCGCGGCCAGAGCGCTGTGAGAGGGAGGTGGGGAGAAGTGAACTGAGCAGGGTGCAGAGTTCGGGGATTTATTATACACGTTATGGGAACTATTAAATGTTTGCAGGCAGGAGAGCAGCCTAACGTGATTTTGGTTTAAAACATTCATTGCTGTGTAGGGAACGTACTTGAATGAGGCGGACAAAGAGCTCCCTGGGGTGAGCTGAGGAAGATGGGATGGTGCCTGGGTCAGAACAGTAGCAATGGCAGCATCAAGAAATGGAGATTCAGGATGTATTCTGAAGGTTAATGCATTACTATTTGCTTATGGATTGAATAGCATGAAAGGAAGAAAAAGAAGAATTAAGGAGGACTCTATGTTTGTTTTCCTGACTACCTGAGGGAAGAGTGGAATTTATTGAGGAAAACAGAAAGAAAGGCTTTCGATGGAGGAAAAGAATTCTGTTTTGGAACAGAAAAAAGTGTGAGATGCCTGCCTGTTAGATAAGAAGTGGGAACATGAGAAGGCAATGGGATATATGAGCGTACAGTTCAAGATAAAGATCCAGACTAGAGATACACACTTAGGGACCATTAGACTATAAATAATACATTTTTTTAAATGGGACTGGGTGAGTTTACCTGGGTATATGAGTATAGACAGAAAAGAGAAGAAAGAGCTCACAAAACTGAAGCACTCTCATAGAAGGTTGTCAGAGCAGCAGGAAGGGTCCATGATGTTCAGAATAAGTGCTCTTGAAGTAAAAATAAAGCCAGGAGTGTGCTGTGTCCTAGAAGTCAAGTGATAAAAATATTGTAAAAAGGAAGAAACAATTGCATCACCTGTATCTGATATTTCCAGGTGAGAGAATTCACCATCAAATTGAGGATTATGGACGAAGCCAGACATCATTGCAAGTAGTTTTAATAGTTATGCAATTATCTCCATTTGGATTGGTTTTGAAAAAAAAAAATGCAGTTAAAAGAGAGAGAAAGAATGGGGCATTCCTTTTTTTCTAGCAAATTTTAAGTCACACTGCATATGCTGAAAAAAAATAGAACAAAATCAATGTATAAAAATACAAAAATATAAAAAATAAAACATTTGATGAGCTTACATAAAAGGAATTCTAAAAAATAAAGTCAGGAATCTTAGAAAATAGGTGAATAACAAAATTGCTTTTTATTTCCTTGATAATGTGATCGTTCAAAAAGGTAAGTGTTTTATGATCACAGCTGTTAGTATGATTCTTACTGAGCTAGGTGTCAAGTCTTCCTGTAATTCTGGAAGAATTCTGTAGGGAAATCAGCAAAGATGACTTCAGTCAGTGCCATTTCAGTTAGAATATTTGCCATTGGAGCGTCTACCACAGAGATTTGCTGTCTTACTATTTTACTCTTGCAAGGATAAAACAAAGTATAAATTAAAATATACCTCATGTTTAGGCCTTACTCTTGAAAACAGTACTAATTTTGTTGCACTTATTTTCACTTCAGAATAGGCCAGAAATACACACAGATGTTAGAGTGAATGGTTCTAAGAGGGCAGCACACCTTGGGAAAGAACACTTCAAGGAGAGCACTGTAAGACTGTGACTCCAAATGGTTTTGAGATGGTGATGTCTTCCTTCAACCCTTTAAAGGACTGGGCTTCAAGGAAGAAGTGAAAACATTTTATCAGTCCTTTTACTTTGCTACCAAACCAAGTACCACGAGAGCATGCGTGTGGACTTCAGTGGCCCAACACATACTAATCTCCAGATTCATTTTGTTCCACGGTTAATTGATAAACAGCTTAAAAAGAACCACTTGAGGAGTTACGCCTGCAACGATGTAAAAAAATCTAGATAATGGACAAGGCAATGAACACAGCTGCTAGTCACACACTTTCTCCAACTCTCAAAAGCTGTGTCGTGAGCAGAAAATAGTGGTGGGGTGATGGTAAGGGACACTTGAAAATGCACAGGTGAGATCTGTCAACCTGAGAAGATACACAGTTCCTGTATAGAGGCAAAGTCACTGACTTCAGTAAAAGGGACTGGAGGTGGCTGGATGACAGCTTGGGTGGAACTCATTATGATCTTTTCCTATGGATTTGAAGGTTACTTAATGGCAGTAGGTTAGAGACTCAACCAGAAACAGGATTGGGTTGGTGGACTTCTGCGTGGCCTTCCAGATCTGCTTTTTAGCCTTCTCTGACCTGCTCTGTGACACAGGAGGCAGATTGTAAGGACTACCTTGATGCCTTTTTTGCTCTCTTTGTGGATTCCGGTTCTACTTAGCCATTCAGGAGCACGGGGCTGGAGACTGAAGGAAGGGAGGCGGGTGAGTAAACACACTCGCCCTGCGGATACACTATGAGCAGGCTGAATCCCGTGATGAAGGTCACACAGATGTCCCCTCACATCTCTCTCTGCAAGTTCTGATAATCTTTCCCCCTCATGCCTCACTATTACATCACCAGGGCACTGTACCAGCCCTACTTTGTCAGTATGAACACACTTTTATAAGCAGTACCTTTACTAAGTTCTTCTCAAATTACTCAGTTTAAATGTGCCATCTATCCTTGAGACAGGATAGAAGGGGGGCAGGGCACCGCCATTCAAGGAATGACACAGCAGCTAACATCAAAATGTGGAAGATTCAACCCCCAGGAGGCCTTGAGGCTCAAGATGCTGGGAGATTTAACTTCTAGCAGACCTTGAGCTTCATTATACGCTCATTGTAATATATTAACATGGTGAATAACACCCACAGGCGCCATGGCAGGCCCAAGGCTAGCCACAAAACATCAAAAAGTGGGAAATGGCCAACTTCCTGGGAATCCCAGCCCCTTCCCCAGGCTACTTAGACTGGTCCTTCCACTTATTAGTATATGAAGCCACTGAGCCCCTAAAAACCACAACACAGCACCTCGCGGCCGCCCCTTTCTCTCCCTCTTCAGAGACAGCCACACTCTGTCTATGGAATGTGTACCTACTTCTAATCTGAGTACCCAACCCGCATACTGGGTGGCCTTTCCCTTGCCTTTCAATGTATCTCTCTGAATAAATCTACCTTTACTAAACTGTGGCTCGCTCTTGAATTCTTTTCTGCTCGAAGCCAAGGACCCACAATTGGTGGGGCATGTACCAGGGGCTCAACCAAAGCCTGGGACATGGCCCTCCTCATGCCCCACATCCATTTTTCCTGCATCATCCCCTTCGGTGAACTGACTGATCCACAGAATTAAGAGAGAAAAGATACTGGCCTCTTCTTTTCAATCTGCATTTCTCTCCCTCTGTGACTTTTGAAAAAATTACACCTAAGGAAAGAGTTGTTTTTCCCAATAAAATATTTAGTGAAACTTACTGGTTTCTTCCTATATATAAAAGGAGTTATTAATCACAACAAGCAGCAGACAGATATTGCTCCTCCCATCAAGAATGTTGGATGTTATAGTCCAGAAGATGAATCAGAAATGCCAAAAAAAAAAGAAGAAATAAATAAGTGCTTTATGTTTATGTTTATAAAATTTAAATATTCTAGGTGCATTAAAGGAGAAATTAGCTAAAGCTAGTGTTAGAGCAGGCAGATAGCTAGATATGAGCAGAGAAAGGGAGACATAGACCACATGACAGGAATTGGGCAAAAAAGAGGGGCACAAACCAAATGCAAGAAAACATACATCATGTAAGCACCAGGGGCCCCTGGGCAGAGAAAGAAAGGCAGGAATCTTTGTGCTGATGAGAGGCCACACCTTTTGGCCTGGAGACCAACATAGAAAGCTCAGAAAAGGCAGGAATTTCCAGTATCTGAATGTAACCTTTTGCCCATTATGCCCTCATTTCAATAAAATTAGCCTTGCAGGTCAGAAGTACCCATCATGCACTGACGCCATGACACTTCTGATCCAGACTAAATAAGGACAAAAATCCCTCCTCCCTTTGGGAAGGTGAAGTTGGGATGATAATCAGAAAACACAACCCCAAGCCCTTCCCTCCTCAATGAATATTCCGCCCATTCATTTTACACCCTATGTAACTAACTTGCCAGAGAAACTCAGGGCAGCTGCTCACCTGAGCCTGCCTGCCCTCCCCTTGAGAATGTACTCTCCATCCCTTAATAATCCTCGCTTTACTTTTTTAACCTCTAAGTCTTGTCTCTGAATTCTTTCTGGGATGGGACAAGAACCTGGAACACCAGGTGGATCCACCGGCAACACTAGGAGAAAATTATGTAGTTTAAGGCGCATTATAATGTGGAAGTAAGCTCACTGGGAGCAGTGATACGGGCTTGCCTGGACTTAGCAAGTCATTGCTCCTATTACTGTCTCACTCAGGTTCCCCAGGGGGCTGCTTGTCTACATGAAGGACCATAAACAGCAGAGCTGCAAAAGTGCCGTGGGCACGAGCAGGAATTTAGCAAACAATCGGATCTAATGGGGCATGTCTAGGATTAGATAAGCAGCTACAGAATCAGCCAGGGGTTGATCACTAATGGCTGCATTTTCCGTAGTAAGGACTTTACATTTGAGATGATGGGAAACCACAGAAAGATTTTAGTCTGGGGAGAGTGACCTTCCCTTGCTTCTTCAGCTAGGCTACATCCAGTTTCTGGGAATGCACAATGAAGGGCCAGCAGATACACACATTCATTCATTTGTTCTTTCACCAGCTGGCCTTCATTTTCCACATCAGATTTCATCTGTATGTGTGCAGAAAGTTTGCTATGCTGTGTCCACATTTTTCAATTCAGCAACATTTTGGAAATTGATTTAAACAAATACAACGGCACCTCATTTGTTGACAAAAAAAGTAAGAAATAAAGTGTTTTTGTTCTTGGTTTTTCTTTTTTACCAAAACAATAAAAGATGTCACGTGCAAAGTCTGCATGAATTTTGAAGATAAAAGGTAAGACTTGAAAAAAATGTCTTCCAGATTAGGGGAATACCCATTTTTATCTCAAATTAGTGGTTGAGCACAAAGCCCCTGGAACAAAGCTTTCTGGATTCAAACTCGGCTGTGTCTGCGGCCCAGTTATTTATCCCCTCTGGGTCTTAGTGTTCCCATCACATAAGGAGGGATAACTGTGCATCTATCTTAGAGCAGGGGGCGGATAGAGTGAGTCAATACATATAAAGTACTTGGCACAATGCTTGCAACCTTGTGGCAGCTTAATAGCTATTAAGAAAGGCTGTTGAGAAGAACTATTCCCTCTTGACCTGGATCACATGTTTTTTGTCTTCTTCCTTCATGGATACTCATTTAGTGAGGTTGAAAATCAGAATTCGAGGCCATGTGAGGAACTTATCCTCAGGTACACACATACTCCAAGGTTATCATTGCTCCCTCTTTCTATTGCAGGGTCAGCCCTTCAGTTTTGAAGCACACAAGAGCTGGTGGGGCTAGAGGACCTCACGACTTAGGTCTGCTCTAGAACTAGGTTTCCTCTTAGATTCTCATCTCAGATTTCTAGAAGTTTCCAAGATAGAACTGTGTACAGAAATAATACTGGGTATTTTTATGGAGTCTGCCATATGTTATAGTTCTTGGAAACCTGACTGTGGCATACGTGTTAAAAGAAGGTGAGGAATTTCAGTGGAAACCATCAGTTCTTTGTGAGGAAACACAGCATTCCCAGAGGGTTGCTGGTGGCCTTCTCTCCACGTCCCTCACATTCCTTATTAGAGAAGCTGAGATTTCTAAGGACTTTGGACCTTTCCCTGAAACTTCTAATATTTACTTTTGGAAAGGGCAGGTTTCCTCAGCATGCCGCCTTCTGAGGACCAACATGCACAGCGATGGGGACAAAAGCTTGTTATTTCACCTTCTGGGCAGAGAGAATGAATCACGGGCAGGGGACTGTGGGGCGCCAGAGGCTGGTCTCCGAAGAAACCGAAATGTTTCTCTCCAGAGTTTCGAGGGCTTCCAAATGTAGTTCTCCCACCCCAAGGACGAAAAGCGAATACATTTACACCATCATTAAAGTAGCGTAGAAGTATGAGGATGGCCTCATTGTTCAGGACAGATGGGACAAAAAAGAGAGCCAATAATTGTGAGAGGAATATTATCTTTAGTTGTACTGAAAGGTGAGCTGGGTATCATTCCATATCAATAAATGCAGCTGAGAAGACAAAAATAGATTTACCTTTCTGTGAGTGGAGCAGGGACTAAAACACACTAACGAGAGAGCTGCATGTTGCCGTCACCGCACAATGCCGCGCGAGGGGCAGAGCCAGACGAGCTTCCTCTGCAAAACCGTTGACACTGTGAGACTCGCCAGTGAAATTTTTCTTTACATCTAACCTTTAACAACGTGAAAGCATTTACATTCCATTCTCGCTAAGTTACCGTCTCCACACTGCCTCCTTGCCATGTGAGCTCTTTCTTTTGGTTTTCTTTCATTTGGCTTAGGATGTATATGTATATGAACGTTGCCAGCAGTTATTTTCCAGTTCTTATTATTATTATTCTCCCGAACAAAAGAGGGATCCCTGGATCAAGGAAAGAAGTTTCGGACAGTCCCCACCCATGAGATGTCATGCCTCCATTCTCAGATGCTAGCTCTCCAGGGACCTGTCATTCTCAGCCATCTTCTCTCCCTCACACGTTTCTTTTTTCCCTCCTCGATCTCCCTCACTTTCTCTTCCTCCTTACCCCTCATCCCAAGAAGAGAGACAGGAACCTGATAACTTCTGGGACCCTGTAAGCAGCACGAGGCATGTGTAACATGTTATGTACATGTGAACAGATGGTCAGGTGGACTGAATGTATTGGCCTATAATGTATGGAGAGAAAAGATAAAAAATACAATGGCGAGGTTGAGGCACATGATATTGGGTTTGTCTACCAAAATAAATATTTATTACAGCAGCACAGTAAATCTTTAACTAAACACCAGATCTTTTAAAATATGACAAAGATTTCCTGAACTCTTTGTGTGCTGTTCTTGCTATAATTTAGACAGCGTACATGTCTGTGCATTCAACTAAATGTGGCTGCTGACCTTGGCAAAAAGGACACGGGATTTTGGTGAGCTGGTAGATGGGGAGAAAAAGTGATGACTTGATGTTTCATTTTTATATGTTAGCCTGAGAAGACTGTGGAATAGAAACCCTTCTCCATTCCACACTCCAAACAAGAAAGGTTGAATAATTTAAAGATTAAGTGCAATGCACTCAGACTAGAGAAACCCTTTGGGGTCAGATGTCTTCATCTGTGGCTATTACCTGAGGTCCAGTTACTTAGAAGGAGGGTCTGTGTCAGAAATTCTTGGGCAAGTGATTCATTAAAGGATGGCTCACAAGAGACACCTGAGTGATCAGACAGGGGAAAGAAGCTATGCAGAGATGTGCTTTCAGGAGAAATGTAACCCAGGCCTGATCTCACTGGGAGCTCTGGCACATGAATTACACCCACCAGTGATGCTGGCCTGTTATGTGCTCCATCAGTTGGCCATGGGCTACTGGCAGCCCTCGGGAGGGAGTGGAGCTTAATCTCCCAGGAATCTCCCTGTAAGGTAGTTTCCATTAGTCAAGGACAAGCCTCCAGAGAAGAGTGTAGGTACGAACCATTAGTAACCAACACTGCAACAGCTGAGAGCTGGTGAACCAGACCTGGGCAGGTGATCTGGGCGGGCATCAGCTGCATTTGCTATGGAAACATTTTCCAATTCAGTTTTAGACAGAAACTACTGGGCATTTAGTATTTTTAAGAAATAGGCATAGGTGATGCAGAGATCGGCCTTCAAGGAGATCCTAGTCTAGTAAGTGACACACATATATATTCAACTACCCAACTATAATCGGATTTTCTCCAGGTCTTATTTATTAGCAGGTGAAATAGGTCAAATTAATACTGACAGTCAAAATTGCACCAGCTTATATGGCATTTCCATCGTCTGATCTAGGTTTGTTCTGAGTAGCGTCAAGAGGTGAGCCACAAAGAAGTCAGTCTACTCTCCCTTGAATGGGTATTTCATCAAATCTCATGGCTTTGAAATCTGTCTGATGGTCACCATATCTATATTTCAATTTGAACATCTCTCTTCAAGTCTAGAGTCAAATATCCAACTGCCTATTATGTATCTCCTCCTTGGATATCTAATGGGCACCTAAAACCTAAGCCCAAAGTGGACCTCACAGACTTCTTACTTCCCTCCCCCCCACACAGCTACTTTTTCTGCAGGTATCCCTATCTCAGTAACGACAAACTACAAATTTCAAGATACCTAGGCCAAAAATACGAGATTAATCCTTTGTTACTCTCTTTATGTAATAACTCACATCAGCAAACTGTCCATTCAACCTCTGATATATTTAAAATCAGGGCACTTCCTTCATCGCCACTGCTATTACCTTGGTCTCAGTGACATCTGCTGTCAGCTCTACCCTGGATTATGGCTAGACTACAAAATGGTCTCTACTTATTTCTTCTCTTTCTTTCTTTCTCTCTTTCTTTATTTCTTGAAGCATAGTTGGTTTACAATGTTGTGTTAGTTTCTGGTATAGAGCTTATTGAGTCGGTTATACATATATATTCTATCTCATGTTCTTTATCATTATAGGTTATTACAGTTCCCTGTGCTACACAGTAGGATCTTGTTGGTTATCTGTTTTATATACAGTAGTGTGTATCTGCAAATCCCAAACTCTAATGAATCCTTCCCTTCCTCTTTCCCCTCTGGTAAAGATAAGTTTGTTTTCTATGTCTGTGAGTCTGTTCTTGTTTTGTAAATAAATTCATTATTTACAGATTATCACACTAAGTGAAGTCAATCAGACAGAGAAAGACAAATATCATATGATATCACTTATATGTGGACTCTTAAAAAGTGGCTCAAATGAATTTATTTACAAAACAGAACCAGACTCTACGTATTTCTTGAACTTACCTTTTTCTGATCTCCTGCCACCCCACTCCAGCACACACAAATATATAGTCTGTCATCACCACAACAGCCAAAACATAAGCCATAGCATGTCAACCCTCTGCTTTCACCATTTCACTTAAAGGAAAAACCAGTGCCTTACAATGTCCTACGCAACACTATTCGACTGGGTGCAATTAGAATATCTGTCAGAATAGGCCATGGAGAAGTCTTAGAAAAATATTCTTTGGAAATTTTTTTGGTAAGTTAGTTCCTAACTCATTCTGCAAGTTGGAGCTCAGAAAATGAACGAATGTTAGAGCTGCAAACCTAGCAATTATGGACACGAGGGCTTGCATTTTAAATTACGGGAGTGATTATGATTATCTTTGTAGAAAACTAAGTCAGAAGACAAGAGGTTTGGCACAAAGCTCTGAGAAAATTCAGCTTTTTCTGGTCAGGTGAAGGTGGGAAACGGCGAGGTTGGGAGATGAAGAAATAGATGCTAGAGGCCAAGAAAAGTAATCAAAAAGAGTGTGATGTCAGGAAAGCTATGGGTTATATAGAAAAATGAGCCATAGTCTCTAATTTCAAGAAGCTAGTATTAGACTCCTATCTGTGAACTAATTCAATGACTGAATTTCTTATTTTTGTGCTGGATGTATTCATTGACTCATTGACGCTTTTAAATGTAGTTAAACTATTACTACTCCATATGTTCAATGGTAATTATGAGTTGAAATATTTGTAACCATAATAACTATGTTATACTTACTGAATGCCTTGTCACATTGCACATCCATCATAACATACCCTATTTCCTTGCTTTATCATAGCCATTTTTGTGAGAAATGTTTTGAAAGTGCTTAGTTCTTTGGCTTTGATGCCTATTTGCAAATCATTTTGCCTTAGCATTTGTATATTTTCTATTTAGGGAGAAAAAAATGATCACAATATTTGACCTATATAACTTCTCATTTCTTGACCATTGAATTACAGATTTTTATAGTTTTCACAATGTATAGGAACTTTTCTGCATACTTCAGGGTATAAATGAATGAACACTGGAATTTGACCAAGATTTTCAAAGTAGGGTTAGTTATATACATCCTATGTAGTTGTAATGAAAATTAAAAGTAATAATGTATTACAGTATATTTGGTAAAGGATAAAATATTGTAAAAAGTGTAAATTAGCCATCCATCAAATAGACGCTGTAATGCAGATTGGCTAGTGCACTCTCTGATGAGGAGAGGGATAGCCAAGAATAAATATGGCTAAATATCTTTCTTCAAGATGTTTTCATTCTAGTACTAGAAGACCAGAGTAATTTTAGCATGCGTGGGAATACACTAAATGCAAAACTCCAATGGCAAGCTCCTTAAAGACAAGGACTCCTCCGTGTTCACGATGACTTCTTCAGAGCTCAGAAATGGTACTTGCCATATAGAAGGCACTCAGTTAGTGCTTATTGAATAAGTTAACGAGTATCAAACAAATTCCAGACGACTCCAAAGAAATAATAGGTGAAAACAGTTTGTAAAGTATAAAGCCATTTTCAAATGTAAATAGAAGACAAGTATTATGAATCTTCAAAGGAAGGAAAAATCACTTCTGAGTAAGGAGAAACAAGTAGGCTCCGTGGAGATACGGCGTGTGACTGGACCTTACAGGCTGGGGACGTTTGAACAAGTAGAGATTAAGATTCTTTTTAGGACGGAGGAGTGGTAAAAGCAAAGGTCAAAATGGGTTGACAAACACAAATATTCTAATATTTTGTGTGGATTAATAGTATACAATGGATAGTTTTAGAAGACAAAGTTGTTTTATGATAGGTTTAGACCAGAACATGGTGATCAATAAGATAGGCTAAATTCTCAATCTAAAGGAAAGCTGTTTTTTAACAGTTGAATACACTGAGAAATTTGAAACTATGTGTCTGAAAAAGTAGTCATGCTGTGGCAAAAAGATAATTTGATTAAAAGTTAAGACATTTTTAAATTAGTCATATTGGATAATTAGAAAAATATTATTGACTAAATGTTGACTAAACAGGAGCTCTCACTCCCACTGGAAAACCTATTAAGAAAAAGACTATAAACTATGGAGAAATATTTGCTATTTGTCACTGGTTAAATAACTACTGCATTGACTGAAATGTTAAAAGAACTAAATATTTTTCCACAGTTGCAGCCACCTGGTGAGTTGCTAACAGTTAGACAAAGGCAACCTTAAGGAAACATATTTATCACTACACCCCATGCAGTTCCAGCCATAAAGAGTTCAACTCCAAAATGGATATTTCCCTTGGGCTGTAAAATTTTATTTCAGAAAAAACTCCGTAGGGGAAATTAAACTTCTCTTTTTTAAAATGGATTTGAGTTTTATAGTTATTCAATTATGCTGTTGTTCAATAAACTTTTATTAAACCTATGCATGCCTAACACAAATCCAGGCACTGTTGGGACAAACAAGATGAGTTTTCACACTATTATAACAGACACTTAAAATATAAACATTGCATATACCCTTGATGGCAGAGAAACTCAGAGGGACACTTTCTAATTATTTATACAGAAGATATGAACATTTTCTTTATTACATCCATTTTGATTCCAGTGCCAGAAACATACATAAGTGGCAATTAAACACAAAACGATGACCTGCATCGTAATCCATTTACTTTAAAATTAAATGAGGTAGGAGATATAATCATACTGTATTAAGATCTAGCAATAATCTTCATTGCTTTCCCAGGTTCTGCCAAGAAACCTACTTGTATAATTTTATTTAATGTAAATCTTATTGTAGAAAAAGTGAAAAGTACAGATGACTATAAATCATAAATTACCTCCAATCTGATTTCACAAAACTTAATATTTTATTCGATTTCCTCTTAATAAGTTTAGCATTTAAACTATTTGAAAAATGGAAATAAGAACATAAAAAACTACCTTTCTTTGCAATATTTATTTTTTTGCATGTTGTGAAGAGAAAGGTAAAGGCTTTCCTCACAAACGCCAGTTCATCTTCAGAAGTTACCCCCACTTCAGAGATGGTCCTAGCATTCCTGCTTTTTCCCTAGATTTACCCACCTCTCTCCATCTGTCTCTCTCCTTTTCATTTTCTATCTTCATCTCTACCTAATTGTCTGCAAGCATGCATTTTTGTTTCTTAATAATAATAGGATCACACTATACGTAATAATCTGTAACTCAATTTTTTAACATATTGACAATACATTATTTCATTATATAAAGATGAAATTTATTCTTTGCAGCAGTTACATGGTGTTCCATGACATAGACATCTCACAATTTATTCAACAGTTCTCTCAACTGTTAAACGTCTAATTACCAGTGTTTGTTATTGCAAACAATGGTGTAATAAATGGTAAATAAATACATACAAAACTTTACTGGAATTTCTGGAATTATTGAAACTCGGAGACATAGATTCTTCCCTTGGACAATTTTAATGAAGTTTTGAAATTATGTTACAAACATTCCATTTTTTCCTTATTTATTCTATTCTGTTTATTCTATACATATTTACTGAGATTTGGTTATGTGTTAGGTCCAATGCTAAATGCTGCAGATACACTGTTAAATAAGATACAGTCTAAGCTGGTAAAGACTGGAGTGGGGAATTTGGGGATCTAAATAGACGATTTTACACATAATGGCAAACACTTTATGGAAGAAAACAGAAAACTGCCTAAGCTAGTCCAGAGGAATCAAAGAAATTCTGGTGGAAACACTTATAATTTGAAACAGTGGGAGTTATCCAAGTGAGGTTGGTTTAGAAGAAAATAGTAAGAATAAAAAGCATTTATTAAGGTGCTGAAAACTCAGAGCATTTCTGGGCACCATCTGGCCTTTTTTTTCCACCCTAATAGGTCCTAGGCCAGCCTGCTGGTGCCCCCTACAGGTGGCAGCCTATCAAAAAGGGAAGAACATTCGAGCTTAATTCTGATTGAGTTTTGTAAAAATGCTCTTGCCTCTCTTCTGAAAAAAAAGGCCTTAGTACGAGTAGGAAACTATTGGGAAAACAGTGAAATTAAAGTTACTTGAAAGGAACACACTGATTTTGTAGTGGTGGAGAGAGAGGATGTTAGCATCTGCAGAGGGAACATCTTAGATCTTGAGAAGTATGGCAGAAAAGAGAAACATTAATGCTTATCTGAATTTCAGAAGTTCCTTCACCCTCAACCTTTCTAATGAAGGAAAATCCCTGTATGGATCTCACAGACCATTCCAAGTACCTTAAATTTAATTGACTGTTGGGTTGACCATCCTCTACCAGATGACTCTGACTTGACCACGACTTGATTATGACCCCTCTTATCCCACTGAGAAGTATACATTTGATTCCTTGGGGAGGCTTGCTAAAGGGATAACTAATTCATTATTTATGTATACCTTATAGTCGGTTGTCCATACAATAAGAGTTCTCCAATTAGAAAAAAGTTATGAAATTTTTCCTTGACTTTAGCTGAGATGACCAATTTACATCACCTCAGGTCTACATGACATTCACATCAGCATCAAATCACTGACTAGGGTTTTTATGAATGTTGAACTTACTCTAGATCAAGGTAGTGTCTGAGAGATTGCTAACACATTCTGTTGTATCTGGATTGATGCTTTGGACCAAGTGAATGGGGTTAACACACAAACCTTAGAAAGGTCAGCACAAAAACTTAAGGAAAAACCCACTTGGATTTTTAAGTTGGACCTGATGGTTTATGGGATTTGTTAGGCTGCTGGGGTCTGGGAACTTGGGAGGCATCTTTGAGGTCAATACTACAGTTTTCTTCATCCTGATGCTTGGAGCCCTGCTGTTAGTAGCCTCTATTAAATGGTCTAGGTGACAAATTGAACAGGTTTGGTTTCAGCCTCTGTTGGTGAGATTAATCCAAGTGGCCAATGGAGTATTGTACTAAGAGGAAATTCACTAGAAACCAAGACAGTGGCCACTCTCCACCCTAAATCATATTGTTAAACTATCTGGTATGTTTCAAGACTTCCAAGTATACAAAAATAGTCCTATCAGCCTTGACATTCCAAAGGCTTAGAGATTATCTCCCAAAAGCAAAGGTTAAATTCTTTACTACACAATATCTCACTAGACTCTGTGATTGATTCTTCTCTCCCATATGTCATGACCCAGAAGAATTAGTTATCCATAATTGTGAAAATTAACTAGTCAGTGTGTGACATATCTGGTGATAGGAAACTATTACCTCTAAGGTAGATCCATTTCATTTTGGGGAAAATTTATTTATACTGGGACGTCATATAACATATGGTACATAGCCTTTTATATCAACCACAGAACTTTGCATGTAATGACTGTTAATTAAAATTATGTCACATAGATAAGGACACACATTGCATCTTTGCTGTACCATGAACTGAAGTCAAATATCACGTAAGACTGCAACTAGACATGCATAACAACAGGTGAGTTAAAAAGGGATGTCCTCTGAAATAAGCAAATGAGGAATGGAAGAGCTTCTCTTACTAAGAAGAGAGAGAGGAATCTTAACAGAAGTAGGATATTTTCCTTGTAGCTATATATCACAGCTTATGTGAACAGCATGCTATAAACTGTGTTCCACTGATAGAAAAGCAATAAACTAGGAGCAAGTCAAGCAAAATAAAACTGTATGATTTCATGATACCTTCAAGGCAGAGAAGGCTGTGTGATGGATAGATAACCTTTAAATACACCATAAAGAAAATGTATTTCTTCTTAGTGGTACTTTGGTTTATGATTAAGCTTACTACTTTTTTTCCCTCTGTGAACCCAATTCATAGAAAATAAAATTGAGATTGTAAAAAGAATCTTTAGTTTAACTAATACATTCACCTCTATCCACAGGCCAGTTGAAAAGCTATGAAGCATTTTCAGCATTGAGACGATAAACTTATCAGGCTGCTACAATGCACTTCATTTCCCCACTTGAGTTCACTTAGTAGATTCAATATTGAAGCTAAGCTAAGTAGATTCAATATCAAAATACCTGCAGAAAGTTTCTAATATTAATCCGATTATTTGTTTTTGAGTTTTCCTCATTTCCATCATCTTTCAGAAGTTAATTTTGTTTCAGATTTTTAATATCCTGGAATCTCAGTCCTCCTGGAATCTTCCTGTTTTATTTCCTTGTCATTTGAGCAAGAGGGTAAATTTGGAGCTCATTGTAAATCAAAAATAAGTGATGACCATGTAGATCAAACGTGTAAGTCATCCCCTTAGACAACTAAAGAATTATAAGCCCACCTGTCCCATGTAAGAGATATATGAGTTAGATGAATTATAACGAAGGCAAATTTCATGTAAATTAGACATGTATGGTTATACTTATCTGTTTTAATAAACTATGATTTTTCATCATTAATCAGCTTAATAGACTGATTTATTTTAGTATTTTTGTGGCCTCTGTACATAGCTTTAGAGATTAAGTATGATTAAGTAAGTGGATCATATTTTATACGACAAATTGACTAAACTAGTTTGTCAGCGCTCTGGATGTAAAAATAAAGCAAGGGTTTAAATTATTTAGTGACTTTGATCCATGTGTATTGACTAAACACAGCTTATGATCATGACTGGGAAGAATAATTAATCAAATAATAAATTACATTTAAAAATACTTATTCATTTATTTTAAAAATCAAAGATATTTATGCACACCTATTTCATTTTTACTATGGTAAAATATACACAACAAGATACACTGTCAACTATTTTTAAGCATAGTTCAGTAGTATTAAGTTCATTTGTGTTATACAACCCTCACCATCATCTACCTGCAGAACTCTTTATTTATCAAAACTGAAACTTTATACCCATTAAGAATTGATGTCTCAGTCCCCTCTCCCCCTAACCCCTGACAATCACCATTCTATTTTCTGCCTCTATGATTTTGACTATTCTAGCTACTTCATGTAAGTGGAATCATACAGTATTTGTCTTTTTATGGCTAGCTTATTTCACCTAGCACAATGTCCCTAAAGTTTCATTCATGTAGAAACATATGTTAGAATTTCCTTCACTTTTTAAAAGGTTGCATAATATTCCTTGGCATGCATACACCATGTTTTACTCACCCATTCATCTGTGGATGAACATTTGTGTTGCTTTCACATTTTGTCTATTGTGAATATTGTTGCTATGAACAGAATTGTACAAATATGTCTTCAAGAGTCTGCTTTGAGCCTTTTGGGTGTGTACTCAGAAGTGGAACTGCTGGGTCATATGGTAAATCTTTTTTTAATTTGTAGAGGGTCACCATACTCTTTTACATAGTGGCTGTACCATTTTACATTCCTACGAATGGTGCACAAGGGTTCTAATTTTGCCATATTCTTACTATTTTAACTTTTTGATAGTAGCCATCCTAGCAGGTATGATGTAGTTTCATGTAAACGATTTAAAAAATTATTTTGAGTTATTATGAAAAACAGTGCTTTCCTAACTCAACTCCCCAAATTTCACTCCCCAGAAGAAATTTCTGTCAATACTTGTTATCAAAAATATTAAAAAAAAATTTTTGCAATCCTGATTTTTTCAGTTAGATGTATATTTTACTTCCTAAAATGAAATAGGATTTAGTTTTCTTCTTTATTACAGACACACACACACACATACTATCCTTTCACCTTTTTCCAGTTAAGTTTATATCACCAATTTTGCTTATCACAATATGCAAAGTTTACATTATTAATGCTATGTAAGTACTTCCCAGCTGAGTCAGGTGGCAGACTAGAAATTAACTGTTGTCCCTCCCTATCTTCAGTTCTGCATCTGTGGATATGGAGGACATGAGCATTTGTGGATTTTAGTTTGTGTAGAGTGCTCTAGAGCCAATTCCCTGTGGATATGAAGAGAGAGCTGTATTTCATTTCTCGTGCAAACTTTTGGTTTCCTTGGAATTAATAACTGGGACATATTTCATTTGTTTAATTTTACAAGAATTTTTTTCTAATTAATTCTCAAAGTCTCACAGAGACATAAATCTCTAATAAATATTCATTGAGTGCCTACTAGATTGCCAGGTACTGATCTGAGCATTTGCAATATAACTCTTCTGTAAAAAGCTCCTTGACCATTTGGAGGTTACTTTCTGGTTGGTGAGAGAGATAATAAACAAGGAATTGACAAAACATAGTAAACTGACTATACTTCAATAATAATAATAATTTAAAAAGAAGCATACTATCAATAGTGTTAGAAGGGCTAGAATCCATGGGGAGAAGAGGTAGGATGGGGCATAATGGATAGAATGCAGATTTGATTATTAGTAAGGAGTTGGTGCAGACTTTCTTGGAAAGGCATTTGAGAAGACATTAAAGGAGGTAAGGACTTGGAAGGAGTCAGTGCAAAGTCCCCAGTAAGCAAACATGCCTGGCATGTTGGAGAACCACATAGCAAGAACTGAGGGAATGAGGAGGTGAGGGGCAGGAGGTGAAGTTAGGAAATAGAGCCCACTTAAGACATTGACCTTTATTCTCAGGGAAAGAGGTTTTTAGGGCTTGCGCAGAGAAGTGAGAGTCTGACCTCTGTTTTAAGAGGATCTTCTTGTCTATCGTGTTGAGAATAGTGAGTACTATTTGGGGTAGGGGCAGAGGAGGGCAGAGTAGAACAGGAAGAGGAGCTAAGAAGCAGTTACAAGGAGTCATGTGAGATATTTGGCAGCTTTGGTGCTCACACAGATCAGGAACTCTAGGGGCTTTGTGTTTTTCTTTAATCATTATTGCCTGTGCTCCTGGCCTTCATTCAGCAGTCTAGTGGTTTGTTTCATTTAGGCATCCCTGTTGGAATCTCCGCTTACCATCATCTGCAGGAGGCCCCTGGCCTGCAGTGGATGACCTATTTAACCATCCAAAGTCTTCCTCTTTCTAGATGACTCCTTCCTTTTGATGAAGCAAATATTTTAGTAGGTTTTTGAGAAAAAGGGCATGGAAAGTCTTTTTCTAAGTACTTGAAAGTCTGAAAATGTTTTTATTGCAGTCTCATGTTCAATAGCTATCTTGACTGAGTAAATACTTCTAAATTGAGAATTAGCTCCCTTTAGAATGTTGAAGAAATTGTTTCTTTGCCTTCTGGCTTCCAGTGTTGAATTTTCATATCATAGCAGGAAGAAGTTGGTGTAACTCTTCTTCCCTCCTCTTCTTCCCTATTGTGCTTTTCAAGTCTGGAAACAAACGTTTTCATCTCTGGGAAATCTTCCAGTATTATTTATTCTTTAATAATTCCCTTCTCTGTGTTTTCCCATTTCTTTATGCTTGGAACTTCTATTACTTAGATATTAGACCTCCTCTACATTTGTAATATTTTTCTTTCTGTTTTATAACTATCTTTTTATTTGTTTCATATTTGGAGAAACTTCCTCAACTTTCTTTCTAGCTCCTCAGTTGAATTTTTCCTTTTGGCTATTATATCATGTTAATTTCTAAGAATTTCCTTTTGTTCTCTGCATCTTCCTCTTCTCATATGTCCTATTTATCACCAGGTCCTTAATGCTGCCCTGCAATCACACTGGATATATCCTGATGCATTCACTTTTTCTCATGGATGATGAATCAGTTCTTCAGTCTCTGTGCATAAATTTCCAAGACCCTCTCTCTCATGCTTGTGCTCAGCTGAAGATACTGCTTCTTTTTTCACTGAGAAACTTTTTTTTATATTAAAGATTTTTTATAAGCTTATACTTAGCACCACATTTACTCAGATAACACCACCTGGACCCACTTTTTTTGCCTCTCATCTGTGCTATGGATGAATTATCTACACTCATATCAGAGACTCCGTATCCTCTCACATACTCAAAACACCACTCTGGCAAATTTTCATTCTTTACATGATTATTATTATCAATGTACTATCACACTATAATTTACCCCATCTTAAAAACTCGAGCTTGACCCTACTTTTTCCTCTAGCTCACTGCTCATTTTCTCTGCCTTTACAGAAAATATCTTGGAAGAATTGTGTATACACATTGCTCCATTTTCCCTTATCCCATTCTCCTTTAAACCTATGTAAATTCAGCCTTTATTGCTAATAGGTCACTAATGTGGTCTTCTTACAACTGCTCTTGTCAAGTTGTCGATGGCTTACCTTTTGATAGCACAGGAAACTATATCCAATATCTTGTAGTAACCTATCATGAAAAAGAATATAAAAATGGATATATGTATGTTTATGTGTGACTGAAACATTATGCTGTACACCAGAAATAGACAATATCTTGAAAGCAGTCAGAGAAAAAATATATTAGAACAGATCAGAAGCAATGAAAGTCAGAGGACAGTGGAACTAATCTTGACAGTGAAACATCTTGTGGGCTAAAAACATAAAAGTCTGTATTTAGAGGTAGTATCCTATAACTGTAAAAACATAATAAGGCATATTAAAAAAAACCTTAAAAAAGTAATAGCCAACAGATCTCCATTAAAAGGGAATTCTTCTATCTAAAGGAATATGACTCCAGATGGAAGCACATACCTTCCAAAAGGAATAAAGTGCATTGGAAATTATAATTATGTGGATAAATATAAAATATTTTTTCTTAATTTATTTAAAAGATATATCTGTTTAAATAAAATATATGACTTGTATTATACAGTTAATTTATATTATATGCATATATAATATAAATAAAACCTATAACATAAATGGGGCAAGTAGGGATAAATGGAACTGTGAAATTCTCACAATTTACATTAAGCAGTAAAATATCAACTGTTAAGTAGACTGTGAAAAGTTGTATACTATAACTCTAGAGCAAACACTAAGGAAAAAAAATGTGAAAGGCTGTAACAAAAGAGCCAATAGACAAATTATAATGAAATTTGTAAAAATAGTCATTTCGGGATGTGAGTATAATATTCGGTCTGCCAATTTGAAAAGGGTTATCTTTTTTTTAGAGGTAGAGGACAGAAGGACATATTTGGGTAATACAAATGGTAGTCTTACTAATGCTAGGAAATGTGAAACAGCCCTTTTAGGAAAAGGCTGGTGGAAGAAATTCCTCTGATTTTGTGTAGCCATGTGGTGAGACTTTATATAATATACTAAAACTCTCAATACTCCTGAATTCTTCCCTCTGCTTCTCAGGGGTCTGATTGTTAAACTTGGAAGAAGGAAAAAACATGTTCTCTTTATTCCTTGTTTTTTGTGTTTTTTGTTTGTTTGTTTGTTTGTTTGTTTGTTTTTTCCTCTTCCAAGTCTGCTGAATTTGCAGTTAGAGTGTATTTGATCTGTTTCCTTTCATGCAGGCAACACAGGAGGACAGCCTCTGTGTCTTAGGGGGATCTGTGTAGTCTGTGCTACTGGCTGCAACTGTGTAATTAAGGTGGGGCAATAGTGGCAGATCTACAGCCATGGTCTCCACATAGCTTTGGCAATATAGAAAAGATGGTAATTTCTCCTCTATCTGTAGGTACTTGGGTCTTATTTCTCAAGCCATTTTGATTAAAAAGGGGAAAGGAGTACTATTTATTGCCCCTTCAAAATCCCAACAAGAAACACTTTGTTTTTGTCTCTAAAATGTAAATAATATGTATAGCTTATTAATTTGCTGCTTGTTCTAATCAGGCTATGTTTGAAACAGTCATTGTATTATCAAAACATAAATTGTCATTTTTTTCTGAGGTTTATCTTGTTTGCTTACTTTGTATCAAAATACCTGTCAATGAAATACCGCTTACACTCTTGGTAGAGTGATTAAAAGTTAGAAGACTGATAATGTCAAGAATGACAAGGATGGTATGAGTGAAGCTTTTATATGTTGGTGGTGGGAGTGTAAGCTGGCAAAACTACTTTGGAAAATTGCCTTGCAATACCTGAAACAATGAATCATATGTTTATCCTATGGCCCAGAAATTGTACTACCAGATATATTTCCAAGAGAAGTAAGTGCATATGTCCAACAAAAATATGTATAAGAAATTCATGACTACTTTTTAAATAATAGTTATAAAAATTGCAAATAACAAATGTCCAATGCTGGCAAAATTGATAAAGTAAATAGTATATTAATAAAATGGAACAGTACAGAGCAATAAAATGAATAAATTATCACCATATGTAACAGCAAGGTGAATCCCATAGACCCTGTATTGAACAAAAGAGGCCAGATATAAAAGAGTGCATGTCATATAATTTCATTTGTAGGAGGTTCTAAAATAAGCAAAACTAATTTATTGTAAAAGGAGTCAGTGCAGCAGCTTCCTTTGCAGGTGAGTGAGTAACAAGTAGCACACTACAGGATACCAGGGGACATTCTGAGGTACTAGAAATGTTGTAAGTCTTGATCAAGATCATGATTACTTGAATGTATGGTAAACCTCAAATATTGTGAATTTTACATCTTCATTTTTTTAAAATTGACTTTAAAAACTTGATTTTTAAAAGATAGTTAAGTGTAGTGGACACATTCTATTTTAATACTTAGGCAGATAAAAATTCCTATTCTCATATGTGTTCACAACTCATGTAGTAGCTACTTAATGAATCGTTACTTAATAAGAATTATTGGATAAACTTGACTTTCAAAAGATTTTTATATCCTACCAATAGAAACAGTAATTTCTCAAATCTAAGATCTGGCAAGTCAATATTTAATTCTGAAGTTAAATTGAAATTGTCCATTTCTAAGGACCACGAAGACTTTTTCCTTCATAATTGCCTAAGTATAGAAGTTAGTGTAAAAACAATGTCATGACAAAGTACTCATTCCTCTTTTAATTATTATTTAAGTCAGAATACATGCACTTGTTGGTATTAGATATTAACACAATCCTTATATATGAGAGGGAAACATAATCCTTATATATGGGAGGGAAATTAGTTTTTTGGTTTAATAATTACATACTAATATCTATTAAACATATGTAGTCAGAATTATAATTCTGTGGATTGAGTTTTCCATGTCATACCTTAATTGAGAATATCATTATAGCTCTTATAAAAGAGACAGAGAATGTATGGTTGTTTCCATTTATAACAAAACAAGATCAATTCCACAAGATTGTCAGTTGTTTTCACACAACTTCATTATAATCGGACATCATCAATTATTTGTAAACTATTTAATGGGAGTTTTTGTTTTTGTCTCATATTCTTACATAAAACTTTTAGCCATGTCTTGTAAATTACTAAGTTGGAAACTAGATGCTGTCTTTTTCATTTATCTTTTGTTTGTTTTTCTTTGATGGGCAGGGCAGCAAAACCATGGAAACTGTGACTGAATGAGGCAATGTCGTCAACTTTGAAAAGACATGGCTGGATTCATACTTAATTGTCTTATTAATCATTTTATTGAGGCTTTTGAATATAAGGATTTATACAATATAAGGAAATATAGTCTTCATAACATTCATTGATAAGAATTCCATGTCTTTTTTTTTTTAATATACTTCCTTGGCATTTTTCTAACATCTGAAAAAATAAATTCATCATTTCTGGTGTTAAAAAAATGGTAAATTGAATCATCTGGTTAGCGTATCATGCCCCTGTACTTGAGAAAGAATGCAGGAGGTGTTCCATTTCATGGCAAATATTTGATAAACATGGCTAATATTTCATTCACTGTGAAGAAAATGACAATACATTTATAAGTGAATGAGCAATATATCTTTAAAAGAAATTATAGCAAGTCCTTTCTATGTTCCTATAGAATTGATCATAATATTTATATTTTTTCCCATCATATAGTGACATGGTGACTTGAAATGTGCGTAAATGCGTTAACTTTTTTTACTCATAACATTTATTAAAGTTAGTAGTTCTAAAGCACCAACCTTCATAATTCACCTAAAAAGTAAGCAACAACAAAGTAAGCAAAGTACATGACTTGACTTCAAAGATCTTGAAGTTTAATGGTGAAGACAAAGTCGTCATGGTGAAGTGTGATAGTGTGTAAGCAAATCACAGGGCTAAAGTGAAACATTTCCCACAATCACACAAACAAAACACATAATAGAAAAGTATGGACCCAGTTAACTTTGATCAAAGTTTTTACATTGAAGAAGAGTGAGAGTTGATGTTATGTGCTAGGCAGTTGGTTTCAAAATGATAGATTCCTTAAAAGCCAAGATGTTGCTACAGTAGACTCATTGCCATTGGATCAAACTTTATCTCACTCTGTACTTTCCTTTGGCTTCTAACATTTTCCCTTCTTTCTTAGATTCCTGTTCTATTTACAAGAATTTCTCTTATATTTCATTCTTTTTCTAAAAAGCCTCATCTAATCTGTGACTCTGAACAACTCCATATGACCCCTCTTCATTTTTAATTTTCTGAAGTAGAAGTTGACCATCCTCCATTCTTTCATTTTAAACTCTCTTTTCCCTAAAATATTTCCTGGTGTGATCAAAGAGTCAGTTGTTTTTCTGACACATCACTGATACTTTGAGCTCAGTACTTAACTTTTTCCTAAAATAACTAGTTCTCTGTAAATGTATTTCATTAGACTATCATTCCCCACTTCTTCCGTCCTCTTAGCTCATTACACACATGTCCAGGGTATTTATTCACTTTCCTTTGATGAGGACCTTGGCACATATTTCAAAAGCTGTCTCTACTCCAATTCCTGTTATCACCTAGGACTATTTTTAAATCTAGTTGTGTGATTCACGAATCCATTTTTAAAAATCAATATGTAGTATTTATGTACTGAGCATTGTGTATATCATTAGGAATACAAAGTTGATTATTTCAGAGCCTCTAGCGTGAAGGAACTCATATTGTGAGATAAACAAGTGAATCAAAGAGTTGCAGTACAATCTTTCATGAAATATAAAAGGATTTTGTTTAAAAGCCTGTGGAAAAAAATTCTTAAGACATATGTCATTTTACTACCTTGACTCCAATCTAGCCCATTAATTAATATCCATAACTTCACTCCCTGTCTCTCAATTTCCCCTCTTACCTCCCACCAGAACTCCAGACTTTATTCTTATTGAATTTCTCTCCGTTCTTTAAACATGCCATGCCTTCTGTAACTCTATGCTGTTTTTCATATGGTTCCATCTGTCTGAAGTATCACCACCACTTTTGGCCATCTGTCAAACTCCTATTCATTCATTTTAGCTTAAAAATTAACCACCAGATGAAAACTTCCCTGATATTGTGAAGAAGGTTGAAATGCCAATTCTTCTGTTCTCCCATGCCCATTGTGTGTTATATTTTTATATATATACCTTTATATTTTATAATAATTTAAAGTGCCATCTCTTTAACATGTCTCTGAGATCCTAGAAAGTAGAGACTGAATGTATATTTAGTACTGGCACATAATAAGTGATCAAAAGTTTTTTATAAAATAAAGATTGACACACAAAAGAGAAAGAAGAAAAATGCTAGAGAAATTCACATCAAAGGAAACTTTTTTTTTAAACTCTTATTATGTTCCTTAGGTACAACTTTCCTATTCATAATTGATTATTTTTTAAGTGTAATGAAAATTGCCTCTAAGGTCTCTGAATTGTCCAAAAGTCTTTATTAGTCTGGTAGGCTAACTCTTTTGAGAAGCAAGCCTCATATTAGAGTGCTTAACACAATAAATTTTATTTTTTGTTCCTACAAATTCCAAGTTCTGGTGTTCCTATTAAGTAGTTCTTCATGGTGGCCCTATTCCATGTGGCGTCTCTCACAAATTCAGGCTCCCTCCGGCTTAGGAATTTGCCATCTGTAAAATAAGGCTTCTCAATGTGCTGAAAACGGAAGACGAGCTCTTCTTCTGTTTTCTCTCTGGCTAATCTCTCAGCCAGGAATTGACACATATCAATTCTGCTCCTATTTCATTGGCTAGAATTAGCTGCTTGGCACCATCTAGATGCAAAAGGCTGGGAGATAATCCCAGGTACAATTTACACAATGGAGAGTGCGGGCACAGGTGGTCCACTAGCCTGCTGTGGCACACAAGTGAACGGGCTAGATGACTAGAGAAGAGGTTTAGTTAGCTGTGGTTTGAATAAACTATCCCCTCTGAGAGTGTTCTTTTTAATTTGGATGAAGCTTGAAGGTTTATAATAGGCAATTCATTAGATCTAGTACATGCACAACTATGTCCAGTTCCCTGAATTTTATTGTTGTTTTAGAGGAAATACATTTTAAGTCATTGTCTAGTACAAAAAAAATGGGTTTTATTTAAAGTTCAGAAAATTGGTACAAGGAATGTTGAAGGGATCTTATCCTATATCACAGGATAGGAATAGGTTTCAGAATATGACACAACTGAGTTTGGATTCTTCCTTTGCCACGTTATATCTGTCTAATTCAAAGTGGATTTCCTAATCTCTCGACATCACTATCTCCAACCATTAGTTAAAGAACATATACGAAATAACTGTGCAGAACACAAAGTATAGTAGTTCCTCAATAAATGTTAATTAAACTATTTTCACTTCAATTTTTAATTTTTTTTTCAAATCAAAATAAGAAAACTTTAAAGATGCTAGGTTTTGATGTCAGCCACTAGGTTATAGGCGGCATCTCTACCTCCCAAGGTACAGAAAAATGTAACTGTGTCCACCCGGTAAGACAAATAGGTCACCTAGAAGATACGAACGGGTACCTTTGATGCTTCACGATATGAAATATAAGGAACAGACTTTTGTAAGTTGCTGAAAACATTTCGATCACTTTCACATACCATTCCAAATGCTTAATAATGTAAAGGAACATAGAAAGTTATTTTCAAAATAAAAAAAAAAATGCCTGTACCTTTCAACACTGAAGCAATCATGCTCAGAGAACATATAGAATATTTTGCCTACTTAGCCCAACAATAGAACAATTTACTGGGAAGAAAAATATTGGTTGAATATTCAGTTTTGCATTTTGTAAAAATAATAGCTGATGAATGAATTGATGATCATATTTGCAAAATATAATAGCTGGCAAAGTGATGGTCTTTTATCCATCTATCCAGTCTTTCATCTTTTTATTCATACATTCTTCCACTTATTCAATAAATATTTGTTGAGTATCTATTGTTTTCTGGAAATGTTGCTAGGCATTAGGAATTAGTAATAAGCAAAAATATGTATAGTTCTTACTCTTGAGGAGCTTATGTTTATTCTACCAGAATTAACTAATAGTGATCTCCAACATCATAGATATTATTTAATTCTTACAGCAATTCTGTAAGATAGGCATTACTATTATCTCGATGTTATGAGTCAACTGAAGTGCAAAGGGGTTATGACCAGACCACAGAGTTACCAAGTGGGGGAACCCAGGCAGCCTGAGTCTAGAGTCTGCGTGCTTAAGCATCGTGACACATTGCTACTGCCATAGTAGCTTTCATCCTCACAAAGACAGGTCACTAAAGGGCTTCATGAAAGCCACCTGGAAGTTTTTAATCTTATCTAGTAGATGCATATTAATTACTTATTAACAATAAATATTTGAATGAACATTTTAAAAATTCAAATAATAATAAAGATTCCTATTTTTAAAGAGTCATCTAATAGAAATATGAAAGTGCATTCTTACAGGGTATTGGGTTTTAGGCTTTATGGATGGTGCTTCAAAGTTAAGAGGATGAATTCCAAGAAATAAACTCATATAAAATAGTTTTAGTTATACCACATTAGACATGTTGGGTTGCTCTCTTCCGCTTAGCTCCAGCTGTGACATTGTATTTTCAAAAACCATTGCTGTGGCATCATTTTCTACTGTCCCCTCTAAAGTTCCCAGAAGTTGATATGTTTCTGATATGACAGATGCAGCAAAATGACTAAGTATTTCAAGAGAAAACTATTATAAATACATAGAAAGATAAGCAATTCATTTTGTATCTTATTTGCTACTTCATACAGGTTATAACACTAGTGTATATGATACAATTGGTTATTTTCAAGAACAGAGAAAATATTCTCTATTTAATAGGTTTCATTTTTTTATTTCTTTCAATTCTGTTGTTTTAATAAAAAACAACTGAGTATCTTAGAAAACAAATATACTTCAAGAAACAATTCTTGCTTTAAGAAAAGAAATGTATTCTTTATTTTGAGACCCAAATAATAATAATAATAATATAAATCATCACTCTATTGCCAGCATGGAAATTTGATTTACATTTACTTTTCATAAAACTGACCCCCGCCGCCTTTTTTGTTTTCAACAACCACTTGCGGAATGCTAAGCTGTAACCGAAGGAATTGAAGATAGCTTTGAAATACTACTAAATAAACAAAGAAAGTCATTACTCTGAAATTAATAGTTTAACCATTCCTAATAAATACTCTATTTTTTGCCATAGATTTTTACCAAAAATTTTTTGTTTGTTACCATTAAGTAGAACATTAATGTAATAAATTTTCTGGAATCTTTACTAACTATAGCAAAAAAATTAGAATATAAACAACAAAAAACAAACATTCTCACCTAGTGTCTGATTCTTATAAAATTTTTTTCTCCCTTTTTGACTAAATATTCCAGAGTCTTAGGTAAGGGAAGATTTGACATTTCATGGTCAACATTTATTTTCCATGTATAAACTCTACATATTAAAGTGACTCCAGACAAACATTTAGTTGGAATTTGGGTATAATTTTAATAAATATAGAGTGCTTTCTTAAATTTATTCTGCAGTGTCAGGGAGGAAGAAATTTTACTAAACCCTTCTAGGTTCCTCTGGCTGGTCTACAAATTCAATTGGCATGAGATAGATTAGCAGGAGAAAATCAAACAAAAATTTAACTAGCAAGTAAACATGGAAGAGACCCAGGAAACCTGAGTAACCTGTTACCTTAAATGTCATCTTCAGCTAAAGACAAAAGCAGATGTGGGGAGAAGTGGTTTTGGATCTCAAAGGCAGGAAGGCAACTGACATGGAGAAAGAAAAGTAATGTTTAGTAAACAATGTTTTCTGGGCCCTGCAGAGACAGTAGGACACAGAGAGGCATTTTAGCAGACTTTGCTAGGTTCCTCCCTGTCTGCACACCTAATTCATAGAATAGTTATCTACAGTGATCGCTCCCTTCCTGTAACAGGTCCTCCACCTACATTTCCTTAGGCTGTTAGAGGGAAGATCAAAGTTTTTTCCTGTCTTTTGGGCCTTGATTATTTTCAGTTTGAAATAATTTGTATGCCAAATAGACATGTTGGGGTAGGAAATTTTGTTCCCCTAAAATAACATGATCATCTTTTAATTTATATGTAGCTTTTGCAAGTTTCTTGGCCTCTTTCTGTTTTGGTTTGCTTAGCTTGAAAGGAGGAAGGTAATGACTAACTTTACATATGTTAATAATTAGAAATAGTTGGAGGAAAGTGCCTGGCATATAGTAGGTACTCAATAATAAATGATAGCTAGATTTTAAAGGCTAGACATTTTTAAAAGGGATTTTAGTGAATGATTATATGTATCATTATAGATTCTTTAGATGTATATGGCAATTATTTTTATCCTACTCTATATCTATAGTCATTTAGTTGTGTCAGAATTGCTTTCCCAAGTACATCCTCAGTACTCTTTGAACTGTTGCATCTTCGAGTATTTAGTCACCACTAGATGACATTCTTATAGGTTAGTGACTTTTAACTCAGTCTTTTGGCAGTTACAAGGTTTCATTCTTCTATCATTCATTCATTCTTTTATTCATTCTTCTCGTCTATTTATCCATTCACTCATACTATCTTCACTTAATAAAACTTTATTGAAAAACAGTTAAGTGCAGTAAAAAAAAAAAAAAAGTTAACATCTTCCTACCCTTGAAGAGCTCCTAGACAAATTACTTTTGGCTTTTATTCTGCAAACATTATCGTGCAAATCTTGTGTTAGGTTCTCTCCTGGGTTTTGTGAATACAGCTGAGGAAGAAGAAAATTACCATGCTCCCTTGGAACTTGTATTGTCATAGGAGGAAAAAAAAAACAGGCATATAGAATAAAAAGATTTTTTATGCAAGCAATAACAGAGTATATAAAAGGTAGCACAGGGAACTTAGTTAGCTTGACTGAACAAAACCTTTCCTCATGATCAGAGATACGTACTTCATAGAATCCACTGGTGTAAGTTAGATTTTTTTCAGTGTCTCTGTTTTGGTGCCGCTGTTTGCCATTGCCCTGCTGTGCTTTAGTTTGTCCTGAAGCTAAATTGTCCAGGAATCATAACTGATTTTTATTTTCAGCTAATTAATACTCCTCTAATGTAGTTTATTTTCCCAGTTTGGGAAACAAGAGCAAATATCTCTCTGGTCTCTTTGTCTTCCTTCATACTATTAAACTAAGATGAAAATTGGGGACTTCCTTCTGCTTCCTCTTTGTCCACTTGAGTGTGTCTAGTGGAGAGAACTTCTCAGTCAGAATCAGGTACTTGTACAGTAAAAGGGCTGCTGACTGCCTCAGGCATGTCTGAGCAAGTTTTACTGCCCTATTTATAAGACAACAGTGTGCTCTGCTTAGAAAGCCTGGCTTCTTCTGGGAGCCCACGGGCAAGTCGGTTACCAGGCAACCACTGATTTCTTATGAAAACCAAATATAAAAGCCTACATCATTAATTAAACAGATAAGGATACAGTCTTCCCATAGTTACTAACCTGAAAGCAATGAAGTTGTGCGTCAAATATGTATAAATCACTGTTTTGGTTTTACAAGGATGCTCTTGTTTTAATCATACACAGTAGGTAACTGCTGTGAGGATAAGGAGAAGAATTGCCTATATTAAAAGGCCATTTATTGGTTAGGGCAGGCGAATCGTTTTTGCCTACCAGAAATGAGATTACAGCTAGGAGGTTATATGTAAATTTCAGGAACAGTGCACATATTGATGTTACCGGTTTAGCATCACCAGTGTAAGCAGCTCTTTGCAGGAAACCGCCCTCAGCAGGAAGACACTTTTCTTTTCACTTTAGCAAAGCTATACTGTCACTAACCTCAAACCAGGCACCCCCATGCTCTATTCATCTCTGGCCAAATCACACTTTTCAAATCTTTTGATTACACAATGCCTTGCCTAACCTGTTGATTCTTTCAGTAGATCAAAGAAGTAAAGATGAAGAGTGCGTCATTAACAGACGGCCAGCTCTCTTCCCTAGCGTCTCCTCCCGTCACCTCGTGAGTAGACAGTGCGAACAAAACAGCACCTGAAGAAAGATCACGTGGAGTTGACAAGCCTGCCCACAGTGGGAGACGGCTATGAATTTGATCCCTCTCTCAATGGTTAACTGAGATAATTTCCTCTTTTCCATTTAAAAACCTTCATGGCTGAGCAGAATCTTCGGAGTTGCTTTTTGGGGACACTGAGTTTGCCTTCTCCCCAGATTGCTGACTTTTTGATGAAAAGCAACTTTCCTTTCTACCAATGCCTGCCTCTCAGGTATTGATTTTTCAAGCAGTGAGAAACTGGACCTGAGTTTGGTAACACCAGTACCATTTCAGTCTTAAAGTGATGGAAGAAGGAGAGACAGAGAACAAGCAGGCTAGGTTAAGCCCCAAGGAAGCAAAAGCAGAAGAAATAAAATAAAATGCAAAACCCCAGTTCTACTGGGCATATCATTGTCAGTATTTGGATCCTGAAAATTAAATCAGAGGGAGATGGCACACAAGTGAGCAGTTCTTTACCAGACCCATAATGTGGTCACCCCTATAAAATGTTGATCAGAGGTTAGCTGCCCTCTGTTCTACTCTTAAGCTCTGCTAGTTCATGACAAATAGTTGCGACAGATACACAAAGGAACACCCAGGACCTTAACATCATTTCTACTAAGAGATGGCTGATATTACCAGGAGGTATGGAGACCCAGGACTAAACTCGCTCCTACTGGGAGATAAGAATAAGCTGCTTGTAGGCAGATGTTAGTCTGGTAATCTCAGAAAATATGAGCTGGCTTGAATATCTCAGAGCAGTTTAGAGGGAATTGACTCTCCCCTCTCATTAATAATTCCCACGATTGGTTAAATTTTGATGTTAGTGTGGTTTGTAGTCCTCTGATAGGTAGGCAAGTATCCAATAAATCCCTGAGTGTGATTTGTAAAGATATAATTATGTTTTTAACATATTTTAATAATGTGGTGTTGTCTCAAAATTTTAAATAAAAAAATAATTTTCAGTACATATTTTTTATGAATTATGCAATTCTAGTAAAGAGTCAACACTGGAATCCAGAGCTATCTGACTTAAAGCTAGTGGACTTTCAGTGCATCAGTTTCTCATGATTAAATTTCTTATTTGCAATTTTTAACCCTTATGTTTTATGTTGAAAATGAGTATGACTGTGATAAGGGAACATTTTAGAAAAATAGGTTTTCAACATTTTTCAATAGCCTAAAATGTGTAGAGTAATATATTCTGAATACCAATTAATCAGCAAATAGTCAGATTTTTTTCCGTTTTAACTATTTTTTTAACATTTTTTATTGATTTATAATCATTTTACAATGTTGTGTCAAATTCCAGTGTAGAGCACAATTTTTCAGTTATACATGAACATACATACATTCATTGTCACATTTTTTTTCTCTGTGAGCTACCACAAGATCTTGTATGTATTTCCCTGTGTTATACAGCATAATCTTGTTTATCTGTTCTACATTTTGAAATTCCAGTCTGTCTCTTCCCACCCCCGGCCCCTTGGCAACCACAAGTTTGTATTCTATGTCTATGAGTCTGTTTCTGTTTTGTATTTATGGTGTTGTTGTTTTTTTTTAGATTCCACATATGACCAATTTCATATGGTATTTTTTTTCTCTTTCTGGCTTACTTCACTTAGAATGACATTCTCCAGGGACATCCATGTTGCTGCAAATGGCATTATGTTGTTGGTTTTTATGGCTGAATAGTATTCCATTGTATAAATATACCACATCTTTATCCAGTCATCTGTTGATGGACATTTAGGCTGTTTCTTGGCTATTGTAAATAGTGCTGCTATGAACATTGGGGTGCAGGTATCATTTTGAAGTAGGGTTATTTCTAGATATATGCCCAGGAGAGGGATTCCTGGGTCTTACGGTAAGTCTATTCCTAGTTTTTTGAGGAATCTCCATACTATTTTCCACAGTGGCTGCACCAAACTGCACTCCCACCAGCAGTGTAGGAGGGTTCCCTTTTCTCCACAGCCTCTCCAGCATTTGTCATTTGTGGATTTTTGAATGTTGGCCATTCTGACTGGTGTGAGGTGATACCTCACTGTAGTTTTGATTTGCATTTCTCTGATAATTAGTGATATTGAACATTTTTTCATGTGCCTATTGATCATTTGTATTTCTTCCTTGGAGAATTGCTTGTTTAGGTCTTCTGCCCATTTTTGGATTGGGTTGTTTGCTTATTTCTTATTAAGTCATAGGAGCTGCTTATATATTCTGGAGATAAAGCCTTCATCGGTTTCATTTGCAAAAATTTTCTCCCATTCCGTAGGTTGTCTTTTTGTTTTACTTATGGTTTCCTTTGCTGTGCAGAAGCTTGTAAGTTTCATCAGGTCCCATTTGTTTCTTCTTGCTTTTATTTCTATTGCTTGGGTAGACTGTTCTAGGAGAATATTTTTGAGATGTATGTCAGATAATGTTTTGCCTATATTTTCTTCTAGGAGGTTTATTGTATCTTGTCTTATGTCTAAGTCTTTGATCCATTTTGAGTTTATTTTTGGGTATGGTGTAAGGGTGTTCTAGCTTCATTGATTTACACGCTGCTGTTAACTATATGTTTTAATTCAGAAGTTGACTAGGTCATTAAAATGCACATTTAACCCTGTACTTGGTGTCATTAATACACACCCTTTATGCTTCATTTTCTGAAGATCTAGCACAGTGTCTCCCAAATGAATGAGGAGGAGAAATAATGATAAATATCACCACCCATTTCCTCCCCCACCTCACACTCACCCCTTAGGGTGTAAAAGAATCTGGGTATGGTTTAGAAATTGAGTGAATATTTTAAAAATCTTCTCACATAATTCTTAACAAATGCCCATCAAAATTCTCCCACAATCTCATTTTGTAATTTAGAAACACTGTTATACTCTGATATTATATTGCAATTCAAGAGGGCAAATCAGAAGAAGCATTTATGCTTTTGTGACATTACTTATTACTATTGTCTTTGACTTAGTCTATATAAAAACTTAATATCTGAGAAATTTAAAACTTCTCAAAAGAAATTGTGTGTTATGTCATTAATATACTTGATTTTAATATTTTTAATATTAAGTAAATAAATTAAATATTAAATTAACAAATACCAGTCAAGCAAATTAGGATAGCCAGAGCCCCCTTTAACATCCATATCCATTCTATCTCCAAATATTTTTACTTCTACTTTGAAATTTAAAAAAAATTATACATATCATCTCCTTTAAATTCTCATGGCTATGCTTTAGTTCAGGCTTATATTACTATATACTTGGGCTGTTGCAGTAGAAAAAATTGTCATCTCCAATGACAAACATGTGTATGTAGGTATGTGTGTTCTCTGATACTTGGAGAATCCCAGTGTTTCATTTATGAACAATTTTAACCTCCTGATCCCTATTTTTTTTTTAGCCTCTTATCTATTGATAGCTTTCTCTGATGCATTTGTATTTGCTACATTTATGGGGCATAAAAACTTATCTCTAAAAAGTTTTTATTATCATGTTTCCCCAGGTGCAAATACTCTTTCATGTTTCTAGATTTGGCTTATAAAACCATGTTCAGCTAAAAAATATTTACCAAATGCCTGCTGTTTAATAATAGCTCACAACAGCTGCCATATACTATTTTATTTTTAATGAGTGATTAGATTATCTGGATATTGGAACATTATTTCTAAATCATCATTTCTCATTATCAATTTTTGTCAAGCTACCCTGTCTTTCTCATTGGTTAAGGGGAATGGGGGAAATTTTCTAAATAAAAAATGAATAAAATGTATTTTATTTAGAAATAATTATTTAGAATGTATTTATTTATTTAGCATTGAGCATATAGCATAGGACTAAGATAGAAGAATAATTTCTGTCTGTTGCTTTGGGTAAGCAATTTTAAATCCATTACTTGTACATGAGTAACAATTAAAAATTACATCTTTTCTTATTAACTTACAAAAAAATATTGCACTGACAAATCTCAAACATGGAGCAACTAACTTTGTTCTCTCCTTTTTTCTTTTTTCACCCCTTACTCACAACATTCAAGTCACCAAATAAAATAGCACATCTAGTATAAACAATTCATGGTTTAAAATCATCAAAGGTGTGGAAAATAAAAGAAGATAAAGGAAAGCATACCAAAGCCATCTTTTTCATTCATATAATTCTGGATTACATCATATATCCAAAAAAACTGCATAAAAGCCCATAAAAAGACATACAAACACCATTTTTTCAAAAAACGCATCCTTTCAATACAGATAATAGTTTTAGATAAGTTAAATTTCCTAGAGCAGAATAGCCTATTTCAAAACATTGCTAAAATCTGTTATATATATTTTACTTTCTTCAGAAACTAAAATTTCAAAATGACAGTAGAAGCAGATAGTCGCCTTTCTGTGTTAAGATGTCAGTTCTCTCCATCCTTCTTATACTTGGTAGAGTTTGAGACTTTAGGGAATAGAGTTTATTGTTAAGAAGCTAGATTATCTCATGAGAGAATAAGGGATTTAGGAATAATACTAAAGATTCAAATAAAAATCACTATGTTCTTTATAACCAAGGGATGAAATTTCACACCCAGTATCTATTTCAATGCCTGGAAGCAAGATGGCCTATTTTATATTAAAAAAAAAATTGCTTCAGACCATGAAACTATAAACATTTTTTTAGGAGGGTAGTGGGTGAGCTGAGTGAATAGGTTAGAGGCTTGTCCAAGAACAAACTTCTGATTACACAAAAAATGGCACTTCTGGACCTATGTCTTCTAAATGAAAATGCAGGGCTTTCTTTATACCATGATACCATTTACCATGATATCTTCAAGCAAAAAGAATTAAAGTGTAAGAACAATCACTTCTTTTAACATAAAAGGCTGCAATCCATATTGATATCTTTTTTTTTTTAACTTCGCCTGGACATGAATTTGTCTCTAAGCCTAGCCTAGACAACTACCTCAAAAATAAAGTAAAAGGCTACTGACTGAGAGAAAACAGGACACCTGTTTTACTGTTACTGTCAGTGGTCACAAAATTTTAGCTCCCAGAACCCCACTCATGATGAGTCTGGAGTGTCTTTTCTATGAAAGAGAGCCCATTACTATTGCAAAGATTATTTAGAATGGGTGACATAAGTACTGGAAAATGCTGTATTCCTCTTAAATGACATGCATTAAACTCAGATTATATGAAGAGGCAAAAGATCCAGAGTAACCAACACAATATTGAAGGAGAAGGACAAAGACAGTAAACCATGCCAAGTCTTGCTATAAAGCTGCTATAATCAAAGACAGTATGATATTGATGAAAGAATAGACAACTATATCAATGAAACAGAATAGAAAGCCCAAAAACAGATCCAGCCACATAATATAGTCAACTGATGTTTGACAAAGGAGCAACGGCAATATTATGGAAACAGGATAGTTTTTTCAACAAACGGTGCTGGAAAAACCAGACATCCACATGCAAAAAAAAAAAATCTAAACACAGACCTTATACACTTAACAGAAAATTAATTCAAAATAGATCATAGACTTACATGTAAAATGCAGAAGTATAGAACTTCTAGAAGATAACATGGGAGAAAATCTTGATGACCTTGGATATAGTGGTAACTTTTTAAATACAACACCAAAGACATATCCATGACAGAAATAACTGATAAGTTGGACTTTATTAAAATTAAAAACTGGTGTTCTGTCAAAGAGGAGAAGATAAGCCACAAACTAGGAGAAAAATCTTTGCAAAGGACGTGTCTGATAAAGAACTGTTTTACAAAATATATGAAGAACTCTTGCCGGGGAGGGTATAGCTTAGTGGTAGAATGTGTGCTTCGTAGGCACAAGGTCCTGGGTTCAATCCCCAGTACTTCTGTTAAATAAATAAATAAATAAATAAATAAATAAATAAATCCCCCCAACAACAACAACAACAAAAAATGACAAAATACATGAAGAACTCTTAAAACTCAACAATAAGAAAGCAAACAACTCAATTAAAAAATGAGTCAAAGACCGTAAACAAACACTTCACCAAAAAAGATATACAAACAGCAAATAAACACGTGAAAAAATCCTCCACATCGTGTGTCATCAGGGAAATACAAATTAAAACAATATGATACCACTACATATTTACTAGAATGACCAAAATCTAAACACTTACAACACCAAATACTGGTAGAGCAAAAGGAACTCCTATTTATTGCTTGTAGGAAAGCAAAATGATACACTTTGAAAGAAAGCTTGACCATCTCTTACAAAACAAAGCATGCTTTTACCATATGATCCTTAGCATTTATTCAAATGAGTTTAAAGTTATATCCACACAAGAATCTGCACATGATTGTTGATAGGAGCTTTATTCATAATTGCAACACTTGGAAGTAACCAAGATGTCTTTTAGTAGGTGAATAAATAAATTGTGTTCATCCAGACAATGGAATATTATCTTGATCTATAAAGAAATGAGTTATCAAGCCATGAATAGACATGGTAGAAACTTAAATATACATTAATAAGTGCAAGGGACCAATATGAAAGACTAGACACCCTATGATTGTAACTATGTGACATTGTGGAAACTATGGAGACATGGAAACAAAATCAATAGTTGCCAGGGGCTAGGGAGGGGAGAGAAGGATAAGAAGGCAGAGCACAGAGGATTTCTAGGGCAATAAAAATACTCTGCCTTATACCGGGATAGATACATGTCATTATACATTTGTCAAAACCTATAAAATGTACAACACCAAGAGTAAACTCTATTGTAAACTATGGGCTTAGAGTGATAATCATTGACTGTAAAAAACGTACCATTTTGGTTAATGAATTGATAGTGGGGGAGGATTTGTGAGTGTGGGAAAAAGGAATATATGGGAACTGTCTAATTCCTGCTAAATTTTTCTGTAAAATTAAAATTGCTCTAAAAAATAAAATCTATTTAATTAAAAAATGTGTGTGTGTGTGTGTGTATACACACATACACTTTGGAAGAAAGTTTGACCATCTCTTAAAATATATATATAACTCCTGCTGTGTGTCAGGCATTTTTATTTACCTTGGAGTATAAAGATGCATTAAGCACATGGTAGTGATGGAGACAGATAATTAAACAAATAATTTCAGCATAATTGCTTGAGTAATAAGATAGTGGTATACATAAAGCATGGAGTAGGGAAGATAATTAAAAAAAAAAGAAAAGCCAAAGAAAGCTTCTTGGAGGAAATTCTGCTTTCTGCTTGAGCAAAAGTCTTAGAAGAATTATTTGATATAGCAAAATAGCATAGAATGGTCACTAGTATGAGAAAAAATGGAAGGTCATTTCAATTTAGCAGTTTAGCAAAAGTATTATTTCACTTTACATAAGGTAGACCAGGAGTGTCATTGCAGAAACTATGTTTTACAATCCATAAAAAAAAAATTCCAAAATACCGCATATTCAGAATAAGTGCTCAGACAGTAAATACTTAGTATTACTTTATTACATTTTAGAGTTATCCTCTATTAAAAAATTACCGGCAAATGAATTCTTTTCTCACTTATGTACTTCCTTGTATTGTTTTGCATCAATTAAGCCACGAAGGGAATGTATTGGCTCATGTAGCTGAAAAGTCTAAAGATAAATATGAGTTTAAATAGGGCTGGATACAAGGCTTATGGAAGGTAATTAAAATCTTGTCTATCTCTATTCTTTGATTTGGCTTTACGCTGTGTTGGCTTCATGCTCAGGCTCCATGTGGTACTTAAATGACTGCCAGTAGCTCCAAGACAATTGTGTCTTGTATTCATATCAAATAGAGAAGACAATGCAGTTCTTGCTCAGAACCAAGGGTTACTTATTTGTACCCAGGTCGACTTAGCACCCATCCCGGAACCAATCACCAGGCCAATAAGAAAATGTTATTCTAATTGATTATGACCTGGGTAAAATGCCCCACTCGTTGAGCCAGGGAATGGAAACCAAATTAAATTTTAAAGAGAGAAAGTAGAAAAGGCATGATTCTACACAGGAAATTCATGGTGCTGAAGATAAGAGAACAGATGCCTGGCAGCCAAAAACCTTCAAATGCCCATGAGGTATAAACTATAAGCTGAGCCTCAGTGACAATATTCCTTCTTTTCTTGGGTAACAGAACATTTGATTATCTGCCGTACATGTAATCCCCTGGGTTAGACTGTATCTCCTCGTCTCTTTCAAAACTCTGTTTATTTAAGTTTGAGCTAAGTGGGTACGAGCAGAGGTATGTATGAAACTTCTGGGTGATGTCCCTAAAAGTGATTAATCTCTGCCTTTGTCCCATTCTAGGAGCAGTGAGGTGGCAGTGGTTTACTGGCAACATTGCAAGTGTTGGGGAGGGGAAAATGTCCTCCTACTCCTCTTGGTTCTTTTGGCTAGTAAATAATTAGATTGATACAAGGCAGATTTAACAGGAGAAAAATTAATTTCGTACATATGGAGTTCTCATAGATATAAGACCAAGCGACCAGAGCAGGCAGCTTTAATACTTTTTAGACAAAGAAACAATAAATGTGTGAAGATTGACAAAGACACAGTCGCTTGGGCTTGGGATAGTGAGTGAGTAAAAGAAGTCACAACGGTTGTGTATGCAGCCTTCTTGGTTCTAAATTCTCTCTCTCTGGTGAAAAGGATGCCTCTCTACCTCCTGGTAAAGTGAGAGAAGGGGCAGTTCCCTTCAAATGGTATATTTATTTTTTGCTTTCAGGGAGATCACGGCATTTTTTCTTGCACCAGCTGTTTCTTAAGTAACTTTAATTCCGAATAATCAATATAACAAAGTGACATATTTCGGGGCAGCACACAAGACCCAACAGAAGCCAAGTCTAGAACCAACCACTCCTTCAGTACTACAAGAACAATCCCTAATATTTTGAAAGAAAAAAATGCATATCGTGTGTTTCCAAACAACTAGGTTTTTTTTTTATTTACCACCTTTATTTTAATACAATTACTATTACAATTGCTTAGAGTTATGCTGGGATCAGCAATGTGGTTTGCCAAAGGGAAAGAAAGGCGTTTTCAATTCTATGCATAATACTCTGAAACTACTTACAGTATTATATATATATATAATATGTATTTTATATATATATATATTTGTTTTAATAGGTAAAATCTATTCTTAATAGGAAAAAAAAAAGGTTCCAAAGCAGACACTTGCCCAAACCAAATAATAAATGTTTAAGTCTATTTTATTGATAACATAATGAAGTAGATCACCTCTCCTCTGGCCAAGTAGAACTGTCTTTAGACCTCTTTCTAAGGGGAAAGCTATTAATATTTGTCAAGTGCATCATCAAAATTATCACAAAATAAGTATATATATTCTACTTCAGGAGGGATTGTTTTAAACACAAAGTATGATTAATTTTGACACAAACCATGTTATGGCTCTAATTAAGTGTCCTGGTGGGTTAGTCTATGTTGAGAAGATTTCCTTACCCTTAATGACAAGTATAAATGAGAAGAACTGCTCATTCAGACAAGAAATGTGACAGTTTCCAAAAAGAATAACATTCAGAGAAGCAAAAATTAGATGGGGTTAAAAAATATCATTTTCTTGATAAGTGCAGATTGTCAATATACTCAAATGACTATTGTTTCATAAGTCAGTGGGTCAAATAGTTTGAGTTCCTAAGTAAGACTTCTGAATACTGGTTCTTTCACACACCTCTCTTTGTACTATGAGTTTGTGCTACAATAAGTATGCACAACCCAGGACTGAGAAATTCCCTCTGACTCAGGGCCTCCAAACTTAAAGAACATAAAATTATGTATTTTATTATAATTTCTAAAAAAACAAAGTCACAGACTTTCCAGAACTAGTTGGTTTTTTGGAAGCTTATTAGCTAGCAATTATTTATAATTTAATGTAATTTCAGACACATTTGTGAGCATTTTAAATGCATAAGTTCAATAAATTCTCCCAACAACTCCATAAAAATGATTATATTATTACCCCCATTTTACAGATAAAGAAACTAAACCCTATAAAGTATACTAAGCTTGTTCAAAATCTATTAAGTGGCAGGAGTAGCATTCATACTCAAGCAGTCTGTCTGATTCCATACTTTACACTCTGCTGTTGCTCAAGGAGACAGAATCTATTATAAGGAAAGCATCTATGTCAAAAGAAAGAGTATTTAAAAATGTATATGTTCACAAATTCTACTTACAAACGAAAGACAGGCTCAGGGACATAGCAAACAAACTATGGTTACCAAAGGGGAAAGGGCGGGAGGGATAAATTAGGGGTTGGGGATTACCAGACATGCATGGCTACATATCAAATAGATAAACAACAAGGACCTACCATGTAGCACAGGGAACTATATTCAATTGATTGTAATGACATACAATGGAAAAAATCTGCAGAGAAAAAAAATAAATATGTTTGTATATATTTGACTGAATCACTTTGCTATACACCTGAAACTAACATTATAAATCAACTACACGTCAATAAAAATTTTTAATGTATATGTTCATATATATATATATATATATATATATATATATATATATATATATATATGATGATAACAAACATATACAAGATGGTTACCATAGTTCTAACATCCACTTGTTTGGCCTTTAAGAAGCCCAAATCACATAATGGTACTTTTTCCAGATGGCTTTCTAGGTCTGAGCCTGAGCTTACAGATTTTGGAGTCCTAAATTCTGAGACATTAAAAGTATAGTGGAAAAGAGACATTGAGATGAAAAGGAGGTGGATTCCTGGGAAGCGCAAGTGCCTGCAGCCAGAATAAAGCAGGAATATCGCAAGAGACTCAGGTTTGCTCCGGGAACGGGAGCCTTAACAGCAGCAAAAGAGTCCGTGGGCAGAAGAGGTGGTGTTAGAAGCTGTTCTCTATGTGCTCCTCTCATTCGTAAGCTGAGTTTTAAAAGAGAGATTGTCTGTGTTTGTCTGGCGTGTTGTTGCTCACGGGAGGTGGCCTATTACCCGTACTTCATAAATGAGAAATAACTTGAAGACATTCTTGCTTTCTGCTCGTGCCGTTTTGCTCTTCTGTCCTCCCCATTTACATAACCCATATCCCAGTTGCTTACAGGAATTTTACATCCATGTGTTTTGCTCCTTTGCTTAGGCTATTGAACAAAATGAGCACCTTTAACTCAGTTAATGTTAGTGAGTTTAGGGTTTGCTGTATTCGTCTTCCAGCTTTAGATATTTTTCACTGTCCAGGGAAGATACTTTAACCTTTTACCCCGAGGCTGGGTCTGTATGAAGCAAGGCAACAGTAGATCAAGTATTTTAAATATTGGTTAATTTGGGAAAGATGCTACACACTGTATAATTTTAGACGAAGTTTGCTTAAGTTTGCATGCAGGTGGACAGACTCCAGTTTATAAATACAGAAATATTTATAAGAACATTCATTTATTCATATTTTATATGAACGATAATTATTAGTGGTTTGCCATTTTTTTCGCTACTGTATTATGCTGAGTGTAGTGATGTCCTAAGAAGGTCCCAGGCTAATAGGAAATAAAGGTAACGTTCCCTAGAATTTGTTTAGCGCATATGCGCTGAGCAAAGTACTGGGGATTTACATGCGTTATTTCATACTGTCCTGTTGGGGAGGAAACACTTTTTCCTCTACCTTTCCAGATTCCTCTGGCTAGCCTAATAATTGAATTGACATGAGACCGATTAACAGGAGAAAATGAAATTTTAATTTTGTATGTTCAGGAGTCTGTAGACATAAGAGACTCAAAAAAATGACCAAAGCAAGTAGGATTTATAACTTTTAGACAAAGAAACAATAAATTTGTGAAGAACTGAGAAGACAGATAAACTTAGGCTTGGGTACTAATTAGTGAAGAAACTCAGCAGAGTTTATTCACGTAGTTTTCTCAGTCCTAAATTCCCTATCTCTGGCGACGAGGGTGTCTCCCTGCCTCCTTGCTCAGAGAGGACACCTTTCATGTGAGCGATTTCTTTCCCACTTTCGGAGGGAAATGTGCACCAGCTGTTTCTCAAGAAACTTTAATTCAAAATAATCAACAAGCCAAATTGGCACACTTTGGGGCAGTCTGCTTTGAACCCCATCAGTCCTCAGAACAACCCTAGAACTTAGGCATTATTATTAAAGATGTCTGGCATCAGGCTGTGCCTCCCTGTGCCCACAGGTAACTCCCTGAATGAAAAATGGACCAGTACCCCAACCCCTTGGATCTTCCCTGACTTGTGACTGCTGCGCCAGTTTCAAGTCTAGCCTCTAAGAGTTTTGGTGAGTTTTGCTACTTGCCTCCGGGAGACTGGAACACCGTGTAAGCAGTCCAGGCTACTCTACCGGGGACAGAGGTTGCTGAAGGAGTAGGCGGAACCAGGCATGCGCAGGAAGAGGTCACCTTGGAATCCTGCTCCGTCTAGCCTTCAAATGGTATCAGTCCAGTCCAGACATTATCCAACTGCAATCTCATAAAAGCCTCAGACAAGAACCACCCTACTGAGTAAGTCAATGCACAGACTGTGAGAGATAAATTACTTTAAACCACTAAATTTGGGCTGGTGTACTACTTCTTAATGGATAACTGGAGCCCACAGTTACTAACGCAATCTCCTCTCGAGTGTCCTAAGCCAGAGGACTTCAAAGTAATTAAGCTGCTGCGCACTGTCATTAAATGTTTTGCATGTCTCCCGTATTTATATTTAATTTGAGTCATAAGTATTATTTGGGGGAATAACTGCAACAGCTCTCTATATACTGTCCTTAAGCCTTAGAATTCATCTTTGATGAAGAAGTCAGAGTAATATTTTGCCCCCTCCATGTGAATCAAAGTGAAAATCGAAGGCTTTACCACCTTCTTCCTCTTGTCATTCTCACATATTTCTCTTTTCCTTTCTCATCCTATTTCAGCCACACTGACCTTGCTGTTCCTTGATCACACCAGGCTCCTAACTTAGAGCCTCTGAATGACTGCTCCTTGCACCAGGGAAGTTTGCCTGTGTATCTTCATGGTTTTCTCTCTCACTTCTTTCAGTGAGGTCTACCCTGATCACTGCATTACGCAGCAGCCCTACCTCTGGCACCCCTTTTCTCCTGTTCCGCATTTTCTTTGTGTCAAAGCAATGATCGTATTGTAATGTACTATACGTAATGATGTACTTACATATTATATATTTGTTTTTCTCCTCTCTTTTATAGCATCCCTTCCATGAGGATAGGGACATTTTTGATCATCTCTGTACTCTACATTCCTTAAAGATGCTAGGCTCATATGATGTACCCAATTATATTTGCCAAGTGAAGAGCTAAATGAATGATTCGTGGGGAAAGTTTGGATGATTTAAAATGCTGCTTAAAATAAAAAGTAAAAGGTCACCTAATGGAAAGATGTCAGCAGCTTTTAACTTCTCCTAAACAAATCAAGTAATCTACCCAATGCTTCTCAAAACTTTATAAGAAGTGAAGATAGAATCAGTTGAATCTTTAATTAAATTCTGTGATAGTCAGCCAAATAGTTTGGAATCAAATATTTGGTAATATTTTATTTTAATTATGTATATTCATCATAAAATATAATGAATCCATCACTCTGAAATACAATGGTGGCTGAACATTGACATCTATTTTATGATACTTGAGATAATATTTTTTAGTAAATTAAGATGATAAATATTGTATATTTATTTTTATCACATATTGTTGGCCATTTCTCTGGCTTATTTTGTGATTACTAATCAGGAAGTAATTCCTTTCTCTTTATAGATTGGATACTAAGAATGGGAGAAAAGAGAGTAGCCCTGGGTGAACCCCAGGTTTTTGACCAGAGCAACTAGGAGGATAGAATGGCTGTCAGCTAAAACGGAGGAGAGCTGTGGAAGGGGCACATTTGAGGGGGTAGTCATCAGGGATTTGGGGACATGTTGATTTTGATATATCTATTTAATATCTAAATTTATCTGTTCAGACATTCCCATCGCAGCGTCTAAATTCCTGAAGTCATCATTAGAACGGCTAGCTGTGGATTCTTGTCAGATAGTGTTTGAAAAACTGTTTCTCTTTCCTTATTTCTAAGATGAGAAGACAAATACCAACCTTTTAAGTTTGTTGTGAAGATTAAGTAGGTCATGAATAGTAATAAATCACAAGGTACTTTGCGTACAGTAACATGTTAGCTGTTACTACATCATAAGTAAGAACGGGCCTGTCTTCATAACTGAACGAGTACCTTATCATTCCAAAGGACGGAGAATAGTGACTTTAACTGGGTAAGATAATGAATCCCCAGATGTTTTTGTTCAAATACGTATAATCTAATAATTTTAGACAGCACAGACATATTAGATCACAAACCAAGGAGATTTAAATGAGGATTATATCCTTTGTGCATACATACGCATTTCTTTCACCTTTTAAAAGCTTAGGAGTGAAAGATAAGTTTAGAGATTTGTGGGAGAATGGCAAAATTCAGGCCTGGTCACACACGAATCACAAACCTCAAGAAAACACGGCGTAGGGAACAGCCTTCTCTTACTCTGGGGGCCTAGTGATTGTATAGCTTGTTCCTTCCATAACTTCTGTGAATACAAACGAAGTGTTCAGGTGGAGTCTACATAATAGGCAGCCGTCTTATCATGAGCTGAACTTTTTTTGCATAGCTACAATTCACAAATTCTATCGATGCATAATATATATAAATAAGTAGATTTTATAATTTAGGTTTTAAAACAGCTTTCACCTAATTTCATCTAAAAACTGTCCTGACACCCTAAATGTTAATTTGTTCCATTTTCTCTTGTTGGTTGCTGCTGAACAAATAAATAACTTTTAAAATAATGGAGAGTGCCCTGTGATTTTAAATTTTATATGTAGAAAATTAATTTTGTGTCTAAAGGTAGTATTGCTATGAGGGAGAAAACACAAATGTATTTTTAGCAAATTATGGACAATGTGTTCTAAATACTTGCTTTATCTCAACTCCAGTTATGTAATGGAGTCATACATACACACACACACACGGAAAGACACAGAGAGACAATTTAACTTAGTCAAAGAGTAAAAGTTAAAGAAAATTTGTTGCCCTGTTAGTTTCTCTAGTTCAAGAGGAAAATCCTGGAAAAAACAACCTACCATGTTAATTATTTGTATTTTGGGCACAATATCCTACTTTCCCGTTGAATTGCAGTATATTCTCTTGTTAGTATTTATCCATTCACTTCACTGATAGGCAAGGTAAGGGCCCACGACCTAGACTTTGGACAATCTGAAGTCCTGTACAGGAGACTGGGTCTGGAGGGACTGATGCGGGTATGAAGTCATGGCTGGGGTTCTCGTGTGTCATGGTGGGGCTGTGCAGATAGCACGTGTGCTGAAGCACACTGTGTCGGGCAGTAACAGAGGTGGTGAAATGGGAACCTTAGCTATATTGTTGCTGCTGCCTTAACTCCAGAAAATAAATTAGGAGAAAAACAAATGAGTCGAACAATTTTATGTAAGAATAAGTGCTATCAACACAGAAGCAAATGAGAAAAAGCCAATATAAATGTGTGGTGGGAGTGTGACTTAAATAGAGTGGGCAAAGAGTAATTCTCTGAGAAGGCATCTTTTGAGGTGATATTTGAATGACAAGATGATACAAGCCACGAGAATAATTTGGGGTCAAGTGGATCAAATGGAAGATGCAGCAAATGCAAAGAGTATAAGAAGTAAAGGTTGATGTGATGTAGAGAAGAAAGAAAAAGACCAATGCATTGTAAGAGGGAAGCTGAATGGCATGAAACAAGGTTTATTTGTTGTGTAGTGTGAGGAAAACGAATGCATGAACAACAGTCATCAGAACTGTTGTTAAAGGAAAAGAAAGTTCTTTTGAGCTAGTAAAATATCCATCAATCTTCTTGGAAAGGTTAAGTGAGAATTTGAGAGTATATTTTGGAACAAGGCAAAGAAGAAACAGCCAAAACATCTCTGCGTAAGGAATAAACATAAATTTGGAAGAAAAGAAAAGCAGAGCTGGGAAGAGAAGGGGAAGTGAGAACCAAGAGGCACTTTGGAAAGTTGAGCCCAAGTTGATGGAAGTAAATCCAGGTTCCTTTCAAACACTGAGATATTTAATGTTTAATTTTCTACTTTCTCTTCTTTTATTATTATTTTACTGGGGTATCATTGACTTACAACATTATATTAGTTTCAAGTATACAGTATAACCATTTGATATTTGTATATGTTGTGAAATGTTCACCACTAAATTGTTAATTATTAAAGGGATTCTACTACTGTGTCTAGTCCAGAATTAAGAAGATACAGCCATGAATGGGGCTATCTGCCATATATAACCATCACATCTTAGCCTCCATTGAAATTCTATTACCTACAGCTGCCTGTGCTGAATGCTATTTTGATGGGGTGTGGGCATGGCAATAAGGAAAACAACTGTAGGATAGAAAACAGAGACTAAGAATTCCACAAAAGCCAGAAATAGAAGTGAGGTAAAATAGGGAAATATCGAGGATTCACAGAAAACTTAGTTCCAGACAATCTTGCAGATACCTTAAGAAACAGGGTGAAAATATTTTCTGCTATTGCACCGTCTTGCCCTCCACCCCCACAAAATACCTCTTTTTATCCTAGAAGCAATGAGAATTAAAATTTGTAAAATCAGACCCTCTCTACGCTGATGATGTATTGGTATTGGCCAACCACTGATGACGATTGCACTTGGCGGAGTTAACATGGGGCAAGCTTAAAAAAAAATTCCAAATCAAATTGAAGATCAGAAAAATGCACTCAAAGTAATAATCTTGGAGAGCTACTAAAGCCCTATGAAATTACATGAGAATCAAAATTACTGAGAACTCGGTTTACATATCTTTGCATTCCATTGACCGCTAAAGATAAAATCAACTCTATGGTTACAAAAACTAATACTGTTGCAGTTCACTGGCCTCTGGATAAACAACAAAAATACACAGTCCAGACTTGGCTGGTATTCTTCATGAAAATGAATATTGGTTCCTCGTTTTAAAATCAGTTTGCTTGTTCTTAGGTGGCGGGAGCAGATACAAACAAAGCTGTCAACTCCACACTATGTTGAAGGTGACATCTGCAAATGCAGGTTTCATTCTTCCATTGTCTGAGTCACTTTAATCATTCATATTTGCAGCTGTTTGAAAGGACGCTTTATTCGCATCCTTTTCCTGGGGGCAGAAAAATGGAACTGGCTATTCATTTAGTCCACTTAGAAAAAACCCAAACCGTGTATTCTGAGATACTGAGCCTATCTTTTTGGAGTTGCAGCTGTTTTCTAGCACCGGTCCTTTTATCCTTCCAAGAAGGAGAAATAAATGGCTTTATTTATTGCTTAGAAAAAAAAATGTGTCTTCTTGAATTTGCTGCAATTAGATTTCTAAAATTGAATGCATTGAACTTGTATCACTCTGGGGTTCAGAGATAATAAGGCATGTGCTTGATTACTGGAAAGGCTTGTTCTTGTCCATGTCTCATGTTTTAAAAATTTATTCAAGAGTCATCATTGCTATTTTCATCAATTTCTGTCCCCCATTGGTATTTCAGACCCTGTAAGGTCAGCACAATGGTTGTGAAAGACTATATACTGTGCTCCCTGGGGACTGGCTATATGGTCTGGATTTCTCTGTTTTTAGCATGGAACAAATTGTGGATAGAAATATCCAATAAATGCCATGGTAATTTCAAAACGTACAACAAATAAACAAGAATATCATAGAGATAGTGTAGACAGATATTTGACTTAACAGAGGAAAAGGCTATAGAACTGATTATAAAGTTCCATGAAGTCAGAGGCATAATCCATCTGCATGTACAGTAAGGGCAACAATGACAGAGTGTCTTGCAGGCTTATTGGCTTCATAATTCTATGTGGCAAAGTTATATCATATTTCTTGTATCCTTGACATCCTTAGAACAGAAGATTGGAAGTGTACAAGTGGGAAGAGTATGAAAAGGTTTAAAGCAATCTTGTTGGTCGTGGGCAGCAAGAGAGCAGCCTTACTGGCTCCTGAAAAAAAAGGTGGCTTACAATTTATCAAACAATCACGAATATTCCATTGTAATGGTATCATCCTTGAATATCAATTAATTAATTGATTCACTCATTCATATTAAATGTTTACTGCTAGGAGAACATCTAAGAAAGTCAGCAGCAATCACTGTAAAAAAAAAAAAAAGTACCATGCCAATGTAATCAAAAATCTAAAACAGATCATTCTTTTTCAGAAGCAACATCGCAGGTGGCTTAATTTTCAACTATAATGTTAGAAGAATTAGATATGAAGAAGTGTGAATTAACAATTTTGTTGAGTAATTACTAAATGCCATTCTAACCCATTTACTGAACAGATTGAATTCCGGAAAGATACAAGGGTGGAATGGCTTTATGTTTTGCCAAATCACTGCTTTCAGCCAGGCTCTGCCAAACCTGTCTTTCTAGGCCATTAATGATCTCCCAGGCAGATCTCACAGCTTCCCAGTCATCTTCAGTCATGTCTACATCACTCTGGTTGGAAGTTCCAGTCTTATATCCAGGTTCCTGGTTACTTCACCCCATTTCCCAGCCACACCCAGGCTTCAGCTGGAGGGGCAGGATGTAGTTCACTAGTAAGAAAGCCTGGGTGAAGAAAATCTTCAGGGCATCTAACAAGGGTGACCTTGCATTTCTATTTAAAATGCTTGAGTCCCCTTGTGAACCACTGAAACTCGGTAACTAGTAAGAGATTCTTCACCTCTCTGCAGCTATCACGGGAAGTGAGTTGTGACTGTATCTTTCTCCCTTCCCTCTGGGTTCTTTTACTTGCTGGTACTTTGGGATTTGCTTAATGAGAACTGTTTTTGACCTCAACTGGTTGTGCCGCTAGGCTGGCTCACATCCCCCAGACCCTTTTAGAACAGGCATCGAAATCCTACAGTGCACCTGTGCAAGCTCTTTAAAATGTATTTTGGGGAATCTGTTGTTTGGACAGGTCTCTGTATGATGTCTCAACACAATCTCTTTGAGACCCCAGCCCAGGCAATTCACCCCACTCTCTAGCTGTCAGTTTCCATTTTCAGAGGTGAGGTGTTGATGAGATGGCTGACGTCTGACTACTTTGCATGTGAAACTCAGGTATCCATGTCGTGTCAAACTGCGGGAGCACAAGTTGCTTCACTGAGGACTCCCTCTGTCTGCCTCCATATTGTCTGCATTCTCATCTCCTATGATTTATATAAACACAAAAAGCAGATCAGAGAGGTGCTACATAATCACACCTCTCTTCAGGGTTTGAGTATCAATCCTGCCATTTTACAGTCAGCAAGTCTTGGAGCTCCCTTCACGTGGCTTGGTATTTCCCACTAGACTGAAAATTTCCCCTGATCTCTGGTCCTCATCCACTTACACAGCCTGGGGATTAGTTAGGGACTGGCATTATGCTTGGTGTAAAATGGCCTTACAAGGCTTAAAACAATTTTCTCCCCAGCTTTTTTTTTTTTTAATCAAATCAATAGCAGAAAGTATCTTTTTTATTATTGTGGTATAGTCAGTTTACAATGTTGTGGGGGTTTTTAAATAAAAGTTTATTTTAAAAAAAATTTAGTGAGGGTACTGGAGATCAAATCCAGGACCTGGTGGTTCCTAAGCATGGGCTCCACCACTGAGCGATACTCACCCCACCCTCTCCCCAGCTTTAAGTTCAAGTAGCCATTTGTGGAGCCGCCAAAAAAGTGCCACAGCACTTGCAAGCGTTTAAAAAATTGTTTGTATTATTTCCATGATTAAGGCCAGCAGGTAAAATAAGTAAGAGACTATTTATCTTCGTGCAGAGGTAGTGAAGTGTTAGTCATATGGATGCTGTGTCAGAAATTTCTGTTGAAAGAATTCCTTTACATTCAAAACTTTCTTCCTAAACTCTTGACCCAGTATATATATATATATACCCACTCTGACATAGTTTGCCAAAATTGAGATTGCAGGAGGACATAGAGAGTCTGATGATATGTAGATTACAGAAAACAAATAAGAATGTTAGAAAGGCTAAGTGTAGATAAACAGCGAAGGTTTTCCTTTGGTGGCCATCAAAGTTAAAACATGAAGAAATTCACAAGCAATAAGCTAGTAACAAAATTTTCTCTGGAAGAAGGCAGCTCATCTTCTTTATTTCTACCATTACGTCTGCATTTATCAAACAATTACTGAACATTTACTTTGTGTCATGCACTGAGACACAATATTTACTTTGGAATATAAATTTTCTGTCCTCCCGGTACAATCATAAAGCACAAATGTAGTCATATTCTAAGGTTTTTACTGTTATGGTAAAGATATGTTCCAATGAATTCCAGATTAGAAAGACAGAAGAGTGTGAAGGTGGGCACAGAAACACAGAGGCATTTGTGACATTGAGCAAGGGAGTTAGAAAATAGTGTTTACGTTTTGTTCATTCTAATTTGGGAAGCAATATAGAGGAGGAACAAGATGGGGTCTGAGAGTGAAATAAGAAAAAATAATTGGGAGGTTATGGCTAAGATTTGTTTTCTAAACACTTGTCATACTCCAAGGTAGCACCTTATTAACATGGTTTTGGAGATAGCACGGTATAGGATGCGGTTCCTAACATGAAGAAGCCTATATTCTATTATGGGAAATAAGGCCTGTGTGTGTGTGCACACATGTGCACCCACAAAGGAAACAGGTGTCAAATGAAATGACTGGCAATGGCTGGTTAGTTAGCTGCATGGCTTATAACTCCTTCATGTCACAGTGGGCTATGTGGAACAGTCATTCTGGAGTATTTTTCCTTGTTTTCATTCACTTAGCAATGAATTACATTCTTCCATCTGTTATATGACAGAAGTTGTGTAGGCTAATACAATATAATAAATTATAATTAAAAATTTAATACAGTGTCCAAAATAAATTAATATAAATTAAAATGCCTTAATATGGGACTTAAATGTTGCCTCACTCTATTGCCCTGAGCAAGCAAACCACTTAACCTCAACCTTGGTTTCCTCAAACTGGGAGCTACCAATTATTTACCTACCTCATAAGGGTGTGAGGATTAATTAGTTAATGTTTATAAAGTGCTGTAAAGAGGAAAGGAGCTGAATTTGATTTTAGTGTTTGAGAACAATGCATGTCTAATTCAGCGGCTGCCACACAGCCATGGTTGCTAGGCCTCTAGAACGAATTCATAACATATTTTTGGTTTTTGAAAAGAAAGTGCCTTACAAAGCAACATTGTAATACTAACATCACATGTCAATTGGTGTTTCAGAAGATTGCTGGTTACATGGACCCAGAGGCCAGGAACTTAAGCCTAGAGAGCCTTCATCCAACAAAAACTGCATGGAGGATGGAGAGAATGGTACACAGTTCACAATTTATGTACAAATGAGAGTTACCATTGATTCAGCGCCGACTGCTTTCCAAGTACAGCGCCAACTGCCTTACACAGGTGCCTCCATTTAATCCTGACACCCACCCTATGAGGTAGACACTCTGTTTATTCCTTTTTACATGTGAGATATTGAGGTTCAGAAAAGTTAAGTGACATGACCTGACATGCCATAGTTATTTATTGATGGAGATGGGATGTCATCAAAGTCTGACAACTTTGTGTTAACAGTTGAGGTTGATTGCCTCCTAAGAATAAATGTGGAAATTTAAAGAATCCTTACCCTTATTCACATTCCCCAAACCCCCCTAACAGGAATCCTGCGGTTCCCCACTGTGGTATCCCTGCACACTCTTATTTACCACGCAAGCCTCTGTAAGTATCTTTAAGCACTGACCTCATTTCTGTCTCTTAAGGTCAACACAAGCAGGTTATAGAGACGCAGGTGCATTGACGCTGTAGGGATTAACCGACCACTCAGGTTCATAGCAGAGACTCCACACAATATAGCCAAACTTTTAACATTTCTATGCTGTCTCCTACCTGCTGTCCATCTGCCCCTCCTGCTCTATTTTGGGTTAGCATATAGGTTTAAGGATTCAATTTCCACTAACTCTAAGACCCTTCCAGCTTCTCTCTCTGAGCCTTTTAATTCAACATCTTTGCCCTCTGGTAGTGCTACATTTCTTGTTTATCACCTCTTCTTCATCCAAAGTCTGGATCTCTTAATTCCCCAACCCTACAATTTCTAGTATATTAAAAGCAATCAGTAAATATTTTCAGAAGCGAACAAAATCTGCCTAAGAAACTTGGCAACAACTCATGACTGCTTTTCTGAAAGAATCACCTTCAAAAAAGTCTCAGCTAAGAACTTCAAGGTCTCCCTCCCTAACCCGTCCAAAGGCGTTTATCAGGAAGGGCCCAGGAATCCTCGCTAACCCTGCTTGTGTGAGCATTCTTACTCTATTGATGAAAGTAACTCATTGAATTTGTAACAGAGTATTTAAGGTCAGGAGCTGGGCCTCTGAGGAGGGGATTTCAGACACTTTCATCTTTGGGATCCATGAGATTAGCACATGGCCACGGCTAACTGCAAAGACCAAAAGGATATATTCTAAATTTGTATCACAGAGATTTTTTCAAATTATAGACTGAAGTGATGATTTATTAGAAACATGCAAAGAATATGTATATAGCATATAATTAAACTAGATGACACCTACTCCCTTCTAGTTTTATAAGTCTATAATTCTAATGGTTTCCTATGGTTATAGAAATTTTAAGATCATAAGCATTTCTGGATGACTTCAAGGCATAGGGTTATTGTGCTCTGTACCATGCCATCCTTTTGATATGCTATAAAACACTGCTATGGCAGTTATTTATTCCTCAATAATAACTTGTGGTGTGAACTGAGGTGTTGTAAACCTCTGATCTAGAGTACTTTCATATTTTACAGTTAAGGAAATCAGTGGCTTAAGAGTTTAAAATATCTATTTAGAGTTTTACAGTTACGACAATAATAAATTACAATTAGCAACAAAGTTTCTTGCCATCATACTCACACATTTCTTTTCCTATGTGTCTTTATCCTGTTTTATACTGCCATGCACTTCATAAAACAGCTCACACGATTCACATGCAGATTACATGCAGCACTTACAGGATCCTAGAACTGAAAGAGAAACTGAAGGTACTTCAGCTTTACCAATGAGGAAAATGAAGATGAAATTTACCCAAAGAGGCAAAGCTCTTGCTAAGATATAGCCAGTTTGAGTCCAGATGTCAGCGTCTGAGTCCAAAGATCTTTCACCACAACATCAAAGTAGAATTCGGGAAGAGAAAATTCAAGGTTTGAAAAAAAATCTGATTTTATTAATCTTATAAAATATGTTTGGTATTTCAGTGTTTCATAAAATAGTGTATTTTAAAGAACTTTTAATCATGTTCACTGGGCTATATGATAACCAAACAGGCAGTTATAAAATGGGAAGCCAGAAAGTATCTTAAAGTACAATATGCACATTCAACACAAAGAAATCCAATGAGTAACTCACTAAAAGCAAATACAGGCTGGAAGACTTACAGCTAAAACCCACCTTTCTTCATTCTTACTGTGAAATATTTCTGGTGAGATAAGGAGTAGAGTCTCATCTTTAGATTATATGCATTCCATTAAAAAGCTAATCATCACAGACATGCTTTAAAGAATGAATTAGATATACATTTTAGAGGGAAAAAAATGCATAAGCTTTTCCCACTCACTTGCACAGATATAGAGTCATTAAAAATTCCAGCATCATACTTGATGGTTTGATATTGTAATTTCTTGATTTTGTGATACTCTTTGTAACTGGTTAATGAATCTTTTGCATGTTCTGTGTGTAACCTTGTCTTTTGAATGCCAGTATAAGTGATTGCATCTCATTATTATCACCACCACCCTGCATTATGGGGGAATTTGTCTTGTAGACTGTTGTTTCCCATGTCCATTTTAATGAAGGGCTGTCAATGAACTGAGAATCAAGTGTTTCTGTCCATCAGCTGACTGTCAAGGAGAAACTGCCAGAGGAAATGAAAAAGCACTGGCAGCAGAATTTTGGCTAGGGTCACCTAGTTTGATGTCCTACGAGCAGCTTACAACAAATCCTATAATTTCCTTTGTGAATATGCTTGTTTACCATATCTCACCTTCAACTTTTCTTCTTCTTCCCTGAAGATTTGCATTTAAGTACCTTTCTTTCTTTTGTTTTGTAGAAGTCGCTGTATGAAGTATGAAATGACAGCTGAAAACTTCATCACTGACTCTTTTTGTCCTGCTGAGAGCATTTCTCTATTGCTCTGTCCTCTGACCCTGATCTACTCTTCTTCTAAAAGTAGCTGTCACTGCTAATCATCTAATCGTATCTGGGACAGTGTTATGCAACAACTACACTGGTTGAAGTAATACAACTCCAGGTGGGCTGTCAATTTGGGAGGATTGTCAGAATAGTGGCTTTATCTACAGATTATATTATCATTACAATTTATTGGTCACTTACATAAAGGTTAAAAAACTTACACTGCAAAGCTGAAAGATGGCTTTCCCAGGGGATATACAATTTATATCACATAAGAGGGCAAGATGCTTAATATTTGACGTCTGTATCTTTATTTTTCCTGGCTTCTGTTGGATACCATCCCAGGACATTTTCTTCTAATGGTTGCCTTGCAGGGTGAGAATAGAAAGGGAAAGACTATCCCTTCTGTTATTGATGATCGAACATCAAGACTGAGGAATCAGAAGATTTTAATAAATTATGTGACAATATAGCAACTGATGAATGTTTTCAGTGGCCACACCTGCCCAAGTAAGAACAAACAATAAAATGCTAGGTACAGGACAGGAGGAAGGGGAAAGTTATTGCAAAATGAGTGCTCCGTGTCATTGCCTTGATCTTAAGGAAGATTAAGCCAAAAAAATCCAAAATGGAAACATTTTTAAATGAAAAGCTTTGCCTCATTAGTCAAATCAGACATCTAAATTGGGAAAGGATAAATCCTGTCACATTTTGGACATGTTAAATGCCTGGAAATATTTTCAAATGAAAGATTTTTCTAAAATTCAATGCAACAAAATGTCAGTCACTGTTATCTTTAATTTTAAAATATCTGAGTAATGAAGACATAAAACTTATTCCTATGCTTTCAGATTATTTTAGAGTCATCTGATTAAAACTTTGCTTTTTGGGACATTTTCAAGAGGACAGCCTCAAAAGGTTTCATATTCAATTAAATAAACTCAGTGAATTTAGCTGTTCTATTTTGAAAGGTTTCTACCCAAGGCTACATTGGTCATCATGCATCCAACTGTTTCTTTTTTCTTATGAATATTTATGTGAAGATACCAATGACACATGATGCAAACATTTTAACATATGTTGCAAAATCAAATGAAGGGTGTTATATATAGGACATACACTTCTGTGATTAAAAATTAAACAACCTAGAAAATAATATTGATCATGCTAAAATAGCAGATATCATATTTCTAATAATCCCCCTCGATGTAGTCTAACTGGTAAGGCACTTGGTGATTCTACCTATAGAGATATGTGATAAGGAAGATAGAAAAACTGATTGAGTATCTATTATATGCTGAAAGCATTCTCAATTCTTTCAACAAATAATAGCCCATTGTTTTGTTTACTGAATGAAGCTTTATAGTTCCCATTTGTTCTTCTGGTATACGGTGTTTTAATTTTTATGTTTAAAATAGCTTTTAATGAGTGGAGGCGGGTATAGCTTAGTGGTAGAACACATGCTTAGCATGCACAAGGTCCTGGGTTTAATCTCCAGTACCTCCATTTAAAAAAAAATGTTGAAAAAAAAATACTTAATGTTTAAAAAAAATAAAAAATAAAATAGATTTAATGATTACAAGTAGACTTTCTTGGGCCATACATTAGAATCTGGGTCTGCCTGTTAATGTAGTTACATTTTTCTTATAGTTGGTGGACATTCTTCTAGGGTTCTGGCATTTTATTTTCATCCTGTCGTAGTATTTAAACTTACTTTTGTCTATTTATGATTTTTTGTGTATGAGTGAGAAATTGGTGGTGCTTCAGTAGTAGCTGCCCGCTGACATCATATTGTACCATCAGTGGTGGACTTTTCTTCTGGGACTTACTTGGGCATGTATGCAAGAGCATGAAGACCTGGGAACTAATGTGGGAGGATGACACGTGATTTAGGATAATTAGAACAGCTTGTCTGTACTCTGTAGAGAGCTTATTTTTAATTTTAATCTATTTATGTTTTTAAACAAGAAAATTCACAGAGTTGAGCAATTAATATTTACACATTTCAATAACTGAGTTATATAGTGAAACATTCCCCCTTCACCCTTGCCTCATCAATGCATTTAATCACCTGATCATATAAGTAGCTCTTGTTTTTGATATCTTAAATCTTCCTCCAAAGTTTTTAAAACATATACACAAGAAAATATAAAGATGCCTTTTTTTTCTCTGCTTTCTTAACACAAACAATTGCAAACCTCTGTTTTACAATAAGCTTCTCCACTTGGAAATTTTTGCATATCATATACAAAGACCTTTCTTATTCTTTGTTTACTGTAACGCAATTTATTTAACCCAGTTTTCTCTTGACGTCAATTTTAAAAGTTGTCAATATTGTTCTACTACAGACAATGCTTTAATAAATATACTTTACATCTTAATATACATAATTTTGTGCATTAAAAAGTCTGAAGTATATATTCCTAGAAATGGAATTGCTGAGACAAAAGACATACAAGGTTACACTTTTGATAAATCTTGCTAAAGTTTTCTCCATAGAGATTGTGTTAATATATATTCTTACTGGCATTTAATGAGACTATTTCTTTCCCCACACACTTGATAATAAAGTTACCAAACTGTCTGGTCTTTTCTAAATCTCTTTATATTTGGATTTTGCTGTTCATTTACTGCACATCTTTTCACATTTAAAAGTATTCGTAGTTCCTTTACACTAAATTGTTTATATTCTTTTCCCATAATTCCTGCTGGTCACTTTTATATCCATTTATAGGCACACATATTAGGGAGATTAATTATTTTTTCTACTCTGTTAATTATAAATATGATTTCTACTTTGTCATTTGCCTTTTGAGTTTATCATAGTATTTGCCCTATGATTAGAGTTTAGATTTTGTGGTACAATTTATAAATCTTCCTTTCATTCCAGTCCCCTGGAATTTGTGTCATAGTTTTAAAAGCTTCCTCATTCTGAAATATAAAATAATACCCCTAGATTTTCTATAGTATTGTACAGTTTTTGTTTCATATTTATATCTTTGACTTTTTGGAAATTATAATCTTATAAAGTGTAAAGAATAGATCCAATTGTATTTTTCTGAAATGGCTATGGTGTTGTTCCAATATCATGCATTGGGCAGGCAATTAGATTTCCCTGTGATTTGAGATGCTACCTTTCGTTTATTAACTCAATTTATTCAACAAATAGTTATCAAGCTGACTGTGTGTCAGACAGTGCTCTAGGAACTGGTAATTCACTGGGGCATAAAACCTGCAAAATTCTGCCTGCAGAGAGATTATATTTTAAAGGAGGAGATAGACCTCCAAATTGGAAAGTAACACATACGATGAATACTCAAGTGTTAAGGAGAAAATTAAACAAGAAAAGAGGATAGATTTCTGAGGGAGAAGTACTGCTGCCATTTCAATTAAGGTGAACTATTTCATGGAAAATGTGAGATTTGAGAGAAAAAAAGAAAAACTCAAGGGGGAAGGAGGTAAGGTTTTAGAGGATACGGGATAAGAGAAACCCAGGAGTGGCAAACAGTCAGCACAAAACTCTGAATCTGGAGCTTACCTGGTACGTTCTTTTTAAAATAAGAATTCCTAGTGACTGAAGCAGAACAAGCAAGAAGAGAACAGCAGGAAATAAGGTCTGACGGATGATTAGGTACCAGGTCGGGTGAGGTCTGCGTACGAACCTTGCATTTTACCCAGTGAGATGGGAAATCAGGGAGGGTTTTGAGCAGATAAGTGAGATGATCTGACTTAACGTTTTTCAAAGATCAGACTGGTTGCTGAATGGAGGATAGACTGAAGAGAGCAAGGCAAAGTAGAATAGACTGAAGAAAGCAAGGCAAAGCAGGGAGACAATTTAGGAAGCTATTGCAATAATCTGGGTGGGAAATAATTTGGAATAGAGTTGTAGTTAGCTCTGAGTGCAGTGGTGAGAGATAACACAGAGGATCCAGGACTAAACTTAATTTGAATTGTCTGTACTGCTTTTCAAGGTTTCTTGCTCTAAGAACATCCACTTAAATTTGACCATATGTTTGTTGACCTGATCTAGAGGTTGTTATAAAATTCCTGGGAGTAAGATGTGCTGTCTTCAATACCCAAAGTGACTGATCAGGTGTTGGCCCTCCAGAGTAGTGGTTAACAGCTTGCCTTTGATGTTCTCGGGTTATAATTTAGCTAGCTCCCAAGGTGAACACTTGGGTGGTGGTGTCTTAAATCACGTCCTCCATCCAAGTCCATTCATCCTCTGTCAGTTGTGTTTAGACGGCATTCAGTGCAATGTGAGCCGCTTTCTCAGCAGAGACTGTTACCAAAAAGTTATCTTCATAGAAATTGGTTTTCCATCAACAGCTCATATTTGTACTAGGGTTTATCTAACTCACAGATACTCTTTAATAAAGGCAAATTGATTTTGTTTTTCTTTCTATAGTCATGAGAAAAATAAAAGTTCAAGTCTCAATACAAAGTGCCCGTAGTTGTAGCACATTCAGTCACTGTTAAGATGGTAAAAGAGAACAAAAGAGCTATTTTCTTATTTAAGTCTCTGTGGTCCACAGTAAAGCTCCAAGCACCGATGTCTTCTACTAGCCTGTCAGAAACATAACATTAGAAACGACTTTGGGTAACACAGCTGCTTGAACTAGCTGTCCTCTGAGAAGACCAATAATTTTTTTTCTCCTTGTCTGAGTTACCGTTTCAGTCGTACAATCTGGGCAACACACACACCTTTCTCGCCCGTGCATTCCATCAACTCCAAAGAATAACTATCTCTAATCCACTTGTTCATGCATGTGGTAGATGGAATTCTAAGATGACCAGACCCTGGGGTACTAGCACTTCTCCTCAGTTATTCAGTCAAACACAAATCTAGATATGTTTCTGGAGGGATTTTGAAGGTGCCAAATCAGCTGACTTTAAGACAGAGAGATTATCTGGGTGAGACTGACCTAGCCACATGAGCTTTTTAAAAGAAGAGAGGTTTTTTTTGTTTGTTTTGTTTTTGTTTTGTTTTTCCCTACCCGGTGATAGAAGAGGAAGTCAGAGACTTAAAGTATGAAAAAAATTCTAAACAAGGGAATTATCTTTGTTCACGTGAAGGTTGGAAGGGGCCATGTGGAAAGGGACTGAGAGACTGAGAGGGCCGTATAAGACCTGAGAACAGTCCTTGCCTGACGGTAAGCAAGAGAACAGGGATTCCATCCTACACCTGAAAAGAACTGAATTCTGTCAACAGCCTCAGCGAGCTTACAGGAGGACTCAGAGCTCCAGTCAGGACATAACTTGCAGACAACTTGATTTCAGTCTTGTGAAACACTAAGTGGAGAACCCAGCCAGGCTGTGCCAGGACTTCTGACTTAGAGAACTTGAAGCTAATAAATGAGTGTTGTTTTAAGCATCTATGTTTGTAATAAATTTTACGTTGCAATAGAAAACTAACATAGCACTCAAGTACTCAGAGTGTCCTTACCAAAATGAAAGAACAGGGTGGCAAAAAGCTAGCAAGTGTATTTCACACAGAAAAAGCAAAACACTAGTCCTGTAAACCGCTATGCAGCAAGTTCAAGAATGTTTGGAATGCTCACCTGGGAGAGGAGTGCAAACGCGGGTCCCAGATCTAGTTCTTGTCACTGTTCGTCTCATCGTCTAAATGTTCGGAAATTCAGTGCAAGATTTAGTATTGGCTCATCTACTCTATTGCTATTAAGAGCATCTCAGCTAATCTTACCAGACTTTGTAATTTTACCAGTTTCCCAGCCTTCAGAAATAATGCATATATGTTTTAGCATTTCTTACAGAACTTGGCCTCCTGTTTTCCGGCTATCGAAAGTATCATCATCTGGGGTTTTTCTCTTGTGACATATCCTCATGTCTTTTAGATAATCTGCTTGTTTGGAGGTGGGGGGGGGTTAGTCATTCACAGTCTCCAGCTATTGTTCCATGCCCTCTGGGGCATGAAGCAGGTATCTCCAACATCTTGCAGCATCCTGGACCAACGGACCAGCATGGCTGCTCAGTCCTCTTCTGAGATCTAAACCGATGATGCCCCAGTAGCCACCCTAGAGGATTCTGGGCTAATGGACACTGTGGATATACTGTTCACTCCTGGTTTGCTGGTTACTGGTTCATTAGGCTTACTGGTGAACTCTTGTTTATTGTCCTTAGGTGGAAAAGCTTTCAAACCCTGGGATGACCCAGTTAAACTCTGTAACTCCATAAATGTGAAACTCCATATTGTGCACAAACTCTCATGCATACATAACATAGGTCTTGCTGGGGGAAAAAACATAATCAGAGAAGTAGAAAAGCTCAGAATATTCCTGAACTCTTGTTATTCCTCACCACAAATATTCTGCATGCACCATGGCCAGCTTAACTACAGAGAAGTGTTTGCCTTGTTAGCAGGCAGGACCGGAACCAGAAGCACCACATGAGCAAGAGTGAGCCCCGCATCCATGCTGTGATTCATATTTACAGGTGAGCGTAAGAGGGGCTAGGGAACACCGGCCTCATCGTCTTCTCAATAACTGGAATTACATAGAAAGATCTCTGCATCCAGGGACATCAGATAGAATGCAAAGCAAGCACCAAGGGCAACACACAGGTGGCCCTGAGAACTGCCTTGTTTATGAAGAATGATGACTTCACAGAATGATGATGGTGCCTCTCTGCAGACAGACTCATTTCAGCTGTGCCAGTTCTTTGCCAAACTATCCCCCAAACAGAAGTAAGCAGTCTATTTCAGGCAGAATTTGTCTTTCTGAATTCCAGAATTTATCTGTCCAGATTTGTCTTTCATTACATTGATATTCATGTGTAGTATCTTTACTCACATTATTTTTTAGATATTCTGTAACTTGTGCTTGGTTTCACTCTTTTTTAAAAAAAAAGACATGTTTAAGAAGTTTTAAATTGCTAATTGGTAGAATTTTTTTTTTTAGTTTAATCATTTCTAGTTTTGTTCCATTTTGTTTAGAGGATGTTTTGTGGCTGCTATTTCTACTTTGGGAGGTTTTCTTTGGTATTTACTGAAAAATTTTAGTAACTGCTACATAGACAATTGAAAAGAGAGCCTTTCTTTATTTCCAGATCAGTAGATTTCCTTTATTTGACTTTCCAGCTGAAAATGATGTTTAAATACCAAGTTTATTAGGAAATGCAATCAGTTATCTTATTCTATCGCCCACCTTCTCTTCCCTATCTTCTCTATTTTGACTTGTTACATAATTTCTACATTATTCCTATATTGTTAGGGCACATGACGTTTGCATTCTAGCACGCTGGTACGTTTCTAGATGCTTGAATTCAAGGGTTACATACAATCAGTGTTTACCACTGGTTCTTTTGCCTTTCTGTTTCTTATTTTAGGTATTATATTCATGTTTGGTCCTTCTTTATTAATCATCATTGCGAGAACAGTGTTCGTAACAGGAAATGAACTGGCAAGAAACGTATGCTGGCATTGGGGGAAGGGAGACGGGATGAGAAAGAGCCTGAATAGTTTTCCAGACTAGGTGGCTCTTCTAACTCAAAGGTCTCTTCTACCCTGCTGCCAGAGAAGTAGGCTCTTTCTTGCAGATATGGTTTGTGTGTGATTTTGAATTACCTCCCCTGCTTCACTGAACCAAGGTGAACCCAAGAAAACTTCGGAAGCCAGCTGGTTCATCCAGTTCCTAAAGTTGCCATGAAAGGATGTAAAGGTACACTTTTTCTGTTCAAGCGTGGCCCTCATCCTTGGGGTCTCTGAATCCTCAATTAGGTTTTTGCTATTATTATTGTTTAGCACTGCATCCTAATGCACTACATCCTAATTAATACATCCTAATTAATTTTTTGCCTGTGTAATCTGTACTAGATTAAGAGAGATTAGCTGTGAATTAAAATCTCTGATTTCAAGGATGTTCTGTCTATTTCTCCTTTAATCTTCTGTTTCCAGCTTTGTAAATGTTCCTATACTACATAAACTCATATGCATTGCTAACTCCTATGTCCTCATTTTTAATTTATCTTTTAGCATTTTAGGATTCTCTATTTTTCCCATAATGCTATGCTTCACTGAATTCCACCATGTTCAACAGTAATAACTGCTCTTGGTTTTTTTCTGTATTTGTGTATACTTTCCCCATTTGCTTATTTTCAAAACTTCTTGATCATTTTGCCATGACGTACTATATTATAAAGCTATGTTTTCCTTTGTGATTCACTTGCAGTTGTAATAAGACACAGTTTCCATGTACCCTTTATCCAGTTTCCCTCAATGTAACATTTTCTATGCAGGTCATATGCAGAACATTTCCATCAATATATGTAACCCTCAACGTGTCATTTTACAGTCACACCTACTTCCCTCCCACCCTCATCCCTGCTTAACCTCAGAGAATCACTAATCTACTTACCATTTCTAAAATTTTGTCATTTCAAGAAAGTTATTTATCCATTCATCTGTCGATGGACATTTGGATTATTTCCATGTCCTGGCTGTTGTAAATAGTGCTGCTATGAACATTGGGGTGCATGTGACTTTTCAAATTAAAATTAGCCAGAGAAAACTAGAGTTCGATAATTACAGTCTTCTCCAGATATGTGCTCAGGAGTGGGGTTTGGTGTCCCCCTGGGAGGAGGTGAGTTGGGTGCCATTTTGATCCTGCCTCCCATATGTGTCTATTATTCTAGAACAAAGACGCCTTTATGTACGTCTGGGTTTTCAAGCTATCTGTTATCATTTCCTTAAAAGACTTTATAATACATTTCTTTTCGTGCTGTTTTGATAGTGACAAGTTCTCTCACTCTGTATCTGAACATGTCTTTATTTTGCCTTTATATTTGAAAAGTAGTTTTGCTGGATAAGAAATATTAACTTTTTTCCTCAGCAATGTGAGGGACTGACTCATCCATTATTTTAGGGTTTGTATTAGTGGACATTTTTAATACTTTCTTCTATGTTCCATGCTTCTTTCTATTCTCCTTTTTAAACATTTTCTTTTTAAATTCAGTTTTAGCAATCGACTATGATATGGTAATTTGCAATTAGTGTGTCACTTTTAACACCAGCTACAGCAGTTGCAGTGATGGGTGGGAAAAAGCAACCAGATTACAGTGAATTGAAGACTGAATGAATGGTGATAAAAGGGTAACAATGACTACAGACACCTTTCTCATCTCACTTCACTATTAATTAGGTAATGGTTCTTTGCTGCTGTTTTATTGTTGTTAATTTTAAGATCAAAGATACTTAAGAGTTTTCATAGGCTCAAGAATCATAAGAAGGGAAGAATTTAAGGAAATAGGAAGACAGGTCTCTGAAGAGGTACTACCAAAGTGAATTTACTGAAATAGGAGAAATAATAAAATAGTATTATTTTGATATATATGTTTATACACACATACATATATATACACATTTGTGGGTGGCAGAAGAAAAAGTTGATGGGATTCATGTCATTCTAGGTGACAGGAAAGTCACCTTTTGTTCTGAAGTAGAAGTTAAAAGTATCTGCTAAAAGTAAAAGTGAGGTATGAACATCTTAATGATACTGGAGAAAGTTGGAGTGGCTTTGGCTGGAATTGAAGAAGTAAGTAGAAGCACATATTAGGATGTTTAAGTTTAATTGATGGTCATAACCAAGGTCCCAACTGAAGTTAGGGACTACAATTCTATTGCAGTATTAATCCACCCAGTTGGCTATTATTTTTTTCTCAATGTTCCTGAAGTTAGGTGAAGAAGGAGAAAAGGTAGGTAGTTGGGATAATAAAAGGTTTCAGTTTTTGTCAGGGGAAACTTGGGAAGGGATTAAATTGTGAAAAGATATTTAATGGAAATTGTTAATCATGTCAAATCCAACAGAAACATCATGGCACGTGAGGGTTTGTAACAGCCCAAGCCATGAGATTTTAAAATGTTTGTATTCTCTAAAATGGCAGCAGGATCTTTATTATAGCATGCTGCTTACCTCCTGTCTTCCCAATGACAATAACAAAACATCCTTTTAGATATCTTTTTATTGATATTCACGCGTGAAAGAGGGAAATTACTTTCATTCAGACATTTTAGTGTGAAAATGAAAAGGATAAAAATACTTTATATATCATTATTAATCTTAGATATAATTCTTATAATTTAAATTTAATCTTCACTTTCTCATATTTGTAAGTAACACTTACATTATTATCTTGCTATATTCACCTCAGCTAAACATGCTCACATGACTGTCCTAGAAAGTACAGGCTTTATGTTTGGATGTTCCACACACTATATTGAAAGTGTCACACATGTTACTTAGCATGCTCATTTCAACGGCTCTTAGAAGTTTTTATTGTTTTACGGATGAATGAGCAGTCTCACAGGCTTAATAACGTGCCTAGGACCGCAGCATTTGAAAGCAATAATGGCAGTAACCAAGCCCAGTCTCCTTGTTGCTAAATTCTGTGTTCTTTCAACTATATCCTGCCAACTGTCCTTCATTTTTCACTATCATTATGTATCATCTTTTAATAATAAAAAGTGGTCTGGAAAATCCCTACCGCATATTTCTCTCCAAGATTTTTCTTAACATTTGGCTTCTACGTTGAGTGCTTCAGCCCCTCTGCATATGAACCATCTCACTCCTAACTCCTGTTTCCTTAATTCCTGGAGGCAGGTACTGAGAATATACCATTGAAACCCATGACTCTGTAAACAAAAGTTTTAAAATACTCTTTTAGAATAAAAGGGCTAACTTTTCTCAAGCATGTCGAAACTTGGAATTACAATCATGACGACTCCTTTCACCTTAAAAATCCAATATATTTAAAGATTAAGTTATTTTTAAAAAATAATTTGGATCTCCTTATTTGAAATTCTCTTCCAAGCCTCTGACACATAGCTTTAATTTTCTTCAATGCTGGTGTATTAGTATTATACTTGCAGGATAGATCTGTTTTTGAAAGGGTCATTCTTTCATACATAATAGTTTTTATTTCCTGAGGTCTTACTATTTGTCAAACAGAATGCTCAGCACACGACACTCTAAATTTTTTAAAGTTTAATTCTCACCACAATCTAGAGGTAAACACTTTTATCAGGGACTTCATTTTACAAATCAATAATGGAGACACAGAGAGATTAAGTAATTTTTCACAAAGCCAGTGATACAATGAAGCTAGAACTTAAACTCAGGCCTATTCAATTAAAAACCCTAGACTTTTCATTCATTCTGCATGCCATCTCTCGGAAAGGAAATCTTTTAGCTCAGTACCAAGATGTTTTCAGATTGATAGCACTTTGAGATAAGGGCCTGTTCTGAAAGTAAGTGTAACCAAGCGGGACCCTGTGGGTGCTTCCAGGGCCAGACCCCTCCCCCATCCCCTCTGCTGCAGCTCCTTTCTGAAGTACCCAGATAATAGTATCTCATGTATATTTCCTGAGTTTTTCAGATGCTAAAAACCACCACCAAAGGGAAGAAATTAACTACTGGCTGATCCAGACCTTCTGGTGCCTAGGGGTTGATAGGGTTGACCGCCCTGTTACCTCAACATCAACCAATCAGAGAACTGTGCACTAGCTGATCACTTATCCTGCGACCCTCTCACCCTATCTGGACTTTAAATATGTTTTGCTGGTGCCCTTTGGGGAGTTTGGAGTTTTCTTGGGCATGAGACACCCTGTCCTCCTTGCTCAGCCCTTAATAAACCTTTCTCTGCTCCAAACTCCGGCGTTCTGGTTTGTTTGGCCTCTCGGTGCATCGGGAGCAGGAAATTGCCTTCGGTAACATCAGTATGCCAGAGGAGGGTATGTTCTTGTATGTAAGTATTTTGGCAGATTTGTTAAAGTTGCTACAGATTCTTTAAAAAGATATTTGTATTGGTTTTAATATTTAACAGCTGTAAGAAGTCTTAAAATGTCAAAAGCTAATAAATCAAGAGTAAGGACATAAGTTGGATTTGGTGGTTTTGGAGGATCGTGGGGAGGTATTTATTACGCCTCTTATTAAGTTACTAGCAGTGATAGGTTTATAACTGCCCTACCATAGAAAAAATACTTTATAAGAAATAACCACTATTATTGAAGGACTAATCAGTTTAGAAATATCAAGTAGGATGTTTTCTAGAAAGGTGTGCCTTCTTTTGTTAAAGATTTGAAAGGGTAAAAAATATTTGGAAAATATCTGTATTTGCAAATAATATATTTGATAAATTTCACTCTTAAACAAAGGGAAGAAAAAAGTACCTGTCGTAAGCTAAATAAAAATGTGCTATTACAGACAATTCATGATTTTCTCTAATCATTAATGTCAAAGAAAACAATAAAATTTAGATAGAAGGCTGTTAAGTAAATTGCTTATTTAATTGATACAGCTGTCAAGGTGAATCATTTTAGTCTTACGGTATTTTAAAAAGTTAGCTAGTAATGGTTATATTTGTTTATTTTGGAATAATATGACAAATCTTGATAATGTAAAAGTATAGGCAAAGGAACTCCATTAAAATTCTCTTCTGACTGCAGAGTTCTTAATTGGGTACAGTCTTTGTCTAAAATCCTTGTGATAATTCTAAAGACAAAATTTTGTTATAATTATTTTTATTTTGTAAGTGCCTGAAAGTGTAGTGGGTTGCCAGAGCTATAAGATTACAGTGGAAAATCTTTTTTGTTTTTTAAAAAGATTGTGTTGAGGGAAGTAAATCTTGAATAGAAGAAAAGTTACTGAATATGTCAGTAAACATCATTGTACAGTGGATTTGAGTGATAGCTTTAGCCATGCAGAAGGTAACTTGATGCCAAACTCAGTATGTAATTTTTGTTTGTAGTGTTCAATTATCTGGATTTTCCATCTCCATCTTAACTGGAAATTACTGTATGTATAAAATACATCAGATTATGGTGATTTTTGTTAGAATAAATATTGCATACTTTAGCTAATATAGGGTCACTCAATCTCTTTGAGACATAATACACATATTCATAATGAAACAAAAAATGAAATCATAGGGCATCATTTTCTTAAACATTTATGAGTGCTATTTAAACAGAAATAACAAGTTGGTCTACTGTGAGGCTGTGTTTTGTATCTCTACCTTTTGAACCATGAACAGTCATTGTTAGATAGCGGTACATGAAAGCTAGAGAAAAAGTCCTTATTTGTTTCTTTTGAATTTCTTTTTTTAATGAGTTGGTAATGTCTGCAGTTCCCACTGCTGATGTAAACCTGACAGAATTCTCAACTCATTTAGCTACGGTCTCAATAGGCAAACAATGCCTGGTGGGAGCAATGATTAAAAAGCAACAACGGAGGCGGAGCAGACATGGACAAACCAAATTGATAATGGGAACTTGACTGATGTTGGGATCCCCTGTCATTTCAGAGGACACAGAGCTTTAGTTATACAGAATCTTTGTTGAGTGATAGCCTTACTAGAGAGGCAGCACCAATGAAGGAATGGTGAACAAGCCTCCCTCTCTCTCATCGCGTGCCTGTAGCCTCAACTGTAGGAGACTAGTCCCGAGAATGAATAGTATGAACCATGCCTCTGAAGCTGCTAGGTGTTATTTATAAGGAAAAAAAAAAATGAGATAATTACTTCATGCACACTGATAGGAAATGAGACAGAGGACAGTGAAGAGGACAGTCATTGCTGTAATACAATTATTTTATGACTGTCTGATTCCTGATTTCATGGATTTTGTAATCAAAGAGTAAAACAAATTCAGAGTTGCCCCTGAGATAGACTGGATTTTGGAATACATCTCAAAAACAAAGAAATTACTGGTTCATGTGTTATTTCCCAGGATGCACTAACATTGGAGCCCCAATTTTTAAAAAACATGTATTGCAGACAGAAAAAGAAGTGAGCAGTGTAAGGCTGATTCCCTGATTCCACAGACGCGGGCAATCTGGAGAAACTAGCATTTCTGTTGAAAGTCACTGAAAAATATCCAGGGCTTTTTCCCAAGAGGAGAAAGGAAAATGAAGTTTCAGGATCAAGAGTCTGATTTACAAAATGACCCTCACTTTGCACAATACATAGAAGACAAATAATAACTTTGACTAAATGCACTTTACGTGTATGAATGTCAACACCTTATCCTGAATATGGAGGAACACACATTATGAACATCTTATAAATATTTCATAAATGGCACTTTTTTTTTCTGCGAAGCCTAGAATAAATACCTCTTTACGAAGATACTATATCAGTAAACTTTAGCACAGTGATGTTATCCTATTTACCTTCCTGACTTTAATAAATTCACAGTGATTTATATTAAGACAACTTTAAAATGTTTATAATATCAAAGGTCGTCTCTAATCCCTTTGGTTCAAATTCAAAACGTCTCACTGAGTAAAGGATAAACAGAGGAAATATGTAAAATGATGTCACTTTAGGACAATCGTATCAGGTTTACAATTATAATCTGAGGATCAAAAAGCAAAATAAAATCTACACACACTTTTTTGTATGACAGAAACAGGTCTATCTTGCACAAACAAGAAAAAAAATGGTTTCTGTAGGAACAAGGCATCGTGTGGAAGCTCTCAACACAGCTCCCTGCTCCACTTGAGAATTTCTTTCAGAGCCTCTGCTTGCAGATGAGCTTGCATGCCTGGAAAATCAGTGATTGCCTCTTTCAAAGCTGACAGGTAAACTCAAGTAGGTAGAGAAAGGTGCCAACAGGTAACAGCATATGCATCACTCAGGGATGCTTGCATATCAGAAATGATTTTTATCAATCTGTTCCCAACTGAACAGCCCTCTAAGTACAATTGTATTAAAAAAGAAAAAAATAAGACAAAAGGAAAATGTCTTTGAGCTTTGTTTTCAACGATACATGTAAAACATGTGTGGGCGGATTCTGAGGCAAAGGCTTCTGAATGCTTGTTTGAAAAGGTTTTCACTAAAACAAAAGAGGGAAGGCTCTGCATAGTGGCAGATGACCGTTGTGGGTGGCAGGAACCTTTTGAGTGAAATAAAATCTAGCTGGTGGGATAAATGGGTATTTTACAGTGCCTTAACTGTAGGGAAGTTAGTGGACATTCGTCAAGCTAGGTTAATGGTGGGTGAATGGAAAATGGTTTAAGGTAATTTCCTAAATGGCAAGCTCTAGTAGGTGTAGATTTGCATAAATTGAAAAATGCATTAAAGGGTTCTCTTTTTTGGCCCCATGCATATGATTTCTTTTGAATCTCTTAGAAAATTAGTAGCTGCTAAATTATATCCATTCAGTGTAGACCCTGGGAGCTACTTAGGAAAAGCGGTAAAATTAAATGGACTTCTGCACTTAAGCCAGATTGGGCAGCACCTTTATTTCCTCGTGTTTAATTTGTCTGTTTGCCATAAAGTCAAAAACACAGTATATTTGAGAAAAATATCAGAAACACCAGGAGAAGAGAAATATTTTAGGGTAAATTGTAAGGTGGTGTGGATTTTGAGCAGACATGCAGCATCCTAGTTTACACTTGATGTTAACAGCTGGGGTTGGGGGGATGGAGAGAGGGGGATGGAGGGCCAGGCAGTGAGAAAGAGGGAGTTTGATTGACAGGCAGTCCCACATGCATATACACTGCTGGGACTCCAATCAACAGCTCAACAAAGGAGTTTAAAAGTAGAGATAAATTTTATTTTACTATCTACCGGAGGAAAATTATGACATTCAAACTAACTAGGAGATATAACAATCATCAATATTCAGTGTTAAATATTTTTTAAATCGATAGATCTGAAGAGTGAATAATTGTTATTTATAAAATCACATATTCTTTTAGCCTTCTATATATGCCTGGAAGTCTACAGAATCAATAGCAAGTGTCTTCTATTTATATATCAATTCGACTAATGTACTTCTGCGGATGAAGGTAATACAGGAAAGATAATTGGGGCTTTATCAAATGTGAGCTCCATTAAGATAGGGAGGTTTTTTTCCTCTCTTTTTCCTTTACTTACAGTTTCCTGAGCCCCTACGAAGGCCCTGGTACAGGATGTTTCATTGAGTATTTATTTTAACTGATTAGCTAGGAATCTAGCATGACTCTACACATACCTGAAATAAATACCACCATCATTTCCATCGCACATTTAGTGTTCTGTTTCTTCCCCGTGTCTACCCAGGCCAGGGTCTGTGATTTGTATCAGGCGTGGTCCTGTGAGTTTAGGTGGCCTTCTGTGATCGAGTCTGCTTCTTGCTATTGTTATGTTCCCAAAGGCAGAGGTGTGGATTTATTTTCCTTTGGATTCCCTGTTTCTAATAGATTGTATCCTCCAGTCAGCACTTAATAAATGTTCCTCGAATGAATGTATTGAGTGCCAGAAGTATGGAATTTTGATTCCGAAGTAGAATATAATCTCTTAGAATTCAGATACTGCATATTAAGAATAGTGACTAAGAACATGGGTTTTGAGGTCAAAATGACATTATGCACATACAGGTTTTTGCCCCAGGTAGGTATATGGGCTACGTTGAGCCGGTTAATTAGACTCTTTCTATGCCTTCATTTTTTTATCTAAATAATTGGGTTACAATAATGTCTATCTAAAAATCTTGTGGAGGAATAAATAAGTTAATAAATGTAAAATGCCTAGACTATTGCCTAGCAATCATCAGTGTTCAGTTCCTGTTAGCTGCTTCTTCCTATCCTTGATGGTACCTGAAAGAATCCTGAGCACATAATTCTAGTGCTCAGAGGAATCTGGCATCAAATCTATGACTTTACTTCTTATTAGTTGCATGATTTTGGAGAGATTACTAAGCCCCTCTGAGCCTGTTTGCCTCTTTGTAAAATAATCAATATTATCAATAGTGAAGAAAATATCCTGTTATATTCTAGGCATGCAATGCATTGTAGCTATCATGCTGAGACCTGCGTCTTCTTTACTATTCACGTTGGCCCTAGATCATGCCAGTATTTTTGCCTGTCTGCTCTCCTTGTCTTCTTAGGATGAGATAACCTTGGGGAGAATTTCAGATTCTCAACTCAAAGGTGACCTTTGTGTTTGAGGTACAACACATTTGTCATGCAAGCTTCAACCGATTTGTTGACTGCTGATTTTTTTTTCCTATTCTTTTTCTTCTTTTATTAAAGTCGAGAGTGTTGAGCATATTTAGGAGCAAACCAGGGAGGCCAGCGGAGGAATGCTAATCCAGTGTACACTAAACTGAGTACCTCAAACTATAATTACTGCCCCAAACAAACGACAACAGTGTAGGTATTGTTCAAGTCTATAGATGGTTAACAGATACATTGTGTATCAGATTATTTATGTAAGTATTTACGTGTGGTTGATTGGTTCATTTGTTTCCATACTGTATAGGCCAGAATATGCTACAGGCACAATGTATTCTCATAAATTTTCCTGTTTAACTAATTGATGGACATTAAGATGGCTATGGTTGAAAATCTACTCCTTACAGCTACCATATCTTCTCTTAGGGTCAACGGTACTACTGGGATCATGATAGGACTCATTTCTTCAGGACATCAGTACCAGATATGTTTTCATTATAAGCCAAGAATTTCAGAAATACCTGATCCAGGAGCCAAGGTGTTGCCTGCTTGAGAAGGTCATAAAGGGAGCTCCTCCGCCTCCCCCCCAGTTACGTCTGGTCCCAGCAAGCATTCAGGGATTCCCACCAGGATTTTCACAGAGGTAGTTAGACACAGCTATACTCGCTTTCTAAAACCTCAAGTCATTCCTTGGTACGATGATTTCTTGACTGGTTAACCTTTCAGAACAATAAAGCATCAAAGAATCTTCTTAAATAATACAAAAATGGATACTCAAAAGCAGACAGAGGGGAAAAAAAAATTAGCAGTGAGGAGCCACACAGGAAGGACACAGAGTGGAACATAAGCAGTATTAGACGTTGGTGACGGAAAGTGGACACACTACGTCTCAAGTTCTACCTTGAAAACAAGCAAATCAGTAAAAGTTAGCTTTAGCACATACAGGAGGAACACCTCAGAGAAAAAAGATTATTAGAATATATAATTAATGACTATAAAACCTAAGAAGAATCTGACTTCCTCATTTTATAAATCAAATAACAGAGGACCACATCATGGTCTTGTCTAAAGTTCTGGTCTAGTGTACTAGTGAAGATTTAACTAGGTCTCAGTTCTTTTATTACTTATATTCTTAGTGAATTCAGGGAAGGGAAAGAAAGAAACAAGAGATTAACAGAATTATCACACGTCCTGACTACCTTTAATAGTCTATGTCCCTTTTAAAATGTGTCAATTCTTCCTTTCGACCATGGTCAGCTTCCAGTAACTCATTTCACAGCAATCCTCTTTGAAGCAACTCATTCAACCACACAGCTGGGGCACTCACCTGTTTTTTCTTAAAGCAAATTTTATTGATATAATTTATAACTGAGTGCTCCATTTCTCTAACTGCTTTGAGGTCAAATTCATAAAAAGACAACAGATTCGGATTACTTTTTTAAGGACGTCTGCTCAGATTTCTAGTTTTTCCTTTGGCTCCCTCACCCCTTCTAGTGGATGACCCCTGTATGTATATATATATATAGCCTTGTTAGGCAGTATCATTTGACTCTATTTTGTGGGATAATTATTTACCTGCCTTATTTTTTATTGCTTGATGTTTATTTCCATTAAAGAGAAACACAGCTTTGCTAGAACCACAACCTCTTAAGCAATATTTCAATTTAAACATACCAGGCTTAAATTTTAATACTGTCTTTTAACATTCAGGAAAAGAAAAATCATGCTCTCATGCATGCTTGTTTAAAAAATCATGATATTTCCTTAATTTTCAATTTTCTTCAGCATTACTCATTTTTCTGGGAAGACTGCTAATATTGTATCTCTTTGCATTCTACCCTATATCTTTTAAAGTTCCTTCGTATAATATCTAATTTGAATCTCCTAATGGCATGCCAAGGTAAACAGGCAGTTGCCATCATCCACATTATAGATAAACCAAATTTAAGAGTTGGGGCTTTCCAAAAGTCACATAGCCAATGGAAAGGATAGAGTGTTAAAATTTAGGTGTTTTGACTTTATGCCTAATTTTTTAAAGAACATTTTCTAAAAAACAAAGGAGATGACACAGATACCTTTTTACAAAATCCTCCAATGGCTTATTGTTCTAACCCTGTAGTTACCATCTTAAGAAAATATATCATAACTGGTTATGGGTGATGTGTCCTTGCTAAAGCTCGTCCTTTGATTTTGTGTCTTTTTTCTTTTCTCAAAAAGGAGAGAAGAGACTCCTAAAGTGTGGTTAATGCTCATTGTGGTTACAAGGCAAAGTTTATAAATCAAATAACAACAGGGTGCAAAACCATCTCACATAGGAAGTAGTAAGGGATGAGCTTAATTATTGCAGAATTACGACATCAGCAACAAATTGGAAAGACTGTAGGAAGAACCAGTTTCCTGCTCTCATGAATAAATCGCTGCTTTGAATAGCTTGTTTGGTACTTAGAAAGGAGGACGGAAGCATCCAGTTACTTTTGCGACGTGTGACACTGAGTAATGGGTGATGGCAGTTTTCACCGTGACTATGAAATGAGAGGATTTTTCCATCGTGGAATGTTGCTCCCTGAGGGAGGTGGATGAGTCATTTTCTTACAAGTAGTGATGAGCAATGGACTTAAAGATGAGACTGTTTGCACTGAGAGATATAGTTAACACCAGTGTGAGGTGCAGTTGAAACAACTTTGGAAAATAGAATCGGCCTCAGGCTATTAACAACAGTAGATTAGAGGTGCAGATGGTTTATACGCTGTATTTATTAATGATTTGGAAGAAGTAGATATTAAGTTGGTAAAGTTTGCCCATTATACTAAGTTGTCTCTGAGAGTAAACACTTTGGATAATTGTGAGACACTCCAGAAGGAGCATTAGATGGCATGCACCCAGAAAATATTAGATGGGCCTGAAAGGATAGATGTCATTAAAAAATAATAGCCTCCTCTATGCAGGTAGACACTTTTCACTTTGTGACAGTTCAATCAGTCCCTGTGGGGGTTACAGTCAAATAGATGTTTGAAGTGTGACAATAATAGAAAATAAAAATACTTTGTAAGAAATTCGTAATTCAGATGACAGCCGCCATGATTCTATGATCTCACTTCTCAAAAGGAGTGCTCTTTTTAATGCGATTTTTTTCACCTGAGAAAAACTAGAGTATGTGTTTCTAGATAAGAGGAACGCATATTGCTAAAGGATGGTTGCAAGTCAAACACAAACCGTCCGTGAATATCCTATTTATTTGGCAATAGCAAATATCCTTGCTTGAGGTATCATGTTCAATGTTATAAAAAAAAAAAAGTGTGACAAATCAAATTCTTTTTATCATATTGTCCTCATATTTAATCAAAGACTACTTAGTTCAAACTCAAATAAAATTGTTAGATTTTTTAAAAAATTGTTTATCTTCTTACCATGAAATAAAAATTTGAGAGGGATTTGGTACCCCATAGTGTTGAACTACATTTATTGTTTTTAAACATACTTAATCAGATGACCAACTCTGAAAATATCAGTCAAACGTGGGTTTAAGAAAGGTCTCTCTCATACACACAGAATTACAATTAGTGCACTGACTCATTGTATTTTCACCTGCCTGTCCTCTCTTAGGTGTTAAACAGTCTTATCTGGATAGATTACCATTTAGCTGTGTACACAGGCTCAGGCAAGGATGAATTTTACAAGCAGTATTGGGACTATAGTGTGTGTCGGAAACTGTGCTTTGCTCTGGGAATACAAGACTAGGTCCTTGATCTTTGAGAAATTTCAGACCATCAGATGCTAATTATATTTCAGTGTAACACGGTGAGGGATCCAGGATATGTGGATGTTTTAGGATGCTTTGGAAACCCAGAGATAGTACCATGTAACTCATTCTAATGTAAGGTATGGGAAGATTTTTGGAGAGAGTAGCAGTGAAGTTAACATTTGAAATATGGGTAGGATATTTCAAGTTAAAAGTGGGTGAATATATTCTATGTGAATCTCATGAGGTTAAGAACAATGCAGTGTGTGTTGTATAACTCCAAAGGGAATTTATGTTTCATTTATATATTGTGTTCATTATATTATGAGAGTATAAAGCATACATCTGTGTGTGCATGTGTGTATATTTGCAGATCTGTAGAGGGGTGTGTGTGTGTGTGTGTGTTGTGAACTGGGGTGGGGATTGAGAGAGGGTTCTAAGATATTGTTTTGTCACTTATGGAGGGGAAAAAATTTAAAATAGTTTGGACCCTTCATGATAAATGTTCTCTTCTCTCAACACAGTCTGTAAATTTGAATCCAGAGAGCTTCATAGGCTTGTTCTATCAGATCTTGACTGCTGTGAAATAGTCTCAGACCTGAAATGTGGAATATATCAAAAAGCCTCTTTGGTTCATTTCAGGATGAAGGTCACATCCATATTAATTGCTCTGATAGTGAAGCCTTCCTAGAGGCCACCTGTCAGAGCATCTGGAGCTCACGTTGCTGCTGCTTCCAACACGGCATCACTTCCATCCCTGCTCTGACTTCAAAGATCCATCAAGGTTGATGGTAAGGCTCTGGGAAGGGACATGGCAGAGATTTACTGGCTGAGGCGCAGGTCTCTCCTAGAATACTGAAACTCCCTTCTCACTGTTTCCAGACCTAGTGAAAGACAGGTCATTTAAATTTGATATTTTCTGAAATGTCCTTTGGACAGATACTTACTGGAAAGAATGTTAGTTGGTTTCCCAGGTTTGCCCTCAGGTTTTGGACTGAGCATGAATCGAAATGACCAGTTTTACATAACAGTTTTACATAACCAGCATCACTACAGGGACCCCACTCTACATTTGAGTTAAGTTTAAATATTGTGACCTTAGTCTTTTTTTTTTAATCACAGGGAAGAAAAGAAATCATAAATATGAGGTATCATTGAGTATTATAGTTTCCCATCTAGAACCCAGACTCAAACCCAGCAAGAAGAAGTATCTAATGATATCTCTGTGAGACTGAATCTTACAGGGTTGGGTCATGTCTCTCTAACTTTAATTTGTGGGGACCAACAGCTTAAGAAAAAGGCTTCAAAGTCACTGTGTTTTTCATTGGAGTTCCCCTAAAGATTTAATTCCTTCCCTGCTTGGCTAAACCTGATGTATTCTTAATTCTCCTTAGTTACTTTTTCAAACTTGTGAATGCACGTGATGTAGGAAGAAGAACTAGTTATTGATGAAATGAGTGTGGGGAACAAGGGGTATTCAGGTGAGGTAGTTTCCTTGCTCCAAGATTTCTTATAGCATTTGGTATTTTAATACCCAATGAAAATCTTTAAAAAGGGTGTGGTTTGGAGAAAGAGTTTCTGATCACATTTTCCTACTCTATCTGATTTTTTCTTTTTCTTTTTTTTTTTCCCCCATTTGTTTTTTGTTTTGTTTTGTTTTGTTTTGTTTGTTTGTTTGTTTGTTTTTATTCTCCAAAGCATTTCATAGAATATACTTTAGGAAATACTGGCTGAGGCTATGACACTCAAATAAATTCCTTTCCTGTGGTTCTTGGTAACATAGCATCCTGCTGGAGACCTGTCCTGTCCCTCAATGTCCAACCCAGTCTTGGACCATATTTTGTCTTTTTTACAACTTTGCCTAAACCCTGGACTAACAACCTGTCTGTGGTCCAGGTTTCCCACTGACCCAGGTTTTCTAATTCTGCTGTGTTGGTTAAGGAGACAGAAAATAAATCAGTGGAAAAAAATAATGTGGAGTGTTATTTTATGTAAGGAGGCCAGAAATGCTAATTAGGTGATGTTTTGGACAGAGACCTACTAAGGGTACTCAAGTGAACTGGTGATAGCAGGTGGCAATAGATTAGGTGGGCCTCCACTTTGAGTGCAACTTTCTTTCAGGACCACCATTACACTCTGTTTGAAAATATGTAGCAGTACAGATACTCTGTTATTTTCATAGTTCAAGTTCACTTATTTGGAAAAGTATAAATAGTTTCCCCCTCTTTAAAAAATATATCAAGCCATTAACAAAATGCTTTTTGGTATCATTCTAATTCTCTTTCAATAGAATTCTCAACCTGAACTTAAGCTATTTGCAAAAGGAAGAATTTCTTAGCTCTGTAAATGCTTTTCTAAGCACTCATAACTCATACAACAAACATAATGAATATATTTTTGAACAATTTCTAAGGTCTGGTGCTGTCCAAGGTGCTGAATATACTGAGTAATGAAGTTTAGGACCTTCCAAGGTGTTTACACTCTAGAGTAGACAATGAGCAAACCACATGAGGTACTATTGATTTTTCTGCACTATAAGTAAGGAGACTGAGGCAAATTGAACTTAGGTTTACCTAATTTTAGACCCTGTGCTGTTCATAGTTAATGTCATTTCTGCATTTTATCAAGGGAAACAGAGAAGCTCATCAATAAGCTGAGAGTTCGGTAAAGTATTGGTCCATATTCTGTGGCTGAAGGCATGATGCCAAGTTCTGGAATAAAGATTTCTCATGTTGTAAGTCAGTGGTTCTCCAGCATTAGCTTGGGAAAAAATCACTTTGGGTACTGTTTCAAAGAATGGTTTCTCAGCTCCATCTTCAGACAGTAGATCTGTGGTAATCTACATTTTTTAACAAATATCTCTTGTAATTCTGATGCAGATGACTTGTGAGTCAGACTTTGTGAAATATAATTGACAGTAATGAGGTCTGCAAAATGTTAAGGCAGACAGTCAGTAATTAAGCTAATGGGTCTATCAGACAAGACAGGCATGAGCAGGGCCATGAAATTGCAGCATCAAAGAGACCTTTTGATGAGTTAGAACATTGAAAAGGTAAGGATGCAACCTTGACCTTAGAGTTTTTAAAAAAACCTCAGACAGTGTTGGTTGATTTATGTCTGTTGGTCTATGTCCAATGTCCAGTTGCTGGGCAGAGGACTCCATTGGATTTCATCACTCAGGGGAGCCTCAGTCCACTGCTCATCAGAGACACACAAATCATAAGCCTTGAAAAGCCTCTTCCTAAACCTGTAGATGAGGTCATGACCATATTACTTTTAATATCAATGACCACAGACTTATTTTAAATAAAGTATAAAGCCTCTTGCTTTTGTTATCCATTTCTAAGGGTAGGGATTTTAAAGCATTGCAGACTTTGAAGAAGATGGCATACACAAAAATAATAGAAACACTCAGGATTTTTTTTAAAGTGTTATAATGATCTACTTGAATTCATTCAGAATATAGTCCATAAACCTAAATATATTATTTAGTATATTACATTGAATGCAAGTTCTTATTCTTTTTTTTTTTTTTTTTTTTTGCTTATAAAATATTCTTTGTTGACTTCATTCTAAATGGAAAAATCAGAAGAAAAAAGTACTGAAAAGAACTTGAAAGACTTGTGCTGCTCTAAATTCTCTCTTACAGGTAAATAGTAACTTATTCATAACTTCAGGGTTTTATATCAGGTCAGAGCAAATTCTTTGTGTAACATTTTAAATGACATTTAATTACCCAGTTTTTAGGAGGCAAGCAGATTTTTAAATTCAAGTAGTTTGTTGTTTGTTTTATTGATCTTTTGTCTTTGAATAGTTTGAGGGAAAGGTTAGGCACATTGTTTTTCTCCTGTCTCTTGAGAGGAAATGATTTCTAGAAACTATTCATTTCAAAGATTCTTTGTCATACTTCTACTGCAGCCAACTCTTGAGAACTCCTTTTAAAGACACCAGGGGAGAGTGCTGAAGAGGAATCTACTGACAATCTAAAAGCTCACCGACATCAGTGTCTGAAGGTCTGATCTATCAACAAGTTAATCGAAATAAATGAATCCTGCTAGTGAATTAATGTGATTTTAACTGAGATTCAATCTTTTCAGAATAATGCTGCTGCTTTTGTGGTCTAATAACTTGATTCAAGTTATGAGAATTTCAAATGTGGATAGACCAGCAGGTGTTTTAGGGGGGAACTCCGCAGTCTCATCATGTAGTTGACATCTTATTTAACTCATATCAAGATTAGAAAGTGCTTTTAAATATGTCAATGTCCAGATCCTAGTGTTTCTTAAGGGCTTAAGCAAACCTTAAGTAGTATGTTTTTAGCAATTAAAAGGGAAAGAATAAGTGTTGATCATTCTGTTTCATCTATGATTCTCTTGTTCTTAAATATCCATATATATATATATATATATATATATATATATATTTCCCATCCTTTCTTATGGTTATATGTTTAGTATCTCTCTCTTCTATTCTGTCTCTCAGTTATGAACTTCTTGGGGCTTTTGTCATAGCTCTTAGCTCATAGATGCTTAACAGGTATTTGCTGAATGAATGGTTAGATGGATTAATAGGAAGTTTAGTTTGTGATTGCACAGAATAAATTTATCTATGGAAGGAAGTTAGCAAGGGCGAGAAATGCGCAGTAAAAGACTTCTTGGGACACACAGTCTGGAAACAGGGTGAAAGCATGCTTAATCACCAGCCCCCGCTTGCATCACATGAGGAATGGCCAGGTAGAAAATTCCACTGCACATGCCATCACGAGGCCAGGGTTGCAGCTGCCAGTCTTCAGCTTAATAACTGTTTGACCTTGGATAAGGCACTTTACCTTAATTCCTATTCCTCAATTTAAATATAGGTCTTTGTATGAAACTAATTCCACAGACTCAGACGATTATGAAAGGCACATGCTCTTCTGTTTGAGCCTTTTAGCCCTTTTTCCCAAATAGCCGGCTGCCCTACATCCTGTGCTCTGGAAGAAGGGTGGCGATTTTATTTTAAAACTTTGCAGACGTATTTCCTGAGTATCTGTCTGGAAGCCTTGTGATTCACTCAGGCTTAACTTACAAAGTGGCAGATCTCTCCCTTCAGGGCAAACACATTGGCTGCTGTGTTTACAAAACCAGTGAAGGCATATTCCTCTTCCTCCTTTAAAGTTTATTCATGCCTCCATGTGCTCAAGGAGGCGTGACTAAGCTGCATGGCATGAGAAAGTCTCAGGAAGTAGGAGTCTTTTAACAGCTATAGAGCCTCATTCTAGCAATACAGATTGATTAAAGTGGTGCAGCTCTTATAATTTATTTTGTGCACATAAAGGTAATTTTTACATATAAAATTGGAAGCCTCCCTCTATCAGGCAGCATCCAGGCACATTTTCACATTATTTAGCTGCGTAAAGTACTGAACTGAGAATCAGGAGCTGCGGGTTCAGTTGATGTCTCTGACTTGTTTTTTGACCTTGACTTAGCCCATGACTGACTGTGAGGGCAAAAAAGCATAGCAGAAACTCTGTGTGCTTAATAGCTATCAAGTGTGTACCATTTTCACTTCTATCAAAAATAAAAAAGGAAAAAAAATAAAGACCTCCCAGTCTGAATTCATTTTACTTCTCTAGCAGCTTTTACTCAATTTAAACTTCAAAAGCCAGAAGGATAAATTTTTAAAACATAAATTTGATCATGCTTAAAAGTCTCTGATAATTCTGACACTGCATTACCTATGGGAATAACTCCTAAACTCCACAGCATGACATCAAAGCCCTTCACAAATCTTGCCTCAGTCTACCTCGGACCGGAGCCAAACAGGGACCAGGCAGGGTCCTGATCTCCTTCTTACCTCATCTCTCACCCCTCTGCTCCTCTGTCCTCTGTCCTCTGCCATCTGCACGTGTTACATTGGACTACTCTCTGTCCAGGAAACAGACCAAAAACTTTTCCTTCATACTCTCTGTGCTACTGCTGATCCTTCAACTTAGAATGCCCTTCCCTTTTCAGCTCCCTTTTCTACAAATGCCCCAGAAAACCTCTTCCCAAAGTTTTTTCTAACATTTGCCTCCTTATCCAAAAATACAGGCTCCCTCATTCATATGTATACTGCCCTAATTGTGTGTCTATAACTACATTGTTGTATTTAACTCATGTTAGAGTAATTTTTACTTGTGTGTTTCCCTTGCTAGACTTTGAGGTTTCTAGGATCAGGGACTATTTCTCGTTTATTTTTAATTTTCTTGTGCCTTCCACAGTTCTTATTTGTACTAAGTGACCACTAATATTTGATGGATGGTATTAAATTTCTGGCAGTTTTTTAAGTGCTGGTTTTCTGTGCTTTTAACAGAATTGAGGTAATGGAACTGATTTGAGACAATTATGATTCCAGCCAGTCACAATTTAATTGGTGTTTTTGAGTATGAAGTAAACATAGTATTAATACTAATAATTACCTTTCTTGAATGTTCACTATGTACACGGCACGATGTTAACATTTCAGCATTATTAAGTTAATCTTTTAGGCCGTTAGATAGAAATGAGAACTGGGCAAGGGGCAAGGAAGGTGGGGGGAGCAACCCAAAAAATAACAGTATGCCTACACTCAGGATAAGGAGCTTCAAAAACTTTTGCTTTCTCCAAATGAAGGCCAGTAAAGAATTCAGCCAGAATCGAACACTGCGGCTGCACAGCAGAGAGAAGGACCCCTCTTAACCTGACCGAATGCGCAGTATAATGTAATTAACATTGCAGTTTGAGCCTCACCCATAGGTTTCTCTGTGCATCATGGGTAAAAATGTGCATAAAAGAGATGGGCATGCCTGAGCACAAGGAACGTGAGCTGTTGGTCAGCCTGAGCACTCAGAGAAAGGAAGCCATCAAGAATCAATTATGAAAATGCCCCTAAGCCAGGATATGAGAACAGGGAAAACCAAGGAGAGGCACCACTTTTCCTTTCTTGGATTGGCCCGCCCCCAATTCATGGGGATGTACTATATTTTACTACTTTTTTCCTTCACTAATAAAATCTTCTGTTTATATCATGCTCTCTGTCTCCCATTAGAAATTCTTTTTTTTTTTTTTGGAGGGACTAAGAACCAAGGTAACATTTATTCCCCTCTTCCCTGTAACACATCCATTTATTATATATGAAGGTGGGTATCATCTCAATTTGCAGTTGAGGAAACTGAAGCTAAGAGAGGACAAATTCCTTGTCAGGATATCGGAGCTAATTAATGGCAGAGCTTGGGTTTGAACCCAGCTTATTTTGCTCCAATCTGTATGACTGCGAGTCCTCCTAAACGCCTCTCTGTTCTTTACTCCCCACATCTAATCCATTGGTACTTTGTCGATACTACCTCTCCAACAGTCCTGTATCCACGTGTTTTTTCCCATCTCCATTTTGGTCCTAACTACCATCATTTCTTACCTGGACTATGGTAGTAACCTCCTCACTGATCTACCGTGCCTACTCTTGCTCCTTGCCCTATAATTCATTCTTTACTCATTCCTGAAACCTGAAATCTTAAATGTACATAAAACACACACACACACATGTACGTGCAAACACATTCCCATGTTACCTTCTGCATAAAGCCTTCCAGTGACTTCCTACTGAGTTTACAATAAAAATGCAAGACTTGTGTAATCTGGCCCCAGCCTTCCTCTCCAACCTCATGTCATATTCTCTTGCTGTTACACAGAATTCTCCAGTTGCACAAGCTGCCTGCTTGTTTCTCACCTCCTCCAGCCTTGTTCTTAGCTCTGAGTGTTCGGACTTGCTGTGCCTTTTCTTCCTCTAGGAGACCTAGTGGTTGGATCTTACCAATCATTTAGGTGCCAGAGAGGCTTCTCAGATAGATACAAGAATTCTACAACCTCTATTACTCCCTGTCATGTTACTGTGTTTTTTTCACCTTCCTGGTACTTATTGCTTTTTGAAATCATATTTATTTACTCTTTTTTCCAATAACAATAAAATCTCAGACTGGTAGAGACTTTCTCAGTACTCTTTGTTGCCGTCACCCCAAACCTAGTCAAAATACATATTTCAAATTATTTCATGCCATTGGTTGGTACAGTTACAGAAAAAAAAATGCACAATTGACTTCCATTTGCAATTTTCAAGCTGATTCGAACATTTGAAACATTTTCTTCAATCCATGGCATTCTATATTGGAAAATGAAGTCAAATAGGTCTGATCTAAAATTCTGGTCCACCATTTACTGAGCTTGTGACTTTGGGCTCTTTGACTCAATTTCTGTATCAGCAGACTTCCTAAAACACAGTATTACTATCTGCCAAATAACTGGCATACTGTCTGACACTCAATATTTCAGAGCTATTTCTATGTGTAATATCACAAGAGAAATTCAAAGAAAAAAATACCAAAGACTAGTTCTGGAAAGATAGACAAGGAAGGTTCAGTGGTGAAGCAGAGAAAGGTACACGCTGGGTTGAAAGGATTTCTATAGAGAATGGAATAAGAAATTTTAAGCAGTGAGAACTGTACTATTAAGGACACACATGTAGAAAATAAAAGACTCCTTTGGTGTATTAAGGGTAAAAAAAGTTGTACCAGATTAAAAGACTTTATTTAAATATTTATGGGAAATATAGCAAAAAAGGAGAAATCAGGGAGGTTCTTAATTCTCACGCTAATCTACCTACAATTTAGAATTTGCTAGTGTGCTTTATTCTACAAAGGAGATAATAATAACAACTTGAGTTTTGAAAGTTACTGTATCCATATAACACTAATTTTGTTTTTACATTCCCATTAACATACTATGTTGTATTATCATGGCCGTGTTAGTAAATAACTAATTTTACTATAAGTATTACTAATAAATTATAAACTATTGAAATATATATAATATGCATTATGTGGTTGTGTATATATGTATACATGTGTGCTATCCATGTGTAAATGATGAATTATAGTTGCTGGGGGAAATTGAATTTTGAATCTGCAAATTCAAGACTGGATCTCTTGAATAAATATTCAGATTCAGTTGTACTTAATTCTAACTCGTTGTCTTGGATATCAGTTCGCACAGTTTCCATGGCTACTGTTTTACTTTTTGACTCAGATCAGGTCCTGCTAAACACAGGTTATAAGTTGGTTATATTTTAAGGGAAGCTTATTGATTAACAAGATCTGTTGTTTTATATCTTTATTTCTTTTTTCCTCTCCTGAAGAAATAGAATAGATACAATGGTTTTAGCGGCAGTGTTTTTAAAGAAAATATTAAGATTAAATTTTTGGCAGTTAGACTGGGGAACAGAAAAAAGGGAGAAACCCAGTTATTGAGACTCCCTTGGTGCCACATACCGTGCTAGATATTTTCACACTTTTTAAAATTCAGCTTCTATAGCTCCAATGATATGAACAGATTCATACTAAAGAAGATAATGAGTGTCTGAATTCAGAGGCAGGGATCCATATAAGACTCTCAGGCTTTTTTATTTTTTTCTGAAAAATCTCAATAATTCAGGGAATATACTGTTTCATATAGTGTGTTAGAAACCCTTATTGAAGAGCACTACTCGTGTAGGACAGACCAGAAATTGATCCAGCGACTGGTAGTTACTCCAAAGGTATCAGAGACATAAAAATACCTGGGTTAAAATACACCCAGATTGGAAAAAAATAGTGAGGAGTGTGGAGGAATGTAATTACATTACCTGGAGGTAACTGCTGCTTCTGCCTCTGACTTTAGTCTAAGCACCGCATCAGAGGCTCAATTCTTGATAGAATAAAGGTTTATTAGGTAGGATAATGGCTAAATTGCTTTAAAAAGTACCAGTAAGTATAGTGGTTGCAATGCAATAGAAATTTATTTTTCATTCTAAAAATTTTGTTCCAGAAGGAATTTAGGGACCTGGGTTTCTTGCACAATTTTGCTCCATTATCTCCTAGGGGGCTTTCCACATCTGCTTGGTTGCAGCTGTGTTGATACCATGTTTGAGCTCCTGATTGTAGGAGAGGGGAGAAATGGAGTCCAGGGTAATGGAGTCCAGGTGCTTTTAAGCATCTGAGGTGTTAGCTGCACTCATTATTTCTTCTTTCATTCCACTGGTGAGAACTTAGTCATTTGATCATACTGAGTTACAACAGAGACTGGGGATTGTTAGACTAACTGGATGGCCAAATGTCCCAGTAAAACTCATTATAGAAGAAGGGACTAATGGATTTGGAATGACAATATGCAGTCTGCTACTATGGAGCTGATTTCTCTCATTGATATATAAATGCAAGGAATTTCTATCAAACACCAAGAACTAATACCTAGCAATTTCTTGCTTTTTAGGAGGCAAAGCCTGCCTTAAGACACTCCTGGGGCATATATATACATATATAGAGACATGCTATTCAAAAGTTTCTTTTATTTAAAAAAAAAATCATATCATTAAAAGGGATTTGTCCTCTTCACCCTCTCTACATCCAGGGTTTTATTTTCCCAACATGGGACTTCTGGCATGCAGTGTGCTCCAGTGGTTCAGTAGTATCTGAGGAACTGTGGCCAATTTTCCTAACCTCATCTGATATGTGAGGGCAACTCTCCCCATCCCCACCCCTAATTGCTTGCACAGTCAAGTTACAATTGGCTAATAACTTTCATTTGGACAACTTGTTTCTGTAAAGCCTGAGTTGGAGACATAAAAGCTGTGGATTTCCTCCTGATGGACAAAATTGTGCTTTTGACAATGAGTATTAATTATAGTAGAAAATAAATAATCTCAAGTCTTAGATCTGGCTTCAATTTCTAAAATTCTCTACTTACACTTCTTCTCTAAGTAATAATACGTAATACTAGTACACATGATAGACATGGTAGTTAAAAATATCTGTCTGTTTTTTAAGTTTTCACAGTCATTTCACATGTAGTTAATTTTAAAGTTTAGTATAAGTATGCTTTCTTATAAAATATAAAAGCAAATGTGACACATGAAACTTAATCAATACAAAAGTAATGCACTGGAGAAGACTTCTGCTATCTTGGACTCTCAGCTGTACAGTGCAAAAATTAATATTTCCAATATTTGGTGGTTTCCAAAAATGTTTCGTGCTTAAATATGCATACCTATCCTCTTTAACGTGCATGTAGGAACAGACCACTGGCATTGTTCTGTACCTTGTTTCATTTTCTCATTTAATCACACATATTCTGGTGCAATGAGATCTAACTCGTTTTACCCTAAGGGCTATGCCATTTCATTGTATCGCTGTACCATCATTTATGTAATTAGTCTCTATTGATGGGCTTTTAGATGGTTTCCAGATGTTTGCTATTATGCATAGACCTACTGTTTACATCTTTGTGCATTAATCTTTTCTACGTGGGCAAATATACTTGTAGAAGAGGTTCTTAGAAGATTTATTGTAACAAAGTTTCATTTAACTCTCTGATTGTGTTGTTTTTGTTTACTTAAAATTTTGAAAGGAGTTATAAAAATATATAGTAATATAATATGATATAAGTACAACACTGTATATGCACAATCTATCCAGATAGATTGACTGGATCAAATTGACTATTTCACATGAGTATGAGTCAAAGTAATTGTTTTTCACTTTGGTAACTAGGGAAATATGTTGAATTGGACACATTTTCTCAGTGGCTTGATTTTCTTTCGAATTCTGTTCTTCTTTTTGCTATGTACAATGTATATTACATGAAAATGCATATACATTAAATTCTGCTACTGCTTTTTAGGTGTCTTGAATGGCTTCCTGCTTTTCTATAATCTTCCTTTACACCATTATCATAATACTGTTCTATCTTTATATCTACTTATGCCCTTTAGTAGAAGCTATTCTTTCCAGGTTATTTTTTCCCCAGGATTATTGGCTGATATCTTATAATCTTTTTTTTGGGATTGTTACTAATATCTTATAATCTTTTTTTTAAGAGAAATATTGTTTTTAGTAATATACTGCTACACTGAGACTCCCTGGTAATTAATGTTCTTTTATCATTTTTGCTGTGATTTTTTTTTCCTTCATGCACACTATTTTTTTTTTTACTTTATTTATTTTCAAATTGGGGGAGATACAGATCTAGTGTTTGCATATCAGACCCTTGACGCCTCTGTCATTGTCCCCTTGCATCTGCTGCCTCCTCTCACTCAAATTCAAGTTTGAAATTTAGGCTGATCATACAGAGCTTCAGACATGTCTTTAGTGTGTGTCTGGTGGACCTGGGCTGAATAATTTCTCTTTCATGTTCTCTGTCTCATCTAGAAAGTAGAGTGAAAGAATGAAACCAGCCCCCAGTATGGAAAGCTCCCAACACTTACCTTGACTTTCATAATACATTTTCTTTACACTACGTCCTCAAATACAATACAGCCGTGCTTCACAATTTCGTATAATGATTTTATACCTAATGGCGTTCTTTTATCATTGGTTCCACAATTGGTTGATGTTCTTCTTTTCTTAGTGTCACAGCTGAGGTGACCAACTTGGTCGGCCCAGTTTACCAGGGACTTTCCTGGATTTAGCATGTGTCTCAGGAACTCCCTCGTCTGGTCACTTAAAACTTGCAATGTGTTAATCTTCCTAAATGTTAGTTTTGATTATTTTTTGCCACTGTTCTAAAACTTTCTAGAGTTCCATGTTTCCTCCCAATAGAGCTGTGTCCTACACTAAATGACCTCATGGTGCCTTGATGCCCTTTCTGCCTTTATTCAGGCTGCCACCTCTAACTACATTTAATGACATTTTTGCATTTTATACTTTTCCAAATATGTCAAATTTTTAATATTTTCAAAATCTTTGCATCATTTATTTTTAACATTGTCTTAGGTTTTTAATAAATTTCTGCTGCATCTGTAGTTGTTTTATGTTTCTCTTCTGGATTTCCTATTTTGTCCTCTTTTTCTCAATTATTTTTGCCAGAGGCTTGTTTGTTTTTATTAGTCTCTTTTGAGTATGCATTCTTTAGTATTTTCAGATACTCAAATTGTTATCTCACTTCTTCTGATTTATATTTATCTGCTATGTTTTCTTATCCCTTTGTTTTCTTATTTTTGAGCTCATTTGTCTTAATTGTTTCTACTAAAAAACAACATATGGCTAGATCTTGTTTTTTCTGAAATCCAATTTGAGAACATTTATCTTTTCATCAACAAGGTTAATTTCCACAGAATTATAATTACTGATTTTTTTAGGACTTTCCCTTACATTTTATTTTAATTTTTAATATATCACATTTTCTTTTCTTCTGTTGAAAATTTTCTGTTAGAAATATCAATTAGATGTTTTCTTCTTCAATTTACTTGTAATATTGACTTCCTGCTGTTCTCCTATGTAATATCAGCTGTCTCTGAACAATATACAAACAGGGTAGGGGATCATACTCTTCTGGTTAACTCAGTGGGTAGAAAGAACATCTTTTTCTAGTCCAAGAGTGCTTCTACTACTGTTACTCTAGGCTAGACCACTTACTATTTATTGTTGAATGAAGTTCCTCACCCACATTTCAGCATAATCTGGCTCAGTTTTTTTTTTTTTTAAATTTCGCCATTGTACTTATATAGGGAATGCCAACTTATGTCCCAGCCTTTGAAACGACATGATATGGGCCATGAGTAATGGGCAGACACCAGTCAGCTGATCTGCATGTATTGCTGTTTCCTGACTACTCTTCCACCTGCCCCTGCACCTACTCTGTTGTGCCTGCTTCCTCCTTTGCTATTATTGCTCTACTTCTATATCTGAGAGGGTGCCATCTATTGTGTTGGGGTCTGGGGAGTGCTGCCAGTGCTTCTGATTCATGGCTCTGACCTTGTGTGTAGCAATGCTCCCCACCACCACCACCATTTGGAGGGCTCTAGTCTGGGAAATAGGAGCTGAATGCTCATGCTTAATGGCAATGATGCCTTTCACCTTTGGTCCACTGAAGAACCTTTCCAGATTATATTGCTAAGCCCTGGACAACCCAAGGCAATGAAAGAAAAAGAGAAAGAAAAAGAAAAAGAAAAAGAAATGGTTAAAATTTACAATTGCAACCACTTAATTGTCTTTGGCTCTTTTTCATGCCTGGTTGTTATCTGCTAACGCTCCTTAAGCTTCCTAAGCTTGGATTTCTCAGTTTTTATGGTCATATCTGAGTATGGAGATGCATTAACTAAATTTGCTGTATCATTTTTGAACTCAATGGTTTGTTATGAAGGGAGAAGATTTCAGCCTATACTCAGTGCATGATTTTTCTTTGACACTAATAATCTCAGATAGTGCCCTGACCAGGTATCTTTTCCTGCCTCTGCCTACCCTACCTAACCTAGGGAAGAGTTTCTTGTTTGCTCCGTCTACACTTATCTCAATATTAGATTTTAAAACACTGAATGTTTCTGTTTCTTCAAATGAGCAATATGGTCCTTTATGGAACAAAAAAGAGTATCTTTCATGTAAATACATAGCATCAAACAAATTTCCAAGCATAAAGTTTGCTATGTGATTTCCCTACCAAATATCCCCAGGAAGATAAATGACAAATTATACCAGGACAAAGAGATGTCAACTGTTTTATTATTATTTTTTTTTTGAAATCTATGACTTTGAGAGCTGGAAAATACTCTCGTCTCTTAATTTTCGAATGCATAACTTACATCTGCTTAAGGAAGTAGCACAGCATATACTTACTTATCTTTGCTTCTGAAGGCTTATCTGAGAATCATGCTGCTAAGAATGGGACGTAAAGTTAGTGTCTGCTTCCTGCAGGGATAAACCAAACTTGGAAGGAACAAGATAAAAATAAACAGATTTAACAGATACTGTTCCTGATAGGAAAATTTAAAGTAAACACTATTAAAATCAACTCTTGTCATTAAAACTGGAAAAGAACTATTGTGTACAAAGATGAGAAGGAATAGAAGCTGCAAAAAGGAACTAAAAGCATGTAATGTTCAGAGATGTGTTTACTCATCTCAGTCTGGTTTGCCAAGGAAGAGGAGGAAGTAAGAGTTTTTGAATTGCAATTTTTAACTTGGCAAGTCTCCATGTGAATTTTGACTCAATTTTTTCTGAAAGTAGAACAAGCTGATTTTTTCAAGTATATTTGATTTTTGTCTATGTAACACAGATCCTACCCTTGTCCAGCATCAGAAGATTCAAGGGAAATAGAGCTCTTAAAAAGTCTTAGCTATCTAAAGGCTATGGCATCAGCTTATATATAATTCAATAAATTATATAAAATAAGTATTGTTCTAAACAGAACTCTGATTCAACTGTAGCATTTATACTAGATAACACTGAAAGAGCTTACAGTTGCTTCCACCCCTATAACAATATCTCCACCAACACTTAGGGCATATTGTTTGACAATGACAATAATGATACCTAACATGACTGGAGAGTCAGTTTTTCGGAGGCTAATTGATTGCTTTCAAATCCACAAATAAACTGCAGCCACTCTATTCTGCAATAAAGTAAGTGAATCAACCAGATGTAGTTTTACTTGTTGAACTAATGCTTTGATTTTGTTTGAATGAAATAATGCTGAAACTTTCAGGAAAAAAGAAAAAAAATATATATATATATAAAAATGAAGGCAACATCTAGCCTGCAGCAGCAATGTATATTAATGGAGATGATTGTACAATTTACACATCTCATTTCAGAGCATCAGTGCCTTAACAAAGCCCATCTAAAACATTTACTGAAAATGTAAAGTTGTGGACTTCTCTATTTGCTATATTCTTCTATTGTCAATGCAAGTTTCGTTCTCTTTATTCTGCCCTCTCCATTTATATTTGGAAGTGATAAATTTTCCCTGTTTTACATTTTATATTTGGTTTATCTATTTATTTTGTATTCATTTTGTATGTAGAATGGGATAAGTCTATAGAATAATGCAGCTCATATTGCTATTGGGCATATACTGCATTCGAAGGTTATCTGATATCTAACTCAATCACAGGGAAATATTGCTAAAGGGAAAGCTCGCTTCGAAACAATGAGAGACCTACGCCTTGGTGAAATTTATTTAACTATAAGCCCATTATATGGCATTAATATATATTTTCTTACTTTCTGCCTCAGTTAGATGAGATTTATTGTATATAGCTATTGAATTTGAGCAAAAGTGAATACATAAGTAAAGAAGTCTTTATATGATGTGATTTAAGCATGTCTAGCTAAGTTATCAATGTCTTGATAATGTTGTGGATACACAGAAAATAAGGAAAACGTTTTAAGTTACAGAAATAAAATAATGTGTTATGTGTTAGTTCCACCACCTGAAGTAATAGGTAGTTGAAGGCAGATGAAAAACTATACGTTAAAAATTTGCAGAAAAACTTCCTGCAACATTCCATGAATCTATGGCTATGTTTATCTTTCTTTGTGTTTCACCTAGGCCTATAAAAAGAAACATGTCACTTTCTCATTATAATGCCATATTTGAAGTACTCCATTTATATTTTTAACGCCTTTCATATCTATTTCCTTATGTAGTTTATCAGCATATTTAGGCTTTGTAAGCCAGGAAAAAGAAATAACTACAGATAATAGAGTGCCCTATAGCTGACTAAATGTCTGAATTTGAAGTGGGCCAGTTAGCATGGAAAACAATAGGTCTCTAGGAAAAGACATACAAGTATAATATATTCCTTTCCTTATTATTTAAGGTATACTTAACATCATATTTACTCCTACAAATTGAGTTAAATAGATTTACTCCAAATCAACTTCAAAATAAGTGATTACTTTCTGGGATTACTACTTGCCCATCTTTTAAAGAAACAGTTGCCATGCACACTTTTTTGCAATTGAAGCACAATCAGTTACAGTGTGTCCATTTCTGGTGTACAGCACAATGTCCTAGTCATGCATATACATACATATATTTGTTACAACACACTTTAATAGTGCCTGCTTTAAATAACCAGAAAATCTGAGATCTTGTCTTACTCATCTTACAACATTTTCACAACATAGCTGAAGCCCCAGCATAGTAGTGTATCAAAAAATACTATACATTCACCTTTGCACATAAATTATTTCCCCAGAAGACAATGAGATATTGCTTACTGCAACAGTTTTACCACATTTTTCATATTCACTGAAATATTAACCAAGAAGGAATTTATTGAAGAGAAAAAAGTATTGAAGCAGCACTTTGTAATTAGAGTAAGGAAAATGCCCCAAATCCATATCTTTATCTTGATGAGATAACTTGGACTAAACTCTGCTAAGAGACCTATACTTCAGGCACTATTTCTTAAAAAAAAGTCTACTGAACACTGGTGGTCTCGAGTGATGTATTAATGACTGATAGACATTTTAGTGGTTTCAGAGGAAAAAAATGCATGAATACACATGATATGTAAGCTTAATTATAAATTTAAATATATCTCTCTCATGTTATTAATTATCATTACAGTTTGTAATGGTGGGTGTTGTTTTACAAGAACCTTTCAGCTAACGTTCAGTTGATACTCTCAATAAACATAATTTCATGTGATTTGTATTTTGATATTTTTACTTATTTAACTTCTATTTTGTAATGACATTATTTGTTATATTACATTGCTGTGGCTGACAGATCCTATGGTGATTCCCATTGAGCCCCACCTCTTGGTGTTTACACCTCTGTGTAATCACCTTCCCTTAGGTGTGGACAGGCTCTACAGCTTGGGTCTAACCAGTAGAATATGGTGAGGATGGTAGGATGCCACTCCTGTAATTAAGTGATCTTATATAAGACTCTCTCCTGGGTAGACTGGAAATAGACTCTCTTTGAAATTCTGATGTTGGAGGAGCTTGTGTGGGAGGCCCCAGGGAACCACAGGGGACCTCTAGAAACTGAAAGCAACCTCCAGCCTTCAGAAAGCTAGAGGCCTGAGTCATACAGTAATAAGAAAATAAATTCTTTCAACACCTGAGCGAGCTTGGAATTGGGTTCTTCCCCAGTCAAACCTCCAGATGAGAATGCAGCCAAATTAATTACTTGATTGAAGCTTTGTGGAATCCTGAACAGAGGCCTTGGTCAAGTCCTGTCCAGACTTCTATGTGAAATAATAACTGTTTTTTTCCAAGCCCCTAAAGTAGTCCTATTTGTTACACGGTAATTTAAAAACTAATAAAAATCACCAACTCACAAGGATGTACCTAATGCCTTAAAAACAACTTGCTGAAGAAGTGATAGCAAGGTAATACTAGAACCCAGAATCAAGTTGCTATCATAGTGAACAGGGCTGCACTACGCATTTATAATGTATATCTGTTTGTGGTAGATAAGAAAATCTGAAAGTTTAATGCATATGTACAAATAACAGAAAGAGAAATTTCTGTATATAATTTTATTGGACCAGTGATTACTTTGCTCCAAACTAACGATTATTGTCTTCTATGAAACTTTTCCCCAAAATGGTAATATATTATCACATATTTTCAGGTATTTCCAAATCAAGCATGGTAATTTCTCTGATAAGCCAATTACATTATATTTATTCCTCTGCAAAACTACAAATGAACATTTTCTAGTTAAAAAAAGAGTCAGTAAATACCAAAGGCCAACTACAGAAGAATCATTCAAAATTGCACTCTACATACAGCATTAATAGACATCACATAAACTGCTGCCAAGAGTCTTCGAAAACCAGACAAATAATAAACTCAGAGAAAACAGAATTAGCAATTGGCAGAATTCCTCTATCAAATGGCACTTTGTCATCACATACTATCAATGGCATATAATATGGAAGAAAAATTAATAGCCCATATGTGCCTTAATAGATTTAGGGCTGTCTAAACAACTAACATCAAAAGCCCTAGGCATATGTTGAGAACCCATATAAGGCTCAATGACTTATTTTTTAACTTTTTATTTTGAAAAGAATTTTAGATTTATAGAAGGTTTGTAGAGATTGTATGGAGATTGTACACCACAATTTCTGTCTCATGTAACTATAATAGGTTCATGAATTCTAAATGAAATTCAGATTTCAATAGGTTTCTTTCTTCTTCACTCATGTCCTTTTTTGTCCCAGCATGCAATCCAGTTTACCATGTTGCTTTAAATCATCATTTCACTTTAGTTTCCTTGAGTCTGTGAAAGTCTCTCAGTTTTTACTTGTCCTTCAAAACATTGACATCTTGGAAGAGTATTGGTCCGGTATTTTGTAGAATGTCCCTCAATTTGGATCTCTTTGATGTTCTCTCATAATTAAACTGAGGTCAAAGATTTGGGGAAAGATGACTAGCGAGGATAAATGTCCTTCTCATTGCATCAGTAAATGACTTCAACATGACTTATTGCCAGTCATTTTAACCTTGTAGATGTGATTAAGGTGATGTCTGCCGAATTTCTCCACTGTAAAGTTGCTACTTTTCCCTTTCCATATTCTATTAGTTAGAAGCAAGTCACTCATTCTATCCCACATTCAAGGGGAGGAGAATTAAGCTCCACCTCTTATAAGCAGAAATATCAAAGAATTTACGGATATAAGTTAAACAATCATAGTAATTAAGAAATATTTGCATGGAGATGCTTTGAGGTTATGAAACTATTCTGTTTTTCCTTAAAGTTTGCCTGCTAATTATATCATTCTTTAGTGGATCTTGCCTGCATCAATTATTGTGGTGTTTTAACGGTAATTTTCTGTTTTGCTCATTTCTTCTACATTTATAACTTTGAACTTATCTATAAAGAAGATTTGTCCCTTTTCTCTGTGTTTTATTCAATAGTTTATTCATCTCAGTATGCACTCGTACAGCTGACACTTGAGAAACATGAGTTTGAACTATGTGAGTCCATTTATATGCAGATTCTTTTTTCAGTAGTAAATACTACAATCCTGAACAATCCCTGATTGCTTAAATCTGTGGAACCTCAGCTACTGAGGAATCATGAATATGGACAGCTGATTATAAATTATACGTGATTTTCAATTTAGGATTGGTGCCCCTAAGCCCTGTTATTCGAGGGTTAGTTGTATATTTGTTTTATCCTTTGAATCATACTGCAATAATATAATGATTTGTTTTGAATATTAAATCTACCAGCTTTGGGCATTGGGAGCCATTTCAGGTTGGCTGCTGCATGCTTTTGAAATGTACTCAGCCTTTTATTTTTTTTCAGCATTTTCTTATTCTTGGAAATTCAGGATGCTGAGTTCATCCTGTAGTTTGCAAGTCACAGGCCTAGAATCAACCTGCTTTTCTGTTCCTTCACCCTCTCTTATTTGTAGTATAATTGTCTTAAAATATTTCCTCTACATACTTGGAGAACCATATTAGAGAATGTTAGAGAATTTTTGTTTTAATTGCCAAACATTTTAACAGTAAACTCAAGCAGAGAATGATCATCTACTATATTTATCCATATGTTTACTCTTCAATCTGATCTTCCTTCCTGATGTGCCAAGATGTCTTCTTTTATTACTTCCTTTGGGTTTAGAGAAACTATTTTGGCCATTCTTTTAGATTAGGTCTGCTGGCAACAAATTCTTTTTAGTTTTTCTTCATCTGAAAATACATTGATTCTCCCTTCTTTCCTGGAGGATATTTTAGTAAATATAGAATTCTAGATTGACAGCTCTTTTCTTTCAGCATTTGAGAGATGTTATGTCTTTCCTTCTGACCTTTCTGATTTCTCCTGAGAACTGAGATGCCATTTGAATTGTTTCTCCCCCCTAGGTAATGCTCCATTTTTCTCAGGTTGTTTTCAAGATTTTTCTTTGTAGTTTTAAAAAAATTGATAATGACGTGCCTTGACATATATTTATTTGAGTTTTTCTTTTTAGAAACTAAGTCGGCTTTTTAAATCTGTATGTTATATCCTTTACCAAATTTTGGAAATTTTCAGTCATTAATTTTTGTAAATATTTTTTTCAGGAACACCTACCCCAGCTCTTCAACAACACCTGCCCCCATCCATCTTTTCCTTCTGAATCTTTGATGACATGTATGTTAAATCATTTGCTGTAGACTCATATGTTCTACCTTGATCTATTTCTTTCAGTTTATTTTTCTGTGTCATTCAGAGAGGGCATGATCTTGGTGTTGGCATCTATTTGTTGCCTTTTCTCATTCAAGTCAAGATTTCCCTTGTTTCAGTATGATAAATATTTTTTTATTAAAACCTGGAAAATTTGAGTATTATGCTATAAAGTTCTGGATCTTATTTGAATCTCAAGTTTTAACAGGACTTCTCTGAAAATTCTAATGGGGAAATGTCACTGCCTCATAACTGCTAGGAGACCAGGTTCCCAATTTGACTTCCATTGACAGTGGGGGGAGGGTGTGGTTTCCTTATCACTAGATGATGGTGATAGTCCTGATTCTTCACGAAGCCTCTTCTGACAAAATTCCAACAGGGAGAGGGAGGAGTAACCCCTTATTGCCAAATAGTGGTAGAAATCTATGCTTCCCAAGTGGTGTCTGTGGTCTCCATGCAAGGTAGGGGCCTCATAATCACTAGTGACGAAAATTCTGGTTCCTCACTCAGCCTTCTGTGACACTAAGCTGGCTGAGGCTTGGGGTGCTTCCTTAGAGTCCAGCAAGGGCGGAAGTCTAGTTTTCCCATTTAAGCTTTGCTGAGGTGGCTGTAAATGGGGCCACTGTTTTCTCCAGGGTATTTGGCTGGAGTAGAGTGCTTATTTTCTGAAACTTTTATGTCTTGCTAGGCAGTTCCCTTATGGGTCCTTTGATTAGCTCAGTAGGTTTTTCCTGTGGCTTTTTATTGTCTGTACTCTTAGGCATTTCCGGATGCCTGCTTTTCTAGCACCCAGTCTGGATACGTGAGTTAAAAAGAAACCACTGCCGTGTTGTTTCTCGTGTCCGGTGGTCACTACCAGTCTTCCACCTTCTCTCCACTTTTCTGAGTCTTACTTATGCTTGTTTTATACATAATATCCATAGTTTTAGCAAGAGGAATAGAGAAAATTGTCCACCTTTGAAAGTCCAGTGTCCATGCTTATAGCCTTTTATCCTAACTCTCAGTAAAGATACGTACATAAAATTCTTGCTCAATATATGATAATATAAGCATTTGCTAAATCTCATTACCTACATTTGTAAAACTGGGATAATTCTGGTTATAGCCCACAATTGCTATGAGTAGTAAATCACATGCATTAATAAAGACTTTGACACCGTGCCTGGGGTTTAATAAATGTTCAGTAAACTGTAGTTCTACAAATAGGAATTGCAACTTCAAAAGATTTCAGGAGAAAAAAAAACTGAAAGAGAGAAAAAGCAAAAGCTTATGTCAAGAATACAACTAAATGGAAAGTCAACCAATAACAATAATCCTTATTTTTGGACTCCCAATTATGTTCCAGTGTTTAAAATTATTTACATTTAATTCCAAATATCATTTTATAATATAGATAATATTATCATGCTATTTAATAGATGAAAACACTCAGGAAATGAGAGGTACATCCAATGACCTATCTTTCAAAGAAGACAACGTGTGAATAGAGGTTTTAACTCTGCCTAGACAATATCTCTCCTGAGAGATCAGAATCTGCAACATTTCAAATGTTCTATACTGACTCCTTCAAATTATACCATTTTAAATATGCACTTGGGAATTTTAGAATCACAGGGACAAAATCACCTGGTCTTTTGCATTCATTCAAATAAAAGTATAAATATAGAATCCACATCCTATGTACTGAGGTTAAATTAATGCTTTACACTCAGTCAATAGAAAATATGCTACAGGAGAATAAATTGAATTAAACACAATAGAACAAAAAATAGTCACTATAATCCTTAAAAAAATAACTGATTTGAAAAGCAGAAAAAATAATCACTACTGTAGGATCAATTAGACAACTGCAATATCTTGCAAAAAAAAATCCCAAAAAACTGTGGATTTATCATTGTTTAAATATTCAAAGTGAGGCATAAGCTACACGAGTGCTTTGAGGCTGCAAATTCCCTCCCACAGTAATGCCAGAGGAAAGAGAAAATGACACCAGAAACATCCTCCTACACGAATTCCTCTCAGCTGTGGACCATATGATTCACTGTTGGTGTTACCTCTGTAACCTCCTGGTAAAACTCCCAACTAGCATCTGAAAACTTTTCCCATTCATTTGCTTGCTTATTTGAAATGTTGGGAAAAGAAGGCAGGGAATGAAGGGAGATTACAGAATGCATGCAATTCTATTGAAACCAAGTGTCCAGCCAAGAACAATGTTTGCCAAGTGTAGTCTTTAAACAAGCAGCAACTGCTTGACATAGAAATTGTTTAAAATGCCAGTTCTCAGCCTCACCCCAAACCTGGCTGAATCAGAAACCCTGGGAGTGAAGCCCCCAACTCTGTATTTCAGCAAATATTCCATGTAGTCTTATGGATACTAACATTTGAAAATCACATGTAAAAAGCATACACCAGCTTCCTTGCCTCAGTTTGTGTCAGCTGATGTCATTTATGTCAACACGTCAATTCAAACCTATGCAATTCTAAAACGAACTCTGCCAAGGACAGAGACATAAGAGTTGTGCTTTATTATAAGTCTTATTGTAGAAACTGAAATATGATTTCCCTTCCATAGGCACTGGATACTCGCTTTCCCACTAAGTTATTCCTTGTCAGTGACCTTCACCACCACCAGCTTTCTCAGTGCTTTGCCTTTGCCTCCTGCTGAGATATACCTTTATTTCCTCCACTGACAATCAATTCTTCCTTGAATCTTTACTTCTTTCTTGAAACACTATTCTTTCTTTAAATCTCAGCCTCTTTGACTGCTACTCTACCTAATACTCTCTTAAGACCCATCCAATCTTGGGTAGACTGCTGCCATTTGTTGATTTTCCATTGTGTGCCAATCATTGAAATTACAGCAATAAAGTATTTAGGTTTATATGTGCATAGGTTTGTAATTTAGAGTGGATGAAAATATTGATGATTTAATTTTAAGTATGAACTGTTACAAAGGAGTTTTTGAAATAGAAGCATCTCATAGAAGAATAATACATTCCAGACTGAAGAATCACAGAAGGTTACTCTGATAAAGTGCATTTAAGTAGAATCCTAGAGAAGAAGGAGCAAAAAAAATTAATTAACGCAGGAGATATGAAGAGGAACATGTGTGAATTTCCTAAGGAAGGAGGACGGAGTGTTTAAGCATTTGAAAGAAGTGTCATTGGAGGAGAATGACGTGGGGATGAGGTGGGGAGCACTACTTAATTGCACAGTAGTCAGTTTGAGAGTTAGATACTAATGGCCTTGTATGCCAGGTAAAGGCTCTTGAACTGAATCCCAAAGGCAATTTAAAAAAAAATTGATGATGAGTAGTATTAGGACATTTGTCATTAAGAAATATTGCTCATAAGACTGCAGGTAATGAACCTGAGAAGGATAAGAGTAGATGTCAGGAAAGCAAGCAGGAATCTATTGGGATTGGGTGAGGGCAAGACGACGATGCCTTGTACTAGAGTGATGGTAATGGAGACAAGTGTTGCAGATGGAATTGAGAGATGATTAACTGTTGCCAGGGGGAGTCAAGAATAAAACCTGGTTTCTATTATATATGAATTGACAAAATCAGTATCATATTTTTACTTCAATTTCAGTTGTCATTCATTTACTTTAGACGTATTTTTCTAATTCATTTGCAAAATTTAAATATATGCATATTTATCATATACTTGTATTATACATTAATATTCTAGATATACCTCATTGAATCAAGGAGTGAAAAAAGCACCAATTCTTAGGAGAGTTAAACTCTTGCCAATTGTCGTTTACATCAGAATTGGTATTCTTTAGAAACACAGCTATTCTCAACATTACACATAATGATATTTTGGACTTGAAGTGAAAGGCTTAGATTCTTTAATATATGAATATATCATGGCTGAATAATGCATTTGTATTTTAAATATTATTCAGCCATGGGAAAGAAGAAGATCCTGCCATTTATGACAACGTGGGTGGACCTTCAGGGAATTACGCTAAGTGAGATACGTCAGACAGGAAAAGACAAATACCATATGAAATCACTTGTATGTGGAACCTATAAAAGCTGACCTTGTGAAAACGGAGAGTGGAATAGTGGCTAGCAGAGGCTGGGGGTGGGGGAGTTGGGGATATGTTGTTCAAGGGCACAAACTTAGAACTAGTAGACAAGTCCTGGAGAGCTAATGCACAACATATTAATTATAGTCAGTAACACAGTATTATACACTTCAAAGATGCAAAGAAACCAGCTCTTAATTGTTCCTACTACAAAAAAGGGATGATAATTATGACATGATCAAAGTGTTAGCTAAACGATGATGGTAATCATTTTGCAATATATAAGTATCAAATCAACTTAGTGTATACCTTAAACTTACACAATATTGTTTATCAATTATATTTCAATAAAAATAATAAAATAAAATATAAACGTATCATTGCAGCACACTGCTGAAGAAACTCACTTGAAATCATCAAGTGTTTTGTTAGAATTTTCAATTTCATGAGAAGTTTGTTTTTAATTTTCTTTCTAATTTTAAAATTCATGGGAGTATCTTTTCCTTCAAAGTCAGTGTATATCACATTGGAAAATCTTGCTTCAGATTTGTTGTTTATTTCCTCATACAGCACACTGAGCAGTAACTTTACTGGCCACGGTTTATATTTCATAATTACACAGTAATTTAGTTAAAACAGAGTCAACTCAGGAGCTATGGTTTTGACCACCAATTGTTTTCTGTGACTAACTTTATTTTTTATTTATTTATATTTTTTACCATTTAACCATTTAAAAAAAGTATTTATTATCTATTTTATTGAAATATAGTCAGTTTACAATGTTGTGTCAATTTCTGGTGTACAGCCCAATACTTCAGTCATATAGAAATATACATATGTTTGTTTTCATATTCTTTTTCACCATAAGTTAGTACAAGATAATGAATATAGCTCCCTCTGCTATACAGCATAAACTTGTTCTTCATCTATTTTATATATATATTAGTTAGTATCTGCAAATCTTAAACTCCCAATTTATTCCCACCCTCTTTTCCCTCTGGTAACCATAAGTTTGTTTTCTGTATCTGTGATTCTGTTTCTGTTTTGTTAAGTAAGTCTGCTTGTTTTTTTTTTCTTTTTTTTCAGATTCCACATATAAGTGATATCATATGGTATTTTTCTTTCTCTTTCTGTCTTACTTCACTTAGAATGACAATCTCCAGGTCCATCCATGTTGTTGCAAATGGCATTATTTTATTATTTTTTATGGCTGAGTAGTATTCTGTTGTATAAATATACCACAACTTCTTTATCCAATCGTCTGTCAAAGGACATTTAGTTTGTTTCCATGTCTTGGCTATTGTAAATAGTGCTGCTATAAACATTGGGGGGCAGGTGTCTTTTTGAATTAAGGTTCCCTCTGGATATATGCCCAGGAGTGGGATTGCTGGATCATATGGTAAGTCTATTTTTGTTCTTCTGAAGAATCTCTATACTGTTTTCCATAATGGTTGCACCAAACTTCATTCCCACCAGCAGTGTACTTTGATCATATATCAATTATCCTCATTGCTGTGGTAGAAATGGTGTTCCGTTCCATAAGTACTGATGTCTATGCATTTATTTTGCATTCTACTCACAAACCACCACCAGCTGAATGGAAATCTCTCCTTTTATAATATGGATAGTGAATATTAAACTGAACAAGAAGTCATTCTGTTTCAGCTTTGAGATGCAGATGGCTGGGAGGACACTTCCTCCACACTTACCACAAGAGAGTAATTGAACAAACTGCAATTTAACAGTTTCCTTAATTCTCTTAGGGAACTGAGGTTGCAGAGCAAATGAATAATCCAAAATATGGAGAGGGAGAGGAACCTGCAGGGAGAAAAAAGACTAAAATATTTGCTTCCTTAAGAAGAAGACAGTGACCATCACAGAAACTAGTAAAAGTTTCAGCTAGACAAGAAATTGTTGAGGTTGAATGGCTTGGCATGAGAATGTGTACAGCTTACAAGTTTCAGACAAGGTATTTGCATCTTCTTTCAGGCTTTCCCTTTAGGGAATCCTCTAAAAGCTCACAGGCTTACATAAATAAGAGAATTCAGAGAAAGCTTTTTTTTTGTGCTGCTGACTGAGGGAAGTGGAAGCAAATTCTGTTGAAACTTCACCCTTTAACATCTTCCTGTGTTTTCTAAGGAATAAGAACTTTAATACACAGTGGAAGAGCCAAAACAAACAAACAAACAAACAAACAAAACAAACCCAAACAAGCAAATACAAAAAACAAACAAACAAAAAACAAAATTCTAACCTGGGTACACTGGTGAAAACCTACTGCAGGTTGGAGATGACAGCAGGAAAAGAGAAAATAGTTCTGCTTTTATGAAATGGACAATAATGTATGCCAGCATTACATCTGGAAGAGGACAGAAACGTTTGTAAAAACCCTAAGAGTCAGGTTTACAGTGCTTGACTAAAACTGTAGCCTAATCAAAGAATGTCACTCCATCCCCACCAACCACCAACACAATAAAAAGTATCACATAAAACTAAAGTGCAATAGAATGAAAGCTAAGAAAGAATTTTCTCTGGGAAGAGGTACAAAGAGAAGATCCAAAGCCAAGTGAACAGTAAATTTATCAAAGGACTCTGAGGCCTCCGGGGCACTGAGGATAACCATAGCAACAATGAGCTTCAAACCCAAACCAACTCCTCAACAGGTGAAAACAAACCCCTGCACTAAAGGCCCAGGAGAAAGAAAGATGTAGGCAGCTCCAAGTATAAAATTACCTCCCTCCGCATCCTGCCCTCCACAACACGTACAGCTTTCAACAAAGACAGAAAATAAACATGAGGCATACAAAAAGCACAATCTGAAGAGACAAAGCACTCATCAGAACCAGATTCAAGAATGATACACACGTAGGAACTGTCAGACAAATATATAAAATAATGACAACTATGGTTAATACTCTAGAGACAAGGTAGACAATTGAAAGATGAGTAATTTCCAGAGAGAGAAGGAAACTATAAGAAAAGCCAACTGGAAACGTTAGACACATAAACCACAGTAACAGAGATAAATATAGTTATTTTCTTCCTCTTTCAACTTATTTGATTATTATTTTTTCTTTTGGATGTTTACCAGCTTTTCTTCAATGACTTCATTAGATTTGTAGTCAAATATATTCTGTTTTGGACATCTTATATTTTATCCTTTGGCACTGATGTTGTTTTGAATTTTTTTTTTTATTTCCATCTTTGAGATAATTGCATTTCATTTAGTTCTATTTTTAACCATTCATGCTCTTAATTTTGGGAATATCTGATTCAAATTTTTTCTCATATTTATAATTTTTAAATTACATACAATTTTGTTTGATGCTCTGTGCTACAGTTTCATACCTTCATAGTTGGTTTGGATAAGTGAATTTTTTTCCAGCTGAAAAATGTGCTTCCTCCTCTCTATTTCCTTATACCTCAAAATTGATGCCTCTCTGAAACTGCTGCTTAGTTCTTTACACATTTTTATTATTTTCCTTGTAGTCAGTGTTGTATATTACCCAAGTTCCAGAACTGTATTCAGTGTTTTAGCTCTTTGATAAACTTTGTCTTTCTAGAGACTTTATCTTTGCTTTAGTTATCCTTCAATTCTGTGGTTGTATTTTCCATGCCACAGTCTTTCATACACCCTCTCTCTCCATCCCATGCATGACATTCCTGTAGTGACTGCACAAGCTCTATGGATAGACATGTGTTTATTTTTCCACTTTTGTCTTTTGAAATTCACATACTCTTTCTCCTTGGAATAGGGAGAGTGTGGATTATGTGTGATTTTACTTGCATACCTAATTATAATACAGATTTTGGAGAGGAAGATGGAAAAAAGGTTTACATTTAGGCAACCAAAATCATCGTAAGGCCAAGTAGAATCTCCTACATGAAAATTTTAAATCAGTAATGTGGAAATTTTCTTCTTAGGAAAAAAAAATAGGATCTGCTACACCAAGATTTGCTCTATCATATATGTAAATTTCTCATGTGTTTAATATTTATCACTAACCACATGTCATTGCATTGGGAGATAAATTCATAAATTATTAATCTAGTTTTTTGTTCTGGAATATAAGCTATAAGGATAGGGGTCAGGAAAATAAAAATGGGATGGCAGTTTGAGGTAAGTAAATGCATGGCCTTGGATTTTAGAGTCAAGCTTTATCTGCTAAAATACAATAGACAAGATTATACTGTATAGCACAGGGAAATATACACAAAACGTTATGGTAGCTCACAGAGAAAAAAATGTGACAATGAGTGTGTATATGTCCATGTATGACTGAAAAATTGTGCTGAACACTGGAATTTGACACAACATTGTAAAATGATTATAAATCAATAAAAATGTTAAAAAAATTAAAAAAAAATAAATTACAATAGACAAGGCAGAGCCTTTTAAGACACTTTAACTTTTGGGACCCAAATAAGTTAGAGTAGATAATATTATATAAATGATGAGAGTGGGATACTTTAAAACTCGTTTGGCCTCTTCTGATACCCTTTATTCTTTTATAAATATTTCCTGATCTTTTTATGCATAGTTTGCTTCAAATTTTTGGATGAATTAATTTTACATGAACTGCATATACTTTACAATTATTAAGGAAGTTAGACTGCTGTAAAGATACAGACAGACAAAAAAGTCTCTTAAAAAATACAATGGTCTTATTGAAAGGAAAGAAGAGAATGGGTAGGCATTACTTAGCCTCAAACTTACCATAGAATTAGCTAGAATTAGACTAGATCAGCTAAACATGGAGCATATTTTACTGTGACAGAATGAGAATCATAAAAACAGCTAAGGCACAGAAAGTTTGGGCTTTTTTTCGAAGTGTTAGCATAATTCAAATTCATTCCCCCGGCTCCCCTCCTTAGAAGTGGGAAGTCAAGAACTAAATGCTTACAGGATTTGTTTTTTGACAGTCTCTTCAGGGGATTTGTTCCCTCTGACTTCCTCCTCCTCCATCAAAAACCTAAAAAACAAAATAAGTAAAATCCCCAAAGCCCCTTCCCATCAAATGAAGATTAAAGCAGAAAATACAATAACTTGATTCTAGCCAGTGTTATTCTTGGGGTTGAACGTTCCTAGTGCTTTTGGTGAAGTAAATTATAAACAAATTCGGCAACTGATAATGCATTGTCATTTACACTTTCATAAATTTTATCTTAGTAACTACATGTCAGTTTTTAAACAGAAAATCTACATAATGCTAAAGAGTATCTTATTCACATACTGATGGATCTTACTGTCTTGGTTGTCATGGATACACACCTTTTGTTTGTTTGAGAGAGCTATAAAATGTGCATTTGAATTCCTGCTTGCCGTATCTGCAGTGATGTTACAGGTATTTTACAGTAGTAAATAAAATTAATCATCTATACGATTTATGATGAAAGAATAAACACATTTACCTGCATGGATTTTAATAAATCAGTCCTTACTGGCATTCGAAATACAAGAAACTAAGTACTATATTATTCAAAGAGGAATATGGTTTACAAGACTCTGCCTTTGCCTTGTAAGATTATATTACATAGAGTGTAGGAAATCATCAAACCCTGGAAAAAAATAAAATAGGACAACATACCTATTTAAAAATCATATCCATTCCTCTCAAGAGGGAGCATTTTTATTGAAAAATGCACCAATATATGTATTTTACCCTCAAAATATCCAAAGTCTTATTCTCACACTTATTCTCTTTCTGTTTCTCATGTGTCATAATAACATCATCTTTATGTGTTAGTAGGTGTCATGAAAAAATATATATTACAATCTGCAAGTGCTAAAAGAGCAAAGCTTAAAGCTAAGGCTATATTTTTGCCATCTAAAAGTCATTGACACAAAAGAAGAAGATGAACAAAGAGCTATGAATGTACGCATTGGATAGGAGCTACTGGAAGTTTTATGTTACTTTGTTCAGAAACACAGACCACAAAAAAATCATAATGTCACCCCTATTGAGAGGTCAGTACTGGTTTGGCAGTCACTCAGCCTTGATTTAAACATATATATGTACAGAGAAAAGATTCAAACTAGAGTAACTCAGCATTGATGTGCAGTATTTCTGAAACAGAAGAGTCTTCTGAGAATATTGTCATATTCTGCCATTATCTGTTGCTCAGTTTGCACAAACTAACAGGTTTAATAATTTAAGCTAAGTGAAATAAAATATGGACCCTGTAGTGGTGGATGGTAATATACATTTACTGTTTGCATTCAATTAACACTTCTTCTGTTTAACATATGGCACGGCAATATTCAACATGTCTTCTTGAAAATAATAATACAATGTGTGAAATGCCTTGAATCCACAGTTAAGTTACCATTCTGTTTCCAGACTTCCACCCTGCATGTCTTTGTAGTTAAAGCAGAACTATTAAGAAGAGCTATGTACAGAAACGAATAACATCATAAAGAAATATTTGTTAAGGATTTATTTCAATCTCAATGGACATGGGAATTTAGATTTTCAAATAAATAAATAAAATGGACTGTGTAAATATCAAACTGGCTAGAAAAGTTCACACTGATCTGATAATGTGGATGAAGTTTCATGTTTTTGAGGAGTCTTGCTGATTACAGAAAAAACTTACAAACCCCCTCATTAATAAAAATTATTTAGGGACAAGTTTTCACCCTCCATAAACATGATCTTACTCAGTGAATAGCTTATCCATTTGGAGAATTAAGAAACCCATTTAGAAGACAGTTTTTTCTCCAGTGTTTGTCCCTTAAATATCTTTAAATCAATAGATATGGATTTCTAAATATAATCTAGGAAAATACAGTTTTATAAATATATTTTATATAAAAATTACATTTTCCAGAAACCCTATGTTGATGTGGACTATGGGGAGATGTGGGGACATGGCAGGTTATTCCTTCAAACCTTCTCATTGTATGTGAAACAGTAGTATCTTAGGGCTCAACAGTGTTTATGGCTTATGAAGGATGTTTTCTAACATTATAAGTAACAATAAATAGCTTCATTTAGGCAGAATAGGAAAGGAAAAATGGTGTTCCTAAAAGTTCCACCTTCAAGCCAGCTAGTAACTGAAGTTGGAACTAATACCACTGTTCACTTTTTCTGTTTCTCACTGGAAAATGTGACAAAGTTCCATGCATATTTTATAACCTACTTTAAACTAAAAATTTAACAAAAAATAAATTTAGTGAAAACCTATTCTCATGCACTTTTTATCAATAGATTTAAATGAACTACAAAAATCTCAGCAACACAAGTATATATAAACTTAACATACCACTTTCTGAAAGTATATTACTTAAACCATTGTGTGATGTGGCTGTGGGAAGGTGGGAAAAAAAAAAAAAACCTACCAAAGAGTAAGTCAAGTCTTTGCTAGATGCATTCAGAAAGTACCATAATGTTTAAAACAAATCAAATTGTTTTCATTAAAATACACAAATAACTAATGAAATTTAGTTAGCCCAGAAGATATCAAACCTATCATAATCTTAACTACTTGCACCATTTATTTCAATGACAACTGATTCACTGACTGCATCGAAATGGAAATAAGCACAATTTTTATGTAAGCAAATTTTAGAGGTTTCCTAGAATTCCTATATTGGATAGCCTTTTTGAAACATGAGAGTAGTAAAAAAAATGAAAAAGAACATAGACATCATTAAAATACATACTAAGATAATTTTGAATTATTGATGAAACTATCAGTCAAAATCCATCCTCAAAAAACTGAATATAAAATCCCTTGAGAAACAAAAAAGGCTTCATGTTGTTCCCTTTCTCACATTGTAAGGAAACATACTGAAAACACCCTGGTAAGAATTAAACACACATGCACACGTGCACATACACACACACACACACACACACACACACAGACTAAAGCGGTAGAGAACATATTAAAATTATCTTTGTAAGAAAATCATTGACCTGGCACAAGACAAAAGAATATTTCAATCCTCAAAATCATATTAAAGCAAGGGATCTGGAAGGTGGGTTTCAAAACTTGCCTTCAATCTAAAATTGTGCGATGAAACCAGTTACCAGAGGTTCCACATTGAAAGTTTCACAGGATGTGAAGAACTGAGGATAAAGTCAAAGGCCAGTCTAAAATGAAGAATCTAAAAGCAGAATCCCCACATAAGCTGAAACCTAATAGTCTTACACATATAATACAAAATTAAATGAGAAATAAGCCCTAGCATTTAGAAAATGACAGGAAACTTTCTTGTCTTAACTCTGACACAGAAAGAAGCAGAAAATATTTCCTCTGACATTTGAAACCACAAATCCTCAATGGTAGTTGGGAGTTTGAATTCATACTTTTTTGGTCCAGACGAACAAAGAAAGATCAAGCAGGCAAATTTATTTGAAAATCTCTTAAGTTGCCTGTATGCCAGAAAAGTAGTGGGAAAAAATCCACAAATCCTCTCTGAAGGAACTCAACATCAAATCCAGATCTAAAAATTTAACAAATTAAGTTTGAGGTAAACAATTAGTCCACAATCAAAAATCACAAAAGACATTAAAAAAAAAAAAGCCACACATGAGATCAAAAACAATAACAGACAAAGAAATAGAAACATGAGGTCTTCATCTACAGGAAACCTATCTATGGACTATTTGTACTGATAGTGTAGAACACCAAAGACAAATATAATTTAAAAGCGGTGAAAGAAAAAGAGACAAATCACATTTTAAAGACATAGTAACTTAATTGAATTAACAAAATTCTCAGCTATAATAAAGAAAATCCAGAAGAAATTTAAATGATAGAGAAAAATATTTAGGAAGAAATAGAAATTATCAAACTAGAATTTTATTTCTAGATACGACATCTTTCAAGAATGAAGGGAAGACATTTTTAGATTAAAAAAAGGAGCTACGATGTTTTATCATGAAAAAAGATAGAAAAATTTACCTCAAGCAGAAAAAATGCAGATATAAGAAATTTGAGAACCCTACAAAAAATTAACAACATAACAATTTTATCACGTATCTCTTATGAGTGAATATATAAAACTGACCAATAAAAAATAAGGAGTACGTAGATATTTCACCTGCACAAATAAAACAAATTGTTTGCTGCACAACTTTATAAATGCATCTAAAATTACATCTAATAGAGAATACATGTTCTCTTAAAAATAATTAAAATATTTATTAAAATAGACCACATATTAGCACATAAACCCCATATCCAAAATACTACAAATTGATTCACACAGGCCACATTTTTTAATACTATAGTACATTTAAATTAAAAATAATAAAAGTAATTAGAAAAAAAACTCATATGTTTAAATGAAAATTATCTAAATGACTCCTGGGACAAAAATCCCACCATAATACAAATTGGAAAAAAAATTAAGATTTGAAAAATATGAAAAAACAACAAATTAAATTTTGGGAATACAAATAAATCAATATAGAGAGGAATATTTTTAAGTGCATATGTTTAGATCAAAAAAGAATAAAAGCCCAAAGTTAGCCAAGCCATGACTGTAAATAGTAATGGAAAGAATTCTGTAATAAATCTCACAATTTTAAATATGATAATAATAAAGCTAGAAATTAACTAAATATAAAACATTCAAAATAAAGAGGGCCAACAAAGCCAAAAAATTGGCATTTAGGACTTACAAGAAAAAACAACAAATGTAATCATGATTAGAAGGTATTAATAAATAATACTAGGAATGAGGAGACATAATTACATGTATTTCAGGGATTAAACAGAAAATAAGAAAATGTTATAACAACAATATCAATACATTTGAAAATTTAGAAAGAACTTATTTTTAGCAAACTATAATTTGTTAAATCTAACTGCGAAATAACCTTAATTTCCATAATCATATTATACATTACACCAGTATTAAACTCCCCAAAAGTAAGGCAAGTTCTAAGAGATAATTCGGGATATGATATTTCCAATTTTTCACAAATAATTCCAGAATCAGAAAATGAAGAGATATTCTTCTTATTTTATGACATTAGAACACATTAATTACCAAACCAGACACAGTCATACTAGAGAGTAAAACTCTAGGTCAATTGTCCTTCACAAACATTGATGCTACAATCAAAACTAAAATGCTAAACCAAATTCAGTGATGTAAATGACTTCCTGTGATTTGTTCCAGGAGTGCAGGGTTGGTTTATTATGAAGATAGATTAACATTATTGACTACAATAATACATTTAAAGGTAATAATCATTTGCTTACCTCAGCAAATGCAGTGAGAGTATTTGATAAAATACAAATCTTGTTCATTAAAAAGAAATCATAGAAATGATTAAGGGAAGAGAAATAAGAACAAAAACAGTAAAAATAAAAAAAAATTATCTCAGCAGATAGTGGTGAAATATTGAAGAAATTCTCATAAACATCAAGAATATGTTTGCTAGTTGTCACTCTCTTTAAAAAATGTTATGATAGTTAATGTCAATGCAGTAGTAGGACAATGAAAAAAATAAAATATATAAGATTTTTAGATAATTATTATAGATTATATAATTTACTATGTTAATAACCGCCTCCAAAAGTACAGATAAATTTTAAGAACCAATAAGAAATTTTAACAAAGTTGCTAAATCTTTAATCAATAATATAAAACTCAATTCCTAGAGAAATGATAGGCTTAATTTTTGTAGAAAATTTAAATAAAACAAAAACTATTATTTCAGTCCCCTTTGTCCTTTCTGTACAATATCTAGGTTATATTATAAGCATAAGAAATTCAAGGAAGCAAGGAAAGTTTACCCATGATCAAAAGATATCATCATCAATAGAAGGCAGATCACAAACAAAACAGTTATTGGAATAAGCAAAACAGTAGATCAAATTATAAACACATTAAAGCAAGTTCAGAAAAGACTGGATCTAATGTATGAAGAAGGAATGTTGGAGAGAAACTGATACTCTAACAAAGAACTGAATGGAGTATCCAGAATTGAAAAATGCAACGTCCTGAAAAACAGAAGTTTTCAATAGGTGGGCTTCACAGTAGATTGGACACTAAAGTTCATTGAACTTGAAGGTAGATTAATAGCAATCATCAACATTGAAGCAGAGAGGAGAGTGGGAGAAAAAAGATTGAAAAAAAAAAAAAGCTTAGTAGTACTAGATCTATCCATTAGAACAATCACAATAGTTAGAATTAAAGATAAATTGAATTAATTTCATGAAAAATGAGAAAAAAGGAATCTCCTCCACCTACAATTATATCTTTATAATGGAACAATTAGAATAATGCCAGTGAGAGAAAACCAAAACTCAGTGTGAGTGAGGGGATGATGTGAACAGCTGAGTTTTGAGTATGGGTAGCATCTGTGACCCTTTCTTAGCAACAGTACCCTCGAACTTCCCTATGGTACCCCTTTTGTTAATTCATTTGTTTTTCATTCCAGGGGTGACATGTAGAAACTGAGGTTGCTTGATAATACAATTAGTGAGCATCGATTGAGTACTTAGAATACTCCAAGCAAAATAATATGGTTTAGACTATTCACAGCATCACATTTTTCTAGCCATGTCTAAATAAGCATGGGCAGCATCTCAAATAAAGCTAACGGTCATCTTAAGAAGCGGTTTTTTCATTTACTTAAACTTGACGAGAAACAGATGAACAAACAAGCAAACAAAAAAACAAACAGAAAAACCTACCCCTGGTTGATGAGGCTTCCCCACATGGATGCTGAAGATGAGGGAAATACAGTCTAAGGAAGAGAAATCAGTGCTGATGTATCATTTGAGACTCCAAATCAGATGATTAGTTAGCCTTTGTCATTACATAAGCCCATGCATTACTTTTTAATTTAAATCGCCTTGAGTTAAAGTTTCTCCCTTTGTAAAGAAATAAGTAAGGACAAAATGATAAAACTTACTCATTGTAAATGACATCAAGTCTCTCGGTTAGTTGAGTTTTACTGCTGGACACCAGGATAGAGTTTGTAATATTTCTAGATATTAGTTACTTTTAATTAAGAAAAATACTCATTTTTTCAAGCTGTTGAGAATTGTGCCAAGAATTTGTTATAGGGAAAAAAAACTGATATACCTGTATGGTCATAATTTTATATTAAATATCTTTTCCTGATACATATTATTTCAAAAGTAAGAACTAAAGTAAGTAAGCTCAATGTAATGGAATCTTTTTAAATCACCAGAAAGTTATGAAGGTAGACAATATTACTTTTATTGAGGCATTAAAGGAAAGGTTAAAGAATCATTTTGTAGGAGTATCACTTAGGTTATGCAAGTAGAAGTTCAGTGGTTAGAACTTACGTCTTTTAAGTTACTTCCGTCCCTGAACTTTTAAGAGTTTACTGGAAAAAAAGCTTTTTTTACTACAGTTCTAAACAAGATTTGAGAAAATCACATTTTACTTAAAGGTAATATTTTCTACCATTTTAAAGGTAGTTATAGATGTAATAACAATTATGAACATATGTCAATATGCAGTTATGTGAGAGGACAAAAATATTAACTGTAAAAACAGATACATGTTAACCTATGATATTTTGAAACAACCTATTGAGGAAGGAGGTGTAAGCAATGTAAAAAGCCCATGTTTTAAAGAGAAAATCCAATAACTCAATAATAGTACTTGTAATGTAACATGCAGAACATCTTATTACTCTAGAAAAACAGCGTGTTACAACATAGTACTTTGACAAATGGTCAGTCAGGTGTAGTACAACAGAAAATGTAAATAGTTGATATTTTAAGTCAATGATACATCTTCTAGGGGATAACAAAGGAATCTAGCCATTTAGGACCCTTGTATCTACAGAATCATGATAGTTATATGTACTGAGGTTATACTATGGTATAATATATTGTTCAAAATATCAACAAAACTATCAAAACCTTAAGTGAATGTTTATCAGTAATCTTATACGTTTGTATATTTCTGTATAAGAATTAAATGCAATGGATAACTGTACATGTATGTTTTATAATATGCTCTGCTTAGAAAACTCCAGGATTAAAGAAAAAATACTAAATATGTTCTTCTGTTACATATGATCCACTAAACATTCTAATAAAATAGCATTGGCATGAATATGACAGATCATGAGGTGGACATATCTTGAAGTGAAGGCAGTAGTATATTATGGAAGGATTTCAGTCTAGGAATCAAATCTGTTCCTTTGGGTGACATTGAAGAATTTGCTTCTTGGTTAGAATATCCAGCGGAACAGGGTAGTGATTAAGATTACCACCATGGAAATGAGACAGCATGACTTAATCTACACCAGCAGTGTGACAGTGGGCAAGTTACTTATATCTCTGTATTTGGCTTACTTATCTATGAAATGGGAATAAAGTCTACTTCATAGTAACAGTCAACAATTTCCAACTATGCTCTGGGGGTTCCCTTATTTCTGCAGACCTAAAAGAGTTAACTCATGTAAAATACAGGGTTTTAATAAATGCCACCTAACAGTTTTACTGGTGAAGTAGAGATAATAGAATGTTATGAGAATGAAAAGATACAATATGTAGCAATTCTGACACATGATAAGTGCTCAGTAAACAGTAGCTATTATAATTATTATTGAAGCTTGTATCTCCTTAGGCAGCTTAGATAAAAAAACAATAAAGTAAGTATTCTTCAATGACTTTGCTTAAGATAAACATTATAAGTAAATTCCACAATATTTTGATTACTAATCTACATTTTGGGGAAGTCCACCTTCACTAACCACCTTTCATTTCAAAGAAAGATCAAGGTCTCAGTAAAATCCAAATATTTAAAAGAGATCTGTAACATCTCTCCTCTTAGCATGTAAAGAATGATAAATGTAATTCTCTTTCAGTTATGAGTGCATGGACGAATAAGTTTCATAAGTAATTTTATGGTCATTATAATCATTGATAGTTGATTCGTTTTTTATAAAATATCTAGACTAGTGTCAAAATCACAACTAATGTGACCTAATTTTGACAATTCATGTTTCAGCAATTTTAAGTTTCAATAATATATGTGCAAAACTTGAATGAAAAAGCACACAACTTATAAGCTAAATGGCATTAGAATTTTTATGATGCAGTAGTTTTGACCTTTGGAGAGTATAAAAATTTCAGAGATAACATGATCTTTATCCTCACAGCATGACATGTTGATATATTCTCATTTCAACTTATAGTCACTGATAATGAGGAATGTTTGATCTTTATGCTTGGTTTTTTTTTTTAGTGTTGCATAATTAGAAAATTATTTGGTGATCACTTTGGAGTTGGCAAATTAATTTTACATGTAAAATAACTATATTTCCATATGTAAAAAATCTCCTCTTTATTAAATATACATACTATTCAGCTTTATTAAATATAACATACTATTCAGTATGTCATTAGCACGATGTGTTATTAATAGTTCTGTAGGTTTTAGCTTATTCTATAGAGAAGGCATCCATCACCGACTTTTTAAAATGCCTACTTAAAAATCTTGTAAATGAAAAAATTGCCAACCATATCAATAAACAAAGAATGCTGTGGCCATCAAGTCATCAAGCACTACCACCACCCCCCACAGCGCAACCTGAGGGAATTCAGGATGGGAAAGACCAGGATACTGGCCCTAGCCAGGTGCATATCAAAGGAATGATTTCAATGAACCAATGAACCCAAACCTTTGCGTCTTCCCATACATGGAAAAGTGCTGAATTCCTTAACTTAAGGATATCTGGTTGTCTTTAATTAACATTAGTCTTTTGATGTTCGACTACCTGGTCTTTGTTGCAAACATCTCCTGTATATCCTGGCTTCTTCCTTGCCTGGGTGGAACAGTCTCTTAGAGCAATCTGAGATGCTGTGTCCCGGGCTCAAGTCTTCAGGAAGTCCACTGAATAAAATATAATCCTCAGCTTTTAAGTTGTGCGCTTTATTTCAGTTGACAATGTTGAAATCTGTCTCTTAAAAATTTTTTTAAATTAATCTCAAAATTAGATCTTAAAACAACCCTATAGTTTTGCTTTTTTCAGATTGTTATATACATGGAATCATAGAGTATTTAGCCTTTTATGTATGGTTTCTTTCACTTAGCATAATGCTTTCAAGATGCATCCATCTTATTAAATGTATCAGCAGGTAGATTACTTTTATTGTGAGTGGTATCCCATTGTGTGACTGTTGCTGGAGAAAAGATTCTTGCCTTTCATAGGAAAGAATTCAAGAGTCAGGCATAGTAAAGTGAAAGCAAGTTTATTCAGGGAGATGCACACTCCATAGACAGGGTGCAGTGCATCTCACTCAGAAGGGAAAGTATTCCATAAGCAGAATGTGGGCCAGCTCAAAAGGCAACGGAGAGAACAAACCACCAGGTGTGGGGTTGTTAGTTTTTATGGGCTTGGTAATTTCATATGCTAAAGAGTAGGGTATTATTCCCAATCTTTTGAGGAAGGGGCAGGGATTTCCAGGAACTGGGCCCACACCACTTTGGGCATTTCATGGTCAGCCCAGGAACTGTCATGGCACCTGTGGGTATGCCATGAGGCTCAAGGTCTACTGGAAGTTGAATCTTCTGCCATTTTGGTTCTAACCAGTTTGTGCTGTCCTCAATTGCTGTGTCATTCCTTCAATGGCTGTACCCTGCCCCCATCCTTCCTGTCTCATGAAGATCCCACAATTTATTTATCCATTTATCAGATAATGAATAATTGAGTCTTTCTAGTTTGGGGCAGTAGTGAATAAAACTGCTATAAACTTCATGCTTAGATTTATGTGTTCATAGATCTTTTTATCTCTTTGAGAAATACTAGAGATGAGATTTCTGGTCATATGTTAAGATATGTTTTATTTTAAGTGATTAAAAAGGAATTTTTATTATATTCAAGTTTACAATAATGATGCTAACAGATGTTTTAATTTTTCTTATGGAATTTTGAAAAGCTATCAAAACTTGAAAAAACACACTCTATTCTCCCAAGGACCCTTACTTTCTCTATTCTATAAAACAAAGAGATAACTAATTTTCCCCCAAATTCACTGTTACATATACCTCTGAGGTGGTTCATTAAAATATCCTGACATTTTATGACATAGATGTCCAATGTTATTCTTATCTCTGCAGAAAATCTGTATTATTGTGCCACTCTATGAGACAGCCAGGACTTTTTGTTGGAATACTATGTCAGATAGATGTCTAATAGGATGGCATCACTTCTCCCCTTTTATGAATATCTGTCCAATTTAGTAGCCAAAAAGAACCTTTCTCTTTAATGTAGACCATAGATCTTCACTTTAGAGCCATCCTTTATCCTTTTAGTCAAAGAATTGAACTCTAGCCCTAAACAAATCATTATTATGAGTCATTTCTTGCAGAAGCCCCAAGTTGAATTAAATTTTAAAGTACATTTAAGTCCCAAGTGGTTTTAACCTAACACTTACTTGGAGATTACATATTTTGGAAAAATACTGAGATAAAATCAAGTAGTCTCTTTAAGATAATATGTTGGCCAGCTGCAGTTACTTCTTTGATGGATTTTATGATTTTTCTCTGAATATCTTACAGCCAATTTATATTGTCCACCAGTAAAACAAAGAATTTTCTTTTTCTTAATTCCTTCAGGGGCTGGTTACTAGCTCTGAAGATAAATTATTTGACTGTGGAAGTGAGGAGTATTCTTTCTGGGAAGACTGGGACACACTATGTGTTGTCTGTGGGGTGACAGTGCAGTGATGGTGGTGGTAATTGAGATTGTGCTGGTGGTGCTGGTGATGAGATGATAGTGAGGGGTGATGGTGATGATGGTGATGTCGGTGCAAAGGGTGGTGATAACAGGGTAGAGGGGCTTAGTCCAGTGTTTTCACACAGCTATGGCTATAATATTGGAAACTTGCTGGGTGAGTTAATGTAGCAGAGTCCCGATACCTTCAACTTCTTTACTTACATTGCAGAAGTTTGAGGGAGGACTAGATTACCTCATAACAACGTAGATGGCCTCTTGCTGAACATTATAAACAGTGTCTCTCCTTAAAAATATTCCAGACTCTGGCAGAACATTTTATTAAAAGGACAGCATAGTTACTGTAGAATACACACAGAATTGAAACCGTATTAAAGGTTATGTCAACATGGAGGAAAAACATACATTCACAAGAGGGAATTTAGAGAAATATAAACATCATTAAAAGGTGAATGATAACTTAAAAAGGAAAGGTTAACATAACCAAATTTTGCTCATTAAAGTCTGTAAGGGAAAAAGAAGAGAAAGACAGCTTTGGTCTTTTAAGTACCCTTTTGTGTCCATTGGCTTTGTTGAACTTGTCTTCAGCTCTTCATAACATGCTGCCTTAAAATATATGATCTAGAAACATATTGGCCCTTGCCCCCAGCGAAGCTTGTTGCCAAATGACATTTAGGTCGTTTTCCAGATCTCAAGAAATACATGTGAACTTGATGTGCTCACGCCAGAACTTGTTATCACTACTGAGAAACCACAATAATAAAGCTTGCGATTTCAAATGCTTTTAACTGAAATGTTACCCTTGGCTTCTAGTGGTAGGTGTTCTTTTTCCTGGTCAATCATTGTCAACTAATGACAAGTGAACATACATGAAAACTTGGATAGATGCCACCTTTGTAGAAGGCACTTCCTGATTGTACATTCGAGTGGATCGCTAAGTTCTGATTTCCAATTACCACGAATGCCATCTAATACACCCTTATGGTCCCGTGTCAGGCACGCAATTGACTTTGAAAGTAGCAGAAGAATTTGCCTACTGACAAATGCTACTTGAAAGTAACATTTAGTTTCAAAACCTCAATTTAGCATTAGAAGAAAAGATTCAGCTCTAGGTGAAAACAAACAAACAAACAATATTTTAGGCAAAATCCATTGGCAAGAAACAGTGAGACTATCTATTCGATCTCTTCCTGTCACTAAAAATGCTGTATGAGAATTATTAGTCATGTGTTCAAGCACTGAAAATTCAACTAACAATTGAAGAGGTATATGAATGACTTAGTTCTAGTATTTAGTTCAAAACTTCAAGATTTTTATCTCCCAAATACCCAGTAAGAGTGGTTCTTCCTCTTTTTACCCATTTCTCACAAATAAAAGTGCCATGCAATAGAAATTCTGGATACAATTATGTGTCAGACTGCAATATTAAGGTTGTTCAACAAAATTTATAATGAACTCAATTTAAATTTTATTCCCTCCTCAATGTTTTTCTCAATTAATGAAGAAATTTACCAACTTATGAGAACATATGTTCTATTTCAAAATAGATTAAATCTTATTTCTCATATGACTGTTCTTTGCAATGAAGATAAATCCACAAACGACTATGACAAATTATCAGAATATGCAAAATTCTGCTAAATATATTTAGATCAATTTTGTGTGGTCTGCTTCAATTATGTTCTTCAGCACATAAACTAGAAGTTTATTTTATTTTATAACTGAAAGAGAAATTATGACAAAAGAATAGAAAATGTCATCTTTTATCATAGATTTAAGAAAAACTAACTTAGAATATGAATGTTATTATACCTAATAGCTTACTTTTTGTCTATACTTGAAAATCACTTTTATTAATAGAGTTCACTGGCTTATCAAGAATAGATGACCATGTACTTTTCATATAAAATTGGGCCTCACGTTTTCTTACTTTCAAGGTTCTCTATCACTTCTTTCTTTCTCTTCTATTTTTTCAAAGTCATTTCTTATTGTTTCTTAATGTCAACTGTTTTTCTCCCATAAACCACAAGATTTTCCCATTTCTTTTCCTTTGATTAGTTAGAAACACCATTCTGTTTCTTTCCTATTCAATGTCTCTTTAATGTTTAAGAATTTATACTAGATATGGGCACTTTTTTTTTTTGTAAAAGAGTAGGTAGTAAACATATCAGGTTTTATGCTCAATACTAGTCACTGTTACAACTACTCAATTCTGCTGTAGACAAATCAGAGTTTTTCAAAATTTAATTTTAATGAAATTTTTTTGTTTATTCGTTATAACAGGTAACATTACCCCATTACTATAATATGGGCACCTAACCCAGCTTTGCAAGCTTCTTTGAGAAGATAACCACTACCATGAATTCTCATGAAAAGCAGTTGGTAAATACATAAACATGAGGGTAAATATCTCTTGCATGCACTCTCCCCGGAAGCTGGAGATCAAAATCAGGACCAGTCCAGCAGATGTCAGTCTACACTACATCTCCTTGGTGGGCTCCTCCTGCTAGCCTGGCCATTTAACTCACATCTTTCTCATCATTATACAGCCCCAGCAACAGGCAGCACCACCTTCTAACATGGGGTTGGAGCCTGAACACGAAAGCCATAGACAGTATGTAAACTAAAGAATGCAGCTGTGTTTAACTAAACTTTATTTACAAAAGCAGGCAGTGGGCCAGATTTAGCCTACAAACTGTGGTTTGCTGATCCCTGACTTAGACTTCAACTCATCTTTTTAAAAATCTTTTTTGATTGCTCCCCAACAAATTGCTATCACTCTTTACCTGTTTTTGCCCCAAGGTAAAGTTTCCAGAAGATAAATGTATGCTTTGTTTCAGATGCTTTTTTTTTTTTAAATCATTTCCTCTTTCCTCCTCTTTTCTTCACGCTCTTCATCTTTCCAAATCAGGTTTCGAAGACTCTGACAACGTATGTTCAAGGCATCTATGCCTTCTCCGTTCAACTGAGTTGTAAGCCACTCCATACAGGAAACTATTTTCTCTCTTTATTACCTGGAACCACTAACTGCCTCCTGTTTAGACTCCGTAAGCTTTCCCTCACACTTAACGGACCCTTTGCACTACACAAAATGAAGTATGTGGTATTTGTTGTTACTGAGCAAAGTGAATCTCTTCTGGATCTTGACTTTTCATCTAATCTTCCAGCTCTCACATATGAAGGTACAAGACAAATTGCAAATCACATGACAGATTAAGAATATTTACTGGGAATTTACAAAGGTCGAAGGTCAGCAGGAGAAGGCACGAGTTATCCTGATTTTCTCATCGTCTCCTAGAAAGTATTGTTAGGGCCGGGGGTCAGCAGAGCTTACGTTCCAGTGGAAAGACTTTACTGCTTTGCCTTCTCTAATCTTTTTTTTTTTTAATTGATAAATCAATATTTTTCATCAAATTTGAAAATTTCAATCTCCTACATCCTAATTTTGGGGGCTCTATCCCTCTCTCTTCTTCCTGGACTCCTGTTACAGATGTGTTAGATTGTTTGACATTCTTCCTCGAGCTCCTGATTCTCTATTTTCTACAATCTCTTTTTGTTACTCAGACTGGATTATTACAAATGGTCTGCCCTCGTGTTCACTGACTTTTTTCTCTGTTATCTACAATCTGCTGGTTAACCTTATTTAATCTAATTTTATTTTAATCATTTTACATTTGAGTTCTAGAACTTCCATTTTGTCTTTCTTATGGTTTCCACTTACCTACTGAGATTCCCATATCTATTAACTTATTAAGGCAATGTTTCATTTAATTTATTCATATAACTCGTAACTAGTTTCTAAAGCCATCTTAATCCATTGTCCTAAGTGACTGTAATAATTTCTCTCCACACAAGCAGAGTATTAGAGTTCTTATTTCCTCATTTTTTTGCTAACACTTAATATTTTCCTCATTGTTAATTTAGAGTCATTTGCTGGACGTTATTTTTTAAAACTAATATTTTAACAATTTTATCACTCTAAATTAAGTCCATAGTAACCTGAGAAAGAAATCAACAGACACTAAGAGAATGCACAACCATTTATGGCCTTTTAAAAACATTTATATGATTATATATATTTAAATTTAAAATGTTCTTAATAGTTGATGCAATGGGATACAGATTTTGAGGAGAGGAAACTTATTTTAAAGTTGGTGGTAGTCACAACCATCACAACAGATTATCTGCATATTTTCCCACCCCTATTGTGTTGGATTTGCATTAATTAAAGCAACAGCATGCAGTCTTTCTTCCTTCTTGACCAGCTCTTTTCACGTCTGTTTGATACCTTTCAGAAAGACACTTTAACAACTTGCCCAGAGCAGCAGATTTTGCCAGTGACTTGCTGCCAGTTGGGTATTAAGGGGACTTGGGAACACATGTTTTGTTTTAAAAATTCCTTACAATTTGGACTGGTTGCCTTTGGACTGGGCTGACTGACACTCAATCACTGTCACGCTGACTAGCCCATGTGTGATAATCATTCGAGGGACAATGGCTCGCAAGTTGCACTTCATGACTTTGGACCTGAATGGCAGCATCAAAGTAAGTGCTGCCATCTGACCCATTCCACAGTGGACTAGGAAATGCAGCTTCTATTGAAAATCTCCTAACTGTACTAATTTATGTTCATCTGATAACCCATTGAGGGGAAAATGGGAATGAGCTGGCAGGTGGCCTTTCAAATATAAAGGGCACGTGGCAAACTGGTCGGTTGCTGCTTAGCTCACACCAGAATACTAAAGATATTGCAGAATATGCATATTTCCGAAATTTTAAAAAATTCTGATCAGCACTCTATTCACAATCTAAAAATTATAATTTAGAAATCTTCTTATGTAAGTGAGACTCATTTGTGCATATTTAATACATTTATGAACATAACATATGGTTTCTTCTCAACAGCTCATGTCAGAATTAGAACTAAGATTACTGGATTATCATTTATACAGTTTTAATGCATACACAATTTGGGGGGCTTTTTTTTCCAGCTTAATGAATGAAAACTAAGCCACTCATTTTTCTTTAGGCACTGGTTCTAATGTTTTCTCATAATGCTGGCACAAAATGACTGGAAAACATCCTTTTGAAATATGAATTTAAAACATATTCTTGAGAACACATTTGGAGGAAAGTGAGAAAATATAATTTAAAATCTGAAAATCAGAACAACCAAGTGTCTTTCTTCAAAGATGTATATAAACACACACACACACACACACATACCCCTAAGTTCAAATAAAAATAGTCTATTTTATTAGGCCTTTAATCTTTAGAGATTATTATTTGATCACAAACAAAGCTTGAGACATTTCCGTTGTTTTTGTTTTTGGAATCTGAATGGTCTAACAAAATAGAAATAACCCTTATTGGCTCTTTAAGGTGTATTTTCTTCAACTTCTACAGGTAACTGAGAAGTAACTCTTATTTCTTTCAATGAGGTTTTTTTTTTAATTATATACATATATATTATTGAAGTATAGTCAGTTTACAATGTTATGTCAATTTCTGGTGTACAGCATAATGCTTCAGTCACACAGGAACACATATATGTTTTTATATTCTTTTTCACCATAAGTTACTATAAGATATTGAATATAGTTTCCTGTGCTATATAGTATAAACTTGCTGTTTATCTAGTTTCTATATATTAGTATCTGCAAATCTCAAACTCTTAATTTATCCCTTGCCACCCACTTCCCCCAGGTAACCATAAGTTTGTTTTCTATGTCTGTGAATCTGTTTCTGTTTGTAGATAAGTTAGTTTGTTTTCTGTTTTTTGTTTTAGATTCCACATATGAGTGATATCATATGGTATTTTTCTTTCTCTTTCTGGCTTACTTTGCTTTTTACTTTGCTTAGAATGATGATCTCCAGGTCCATCTGTGATGCTGAAAATGGCATTATTTTATTCTTTTTTGTGGCTGAGTAGTATTTCATTATATCAATACACCACAACTTCTTTATCCAATCATCTGTCAAAGGACATTGAGATTTTTTTCATGTCTTGGCTATTGTAAATAGTGCTGCTATGAACACTGGGGTGCATGTATCTTTTTGAATTAAGATTCTTTCTGGATATATGCCCAGGAGTGGGATTCCTGGATATCTTTATATCCCTGAGGATATGGAGATCTATTGGGAGGTTCTGGTAGAATCCACAAATAAACCTGGACAGACTGGTAAGATGTTAACAGTGAGAAAGGACACATGTGAAAGACATTTCATTGGGACAACAGGAGAGGACCTGACTGGATATTGAAAATAAAGGAGACGATTCTTTGAATGACACTGTTAAAGCTATTCATAAATATAGGGAAGTTAAGTAAAAGACTTATTTTGTTAATGACAGTAATGATTTTAGTTTTGGAAGTTTGGAGTTTAACATAAGAGAGCCACATTGCTGATTTTTATGTGTATTTTTATCATTAAAATTTATGACACCTATTCTTCAAAGAAGAAGGATTTAACTTTTTAAACATTTCAAAATAAATCAGTTAAAATATCATCAACAAAAAACGTAAAAAGAGATAAGAAACATGTGAATTGATTAACTGTTTAGGAGGAGAGAGAATTATAGCTGGAAGGTATTTCTTTCAGTCATTAGGAATTGACAAAATTTGGTCCTTAAATAAAATATTTTGTTAATCAACATAATGCCTAAAATATGCTTTGGCTTTAAAATCTTAAAACATTGTTTCTCCAAGATTCTACTTATAGAAGAACTGACCATATAACTATTATGCAAGTTGCATAATGCATGCCTTTTCCGGCTATGATTTTTTGATAGATAAACAAACATATTACAAATTAATATTTTATCCTTTCAAAATATAATATAAATTATCCCTCTTTAAAGAAATATAAAGCAGAGGACATATCATCAAATTACAATTCAGTGATGGTATTTTTGCAGAGAGAGTAAGATAATGTACATAAAATACATTGCATATGTGATCTAGCCTAACATAAGGATAGGGTTTACTGAACATGCTCTTCCCTCTCAGCTATTAGATTCTCAGCTGAGCCTTTGGCAAGTGCTAGATCAATTTAGTTGCAAATGCATTGGCAAGAGACTGGAGTGATGGTATTCTGCATTGTTGATTGAAGAATTACCCATATGTTTTAGATTCTAGACATGCAAGTAGGAAAGCTGACTTTCTACTACGGCATTTAGGAAGCCTTAGTTATATTCTTATCCTGCTGATGGGCTTCTCCTTAGCTAGCTGGTGGTACAGAAATAAAATGTAGGTGAGAGTCCGAACCAACAAAAGCAGACTTGAAAGTGGAGTGGTTAAAGGACACAAACAAATAAGTGACACAATTATTTTTCATGTGCCAAAAGATGATATAAATGATGGATGAGAGAGGCACTAGAGGAGACAGAGAAAAGACTATTAAATTATGATAATGGAGATGATGAGGGCATAAGCCATCTGAGTAGACATGAGAGGGAGAAATATTTCTGGAGATCTGAGAAGAGAGGATCAAAATATTTAATGATTAAATGGATATGATGGAGAGGGTAGGATCTGAGATACCTCTGAAGTTTCCAGCTTGGCAGTATGTTATCAGTTTATTAATGGGAAGAGAATTGGAAAAATAGACGTATCATAGTTATGAAAAATTTCCTTAATAAGAAATCAGCAAGAGTCAGTGGATGGGCAAATAATTTGAAGAAAAAATATGTAGTATACCTAGATAGCAAGATACATCTACCAAATAACTTTAGATAACATATAATGATTAAGGAGTAAACAAATCAATGTACTGCCACAAAACAAAGAATGGTCATTTTCACGTAGGCAGTTGGAGTGGGTTGGTTGTGGCATTGGAGGAGGGATTGTGGTGAAGGTTAAGAAAAGTTTTTACAAAGGAAGTTGTGTCAAGTTAAACAATGAAAGATAATAAACAAACCAATGTGGTTGAACTGAAAATGCAGTTTTGCAATTTAGCAGCTGGTAGACATAATCCAAGTCATATATGCTAGATTGGGAACATTCTGCTTGGGGAACCATTTAGTTTCCCCAGAGGTAGCTGTGACCAATTATTTCATATCACAAACAAATAGTACCTTCTATAAATCAAGAACCAGCATCAACCAAGCATCTCACACTAGTTCATTTTCCACCACTATGTTTAAAAGTGCAAAATAAGAGATGGAAATCCAGAAAGTCTGTAATTAAATATTCCATTTAAAAATTTTTATTTTGTCTAGTGATAGACTCACCAGATGTTTAAAAAAATAGTACATAATGTCATGTACTCTTGACCCAGCTTCTTCCAATAGTGCTAGCTTATATAGCTTACATCTTCCACAGCATCAAGACCAGGAAATTGACTTTCTTACATTACTGTTAGCTAAATTATAGACCTTATTTATTTTTTATCTTTTTTTTTATCCTGCACTTATTTATTTGTGTGTGTGTAGCTCTATGTATTTTTATCCCATGTGTAAATCTATGTAACCATCATCATGTTATGCCTGGCAACACTTTTTGCTCTGAAATCTGCTTTTACTGAGGTTAGTACAGCCACTTCAGTTTTCCTTTGGTTAGTGCTAACATGGTATGTATCTTCTACCTTTTTACTTTGATTATATGTGCTTCTTTATATTTAAAAAAGGCTCTTAAAGGCAGCATATAGTTGGGTCTTGTTTCTGGGTCCAGTTTGATGATCAGCTGCATTTTAAATGGAGTGTTTACATGTTTTTCACGTAGTCAGATTCAGTAATTATTGATATGTGTCTATTAATTATGTCTATCACCCGGCTATATGTTTCCTTTTTGTTTTCTTAACTTCCCTTTCTGATAGTTCATTATTAGTGTATAAAATGTAACTGAATTTTCTGTATTGATTGTATATCCTACAACTTTGCTGAATTCGCCTATTAGTTTTAACATTTTTTGGTGGGATCTTTAGGGTTTTCTATGTATAATAAATGCCATCTGCATTAGTGACATTTTTGATACCTTTTATGTCTTCCATGTTATTTCCTCTAGTTTCTAGAACATAAGATACAGGCTTAACTAATTTTATTAATAATTATATATTTATTTAAATATATTAAATGTTTTACTATAGTTGTCTACTAATTCTATAATCTGTGTAATTTCATGAGTCAATCTGGATTTATTTTTTTCTCTTCATTGTGAGTTATATTTTCTTGCTTCTTTGAACTCTGATAATTTTTACTGGTGTTTAGACATTATGAATTTTGTCTTGTTGGATGTTTGGTAACTTTATATGCCTATTAAGTATCCTTGAGCTTTGTTCACAGCCATGGTAAAGTTATTTGGAAACAGTTTGATCCTCTTAGGTCTCACTTTCAGACTTGGTGAATTAATTTTTTATTGCTGCATAACACAGTACTACAGGTACTACAAAGTTAGCATTTTAGAATTACATCCTTTTATTACCTCATAGTTTCTGTGGTTTAGGTGGCCAGTCACTGCTTAGCTGTATCCTCTTTTCAAGATCTCACAAGGCTACAGTCCTGGATGGACTGGATTCTTCTCTGAAGTGCAGGGTCTTCTTACAAGCTTACGTGATTGTTGGCAGAGTTCCGTTTCTTGCAGCTGTAAGCCTGAGGTCCTAATTTTCTGACTGGCCATCAGCCAGGTTCCTCTCTTAATTTCTAGAAGCCTCTGCATCTTCTTGGCATGTAAGTCCCTCTCACAGTCCTGTTCACAGCATGGCAGCTTACGTTTTCAAAGACAGCAGGAGAATCACTCTGTTCAAGAAGCGTCCAGGCCCTCCTTTTAAGAGCTTCCACCACGTTAAATCAAGCCGACCTCAGATAGTCTCCTTTTTCACTGATGTGAAAATCAGTTCATTTGGGACTTTAATTATATCTGCACAGTTCCTTCCCCCTTTGCTGTATAGTGTATCCTATATATAAATATGATGTCCCATCATATTCGTGGGTTATGCCCACACTAAAAGAGATGAGATTACAGAGGGCGTGTACTTTGGGGGGCATGACTCTTGGGGAATTTTAGAATTTGATGTGAGACGCTTTGGTAGACTTAGAGCACCGTTTAGTGTAGGGTTGATTCCGCCCCACAACTGGGACAACATTCTTCTTCACACCTTAACCAATACCTCTTATTATAAAGTTGTTCATTCTGAGTATTGTGAACAATAACTCTTTCTGGCTAGATAAATTCTCCAAGCACTATCCTCTTTACTCCTTTCTGGTGACTTTTCCTCCTTCCCAGGCTCAGCTGGCATCATCATATGCGTACGATGATCAGTATTCAACTGAATACTTAATGGGAGTTCTGTGCAAGTCTCTGAAGCTCCTTCTCTGTGCAACTCTCTGTCTTTTCTCTTTCTGAAGTTCAAAATTTGAGGCTCATCACTATCTTTCATTAACTCAATTTCTGATCATCTCAACATGATTTTCCTTCATGCATCAAAGTGGGCTCTATGGTTTTCCCCAAAGTCACACTATATCCTTCTGCATATAGTGTTGCTCATATTATTAAACATAAATAAAATATTCTTGCTTCAGGAACGCATATTTCACTTGTTGAAAGACTTTCCATCTTTGTTGTTTTTCACTTCTAATGGTGCTTCCTTCTAGGCAGTCTTGATTTTCTCAGGCAATTTTTTTTTTTTTTTTTTGATTCACCTCTTTTGTTCTAAAGCATTTAGAATATCTTAGTGACATACCATGCACTCTACTTTGTGTAACACTTATAGTGTGCATGTTAGATTTATCCTCTTAAAGTGAAAGATGTTTTGAGGTCAGTGAATAAATATTTCTCATTTTCACTATCCCTGTCCTGCCTCCACCCTGCATATACTCACAACACACTAATTGAATCATTTATCATCGAATATACAGAATAACATTGAAATAGAAAGAGATGGGCAATTAACTCAGCTCCATCATGTTCTCAACTATAGGGTGAGTAGACACTTGTCCATATAATTTTGAATATTTGTTATTTTTCAGTTTACTATGTGGCTATGATGAAAGATTAGGGTGAATTAGGACATAATTACTTTTATATTTCTGCCAAAAGGTATAATACTTGGAAGGAGTAACTCTGCTGAACAATCCGTTTGCCAAGACATGTCAAGAACACTATGACTGCTTTTGCTAATGTCTTTAAAACTCATGTTGGCAAGAAATAAGTCAAGTTTTACCGTAAACAAGGATATATAATGGTACCAATAAATGCTCATGTGAATAGAAAGGGATGGTGGGTTGTACACATGCAACAAAATCAAGTCTAGAAATTAATTTTAGGTATATTGAATTTTGAGCCAATTATGGAAGGAAATATCTTAAGGGAAAAAAAAAAGAAATGAGAAAGCAATGAAGGGCTATGATAAGACAAGCACTAACTACAAGCCAAAGTAAGCGTAATTTAAAGACAAGATGAGCTAAAGGTACAAACACGGGTGTGTGTGTGTGTGTGTGAATGTAGCATTACAAAGGCTAAATGCTACAGAATATCTGAGTAGGAGAGTCATAACATACAATGATCTTTAAAATTTAAACACTACCTCTAAAAATATTTTTTCTTAAATTACATTACATGTTCCTTCTGTTGCATGAATATATTCTCATGGTTCCAAGTGCTGAATCAAGATTATCATAGCTCACAAGAAACTGAACTTCTAATTGTGTTTAAGAAACTAGGCCAATGCTAAATGAAAATAATAATACAAAAGTAGGTGAGTAGTGAAATCTTGCTGATCCAAGGACAGGAGCTATAGAGAGGGCCTGTACCTCATGTGTAATTAAATGAGAATTAGCTAGATTAAGGTACTTAGACTAGATGTTCATTTTAGCTTCTATTTTTTCTATTCCTACTTTTAAATGGATATCATCTAGGAATTAATTTTATCTGACATGAAGAGTTCTGTGTAGAAAACTATATAAGATCCTAAACTAGCCTTTACGCATATGGTAGGATACAGGAAATTCCAGGTTCAGCAGCAAATGCTTCTTTCCTGATGATGTTGGGTGTTAAGGACTTGACTGTGCTTTCCTCAACCCACCCTTGGTCTCCACCCCAACCCCCATGGGGGCCTCTGTTCATCAAACATATCATTTCTTAAAAGAGGATCTTATTTAACTCTTAAGGAGGAGATGGTTCTACGAAGGTACATCTGTCCATTAGAATTATCAATTACTTTTTTTTTATTGCAAAGTATAATCTAGGACCCCCTGGATCAGTATATTCCAGGGTTTTTATTAAAATGAAAAATGATCCCACAAGACTGGGATTTACCTCAGTCCTACTGATTTAGACTCTCTGATGGTCAAACTCTGGGATCTGTTTTCACAACTTAATAATTTCACAAACTATCCAGGTGATTCTTATACACATGAATGGTTTAGAGTCATCCTTCTAAGGGTAGAGAAATTTCATTGCTTTCCTTTTTATCACGTGTGGGAAACTTCTTTTAATAGGTGACACAAATTATTTCAAAGTAGGCATTGTTATAATAATCAATCCAATTCACTTCTATCCCACGTATTGATTAGGGATGTGCAAAGTACTTGAACTGCTATGGAGGGCACAGAGGTGAATAAAATGTGGTACACACTCAAGCACCATGTGAGTTCAGGGGTGGGAGTGATTAATGTCACTTGGAGAGGAGGGAGGTAAATTTCTCAGAAAGTGCCTCCGAGCTAAGAATTGAAATACGAGACAGAATTTAATAAACAGATAAGGAGAGGAATTTTGAGTGAGATAATGGCTCAAGGCAAAGGAAGAGAAATATGAATGGGACCTAATTTGTTCTGGAAATTTACATATTTGATGGGGCTGGGACTCAGCAAGGAGTAGAAGGGGCTTTCTTTGTCAGTCTTTCGCAGCTTTCTCCTAGTACCTGACTCCTGTCCCTCCTTTATTGAATACCTGTTGAACAGAATTAAATATAATCCTGAATTTTAACTCTATGTTCACTTGTTACATAACTGTGACCTATTAATGTAACTGATTGCTATGGCGCACACAAGTTCAAAGGTGTACACTCAAACCTCATTTCAGCCAATGAGCCAGGGTCTGTGTGTGGCTGCAGATTATTCCTGCTGAAAGAAGGATCAGCTGAAGATCCTTGAAGTTGACACACATGTCTACCTTACTCCACAAATGAAGAGGCTTTTAAAGGATGTGTGCTATTCACAATAGTTTGGCAGCATCTTTTTCATATCTAAAGGACACCTACAGTTATTCTGTGCACACCATTATTACTGAGTCCTTTTCAGTTTTTCTTTTTGTCTCTTCTTTATCTCCTGTCTTTTCTGGGGTCCTTGAAACTGAATCCCTCCTTTCTATGTAGAGATATAAGACTATTAACATATAGTTCATGGTAGACAGATTAACTGTCTGCCCTCGCATCCCTCTGCCAAAGATGTCCTCATCCTAAATACCGGAACCTGTGAGTATGCTACCTTATGGCAAAACTGAGTTAAGGATCTCGAGATGGGAAGATTATCCTGGATAATCGAGATTGGCCCAAGGTAATCAGAAGGAATCTTAAAAGAGAAGGCAGAAGGCCCACAGTCAGAGAGATGGTAACAATGGAAGGGCAAGTTGGAGTGATGCACTTGGAAGATGCAGAAAGGGGCCACGAGGCAAAGACTGCGGGTGGACTCCAGCATCTAGAAAGGGCAAGAAAATGCATTCCCCTAGAGCCTCTGAAAGGAACGCAGCTCTGCTGACACTTTGAATTTAGCACGTAAAATCCGTTTTAGACAATTAACCTCTGGAGCTATAAGATGATAAATACGTGCTGTTTCAACCACTAAATCTGTGATGATTTTTTTTTTCTATCAGCAACAGAAATCAAATAGATATTTCAAGGTAAGTAATCCTCTTGGGAGAGAGAGATCGCAAAGTAGCATTCATCCCAGCCAGAATACGATGGCGTTCTTCCCTTAGGTGAAGTCAGTTGGAGGCTGTCCTGCTGAAGAGCACACTTAGGCACTTAGGGCTGATTGATTGAGATCCACCGATTTTGCTCGTTTTGGCTGGCCTGGAAATTGTCTCACCCAAGATGGCCTAGAAGCTGTGGAGGGGCCAAGGTCTTGGTATCTTTTTCACAATGTCAATTGCAGACTTTCTTGTTCTTGGCAAGATCAGTGTAGTACAGATGGCCTATCCACGCGGAAGTTATTCTCATTGTTCCACAGCATCTAATTCACATTGTTGAGGATCGCTTGCCCTTAGGGTTTCCAGCAATTAAAAATGCCATTCTCTCATTTGAATACTCTCTTCCATCTGGCTTGTAACAACAGCTGTTTTCCAACTCTTGACTGGACAGTGATGTTTGTAAGTGCTGGATGTGTGTGTCATTTTTGACTGTAAGTGTACTTTGAAAAGTAAACTGTATGATTGGGTTTTCATACGTCCTAGTGGATGAGTATTCTTCCCTTCTCTCCCCAGTGCCCTACAGAAAAGTTTTCTCATGGCTAACCATGCATCCACTAGGCACTGGATTTGTTTTTACCAACTCTCCACTGGTAGCCTCTAACCCCTTTTGTTTCTGCTGGCACACACGATGGTTCACCAACCATAGGAAAAGACCTGATTGTGGTTTTGTAGCTCTTAGTTCTCATTAAGCTAACGCCATCTCCCTTCACAACAGTGACAGTTAGAACCAGGAGAGGACCTTAAGTCCACCCATAGTGCAATACCAGACAGCGTAATTACAAGTCAATGGCAACTTTCAAATTGAGAAGCAGAAATTGCAGCAACACAGAATTAGTGGTGAGACTAAATTTGAAAGCCATCTGTAGGAACTCATAGGATCTCACTGCCTGTTAGAGAGGTCTTTTTTTTTTTTTCATTGAATTTACTTGTTGTTGTCTGTCATGTATAGTTGCTCTATTAGAAAAATTGATAACTGATTTGCAAAATGAATCATTTCATAAAGAAATAACCATGCTGTAACCAGAAACAGTCCCATCTTGCTGGCTTTCCAATAAATTACAGAGGAGCAATAGTTGAATATGGAACTTGTATTTTGGATTGTAGGATGGGTATTTGGTTTGCTCTGTTGTTAATTGTGTGGCAGAATGGGGTATTATGTCCACTTCATCATTTTCTTCTGTTTCTCAGTCTTGGTTGAAATAGTTAAGGGACATGGTCTTTGGTGAAAGAAAAAGTAAGGAATTTGTTAGCCATATGGCGCATCAGATGTGTATGACACAGTAATTGTTAGTGGGGGTTGGCAAGTGGGGCAGGTGGTAGGCTTTGTTAGCCTTATAGATTATGTTCAGAAGAATTGAAAGATGCTTCCTTAAAAATGTACAGTAAGGATTGACTATTGCCTGCTTAGTGAAGGGGACTTTAAGAAACCCAAGAAGAACCATAAGAATAGGTGAGAGGACCAGGAAAACAAAGGAGAAAGACCAGGTAGAAGATGCCTATTCAAGGCTGGCTGTAGATGAACTGCAAGATGGTCATGGTGAGAAAGCTGAACTACTTTGCACCAGCTCTGCAAATATGCAACAGGGTGGGAGAGAGTAAACACTACCCCTCTTAATGGTCCCCACATGAAAAGACTTCCAGGCATTGAGTAAGAGTGAGGGATCACAAATACAATGTTATAAGACTCTTTGCTAATTCAGCACTAGCCTCTCTCGTAAACATAACACCAAGAAGCCCAAAAGAAACAAAATTCTCACTTTTTTAAAAAACGTAAGTATCTCTGGGTGATCTACATGAAACAGACTTTGTCCTGGTGCTATCAGATTTGTGGTTCTGATTAACTTGGTAACTAAACTATATTTATCTCATTCACTCACATGTCTATAGAGAAACACTGTGTAGCTAAAATATAGACTTAGAAAAAGGAAATAATAAATAAAACTCTTTTAAAGAGGGTATTAAGGAGAAGGAGAGGTATATTTTAATTATCTGAATAATTTTTTCCAGTCTCACTCTTACTTCTCCCACCACTATTTCCTGATCTATCCTATGGAAACCTGAGCCATGTAGTTTGGAAACACTAGAGGGTTTATTCCTCTAAAAAGAAGGTTGTCCCTCTGTTTCACCTCTTTTGAGAACCCCTGCATCTGAAACACTAAACCTCTATAAACAGTGGGGTAATATTTTTCTATGGGTTTAATCTTCGTCTCTTCATCCTTGCTGTCTCCCTGGAGTATGAGCTATATTATGACAAAGAAGTGAAAACTATAAAGGAGACTGTAAATTCTAACTTTAGCTATCCAGTAGTTAGTTTCAGAACTAACCATGCCCATCTTAAGGGAATGCATTCACTAATCTCAGAATTAATTTACTGAAATTAATTTACTTAACAGTAAATTCTTTGTTAGATTACTTATGAGTACTATTTTATTTAACCTTCAAAATAGAGATTTGCATTAGGTGGTGCTAATGATTTAAAGTTATGCTCATTTTATTCTTAACATAGAAGTAATTCATATCATTGTAAAATTTTGGAAAATACAGAAGAATATAACAAATAATATAAAAATAATCCATACTGTTAACATACATATGTGTGTATACGTGCAAATACAGTGCAAATGCAATAACTATGCCAACATAAAGCACTTAACAAAATGCAGCCAAATGTCACCACATATGAAGACAACAGATTATTGTCTTAGTGTCACATTTTCTCCTGGAGTTCTCCTTTAATGATTGCACAAACTGGACTCTAGTTGGAATGTTTTGCCTGTATAGCTCCCTAGCCCCTTCCATTCTTTTCCTAATGAGACAGGAAGGGGGCAGGGCACAGCCATTCAAGGAATGCTACAGAATTAACATCAAAATGGTGAAATATTCAACCCCCTAGTAGGCTTTGAGGCTTAAGATGATGGGAGATTTAACTTCTAGTAGAATCTGAGCTTCATTATATGCTTATTGTAGTATATTAGCATAATGAAAAACATGCCTGCAGGTGCCATGACAGTCCCAAGGCTAGCCACAAAAGGTCAAAGAGTGGGAAATGGCCAACTTCCTGGGAATCCCAGCCCCTTCCCCAGGCTAGTTAGACTGGTCCTTCCACTTATTAGCATATGAAGTCACTGAGCCCATAAAAACTGACAACACAGTGCCTCGTGGCTGCCTCTCTCTTCCTCTCTCTGTTCAGAGAAGGCCCTCGGTCTACGGAGTGTGTATCTATTTTTAATCTGAGCACCCAACCCCTTTCTCTTGCCTTTCAATGTATCTCTCTGAATAAATCTCCCTTTACTCAACTGTGGCTCGCTCTTGAATTCTTTCCCTCGTGAAGCCAAGGACCCACACTTGGTGGGGCACGTCCCAGGGGCTCAACCGAAGCCTGAGACACAGCCCTTCTCACGCCCCACATCCATTTTCCTGCATCACTAACATTTTAATTTCTGCAAACAGAATGCTGCAAAGCTGGGCAGTGCAGTGTGCTGTCATTTTTACCAGCTTTTTTTAAAAGAATTTGACTTAATATTACATGGGGGGGATTTACATATGATTATGTGTTCACGAGTTATGGTTTTTAGCACTTGTAAGGTATCTCAATTTCAAGACATCTGATCAGTTACCTACTCCCATATTGTTAATTTAGTTTGTTTCCAATTTTTTTGTATTAGTACATATATATGTACTAATATTCGTGTATATATATATACTTTTGCATAAATCTTTGTCTATCAGATTTTCTCTTAGGATATTTTCTGGAAGAAAAAACACTGGATTAAAGTATGTTTATTATTCTATGGACTTTTTTTTAACTTTTGATTTAAACTATTTATTTAAACTGAACAAAAAAACCCCACATTTCACCCATTTTTCTCCTCCTCACCCTGCCTCTGACAATCACCAATCTGTTCTCTGTATCCATGACCCTTTTTTTCTTTAAATACCACATATAAGAGAGATCACATGGTATTTGTCTGTCTCTGACTTATTTCACTCAGCATAATTCTAACCATATTCTCTTAGCATATTTTATAGCTCTTAGTGTGGATTGGATAATTATTTCTAGAAGTGTATCAGTGTATAAATCCACCAATAGTTAATGACAGCGCTTGTTTTATTGCACTAGCTAACACACATCATTAAAAAAGTATTCATTTTCTAATTAGACAGTCAAAAAAGAGTAAATGCTTATAAGAGGTTTAGTAGTTACTGCTTGACTGTGAAATTAAGCAGATTTGGATCTTGGAAGACCTAGAAAATTCTAGGCATAGTTTTTTCTTTAAAATAAGGAAATATACTTACCTTGAGAGGCTGATGCATGGAAATAGTTGATTGGCTTATGTAAATCATCTCATTTTATAACTAAAGGTAGTATGTGTTCCATAAGTGATAATTGTTATAATGAACTTATTATTTTATTGAATTATATAATTAAAAATTTGCATTTCATGGATTCTGAGTGAATTTTGATTGCATTTATTAGTAATAAGAGTGAGTCTTTCTATATAAGCATATCAGATATAAGTCATTTGCCTGCTTTCTTTTACAATCCTTATTTTTTAATACCAATTTTAACAAAGCCTTTATATATCAAGGTTATAAACTCATTGTTAATCTGAAAATAGTTTATCATTTTTTATGCCCTTTTTGTATTGATATACAAAATTTTGAATTTTATGTAATCAAATGTTCTGATTTTTCCTTTGAAGTTTATTCTGCAGCTTTTGTACTAAAAAGACTATCTCTTTTAGAACATTAGATTAATCTTAACTTTTTTATTGATGCTTCTTTTACATTTTCTTGGCTGCAAACATGAGAAGAGCAGTTAAAGGCTTTCTTGGCATCCATTCCATCCCTAAAATATAGGAAAATGTTTGTGTGGTGGTGGAACGTGTGCACATGTGGGACAACAGGTGAGGTAATGGAGTGTTTATTGGTAAAGGAGCAAGAACTTTAGTGCTCTTTCTCTTCTGTGTGGAGTTGTTTTGTTTTTTAGTTTGCATCTGTGGAATTTTCCTGTAGAACCCCTTCTATAACTGTGAGGGTCTGGTGAGGCAGAACTTGATGTTTATTTCTTCTCTCCTTATCTTTCTTTCTAAAAGTAGCTCTCACTGAATATGTGCTCTACATATCTCTGTCTAGAAATGGAGACATCAGATTAATTTGGTACGTATCTTTAGTTTTGGAAATATCAGTTAATAGTTCTTTTTACTGTTATCAGTGGAGGGTAGGCGAACACTGACTGCAACAACAGGATATTTTTGACTGGATAATGGAGTGTAGCAAGTTTACATAGAATTTTTGAGATGCCGTATTTTTAGAGCCTCTGTTAGGGATCAACACGTACTTCTGAGATCAACTAACAGAAAGGACACCAGCTTTTTCCCTGAGGAACTCTTACTTGAGGAAGAGAGTTCTCTATAGGTGATCAGGGATCTGTGCTAGAGCCTGGTGCCCAGGATGGAGAGGCTGGTCATTTGAAGTTCAGAACATGCTGAGGCTTGACTCAGCTCTTGAACAAGCTACCTTAGCCTAAGAAATACATATTGGGAACAATAACTGTGTATATAGGGGGAAAAAAGAAAGGAAAGTTTGAAACACTTGGAAAACAGTTTTATCATGAAGTGCTATAGTTGGCAACAGGGGTTTGGGGTAAGGGAGGGAGGGAGGAATGAATAGATGTAGCACAAGGGATTTTTAGGGCAATGAGATTGTTCTGTATGATACTACAGTGGTGGCTACATGACATTATGCATTTGCCAAACCCATAGAATGTACAACATCAAGAGTAAACCCTAACGTTAACTACGGACTTTGGTTGATAATACTGTGCCCATGTTGGTTCATTGATTGTACCAAATACACCACACTGATGAGGGATATTGAGGGTAGGGGAGTATATATGTGTGGGTGGGGAGGGCTATGTGCAAACTCTGTATTTTCTGCTTAATTCTGTTGTGAACCTGAAACTGCTCTAAAAGAATAAAGTCTATTAAAAACAAAAAACAAACAAACAAAAAAAGAAGTGCTATAGTTGGTATAAAGCCAAGCACACACAAATTTTCGGACATTGGAATTACCACATGTAGACAATAAAATATGTATGTCTTATATGTTTAAAGAAATAAAATAGGGTCTGCAAATTGTGGTTATATTTATTTATATGTAACTTTTAAATAACTTGTGGAGCAAGAAACAATCATAAAAAGTAATAAATTTCTGCAACAAAATAATATTTCTTAGCGAAACATTTGAATTACTGTGTAGGCAGTACTTATACCAATTTGACGCTTTAACGACTATTGCTTCATAATATTTTTATTATCTGGTGAAACAAATTTCCTTTTATAAATCTTTATTTTTAAGGTGGCTATCCTTACATGTTTTATTTTTCTTGAAAAAAAACTTGTCCTTTTATTCTAAAAATGAATCAAATACAAAATATTAGACATACAATTACGAGCAGGAGAAGAGAAAAACAAGCAAAGTAACAAAAAGTAAAAGTAAAATAAATATCCCACTGTAGATAAGTATGGAGATTAAAATTTCATAGCACATAGGAAAGCTACCTTGTTGAATTCTATCCATCATGCATGTGTGCATGTATACACACATTATTCAGAGAATTTACTTAACAGAAAGTGGAAATAATAGATATCTTCAAAAGATAAATTGAATTATAAGCTCCTTTATTCTTCTTCTTTATTTCAAAGTACTATTAGTTGGAGCCAAATAATATGATGGGATGTCCAGAGGTAGCATGGTTAAGCTGAAGTAATGGTCTACATGCCCAGGAGATTATATATAGGAGGATCTTTCAAACAAGTAAATATACTGAAGACAAGGGAAGGAGGCAGGTTTCTTAATTTTGGAAATTTTAAGTAAAGAAAAGAGGAAGGCTAAAATGAAACTTATGATGCTGAGTTGGTATTAAAAATATTAGTGTAAATTCAAGGTTTTTAATATAGATTGATGTCTATAGAAATAGATGTGTGTGTGTTTGTGTGTGTGAGAGGGAGGGGTGAGATGTACATATTTTTCCTAGCTTTCTTTTTTGAGAGCTTACAGAAAAAATCATAAATCTCTATCAATAAGCAAACTTAGCACCAGATTCTGGTTTTGACATTACTATTTCCTCTAAAATCAATCAACATCTTTTAGAGAAATAACTTAGGCTAGGGTTGAAACAGAGAAATTAAAGACAAGAAGATGAGCATGGGTCATCTTACTCACGAAACAAGGAAGTGTGTAAAGAATAATAGAAGGCACTTAACAGAACAGTGTCCAGCTTGAATGATTTTTCCATTAGCGAAGTCTGGAACAGTTTGCAGATCCAAATAAATAATACCAATAAATGCTTATAATTCTGAAAAAAACAGAAATTCATAAATCCTCATTTATATAAATGAATGAATGAATAAATGAATCAATCAATTAATCAAGGAGAAGGGAAAGCTCTGCATTATAGCAGAATATTATACCAGAAATGGAAAAGGAATGATGGAATTAAGTTAAATACTATTTATCAAAAGGCCATCAAAGAATGATTGATTCAAATAAAAATCTTTAAAGAATATTAAAATTGATGGCCAAAAGTTTGATAGGGAACAGAATATTTTTAAAACTCCAAAGTATATCTGTACAATTATATAAATAAAATTATACACATTAATTAATAAGATATTAATTAATGCTTATTAACAACTACTTATTAATTATTAAATTACATTATTATTAAATTTCACCTGAAAAAATCTCACAGACATGACAGCATTTTAAGCAACTGTTAAAAGTTAACATCACTGGTGTTGGGACAAATTGACATTACATATTTCCTGATGGGATTCACTGAGAATAACTCAATATAACTTTTTGATATTTCTTCTGAAAATACAAAACTTGTGAGGAAACATCAGACAAACTGAAGTTAATAAACAATCTACAAAATAATTTCCTTTTTCCTGCTAAATGTTAAGATTATGAAAGATGATAGAAGACTGAGAAACAATTTCAGAATAAAAGGTAATAAAAAGACATAACAACGAAATCTGTGTGGTCCTGGATTGGATCTTGGATCTACAAAGGAAATTACTGGGGCAGTGCAAAATCTGAATAAACATCAAGGTTGGGGGTAACAAATTTCCTGTTTTTTATGTTTTACTCTGGTAATGTAGGGGAATATTCTTGTTTTAAAGAGGTGTGCATTAAGGACAATTGGGACATCATATTTGCAATTTATTCTCAAACAATTCAGGCATTTGAAAGATACAGAGAAGGAGAGGAAATTGTTCAAATGTTATACTTTGAAAATATAGTTGAAGGATATGTAATAGTGTTTTGTATTATTTGTGAAAAATTTCATTATATTTGAATTTATTTCAAAGTAAAAATTCTTTATAAGCACAATACAATATCACCACCCACCTACTTGAATTGCTAAAGTTGAAAAGACTGTAAACACCAAATGTGGACTAGGATGAGAAACAAAGGAACATTCATTGCTTGTTAATGAAAATATAAAATTGCATAACAACTCTGGGATTTGTTTGATAGTTTTTAAATAAAGTTAAACATAGACATTTACTTAAAAGAAATAAAAACATATTTATAAAAAGACCAGGTTGCAAGAATGTTTGTACCAGCTTTATGTATAACAGTCAGTGGTAACTTGTCAATCAAGAACTGTAAAGGGTTTTGGATTTTACCCTGTCAGCTAAATAGTTGTCTTCTACAGTTTCATGGATACTGAAAGAAGACATGAGGTCACTTGATTAGAGACAAAAGATAGTTTATTACTTAGAGTAATAATAGCATTAGCCAATGACATCTTGACACATGTTTTTGAGCGCCAGTTCCCACGGGGTGATTTGGTGGGGCCAGATGTTGCCTACACATGCAGTGGGGGTGTATTACAAGAGAACACCCTTGAGATTAGGAGTCCCTGATCTTATATAGAGGCTACTGGCAAACCTGTCCATCTTCCTGTCTGGAGAAAGACATTATCTTCATTATCCTTCGATGTAAGCAAATCTGCTCCAAGGAAGAAAGTGAAATCTCTCTATATTTGTTTCTCTGGAAAGTAAATGAATCTATTCCATAGAGAATCAATGTCTCCTTTCCCCCAATGACTGTTTTCTTATACAAACATTTTTGAAAGACAGTTCAAAGTAAATTGACCATTAATGGCTAGATATTTGAAAGGAGGGGATGATTAATGGGTAATTGCATCCTGATATCTCAAATTTTGAAATAAGTCAAATGTTCATCAACGAGAGAATGGATTAAAAACATATTTATACCACATGTGATATTAATATATTAGCTACTCAACAATAAAAATGAAAAAATGATACATGTGAAAATGAATGAATCTCAAACACATTATTCTAAGTGAAAGATGATGGACATAAGTGACTCCATCTATATAAAGTTTTAAAACAGGCAAAGTTTTGTGATACACATCAGAATATTGGTTAGCTCTGTGGGATCAGGCAAGAGGAAACTTTCTGGGACAATGGAAACATTCTGAATCATGGTAGGAGTGCATATGAATTTAGTGCATGTGTTTGTCCAAACACCCCAAATGGTAGTTCTTAAGATCTGTGCATTTTATTCTACAAAAATTATGGCAGTGAGAGTAAAAATGTGTTTCACTCAATTAATTAATGTAGTATTCATACAAAATAGGCATCTATGAAACAAAAATAATTATAAACCATGAAAAAGCAACTCATGGTCACAAATCAATAAAGCCAATAGTTGAAACACATGCCAAAGTGAACACACTAGAGAAGAGGATCAGTAAACTGGAAGACAGTGCTACAGAAATCTCCTCAAGTAGTGCACAGAGAGATTTAACCAAATTTTAAAAACAAGTGATGAAACATAAAGAATTTGCTGAAAAGCCCAATCTTAAATCAGATGTTTCCAAGTTAGAAAATTTAGAGAAAGTTGCAGAATAAATATTTAATGAAGTAAAATTTGCAAATTTCCCATAATTGAAGAAAGACATAGTACTTGGATTAAATGCAAATAAACAATAAATGGAATATAGGAAAGAAGGAAGAACAAAAGGAAAGTAGGAAAGAAAGGAACTTACGCCTTTGTATATCAAAATAAAACTTCAGAATAATGAGTTAACCAAAAATATTCCTTAAATTTCACTTAAAAAGAAAAAAAAAATAGCCTTGTAAGGGTTTCCTATTCAGCAGTAAGAGATGCCAAAAGATACTGAAATCGTATCTTCAAAGTGCTAAGGGGAAAGAATTGTCAACAAAGAATTCTCCATATAGATGAATTACTATTTAAGAGTGAGAATAAAATTAATACTTTTTCAATCATACAACTAAGAAAATTACCACTCATACATTCTCAATGAAATAATTTAAAAAGCATGTACTTCATGATAAGGAAAACAAACTCAGATAAGGAGATGGAAACAAGAAACAATAAACAAAGTACATAGGAAAATGATTCAAATAAGTTAATAGAGTTAATTAACACTTATATGCATATATGCATGTTTTAAAAATTGAAGGTAAAAGCTTAGCTTGTAGTATAGAATCTAAAGGGAGGGATTTTGGAGATGGTAATATATTCAAAGGCTATTTTGTTCATAAAAGACAAGAGATGTTGAATAACTTTAGAATGTGTTAGAAAAATATAAAATAAACTATTTATGCAAAATATATTTAACAACCAAATAAATAAATAAACAAAACTAGAATGTAAACCTTTTAAAACAGGACAATTTTTCAATGAAACATAAGACAACATTGGGAGAGACTGAAGGGTACATGAAACCTATTTGTATATATTTTTTTTGCAATTTTTCATGACTCTATAATTATGTCCAAAAAAGTTACTATAATTTGTATGTGAGTGACCACATATTCAATGTCCTTGTCAAATACAATGAGAAAAGATAGAAATCAAAGAGTTAACATGGAAAGGAAGAGATAAAATACAACTTAAATCGTGGGAAATTTACCATGTCAATTTCTAGAAATATATTGAAACTACCATATACCAAAAAAACAGGGAAAGGATATAAAAATCAACCACAGACAACAGATTTCTTGTGTAGGGGTAATGACTAGACTGATGTAATATAGTGACTAATGTAATGATAGGCTTACACAGGTATGATAATAAAACTAAATATTGATTTCAGCAGTCACAATGGAAGCCCAGAGAGAATGGAATAATGTCTTCACTGTGTTGAGAGAAAATACCTGTTAATGAAGAATTCTGTACCCAGTAAAACTAACCATTAAGAGGAAAAGAGGAATAAAGACAATTTCAGATAGACAAAATAGAGAAAGTTTATCAAAAACAGACTCTAAAAAAATAATTCAAGGAATATATTTTAGACAAAAAATAAATAAGACAATGAGCCAAGATGAGAGAACTGAAATTTGATGAAAAATAGTAACTACAAAGGTTGGTAAAAGATATTGATAAATTAAAACAAATATTGGCCATGTAAAATAGTAATACTGTTTCATAGTGAGAATTAATAACGTATGGAACTGTTCTGTAGAAGAGGGCAGAATTTGGGTCGATCTCCATGGGTTCTATTATTGCTTCATGTGAAAAGGTGCAGCATGAGAAAAAGGAATATTTCTATGGTCTTCCTTCACACAGATAACTTCGTTCCACTGCTGCCTACCAAATATGAAGGGGCCTTTTATTATGTTACTCTGTACACGTGCATTAACTTTGCCGGCTTATTTCTCAGAATGAATAAATACATTCACACACACACAACACATAAAAACGTCAAAGAGAATGAGGCAAGAACTACTCACCATTTAAAATTTCACACCAATCCCTCATCTGCTGAATGACATTCTGTTATTTAAATTCATTTTTCTTATTAATCTCATTTAATATAGAGCTACTTATTGACACACAGTTAAAAACAAAACAAAACAAAACCAAAAACAGTATTCTTAAGACTGTTCAAGAGTATGCCTTAAGAAATTAAATGTAACCAAAGTAGCCATTAATAATGTTTTTTCTAACTTGCTTTCATTGCTAGGAAGAATCATTTTGTAAGCAAATGCACTGGTACCTATCAATTGCTATGCTTTTATTGACATTTAGAGGCCTTTACATTTGTACACTTTTAAAAAGATTCAAACTGCATTTACTTTCATTATCACATTTGTGCCTAGTAAACAGACATGTGAAAAACAAAAGAAAAGTTGTTAGTCCCATTATGTTGTTAAGGATAGTGAGTTAAGAAGAGTTTTGGAGACTTCTTAGAATCACAGAAGAAGAATGCAGCCCATCTGCATCCGGAGCCCAGATTATCTAAACTTGGACTAAGAAAGATTTTTCCATGGGATGCTTTCCTTTACATATTGCTGCTCTGACAATACCACTTCAAGTCGTCTGTAAAATGGGCATAATGGCATACTTCCCAAAGACATTACAAAAAAGCACTTAATTCTAAAATTACGTATATGATTTTTTCGCTAGCTTTTTTTACAGCATACCCATTAGAAGAAAGATCCTAACCCTAAAATTAAGATATGAATCTTTTCTGATATATGCTGTGTAATCTTGTTCAAGGGTCCTTCAGAAGAAAAAAAAAATCATCAGTCTTTAAAATAAATATTAAGAAAATTATTTCCAAGTAGTTGGTGAGAATAAATGTAAAATCTCTACTTGGAGATACTAAACGTGTCTTTGTCTAATGATGCAAATGAATTTTGCAGCCTGTTATGACAATATCCTAAAAAATTTCTGTGCCTCACCACATGGCTGTGGCAAACACAATTAATTCACTATCCACTAACATTTATTGAGAACTGTGATGTTCCAATGCTTTGTCAAGTGTTGGAAAACAGAGACACATATGGCAGCATCACTGTTCTCTACAAGCTTGCATACCAGTAGGAATAAAGGAACAGAGACAAATACATATTGTGTTCTAATTAAATGCCTTATTATGTCCCATGTCCTGTGACAAAGTATTGCATCAAATTAATGATTTCATGATAATTAATCTTACTATTCTGATGAAGAAATGAAGGCTGAGGTGTCTATATAATTGGCTCAGAAATTCACATCTATAGTTAGGAAAACCACCCTTCACAACTGTTTTTCTCCAAAATGCACCGTAATCCAGGGCCTCTTCAAAGAAGTCCGCCAAGCGATTAAAATGAAATGTGACCACTTTAATGTGCTGTGTAGTCATCGCTGAGGGGAAGGACCCCTAAAGTGTTGAGTTGGGGTGAAGGCAGAGAGGAATATACAGGAGACAGCCATGTGTATTATTTAAGAAAAAAGAGACATGCTAGTATTTCAGGAAATGAGAACCTATGTGAAAAGTTCTAGAGACATGAACGTATGGTTTATTTCAAACAATGTAAGTAGTTTGCATCCTAGTACCTAAGATGCATGTTAGGAGGAGGAGTGGATAAAGTTCAGAAAGGAGAAAAGAGCCAGGCTAAGAAGAGCACTGGAGGGCACTCTGAATCAGTCCTGGTGAATCAGTGATGTATTTTAGGCAACGAAGAGTGGAGATCAATTTATTACTATGATTCAATTTTTATTTTAGAGGGGTAATTCTTGGTTTATGGACTAAAAATAAGATTGAAGCCAGGCGATCATCTGAGACGAGGCATGGAAATCAGCTGCTCCTTTGCTGTCCTACAAAATCAGTTCTCCTTTACATCTGCCCATTCCACTGTAATTTTTAGATACAGTGCTGAATTATGGGGGATCTATATGTAATACAACATACACATGTATATAATTCATGTTTTTAATGACTTCTTTTCAATGCTTAGCACAGTTAATGAAGTAGAGTAACAGATTAGTGTTTCTTGAAGAAATCCTGGGGTCATTTTGTGGTTTTTAAGAAATACAGTTTAGCTTATAGCATAGTCAAGAGGCTGTCGAAAATGTTCTGATATGAGAGATACAGAAAGTCAACAAAAGGAATATACCTACATCTTTTAGCCCTTGTAAATTGGAGAAATAATTTTCTCCGGAGTTCCTGTGGTATTGCCTTGGTCCCATTTGCCTCATGCTGAATGACGTATATTACTTCGAATGAAGAGTTCTGAAATTGTCTTCCTTATTGACCTCATTTTCAAGCACTGGTTTTTCTTGAGCTCTTTCCCTCCCAAGAATAGTATATTTAAAAAAAAAACGCAATTGTTGTCCTGAAATTGTTACCACAGGGCTTGAAAAATTATCATCTTAAAGCCTGTATGAGTAGCTTATATGAAACAGAAAGTGTAGGTTACTGTTGAGAATAGTGTTGTGTTTTAAATCTTCCATGGATTTTATTCTGTCAATTTTTCCTTTCTCTCTTTTATATACTCAGCCTGTCCTCAAATATATGTAGGCTGCCTCCCAACAGTGCTGAAAATGCAAACCTCTCTCACTTTACAAAAAAACACAAACCAAAAAAATCCCCCCGTTTAGTCGACAATCCCCTCAGGTACCAGCCTCATTCATCTACTAATTCATTTATTCAAGAAAAAAATGTAAACCCTAGCACTGTGCAATGCACTTGGACTACAGCAGCAAACGGAACAAAGCCCCTACCCTTATGGAACTTCATTCTGCTGGGGAGACCAACAGTATAGAGATAATTAGCATAGTGGAATAAAAGCTCTAAGAAAAATAAACAGGGCAGCATTGGAAGAAGTGGCTTTTGAGCTGAAACGCGAATGACCAACAAGTTAGTAGGAAACATTAAATTCAAAGACAAAAGCAGAAACAAGCCTGGGGTATTTTAGGACCTGAGAGCAGGTCATTGTGGCTGGAGCGGGACCAGCCAGAGGGAGCCTGGTGCAGGGGAGTTGGGAGAGATTGGGAGGGATTAGTTTATCAGAGCCTTTTAGCCTGCAAGGATTTTCTCCCAATTACGGTGGAAACCTGCTGGGAAGTTTTAAGCTGACTTTTTGGGGATCTCAGTTATATATTCAAAAGACATTACTTTGCCCTTAGCAAATGAGTTTTTTTGTGGATTGAGCGGATATTTTTTTCTCACTTTTCTATTGGTGGCTAAAAGGTTTCAGAATATGTTTACATTTTGCAAATGTAACATAAACACTGGAAAAATACTTGAAGCATCTATTAAAGACATACAATTAAGGTATATTAGATATAAAGAGCTGTTTAAAAATCAATAAGGAGATAAACCTTTTAAAATAGAAGTGTGACAACATTTTCTTTCAAAAAGGAAAAAAGCAGTTTCAAAGACCTAACATGGTAAAGGGTTTCTTGTCTCAGAGGGATGCAGAAGAGACCAGTAAGAAGCATTCTAAGTACCAGGCAGTGGCTTAGGATGAGTTTTGTGAAGCTGTGATAAAGAGACATTTTATTTTAAGTGTAATGGAAATCTGCTGAATTTTTTAAGCAAGAGAATGATTCACATGATGTGTGTCTTTAAGTTTAAAAGATCAATCTGGTTGCTATAACCTACTGTGCAATTGAGAGCCATCTTACTTCAGCTTCCATCATTTTACTGAAAGAACCTCTCCCTACGTCAGCAATACTTACCCTGTTATCATTTCTAATGGACAGAAGTCACTCCCTAGCTTATTTTCCTATTACTGATGTCTGAGGAGAGTGACCAGTCTCCTCTTCATAGAACATACTATTTGCTGGAGTTCCAGGACTCCAGTGTCTCTCAGTGCATCTCCAGTCTCTCCTGAAGCCTTCTTTTCCTCTGCCTGAAGTTTGTGCACTCAAGAAGTTTGCTTTTTTCTGAGTATCTCATTCTGTACACTTTCCTTGGGTGAAGTCATCCACTCTCATGGTTTCATTTCCGTAATGGCAGCTCCAAGATTCCATCTGCAGTCCTGAACCTCTCTTCTACTTCAGGCCTGAGTATACAAATATCTCCCAGTTATCTCAGTTCCCAACCGCCACCCCGGATGCACATCAGGCATCTCAGACACAGAGGGTACAAATGTGCGTTGATAACATTTGCCAACACATTTGCTTCTCAGCCTGTGTTCTACCAGTGACGACTCCCTATTTTCTGCCCCCTGATCTGTGTCCTTTTTAAAAATGTGTATTCAAGTATTGTCAGTTCTGTTGTCTAATTTTATCTTGACTCTCTTCTCTGTCTACTTCTCACCTCCCTGTTGTTACTACATTGTTTCTAGGAAAACACTATTTCTTGTCTCCCTTGAGTTCTGCCCTCCATTATAATATTATTTTAAACTATCATATAATTTTCTATAAATTTATTATATAATTTTAACTATTATCTAAATTTATCACTATGTTATAAATTTTATAGGACTACAGCCATATCTGTTTGGTTTATGCCTCTACAGGGCTTGGCACATAGTCTGGATTTAATAAATATTTGTTGAATAAATTAATGGATGAGTGAAGGATAATCATGAAGGATTAGAATTGTGAGTCATTCCTAGATCAAGGTGAAAAATGGCAAAGAATCTGGAAAGAGATTTTTGTTTAGGTAATGATTTCCACGACTGTACCTGAATCCAGCCTGTGTGCCCGTGTCTCCTAGTGATTTCACTTGTGCAATCCTGACTTCTTAAGATAAGGGGTTATTATTAAAACCAAGTATTTAGCCAGGTAACTCAAAGTATGAAGGGACAGAAAAAAGAGGGAGGAGTATTATCCTCACTCAGAGTTACTATTAACAGAAAATGATTTTTAGTAACAGCAAGTAGTCAGTGGTCAGTAAGGGACATAAAAAACCAGTTCTCTCCAGAAGCTTTATGGTAGCCATTCTTTGAATACAACCTCTTCTTAATCACACATTTGTTATGAAAATATTTTTTGTATCTGTTGCTAATTGTAATTAGTTTATAATTAAAGATATTTTTAGGAATATTTATTAAAAGTGTATTTTAAATTGCAAGGACAGTTAAACAAAAAGGCAAAAGCTTTGGTGTTATTGGCTTGGAAATATGTCCTTCTGACATTAAAGTAGAAAAATAATTTGTAGGTACTAAGAATATAATTCATACTTAGTGAGTGAGTGCTCTCTGTACCATGTTCCAAGAAGGTAATTGAAATGCCTGTAACCATTCAGTTAACCCACTCAGGATTCAAGAATTCATTATAACTATCAAAGCTTTATTACTTTTTTAGTAGCTAAGGTGGGTTTTTATTTGAAAGTCCTGGGTGATATACAGTGTACTTGTATAATATGACATCCTTAGTCAGAAAATATGGAGCCTTGCTATGGCACCATTATGTTCAGATTATAGCTTGCCCGGTCTTCTTATTTAAAAAAAAACAACCCGGAATTTTGACTGTAATTTTCACCTAAGGGCTACCTGCTTAAGATTTTTATCCTTAAAAATGTTTAAATCTATAATTTAGAATGAATAGTCCATATTACTAAACATTTTACACATGTATTCAATTTTTTAAGAAACCAAAATGAACACACCATAGTGGCTCTGGTAAAATGGCTAGCAAGTCCCAGACAACAAGAAACATACGTCTCTGCTAACATTGTTTACTGCTTGACTCTGTGTTAGGAAATGTGTTAAGGTTTTAAAAATATGTTTTATTTAACTTCACTGTAACATTAGAAAACTTACTCAACTATGACTCAAAGAATGTGATTCTCTAGTCCTGTCTAAATCTCTTTGCTTGTTTTGGTTTAAGTTCCTAACAGTTGTCTTTTGCGTGCATGATGGTCTGAGTCGTAAGCCTGCCTGAATACAGATGAAGAAAAGCCTGATAATTGTGCTAATGTATTAATTTTAAAGAATTCTGAGGCTCTTTCTTTGAATTGTCAAATGTCCAGATTTCAAATACAGAATTATCAACTATGGAAATATTTCTCACCAGTTTGTTTCTACCAGCTATTCCACAAATGTAGGAAGGCTATATTTCTGGACCAGAAGTATTACAGAATCCTGTACCAGAATTTTGAATAGTTTTCTTTGGCCATTGTGTTTATCATTAACCTCCAAAGACACTGCCAGCTGCCAAGGAAAGTCTCCTTCCCATTTGTACTCTTCTTCCTCACTGCAGTTCACATGCTCTGCTATCTCTAATTTTTGTTTTTACAGTTTTATTGAGATATATTTCACATAATGTAAGATTCACCCATGTAAAGTGTATAGTTCATAATTTCTTAGTGTAGTCACAGAACTGTGGAACCATCACCACAATCTAATTTGGAGTATTTTCAACAGCCAAAAAGAAATGTTGAGCCCATAAGCAATCTCTCTCCAGTACTCCTAATCCTGCCAGCAAAAGACAACCACTGTCCTACTATCTGTCTCTATAGACTTGCTGTGCAATATTGGGGTGTTTCCCTGTCTGGCTTCTTTCGCTAAGCATGATAGTTTCAAGGTTCATCTATATTGTATTATGTATCAGCATTTTGTATATTTTTATTGCCAAATAATATTCCTCTGCATGGATATACCACATTTATTTATCCATTAACTGGTAGCTATTTAGATTGTTTCTACTTTTGACCATTATTAATAATGCTGTTATGAGCATTCATGTACACATTCTTTATTTGGACATGTTTTCATTTCACTAGGATATATACTGAGAAGTAAAACTACTAGGTCATAATGTGAATCTATGTTTATCATTTTAAGAAATCATCTAATTTTTAAAATAAGATGATTACACATTTTAAATTCCCACAAGCAATGTGTGAGGGTTCAAACATCTCCACATCTGGCCAATGCTTGTTATTGTCTGTCTTTTTGTTTTTAACCATTCTAATAGGTGGGAAGTGGTCAAGCACTTTTCTTTTCTATTGAAATTACAAAGTATTTTTTAAATTTTATATTCTATTAATATGGGGTATTTCTTTGATTGATTTTTGTATGTTGACCCAACTGTGCATTCCTGGGATAAATCCCACTTGGTCATGATGTGTAATTCTTTTTATATGTGGCTGAATTCAATTTGCTGGTATTTTGTTGAGAATTTTTATGGCTATACTCATAAGAGATATTGATACGTAGTTTTCTTGTAATGCCTTTTGTTGTTGTCATTCTTGTTTTATTTTTTAATAGGGGTAACACTGGGCTTATAGAATAGGTTAGGAAGAGAGTTAGCTCCTCTTCTATTTTTTGGAAGAGTTTGTAAAGGATTGACATTAATTTTTTTTTTTAATGTTTGGTAGAAATCACCAGTGAAGCCATCTTTGTTGGAATTTTTAAAATTAGTAATTCAATGCCTTTGCTTGTTAGAGATCTATTTAGATTATCTGCCCTTAATTTCAGAAATTTGTGTTTTTCTAAGACTGTATCTGTTCGACTAAGACATCTAATTTAGGCATATAGTTTTCCATGGAATTCCCTTATAATCTTTTTTGTTTTTGTAATGAGAGTAGTGATACCCATATTTCCTTCCTGATTTTACTAATATGAATCTACTTTTGGGAAGGAGGAAGTAGAGTAGCTAAAGTTTTCCAAATTTTCTTACTCTTTTAAAATAATCAGCTTTTGGTTTTATTGGTTATCTCAATTATTTTTATATTCTGTTTCATTTATGGCTGAGTAGTATTCCATTGTGTGTGTGTGTGTGTGTGTGTGTGTGTGTGTATACCACAACTTCTTTATCCACCTGTCAATGGACATTTAAGTTGTTTCATGTCTTGGGTATTGTAAATAGTGTTGCTATGAACATTGGAGTGCATATATCTTTTCAAATTAGAGATCCCTCCAGATATATGCCCAGGGGTGGGATTGCTGGATCATAGGATATGTCTATTTTTAGTTTTTTAAGGAATTGTCATACTGTTTTCCATAATGGCTGCATCAAACTACATTCCCACCAACAGTATAGGATAGTTCTCTTTTCTCTACAATGTCTCCATCATTTATCATTTGTAGATTTTTTAATGATGGCCATTCTGACTGGTGTGAGGTGATACCTCATTGTAATTTTGATTTTCATTCTTTGAAAATCAGTGATAATGAGCATTTGTTTAGGTCTTCTGTCCATTTTTACATTGGGTTGTTTGTTTGTTATTAAGTTGTGTGAGCTCTTTATATATTCTGGAGATTAAGCCTTTGTTAGTCACATCACTCACAAATATTTTTTCCCATTCTGTAGGTTGTCTTTTTGTTTTGTTTATAGTTTCCTTTGTTGTGCAAAAGCTTATAAGTTTAATTAGGTCCCATTTGTTTATTTTTGCTTTTACTTCTATTGCCTGGGTAGACTGCCCCAGAAAAACATTGCTAAGATTTATGTCAAAAATGTTTTGCTTATGTTTTCTTCTAGGAGATTTATAGTGTCTTGTCTTATGTTTAAGTCTTTAAGCCATTTTGAGTTTATTTTTGTGTATGGTGTGAGGGAGTATCCTAACTTCACTGATTTGGATGTGGCTGTCCAGCTTTCCCAATACCACTTGATGAAGAGACTGTCTTTTCTCATTGTATATTCTTGCCTCCTTTGTCAAAGATAAATTAGCCATAAGTGTGTGGGTTTATTTCTGGGTTTTCTACTCCATTCCATTGATCCATATGTCTGTTTTTGTACAAATATCATTCTGTTTTGATTACTGTAGCTCTGTAATATTGTCTACAGACTAGGAGGGTTATTCCTCCAGCTTCATTCTTTTTCTTCAGGAATACTTTGGCAATTCAGGGACTTTTGTGATTCCTTATAAATTTTAGGTTTATTTTTTCTAGTTCTCTGAAAAATGTCATGTGTAATTTGATAGGGATCACATTAAATCCGTAGATTGCTTTGGTTAGTATGACCATTTTAACAATATTAATTCTTCCAATCCAAGTATATCTGCTCTACTCTTGATTATTTCCTTTCTTCTGCTTGTTTTGGAATTCGTTTGCTCTTGTTTTCCTTGTTTAAGAAGAAATATTAACTTACTGATTTGCCATCTTTCTTCATTTTTAATATAGGAAATTATATGTTCTAAATTTGTCTCTAAGCTTCAGCTACATCCTACAATATTTTGTCTTTGCTTTCTTTCATCTTAAAGCATTTTTGAATTTTTTTGTGATGTCTTTTTGACCCTTTGGTTAATTAGTAGTGTTCTAATTTCCACATGTTGGTGAATTTGTGTATTTGTTATTTTTCTTTATTTTCTTCTGTTGTTGACTTCTAATTCTATTCTTGCCAAAAAAAGAACATATTTTTAACATACTTTGTAAACTCCAAACTTTTTTTAAAGAAATTTTTAAGAGAAGTTTTAGGTTCACTGCAAATTGAGAGGAAGGTACAGAGATTTACAGTATACCTCTTGTCCCCACTTATAAGCTTAGCCTCCCCCATTATTAACATCCCCCACCAGAGTGGTACATTTGTTACACTGAAAAACCTATATTCATACATCATAATTAATTAAAGTCAATAGCTTACCTAAGGGTTCACTTTTGGTGTTGCACATTCGATGGACTTAGAGAAATGCATAATAGCATATATTCATTATAATATCATACAGAGCATTTTCACTGCTCTAAAAAAATTTTTATGTGGTTTTCAGTTTCTGAGTCTGAATGTAAGTAGTTTGGAAGTTGCCACTAAATTTTAACAGCTAGTAAAAAGCTTAGCAGACTGAAAAATCAACAGCTCTCCTAAGACTCATAAAAGAGGTGAGGACACAGGGCAAATTACTGCCCTCAAGACTGGAGAGATCAGTAGAACACAGAGGATAACTACTTACCAGAGCAGAGACTCAAGAGTAGGAACCATCACAGGAATCAATGCAGGGGTAGGAAACCCAGAACTGTAATTGACAAATTGCTGGAGACTAAATATGGACAATTCTGAGAGGTTAAAAATTCAAGGCGGCTCAGTCACAGGGGTGCTTACAATTTTGTGAGATTTACCTCCAGGAGGTTGAACAGGTTCCTGCAGTAAATGTCAGAGAAAGATTCCCTTTTGCTTCCGGCTGGGGGAGAGGAGGGAAAAAAAAATTCTTTTTTGAAATATACTGGATAATCAGTTAAAATAAATTAACCAGAGCCTAACCTGGATGGGGATTGTTCAAACATAGCTGATGTGGGGGAAGCATATAAATGTCCATTTTCAGCCCATCTAGCCATCCTCTCCCTCATAAGGGTGGCTGAAAAACATAAAGCACTTGTGAATTTCACCGTCCAGAGACAAAGGCTCACTAAAAGACTGAAACCCAATCGTAGGACTATAGACCTCTTCTCCTCAACAGCTCATGACCACATTACTAAAGACCTGTTTACAGTAACTCCTTGTACCTGGTACATCATGTCTAGATCTCAAAAAAAAAAAAAAAAAGACAAAAACACAATTTGAAGAGAAAGAGGAAGCATCAGAATCACACATGGCAGGGATGTTGAAATTATCACACCACATTTAGCAATTTAAAACAACTGTGATTAACATGTAAAAGGCCCTGATACATAAGGTAGAAAGCAAGCTAGAGCAAATGGGCAATCTACGCAAAGAGGTGGAGGTCCTTAGAGAGAACCAAAAAGAAATGCTATAGATCAAAGACACTGTAACAGAAATGAGGAATGTCTTTGATGGGCTTACCAGTGGACTGGATAAGGTCGAGGACAGAATCTTTGAGTTGGATGCTGTCTCAGTAGAATCCTCCAAAATTAGAATCTCCAAAGAGAACCAAGACTGAAAGGAAAAAAGAAAAAGCAAACACACAAACACCACAGAACAATATCCAAAGACTGTGAGACAACTACAAAAGGTATAATATATATGTAATAGGAAAAGCAGAAGGAGGAAAAAAAAAAGAGAAAGGAACAAAAGAAAAATTGAAATAATAATGATTAAGAGTTTCTCCAAATCAGTGTCAGGCACCAAACCTCAGCTCCAGGAAGCCCAGGGAACACCAAGTGGTGTAAATGCCTGAAAAACTATCCCTTGGCACATTGTTTTCAAATTATAGAAAATCAAAGATAAAGAAAAACCCTGAAAAAAAATCCAGAGAGTGGAGGAATCACCTCACCTACAAAGGAACAAAGAATTACATCTGACTTTTCAGAAACCAGTTCTAAGGTACAAAGTATGTACTGACCATTAAGGAATACAAAAAAGTTGATGGCAAATATATGAAAAGATCTCAGATTATCTCCTTTTGTGAAACCCTGAAATTTTAATTAAAGCAGACTTTATTTTATCTCAGTGGCCAAAGATCCATATGCATCCATCTGATGCAGCACATTTGAACCAGTATCTCTTTCTCCTACTGTGGCCCTGGTGTGTTAGTCAGAAGTTTACGTGGTGAATTTATAATTGCACAATATTTCTCTCTGCCATTTCCTAAGAACTAATTATAAAGTGGCTGAAAAGGGTGCAGTTTTTTACAATCTGCCAACCAAAGATACTTCCTATAGGCTTAGAAAAAGCATTCTAGATTCTGTTCAGTAAACACTGAAACAAAAAAACACTTGTGGTTTGGTCATGCCACACTGTTCTTAAGGTGCTGAATCCACTGTCACCAATTGCCAGACTGAAACAAAGACCTTGGAAAGTAAGGCAGTGATTCGTTTCTAAAGCTTTGATCACGTGTCATCAGCCTGGGTAGTTTGGTGAAAGAAAAGATGCAAAATGCGGCATGTTCCGGGCAAGTCACTGACAGGAGTTGAGGTGGATGCTTTGGGGAAGGCTGCTCAGTGAGCTGTGACTTGTGAACTCAAGCATTTGTCCACACGCTTTTTGTTATGTGACTGTTTATCCTCTGTCTCTGAGGTTGATTTATGAAGTTTGACGTGGCGCTATATAAATGCAACACTATGCTACTTGGAAAACAAGAGAAAATGATATATTAAGTCACAGTGGCCCAATTGTTTTGAGATGGTAAGTCCCATGCCATAGAAAGACAAATGAAAACTCATTAGAAGTGAATATTGCTGTCCTTCATACTGGAAAACGGCCCCTTTGAGCAACTGCCAAGAAGATCTCTGTAGACTCTCGAAGTCTTGGTACCCTGTTCATAAGTATTCTCTGCTTATGCTGACAGTCTAATGCTGTATTCTATTTTATTTTCTGATGATTCAATCAATCCATCTCAAAATACAAAAGAGAGATTGAAACTGAACGTGGATGTTCACAAAGTTACACATGAAAATAATTGAGTGTTCAATTTAAAACATTCCCAATTATATCCACAGGCTAATTTATCCAACAGTGCAAATAACTCTTTAAACTGATTTAGTAATGGGCTGTAATAAGGGTTTTCATATCTGATATCAGAACTATGATTTTCTCTGTCTGTTAAAAAAAATGTGGCAAACATTCATTTTGGGTGCATATTCACCTGATAAAAATATAAGCACAAAATTCAGATAGAAAAAATGTAACATTCTCTCCATAATTAAATGAAAATTATTTTTTAAAATCTTATTCCAATAAGAGAACGAATTGTAATCACCATCAATTTAGTATCTGACCTGACCACTCTGTTTCCCAGGATTGTGTCTTTGGTCCTAGGGAGCTCAAGGAGTGGTACATGATGGGTAGAGGAGGGTTTCCAGCCTCCAGGCACATAGCATGTTGTCATCTGCTAAAATGTCCTCCTTCAGGTCTAAGTATTTTCACAAGGCCTGAAGCTAAACACAAGACCTCCAGCCTGGCTCCATTTGTTCTCTCAGCTACATCATTACACTATTCTGACACATGGGAAACATTTGCTATTTCCAAATCAATATGAGATCATGAGGTAACTGGCAAAACTAAGGGTCTCTGGCCTGGGTACACTGCATGTTCAGCGGCCAGAAAAAGTGGCCATCTTCAATTTTCCATGGATCAAATGAACAATGTAACAGATTTTCTCTGCTTTCCATTATCCCCAAGGTTATCTGAGATTTCCTCATTCACCCCACACTCTCAAACTTTGCCTTCGGCAAAGGTGGGAAGGGCATACGTTTATTGAAATTGCATCGACTGAGGTAAAACCACTCCTTGTGGGATAGAGACTTGAAATAGAAATCAAATTCCATTACAGAGAAAATAAAGTTGCATTTCCTGCAACCTAAGTTTATAGTCTGAAATTTCTATTTGTTATATCTAATTGTTCTCTGGATAGATGAAAAGTAGGTACCTTACATCTAACACCTTACTGTCTTCCAGCCATCATACTAAGCATTCTCAGTGCACTACATTATTCAGTCCTCACAACCAAAAAGAAGTAGCTGCTTCATAACCACTTATTATTATTCTATTTTACTAACAAGTATATTAAAGTCCTATAACATCACCCATTACTAAGATGAAGTTATACAGCAAGTAACTGATGGGGTCAGGATTTTAACACATATAAACTGGCATTGAGATCTATACTCTTATCCTTTATTTTAGAGATAAAGAGTTTTCAGTAGGGAGATTAGACATGCAAATAGATCAATTCACTTTATAATCCTACAAACATGTCATATGGTCAGAGGGCTCTAGGAGTATAGTAGACAAAGAGAAATAATTCTGCTATCGTGAGCTATTAATCTTTTTTCATATTTACCAACCACAATTTGAAACAATTGGAGCAGATATAACACAAAAGTAACTCGATAAAGTGGCTTTATAGTCCGTATGGTAGCTAGTCCACAAGAGCCCCCGCCAGTTACCCCAGCCTCTAAGTATTCATGCCCTTGTGTGGTTCTCCTCTACACACTATCTGAGCTGGTCCTCTGCAGCCATAAAATATAGTGGAAGTGACACGGCTTAAATTCCAAAGCTGAATCAGTAAAGGACTTATAATGACCTTTGTGGTTTTTTGGAAGTCTTGCTTTTGGGAACTTCTTTCCTGGAAAACAACCATCCTGGTATGAGAAGCCCACGCCATGCTGAGAAACTGTATATAGACGTCGTGTTTCACAATCCAAGTTGGGGACCAGTCAGTAGACAGCAGCAGCTCTTCCATGTGAGAGCCATCTTGGACACTCCAGCCCAGACGTCCACCAATGATCATAGCACTACCTGATGTGAAGTGGAACAGCTGAGGCCCGTCAATGTACCAAATCATGAAAAATAAAACAGTTGTTCTTTTAAGCCATTGAATTCTGGAGTGGGGGTGGGGAGGTAAGGTTGTTATTCAGAGATAAATGACCAGAATGGTTAGACAAACTGACTCTGTCTCTCTGTGTCCTTAAAAAAAATCACTGTACCTATATAAGTTTCTTTATTAGAAGTCTGTAAAATAGAGAAAATAATAGTAGTTGAATAAGAATAGACTGCAATAAGACACTATGTGAGTGTAATTTTTATAACTCTACAGCAAACTCTAAGCATATATGAACTACCTCCTGTTTTTTATTTTGCTTTTCTGATAAGGTGCCATATATAGAAAGATTAAATGACTTTTCCAAGACCAACAGCTACTAAGTAAGAGAACTGGCACTTAAATCCAATGGCTTCTATGACCACACTCTTTCTACTTCTTTAGGTGTCCAGTAATAACTTACCTTTGTAAATAGATTTTTTAAATTTCATGATGCCTTTCACATACAAAGCATTTCCTCATAGATAATGGAAAGGCATTTTCTCTGTCAAGGAACAGATAAATTTCATTTTGAAATGCATGCCTTTTGGCACATTACATTGATGGTCATTGAACGTAATCTTCTCTAAAGCAAAAGCAGAGTATCTCTTTGTCAGTGCACAGCAGTACTATTGACCACAATATTTGCAGTCAAAATTTTATATTGTTATTGCATATTTATATTATGCTCTCATGTATTAGTGTGTCCGTAGGGGCAAAGATTTATTTCTTGGCTTAGAATTACATGGCCAAATTATCACAGAGAGTCCTTAGAAAAAATCAGAAACTTACAGTGGTTTTGAAGAACATATTTATTTTATGTATTTAAAAACAACATGAAGCTATTATGTTAAAGTATAATTTTTCAAATACCACGGATGGAACTCTGCTTTTTGTTTTTCATTTTGGTGAATTTTACCCTTTTGTAATAGTTTAAGGAGCAACATGACCTTTTTGTGTATGTAGAGCTGACCACCAAGCTTGATGCCTTTGTGGTTTTTAGACCTAAAATCAACTATAACCATTATATTGAAAGTACAGGGTTCTATAGGCTCAAAGAGATCATTTTTTTCATTTAAATTCTAAGTCTGTAGACTCCTTTGTATCTTGGGTGAACTCTCGGTCTGTTATAATTTTTGGTTATTCTTAGGTATCAAAACTTCCTCCGATCACATTACCCAAATAAGCAGCCACAGTTTAGTTATCACAGCACCCACCAGGGTTCCGTAAGGAGCATCATGTGATGTGGTGTCTTCTTATTTCCCCAAACTTGAAACAGGCTGAGCGGGGGAAACTGCAGTGGCGGAGGTGGGCTAGTCAACGTCTTCTGTACTTTTTTTAGTTGATACCTCTTTTCCTTGGACTCCTGCCTCACTTGTGAGGCTGCTATTTCTGAGCCCTCATTTCATAGCTGTGAACAGCACAGAGGGGATGATACAAAGAACTAACGGAAGTCTTATTTTACTGGTACATATGTAACCTGGTACTTGTGCACGTTGCAAACAGTCAACTTAAAAGGTGACTTTTTCTCTCATAAATGTTTCGGGGGGGGGTGGTCGCAGGAATTTTCTTACTGGGAACATCCAACTGAAATTTCAGTGATGAGCTGGATTTTCTCGGGCTTCCCTTTTATTCCAAACTCAGTTCCCGACATCCTGCAATCTCTCTGAGGCACAACCCTTTCACTTGGAGCCCAGTGATTCCTCCCAGTGACTCTTTTGGACAAAGTCCTTTGAAGACGATTCCTGGCCGGTGCTCCACAAAGCGGCCCACTTCTGGTTCGTGGGTCTTACCTATGTCTACCAGGCACAGAATCAGCCCAGTGCACTGCCTTCCCCCGCTCTGCGCTGACAGCCCTTTGCAGTCCCCAGCCACTACCTTAGTCTGTTGGGTTTGGCCAGTTGCATTATTTTCAGCTCTTTCACCCCATCACCTTTCTCCAAAAAAGTCTCCAGGTAATAAATGTAAAATTTTTATGTGGCTTCTGAAGTTTCCTTTCCTTATATTTGAGGAGAATGCAAACTCTCTAAACACAACCCGCAGACCCCTCACATTCTTCATGGCAGCAGGGAGGCTCAGAGGGAAAATACATCTAAAAATTTATTTCGGCCTGGCCTCAATATTTTCAGATCTTCAAGCTCAAAGTTGTGTTAAGTGTCACAGAATCATTTTTTATGACACTCGATTGGAGGTCCAGGAGCAGTGGTCTAGCCCTGCACTTTGGATTGAAGGAATACTTGCCACTTCTTTAGTTCCCTAGCTACTGTGTCTTGGCCACAGCTGACAGAAGATGTTCACAGTGACATCCCGTGACATGAGCATTTGTTAAAATAGAACATAAATGATTCTTCCAATCCTTTTTCAAGAATGGTCACCAAAAGAGTAAGAAACATGTCAAATAGGGGTCTTACAGACTGAAAAACGCATCAAAATAAACACTGCAAAGTATTCATGATGGTAATAAATATTTATAAGCAAGATGGTTCATCGCAGTGTTAAAATTGAAAAGGTGAGAATCAACTAAATATATGACAGTATAGGAGTGGTTTAACATAATGTAATGTATCTGTACGTTTAAATGCTGTACTGCCTTTATCAGAGTTCAGGGGTAAAAATGGGTCTTACATTCGTATTATGGGAATAATAGATTTACTACAGGAATTAGACATAACAAATATGGGAAATGGAGGCAGTAAAGATCTGGAAGTTGGGAGAGGGAGACTCAGGGAAACATTCAATAACCTGTATATCTAAAGCAAGAGGCCAAGTAGCTTTGCACACCAGAGAAGGACTGTGCAAAGGGAACGTCCACAAAGCTCTGTTGAAACTGCCACCTCTGAAGAATCGGTCCCTGTGTTTAGCTATGTGAACCTGCTACAAGTTCACAGCCAAGCCTGTGATGATGGACTTGAGTCCACTATTGGTTAGCATGGCCAGCATTCAGGAAGATAAGCTAAATGTGAAACACAAGAGTAAGGAATAGCTGGGCACCTCCGTCTGTCACTTTGGCTGTTTGTGAAAATTTTTTGAGAGTAACGGTTTCTGATTTACTTCTGCCAAATCTCACGCACTTTCCTCCTTTGGGGAACTCTTCCCCAGAAGTGTCCTGGGAAAATAATTCTGGAAAAGAGTGTCCAGCCTTAGTCAACTTGATATAAAATGGCCCAGTACACTCTCTTTAAACTATCTGACTTCAAATACAACTCAACAATTTAAGGATGCATTTATAACTACTGATCAGTTTAACTTTTCCAGAGTTCATTGATTACCTGCTACGTGCTAATCACGGTGCTTGTGTGGTTCAGGTATGTGTAAATATGGATTCTACCCTCACAGGACATATAATCTGGTAGAGGCAAGGAATGCAAGTAAAGATGAAATCCCAGTGTAAAAAGCACAGTGATAAGAGAAACAGAAGGAGATCTCAGAGGATACAAAAACTGCATCTAATTCAGACATGGGGGTCAGAGAATGCTTTCCAGGTGCAGTGACCTTTAAACTTGGAACTGAGGAATGCAAAAATCAGAAGTGTTTCTGGGAGTGTATGTGTGTACACGAGGGGACTATTTCAGAGACAGGGCGTGGAACAAATGACAGAGTGAGTGTTTCACAAAAAATAAATATTTTAACAATTGCAGATAATCTGTAGCAGATGCTGTAATGTCCCACTTCGTGCATCTATCTCTGTCTGCCTGAAGGCTTCCTGCCTGTGGGAGCATGTTCATCCGAGGGCCATATCACGACTTCCGTTAACCCAGGCTAATTGGTCCTCGTAGGCCCCTTCTTCTGTAAAAAGTATTAAACATTATACTTTATGACTGTGCTGATATAAAGACAAGTATAATTTGCACTGTCTTGTATCTATTTTTTTCTTAGAAGTTTAAAAGACATTAAAACTTCTTTGAAGACCTCTAAAATTATTACGGGTTATAGGCACTGCTTAATGTTTAAGGCAGCCCTGGTGTGGCCCACACTCAGGCCAGGCCAGAATTGGCAGGGAGTTGCTACCAAGAAGCTTTCTTGGTGTCATCTGAAACCTGCCTCCATATGCAAAGGGCAAGGAGAGACCAAAGAAAGAGGCAGAACACTCCAGGTGTCAGTGGGAGGTTTAAAAAGCAAGGGAACTTACCAGGCTTGCCTTGGGAGGCCACAAGCCACATAGATCTCTGCACCTGGTGGCCAAATCTTAACAGTTCATACAGAGGCCTTAACTGGCTTCAGTCTCATGTACCATCCAGATGATCTCAACACCACAGTGCTATCTCAAGGCTGTATTCTTGGGGCAGTTTCTGGGAACAAGGAAGGCAAGTGAAATACACATTCTAAGGACAGGAGAGGGGGCAGGGAACCTACGATTGCCCAAGTCCAGATCATGAGTCACCCAATGGTCATATCTTCTCAGTGACCTCCCCCAGCACCCCAACCTTCATAACTGACTCTTCGGATCTCACACGCACCCCTCTTCTGCAACGTGCCATGAGCGGTCAGTAAGGGATTTCACTAACGTGGAGGTGGCTGGTTTGGCAACTATCCGGCTGCATCTGAGACAGATGGCACCTCAATAATACAGATGTATGCAAGAGGAAGTACAGCCTACGGCAATCATGTATAAACAGTTACAAGTTTTTCCACCAACGTCCCAAAATATAAAACTTTGATATACTAAGTGCCCCAGGCTAGGGATCGGATCACTCAGGGCATTCACTTGCATCTTCTTGTTATTTAATAAAACCAACACATTAACAGACTCACCAGGTACTAACATACAGCATTCTGTTTGGATAATGGCACAGGTGCCTCTCTGTGATGCAGTAATGATATCTAAGGCCACCCTATTTTGGAGGACAGCTTTTCTCATTAGAGATATTTCTGTGTTCAGTGAGGGTAAAATTTGTTGGGTCTCACTTGTGGAGCTTGCTGGGTGAATTTAGCAAAGGCTATAATGTCATCTAGGCCAATAGAGGGAACAAAGATGTCAGTTAACTGATTGTACCAGTGGGAGACAGAAGGTGCCCACCTGGCACTGAGAAGGGGGAGACTGGAGCTGTAGGAAGTTCACCTGCTGGTATATACAATGCGTGTGGTACAGGGGAGGCAGTGCGCTCAAGCGTGAAGAGGTGGGCTGGAGGCAGGACACGTCAGACCAGAACTGCTTCTTCCCCTCTTTCAGTGACGCATGTTCCATTCCGGGTAGGATGCATTTCAGCAGGTCCAGCTTGCAGCAGGATAATGGAATCCCAGTGGAGATTGAGGAGTTCCTCCTTACCCAGCAATGCGAAATAACTCACCCATCTCAGAGGGACATCCCAATGCGAATTCCAGTAGCTAACTCCTCTCCTATTTGTGATGTGTTCCCAGCAGCACAGCACACTGATACATGGTGAAAGCTGGAACAATGGCCATTTCCTGCGACTTCCATACCTTTATGGTATTGGGCACCTCAGCAGAGATCCCCTTATGGGGCGACAGGCCCTATTAGTTGGTCATTCAAGTGTATTAAAGCCTGAGACAAAATTTAAGTCCCCCTGGCCAATCTGGATTTACCTTTAGTAATTATTTAACCTGCTGCTTTAATATTTCATTTTCTCCTTTCTACCACCCTTGCTGCTTGTGGGTTATAGGGGAAAAGCAACTTTAATTCAATGTCATGTTCTTTTGCTCTTACACATCATGACCTTTGAAATGCGACACCCCCAACTGCTATCTGTTCAATGAGGGCATCCATACATGGTACTCAGCTTCTCTAGCCCTCTCATAATGGCAACCTGGTTTGCACAGTGACAGGAAAAAGCTTGGGTAAAACCAAACTCAACGTTCACACAAACCAAGGCATATTTAGAACCCTCATTCACAGGGAGGGGACCGATATAATAAACTGGTCACTCTCTCACCCGTTGGGAACTCTGGTGGGTGGCCCTCAGCTCCTTTGGCGGTTGCCTTGGATGCTGTTTAGAACACGCAGGACATGCTGTTACTGTATTAGCCAAGTCATAGTATTTCAGGGGTAATCTGACATCCTTGGCAACATGCCATCTCAGCTGAGTACTCCAGTGGTCACTCTTTCTATGCACCAAACCTGCTGTATCTACTGAAGGGTCATTTGCAAGGGCTGATATCTGAGCTAGGACATCAGCTTCCTGACTGCCAGGGAGTGTCAATGCTTTATGAACCAGACCACGAAAAACAGTGAGGACTGCCTCAGGCTTTTGCTGGTGAACCCAATGTCTTTCCATATGTCCTGACCCCACAGGGCTTATTCATGGCCATCCATCCCTCAGCCTCCCATTGTCCAAGCCATAGGGTTAATCTCTTTAGAACAGCCCAATTGTTAGTGCAAAGCATTAAAGACCAGGGCCCATGCATGATCACCTACCAAAGTGCTTTGACTTCAGCCCATTGACTGCTGCAGTTTTTTACTTTCTGAGAGGCTTCACTTGGAGGAGTGTAGTGCACTGCCAGAGATTGTAGCTTTATGGGGGTTTATTGGGTTTCTGTCCCCTTCCAGGGCTGGGACTAAAATCCTAGGGGCACTCTTCCCTCCTGTTGTCTCTGCCATAGTTCTTGACCCATATTTCTGGAAGCACAGATACATCTGACTCAAATGGTAGCTGTGCTTGGGAGATGTCCAGAGCTTTAATCTGCTTCACTAGCATTTTCCCCCCCTTTTTAAAGGTGGCTTACTGCTCTGATCTCCAGTCCCACCCATGCCCTTTCTTTACTGGGGGCATAAGGAATGGAATTACTGTGCTAAATGGAGAACAAAAGTCCTCTAAAACCCCCAAATCCCTACAAAGTCTTGCATCCCCCTTTACATTCTTAGGGGTTAGATAGGTTTGCATCTTATGAAACACAGGTTCCAGGACAACACACGTCTTACCTGCCAATGACTCCCCAGAATTTACAGCAGTACCTGGGCCTTGAATTCTCTCTGGGTTTACAACCCATCTTATTCCTCGAAGGTGTTCTGGCAAAGCCTTGCATAGGGTCCTGAACAGAGCAAACTTCACATGTTAACATTATATCATCAATGTAATGGGCCCATTCTACTGATGTGGGGAAGGAGAACAGGGACAGGTCTCAGGCTACCATCTCATGACATGTTGTGGAATTGTGCAAATAGCCTTGGAGAAGCACTTGAAAGATTCATTATTGTCCCTTCCACATGTAGGAAAATTGATCTTAGTTATCAGAAACTCCTAATTGTCAAAGTCTTTTCCATGATTTTCCTTGAAGATGGGGCAATTTTGCAAGAACACTTTTTGCCAAAGCATCAGAGTAAAACAGTATCTATCTGCAAATGACAAAAGACTTAAAATGGCCATTGTTAAAGGCCTGATGAGAGTTTATTATAATGCAATCGAAAGAGAATTTGGCTACTTCTGTGACATACATTTTAAAAGTATAACTAAGAACATTTTATCAAGACATGTATTTTTAGGAATTTCACACAAATGCACTCTAAAGAAAGTTTAGCACCACTTCTTATTTGACAATGAAATTTAACATATAGAAAAAGTTACAGGGTTGTAAAGAAACTTAGCTCTTTTAATGGAGAAGACTCAGTTTTCTTAAATAAAGACCTGATAAAGATGAAACACAGAACCTTTGTTTTTAGGCAGATTACATCAAAGATAAAGAAAACTTTTGTTCACAATTTCTTTTTAAGAGCAGACCAATAATCTATGAAAACTTTGCCCTTTTTACAGAGAGAAAATCAAATTCTAATATTGTACCAGTGTACTTTTGATATTGAATCTCATTTTCTTTTTTTTCCTTTTTAATTTCAAAAATTTTCAGAAAATTCCTTTCTCAATATTGTTTATTCACAAACCTTACTTGTCCTGTTTTTTTCCTAAAATCCTGGAACAATTATTTTACTTTAAGAAATATTAATTTTTCTTTCTTTACCAAAAACCAAGCAACCAACCAAAGAAACAAAAATACATGTTCTTCATAACTTTTCTTATTACAAAAATTATATTTTACCTACTTTCATATATAGTCATTTTTTTCAGCTTTATTATATCTAGTAGTTTTGTAAAACCCTTCACTTTCTTACAAATCAATGTTAGTAATACCCTGAAAGTAGAAAAGCATCATATATATATGTGTATATATATATATAAGCAGGTATAGATAAATACAAATAGAAACCCTATAGCTTTTATTCTAGAACTTTAGACATTAATCAGCTATTCGCATGGCTAAAGCTTTTTACTGGTATTTGTGATTTCATGGAAGCTATGGACCAGACTTCTGGGTAAGGGAACTTCTATAGCAGTCTGTATTTTGAAAAGCCTCTCCCCACCTTTTTTTTTTTTAGACTCTGTGGCAGTGTTTTGATTATCTCCTGGGGTGTGTAAATTTCAAAGACAGGTTAAGATTTACAACTTTGAGACAGATAAAGAATATAAGTTTTCTCCTAGGTGTTTTGAAGTTATTGCTATTTAAAATTTTCTTTTGAATTAGGGGTGGGACTGCTAGGGGCATTTTCTGTTTCCTCAGCAATCACAACATCCTCTTCATCCTCATCCCTTTCCAGGAGATTGCTCCTCTTAGCATCCTAATCAAATTTCATCACAAATGCCTGGATCATAAGCCACAGCATTTTGTGCCCTCCTAGCTTTGCAAAACAGCACGCTAAAGCCTCTAATTTATAATCCTGCCCTCCCACCTTGTCTGCTAGCCCAGAAGCTGGCAGAGTAGTGGACAACTGCACACCCTTCTCTAATCTCAAGCTTCTTAACTTTCTAACTTGAGTTTCAGCCTCTAGTTGGGAGTATGTCCAGTAGAGCTGCCCACAGTAGAGGCCAGCTCACTGCAGCAATCATTTGATTCACTTCTTTGTCACCGTGTGTTATTCACAGTTCCTCAAACAGATGTGTTAGAGCAGCCAGCATTTTCAAGGCATCTCTATACTCACACAGAAGTCCACAAGCATCTAATATAAGAACCACCCTTCCCTACATAGAGGTCAATGGCCGACTTAGGAGTTCCCCTAAGGATGCCTCTTTCCCATAACTCATTTGGTCTCTTGGCTTGCTCGCCAATTGTTGCTTTGCAACCCTTTCAGCTTTCTGGGTATAATCTGAAACCAGTCCCCATACTCAGAAAGCAAGGAAAGACCGGGAAAAAAAAAAAAAAAAGGCATATCACTGTAAATGGTAGGTGGCAGATTTAATTAGCAAAGAAACACATGAGGCTTGCCTTGGGTGGCCACAAGATGAGTAGATCTCTGCTACCCCCTGCCAAATCATAAAAATGTATGTATGGAACTTAACTGGGTTCTGTCATGCATACCATCCAGACAGGCTCAACATCATTTTTCCATCTGAAGGTTGTATCCTTGAGGAAGCTTCTGCAAGTAGGGGAGAAGAGTGCAATGCACATTCCAAGGACAGGGAAAAGGCTGGGAAGCTTCCAATTGTCCAGAACTAGCCCAGGGGTCAACTCATGGTCATGTCTTCTTGATGACCTCCCCTGACAGAGCTCTATAAGCAGTTCACAAAAGTAAGATGGGAGATGGTGAATAAATACCCCAGCTGCTCCCCACTCAGGTAAGAACACATTGAGTGTATATTACACAGTCACCCAAAGGCCCTGGTCAGTTGCTCGTGATAGTGACCTACACAACTGAACTGGCTTCTTGGGATCACCTCACACATAGACCATTTACATTCAACTTATTTTCTCAAGATCTTTTATTTTTTTTCTGGAAGAATCCAGATAAGAAAAATAATGGCACATTTGAGGAAATAAAAGATGCCCTGTGTATTTAGGATATGAAGTAGAGGGAAAATATTGGACAAAATTATGCTGGCAAAAGCAGGGCAAGATCCGAAATGTCTTACAACCACTTTAAAATGTTTGGATTTTGTCCTCAGGACAAGAGAAAATCATGTGAAGCTTTTATAAAAGAGATTAGCCTGATAGAAATGTTTGAAGAAGAAAATACTCACTGTAAGGTGGTATAATTGAGAACACTCAAACCAGAAGGAGTGAATCAAGTTTGAAAGTTGTGGAATTAATCCAGACAGAAAAGGTGACCTAGCCTCAGTTCATTACAATAAGCTTGAGAGGAATTAAATAAAGATCGGGAAGTGTTTGAGAAGATAGAGATGACATGATTTGATAACAGGTAAGGAGGATAGAAAAAGAAGGGTACATAAGGCTGGCACTAAAATCTCCAACTTTTTAATCAGAAAGTAGAGGCGAGGAGGGCAAGGAATACATTATTGCAATAGTGTAATTCCAATTTCATATATATTTGCTTATTTGTTTGTTTATGCTTTTCTTATTTTTTCCATTTTTATACAGGTTTATAACTATAAAATTTTCAATTAGAGTTTATTTTGTTTGTTTTTTCATTTTTGATTTGTTTTGTTTTGTTTTGTTTTAGATAAACCTGCATAGAATAGTAAAGAAAGCCTAATGTTAATTGAAATGAGGTCATTTAAGGTGGAGAGTTTTGTCTGAGGAAAATTAACAATCCATTCCCAGAAATGACTCATTTATTTTGGCCTCCTGTTTATCAAATATAATGTGTAATTTGTAATATCAAATTCACTTTTTTACTGTTTTGAACTATATTCTAAAATCTGATTCCAAATTATTCATTGAGACCTAAACATTTTCTTTCAGTGTTCATCTTTAGTTATACAGCCACTTTTCAAATAGAACTATGGAAACTTATGTGATGGAGACTAGTAATGATTGAGCTAATTTGATCATGGATGATGACTAATTTGATTCCTGTGCTCAAAACAGAGCAATCTATGGTCTTTTAACTTTATGGATAAATCCTATCTACAATGGACTAGTTAACCAAATAATGATACATATTCACTGTTTGAGTCATTCCTTGGGAATTTGCCATTTCATTTATTGAGTTGAAATTCAATATTTTAAAGTATATCTTAAGAAAATAATAAACTAAGCTTAGATGTTGATAACAAATTAATTAAATTGTTAATGTTCTTAATAAATAAGACCTTACAAATCAGTAGCATACATACACACACACAATGGCAACAGCAGTAACAACTAACTTGATTTAAAAATGCACATGGGTAAATCATTTGCAAAAGATTAGGTATAAACCGCCGATAAACATGGCACAATATAAATCTCAGCAGTGAAAATATACTGTACATTAAAAACAATTTAAAATAACCACTTTTCTTCAATCAGTCAAAAAAACATTTTTTAGAAAGATAGTGCCCAATTAAGTTATTCACGTAGTTTAATAATGTTTTTCCATTCCACTGTTTTTAGTATATACTCTCTGAAAGCAATTTGGCAATACATGTCAATAAGCTTACACACACATACCTTTGAGACTCTAGGATTTCTAAGAAAATACTCATAAATCTGTTAAACTATTCATATAAAAGAATACTCAGAATTACTTTACAGTAAAAAAAGAACAAACAAACCCAGAAACAACCTAATATCCAATAATACTTGATTGATTAAAACTTACTGGTATATACATATAATACAATGCCATTAATATTTTTAAAGAGTATTTGACCATATAAAAGATTCTGTAAAATAGTTTTATATTTTAGGCACATTACTTTGATTTATGTAATATTAAAGTAAATATGATCTAAATTATGTATCTAAATTATGGGAGTGGAGAGAGAACCAGGACTCCTGTAGCACATAGATGCATTCTGATTACAGTGACCTTCTCTATATAATTAACTGCCAGATGCCCACATTTAGTTACCAGTTTTAGTGTACCCTTGTGCTTTCCTTTACAAGGTATAAGCTGACTAACTCATGGGAAGTGCCAGTTTGCAGAGTACTGAGTGATCTTTATGCAGAACTCATGCGTAACAAGAGTACCAAGAAAGTCTAACATATTTAATATTGTAGATTTTTCTAAGGGAATCTCAGCCAAATGTATTGCAAATTTGTCTTTCCTCCACCCAATGCCACTAGAACATTTCTACTCATAAATCCTGAAATTAGTCAATAGAAATGATCACTAAGTGCTTTACAGCTCCTGATCTGTTAGTACCACTTGATATTCCTGACAGCTTATCTGACATCGTTCGAAAGGGGTAGTTCATTTAGAAGGACAGATGTACAAGTAATACCTGCCATCTATTTTGTGTAACTATAATTCTCTGGCAGTCTTAAACCCTTGTTGATACACTGTTTCACCCTGTTTTTTGTTTATCACTTTGCTTATGTTCAAGGAATAGAATCAATTCCATAAACTTACATCATTGGTATGAGAAAAAAATATACCTCCTTACAAAGATACTCAAAGCTCTGAAATAGTTTTTATTAACTGGGATTTTATTAATTATTTTAAATTCCAACAATTACTTTCCTTTCCAAGTTCCCCAAAGTCTTTTACATATTAAACAACTTCCCAATAGTCAAGGGAAGAAAAAGTGGCAGAATCTGCCCATTTACTCATTCATTCATCCAACAGATATTTATGGATTACTTTCCATGATCTACCCCAGTGATAAAAGGTATATGCCTTCATGTAGTTGGATAACTAAAGGGAAAACCAACATTTCAATAATTATTAAAGTATGAATTAATTACTATTAATATATAATCATAATTATGCTGATAACAGTTATTTTTCAATAATTAATTCAAAATTAACTGATATGTTAGTAATATTATCTGTAAGCATCTGTTCTGTGACTGCACAGACAAATACACACTTCGCTTTATCTTTCTATTTAAGACACAAAGAAAATGAATTGTGTTAATGCTTTCTAAAAGGATTTTTTTTTAATCTTTTTTTGTGTGTTTGTGGGGCAGGCAATTAGGTTTATTTATTTGTTTATTTATTTAATGGAGATACTGGGGATTGAACCCAGGACCTCGTGCATGCTGAGCATATACTCTACCACTGAGCTATACCCTCCCCCAAAAGGGTTCTCAGTAGAACCAAATCATTCCAACTTTTCGGGTTCAGTTTAATCAAATCCTGACTGCTTTTAAAGGAAAGTTCAGCACAAATACTGTGAGCCCCGTGACTCTCTGACTTTTCATCCTGAAGTGTTTCTCTTTATCAAAACAGCAATGGCACTTCATTTGAAACTTTCTCTTAAGGAGTATAAGCTTTTTTTCTTTTTAAGATACCTGCTTCTATTCCATTTACTAGAGGGTAAGGTTTTAAGATTTTAGGCCATAATGTTTAAATTATAATGTTCAATCTTTTGCCATAATATGTACCCAGCAAATATTGTTGAATTAACAGATGCATAAAATTAAGATGAGCTTCCGTGTGTGTGTGTGTATGTGTAAGAGAGAGACAGAGGCAGGAATTTTATACTGACCCAGAAACATCTGTTTCTAACAAGTCTCTAATTCAATATAGCTACTAATAGAACAGACTTCCTGAAATAAGACTCTTTCCTCCGACTCTGATATTTGTCACTCTGAATGTCAGTTTTCTCTAGCTCTGTTTTCATGAGTCTTCAGGGGTTTTTTTTGTTTTGTTTTGTTTTGTTTTAATAGAGTAATGCTGTCTCCTACCCTGGAGACAAGGGATTTACTAGCAACCTGAACTCTGGAATATGTCATTCAGAGACCACAGTATTACTAGGGCCCTAGGCAAAGCACATTCAGAGCATCAAGGGAGAAAAGTCTTGCTCTTTTCTCACCTAGGGTCATCATGATATAGCTCAAAGAACTTGTACTTTCGCATTGATATAAGAAAGGTAAAGAAGACAATATTGGAGCAACTCTTGAGGATGTGTAAGATTTAGTAAGGTGAATAAAAGTAAGAAATATATTCGAAGCAGGGTCAATATTGCATGCAAAAATAAAGAAATGAGAAAAACTCTAATGATTACAAAAAATAAAACCCCTACAATTATTCAGAATTGTTAGAATTTAAAGTGCAATGGAGGTAGTGGTAGAAGTTGATTTTGGAGAGAAACAAATGGATCAAGTCATGAAGAGCCATCTATAGCCCAGTAAAAAACTTGGACTTTATTCTGTTAATGACGTGGAGGCACTGAGGGTTTGGGAACATGAAATATCACTCTGGCTATATCACAATATAGATGTGAAGTCAATTAAGAGACTAGAACAATCGATAAGGCATCTCATATGAATGTAGAAGTTACTCAAGATACTCAGATATTATGATAGAAAGAGACTGTGGTCACACATCAAGACAATAAATAAGGAAAGTGACTGTGAAGTCAGAGGGTGTCGGCAACAAAGAAGGGGAGAGGATGATTTCAAAAGATGTCATAAAGCTTAAAAAATAAGATTACTTGTTTGTGCGTTTGTTTTGAAGAATGTGGGTCTGTAATGGTCTGACAGCATCCGTGAGGAATGAGAAGTTTGGCAAATACCGGCTGTACCCCTGACAGATGGAACTCCTCTGGTCAAAGACAAGGAGTGTTTGAAATGAACAGTGATTGAAGATTTGGGGAAAGGAAAGTGGAGTTTGTACTTATTTAAAAGTTAAAATAGGCAGCATTTAGGTTTATCTGGCTGTGGGCAATAGAGCAGAAGGGGAAGTTGAAGGCACGTCCTCAGTTATGGGCTCAGTTTGAATGACTATTTGCACCATCGTGGGGCTGCAAAATTAAGAGGATAAACTGACCTGGTTTTGGATGCTAGCCTCATCTCCCACTACCTGAGTTCTCTAGGATACATTGCTTAGCCTATTTGAAACAATTTTCTTGTCTGCAGACTGAAAATACTATTACTTACTTAACCTGGTTGTGTATTAAATAACAGTATATCCATAAAACATCTACCATAGATACTAACGGCATTAGACACTGTAAACATTAGTTCTTATCCATTTTCTACCCTTACCTTTCCTCAACCCGCTTAGAGACAGTATGGCTTAATAGATAAGAGTTTGGACTTTGAATTAGACAAAATTAGCTCAAATCCTGGCTCTACTAGGCATGATTTGATAATAGTGAGTTACTTAATCTTTCTAAACTTCAATATCCTAATCTGTAATATGGGAATAGAAATACCAACATTTCAGTGTTGTCCTAGAGATTAAATGAGATAATATATGTCATATTGTACTTATTCTCAATAAAAAATCCTTATTTCTAGATTGCTCTGAGAGGACATTTTTAGAGGGTCCCCATATTGGACCCAAGGCTTCTCTCTTTGATGTCTGCATTATAGTTTGTGCCTACCTGCGAGTAGACATATTTAGTTCACAGAGCAGTGAATTTCAAGCGCTGATGACTTGGACCATGTAGATCTCCACTCATGATGCATAATGCAAGGGAAATAACATTCCACTGGAATTGTGATTATTAGCTTTTGGCTTAAACCTCAGAACTGAGAGCAGTTAGTCTCAAAACCATGTTCCTGCCTGTGATTGAAGCATAATGTGCCAGCCTGGAGCACACCCGCAGTCCATGTGACCACTGGTTCACACACAGTTTGCACTATAAAAAGTATTCTGTTTGCTTCAAGTTCTGAGTAACACTTTCAAGTTTTTGGAAAGCCTGATTAGCTAAAACAAGTCTGGCTGAAATGGAATATGGCAGGGTTGCACAAGTTCTGTCAGGATCTATTTTTTTTTAAGATTGTGGGAAAAAACTGCCAAATCTGGTCCATCTGTTCACATATGAGTTCCTCAATATTAATAGGCTGGGCGGCTGGGAGATTTATTTAATTAATCGCCATGACTAGTGCATCAGGTGCAACAATTATCTTTACTCTTATCACAGCAGTGCTGCTGTTTAACATGAGCTCAGTTTGTGTTCAGAACATGATTTTAACTGCTGTTGGTACCCTGGCAAATAAACAGTATCATAATGTTAGCATTCACAGGGAAGCAAGCAAATCAATAAGAGAGAAAATCAGAAATAGTCTGAGTAAGAACAGACTGAACCAACAAACATTTACGACAGTCTTGGTCCTGGAGTCATTTCTGTAGCATTGGATTTGCATAGACTGTGTTAGTGCCTGGAAGTTGTATGTAGAGACAAATAAGGTCAGTGAGAGTAAATAGTCATGGGTCCCAAACATCTCTACACTTTCCTATCTGTCTTGACATATGGATAAAATATTTAACTTTTTTTGTAAAAAGAGGATAAAAACTACTAAAAAAGGCCATTGAATATGGACATATAATGTGCCTAGCACATAGTATATACTCAACAGGTATTTGCTGAATTGTCAAATAAAATGGTGTATATTTATATATGCCTTCCCTGCACAGTTCTTCATAGATGGAATCAAAACTATATTCATATAGTTTGTATCTAGAAATAAAACATTTCTTTTCTAGATAGATAATAAGAAAATAGATAAATAGTTAAAAGAGAGAAACAGACTGAAAAAGCAGATCTTTCTTCAAAGTAGCTCCTTATTACTGTTATTAAAAATTCCACCAATAAAAATTGTTTCACTTGAGTTTTGAAATCATTTTGGCAATTGTATGTGCATCAAGAGAAAGGGAACTAGCATTCTTTGAATTTCCACTTGTATGTCACATACTGATTTGGGCACACTAGCTGACTTTTTTCACTTAAAATCTAAAACTTTTTATGAAGCAGTTATTGTTACACTATTTTATAGATTTTAAAATGAGACTAAAATTTACTGTCTTTCTCAGGGTCATACAGATATGCCACTATGTTGGGAGAACCTAAAGTAGAAATCAGAACTGACTCTAAACATACATCTGCCTTCTTACTCTGTTGTGCTATCCCATAATGAAAACAAAATCAATTTGAAACTGTGGGCCTTCATTTTCAGTGGACACTTGGAAAGCATTAACACATGAAGAAAAGTTAAAAATAAATGACTTCTAGAAGAATGGATTATGGAGAGGAAAAACACTTTACAAATTTTCCTTTGGGTTTAATAGTTTCCTTGTCACAATTTTTTCACTACTTTTCTTAACTGGAACTTTTTAAAAAGTTTCAGTGGGCACTGTTTGGTTTATATTCTCACTCTGCTTCTTAGGTGTAATGGTTAATTTTTTTGTGTCAGTGTGGCTGGGCCACAGCACCTAGACGCCACTGAAAAGGTATCTTTTAGACGAGATTGATACTGAAATTGGTAGACTTTGATTAGAGCAAAGTACCCTCCCTATTGTGGGTGGACTTCATCCAGTCGGTTGAAGGCCTTAAGAGAAAATGACTGCAGCCCCACCAAGGAAGGGTGAATTCTGACTCCAGACTGCGCCGGGCTCGAACTGTAACTTCAGCTCTTCCCGGAGTCTCCCGTCCCTCAGTCTGCCCCCAAGGTTTTGGACTTGCCAGACCCCACAACTGTGTGAGCAGTTGTATGACACATATTGTATATATACTCACATCCTACTGGTTCTGTTTCCCTGGAGAACCGTGAATAATACACTAGCTACACATCTTTGGGCAAGTTATTAAACCATCATTTGTCTCAGTTCATTCACCTATTAAATGGAATAATCCTATGGATTTGATTGGTATTAAATAAGCTTATATATCGTTAGCATATCTAGAACAGAGGAAGGCACATATTAAATTTGCTGTTATTTCAAAACATTTGGGACATGCTTCCTGTTCCCCACTACCTGTTCAGCAATTTCCTCCAGAGAAATCCTATCATATTAAGTGAGTCATTTTTGAGTCATTTTTTTTCCTGAAGATATGGATCTTGGAATCTGAGGTCTTTGGTGCTAAATAAGGACACATAAATTGAATTTATTTGTTCGCATATCCAAATCCGCTGAAGCACTGTTTTATTTGTTCCCCTTCCTGAGATGTTCTATATGCCGAGTGGGCATTTGTACACTGGTATGTGGGTGAGGGCATGGACAAAGGGGAGTTCTCTGAGGCCCGAGAGGACCTGCCACCTTTGAAAATGATTATGAAGAAGTGGGCACAGAGTATATGGAGAGCAAAGATGAGAGTGCGGGGTTTTAGGGGGTCCTGGCACCTGTAACACCTGGTGTTTCTCCCCAGTCCTTTATCTCTCATTCCACTGTTTCCCTCACCCCCATAAATACAATCTATGTTGCAAGTGAAAAACAAACAAAAAACAAACAACTCATCGAGTTACTGACTTTCAACTCAAACAAATTCTTGAAAACTTGAAGTTTCTTATTTTTCCTGAGCTGTGCACAGGGTCACAGGACAGGATAATTAGCTTATTAAAATTAGATGCACAGACTGGTTTTATTTCCAGATGAAAAAGTATGGCCCAGTGCAAAGCACTTTGAAGTAAATAATGGTTTACTAGAGCTCTTAATGAAGAGTGTAAGTTCCCTGAGTCAATTTTCTAACGCTTCTGAAAATCCATTAAGTATCAAGAAGTGAAAAAAAAAAGTCTTGAGTTGTATTTAGCCCCAAGTGAGTTATACTATCTACTTCTTTTAAAATAAGAAAATTAATTGTACCATGGTTAAACAGTCCTTTATTGCTTTCATTCAAATCATACTTTTAAAATCATCTATTGACATGATTCTTTGCCTGGTGCCTTGCTGAACTTTTCTCCTAGAAATTTGGATATATAAAAAAATAGTTTTTGGCCAAACTTTTCCACTTTTTTTTAACCTGTACTAAAGTTATATGAGTTCAAAAAATGTTAATGTATAAATTAGTTTTGTATACATTTAATTTTTAATGAAAATTGTATGTATTTCAGATGTATAACATAATGGTTTGATACACAAATACAGTCAAATGATTATATAGTCAAGCAAAGTAATATATTATTGTCCTGCATAGTTACCATTTTATGTGTGTGATGTGAGCACCTGAAATCTGCTCTCTTCTCATATTTCCAGTATTCAATACAGTATTATTTACCATATTATGATGCTGTGCGTTAGATTTCTAGCTTTTACTTTGTACATAATGGCAACTTTATACCCATTGACTAACATCTCCCCACTTCCCCCACAACCCCGGCCACTGGTAACTACTATTCTACTGTTTCTATTAGTTCAAGTTTCTTTTTTAGATTCCACGTATCAGTGGGATAACGCAGTATTTGTCTTTCTGTGCCTGGTTTGTTTCGCTTAGCATAATGTCCTCCAGGTTCATCTGTGTTCCTGCAAATGACGGGATTTCCTTCTTGTTTAAGGCTGAATGAAATTCCATTGTATATAATGTATTCATCTTTATCCATCCACCCATTGGCGGACACTTAGTTGCTCCCATATCTTGGCAATTGTGAATGATGCTGCAGTGAACATGGGAAGGCAGATGTCTCTTTAACATGCTTATTTTATTTTCTTTAGATATATAACCGGAAGTGTAATTGCTGGATCATATGTTAGTTCTGTTATTAATTATTTGAGGGAACTCCATGCTCTTTTCCATTATGTCTTTGTTTACATTCTTGCCAACAGTATACAAGGGTTCCTTTTTCTTTATACCTTTGCCAACACTTGTTGTCTTTTGTCTTTTTGATAATAAGCATTCTAACAGGTGTGAGGTGAGATCACATTGGTTTGATTTGCATTTCCCTGATAATTAATGTCTGTATGTCCCTTCTTTTCTGTAATATTTACTTTTAACATTTTAGTACTCTAATTTTGAGTGCATAAATATTCACAAGTGTTATATTTCCTTGATGAATTGACCTTCTGTCTTTGCATAGTGACCTTTGTCTCTTGTGATAGTTTTTAACTTAAAGCCTATTCTGTCTGAGTACAGCCACCCTGTTCTTTTTTGGTTCCCATTAGTATTAAATATCTTTTTCCATACCTTCATTACAGTGTGTTTCCTTAAAGCTAAAGTGAGGCTCTTTTAGGCTGCATGTTGTTGAACTTTGTTTTTTTAATCCATCCAGCCAGTTTGTGTGTTTTGTTGTTTTCTATTTTGTAGTTCCTTTGTTTCTATTTTCTTCCCTTGCTATCTTCCTTTTATTTCATAGTTAAATGTGATTTAAATACCATTACAGTATTAGAGTATTCTGAATTTGACTATATTCTTTCCTAATTAGTGAGTTTTATACTTTTATAAGTTTTCACATTGTTAGTTAGGATCTTTTTATTTCAACTTGAAGAATTCCCATTAGTATTTCTTCTAAGGCAGGTCTGGTATGATGAACTCCCACAGCGTTTGTTTGTCTGGGAAATTTTTCATATCTCCTCCATTTCTAAACATCAGGTATAGAAAACTATATTTGCCAGGTATAGTACCCTTGATTGGCTGATTTTTTTTTCTTTCAGAACTGTAATATATCACACTGATCTCTCCTGACCTGTGAGCTTTCTCTTGACAAATCTGCTGTGTTTTTAATGGAGGTCCCTTTATATCTGAAAAGTTGATTTTCTTTTGCTATTTTCAAAATTTTCTGTCTTTGGCTTTTGAGAATTTATTAAAATGTATCTCTTTTAAGCTTTCTTTACATTTAGTGTATTTGAAATTCTTTAGGCTTCTTAGATCTGGTTGTTCACACCCCTCTCCAGATTAGGAAAGTTTCTTTATTTCTTTAAGTATGGTTCCTGCTCCTTTCTCTTTCTCTTTTCCTTCTAGGACTACTACAATGCATATATTGTTTGGTTTAGTAGTATCCTGTAAGTTTTGTTGACTTTCTTCACTCTACTTCCCTCTTTTCCTTTGTGTCCTCTAACTGGGTGATATCAAATGACATATTCAAGCTCACTGATTCTTCTGCTCTACTGAGTCCGTGATTGAACTTAGTGGAAGTTTCCAGGTCAGTCTTTGTGTTCTTCAGGTCTAGAATTTTTGTTTAGTTTGTTGTATGTAGTTTCTGAGTCTTTGTTGAAATTCTCATGATGTTCATGTATTGTTTTACTGATTTTGTTTAGTTGTCTTTTTTCCTTTGTAGCTCGCTAAGCTTCTTTAAGATGATTATTTTGAATTTTTTTGTTAGTCAGTTCATAGATCTCTATTTCTTTATGGTTCATTTTGGGTGCTTAATTTTGTTCCCAAGATGATGTCATGTTTCCCTGATTATTCATGATGCTTGTGGCCTTGTATTAGGATCCGCCCATTTGAAGAAATAGGCACCTTTTAAAGTCTTTACTGACTGGCTTTAGCAGGGAAAATCCTTCATGAATCAGCCTAACCAGAGATTTTGGGACGGCCATCTGGTTGGGTCTGTGGGCAACCTACCCTGGGTCAGCAGATGGGCAGACCTGATGCCTGAATTCATAGTAATGGGCCTGGGCCTGGGTCCACATGGGCAGATCTGGTGCTTGGGTGCTAAGGACAGGTTTGTGACCTGACAGCCTTGGGATATGAGTTCATGTGGGTGGGCTTGGCTCCTGGATCCACAGATGCTTGCCTGGCACCAGGGACCACTAGGGCAGACAATGACCAGATCTACTGTGTCAAGTCTGTAGACTGGGCCCACGGGGGTGTGCCTGGAGCCCTGGTCTGCAGAGGCCAACCTGGGGCTGGGGAGGGCTTTGCGTCTGAGTCGGTAGGAACTGGCCTGGCACTTAGGTGGGCCTAGTGCCTTGACCCACAGGGATGAGCTGGGGCCAGCATCCCCTAGGGCTCACTGAGGCAGCTTAGTTTTGGGGCCTCTCGTGAAATCTGGTGCTCACTTTGCTCCCTTTCACCCACAGAGAGTGTGTCTTTCTTGAAGCCGGGCTGTCCAGACGGGGGAAGGTGTGGTATGGGTGATGTGCAATGTCTTTCATACCCTCTCTAATGCATCTTACACCTATGTCCCACTCAGTAGCTATAATCTCTCACCTGGAATCCTTAGGTCTTGTAGAGGTATTTTTGAGTGTGGAGAGTTGTGCAAATTGATGTTTCCTTGAGGGGACAAGCACTGGAACGTCCTACTCCACCGTCTTGCTGATGTTGCTCCTCTGACAGGAAGCTTTAATGGAGCTAATATACCATGTCATGAATAGAAAGAAGTTACTTAAAAACACACTTGGTTTCTAAGTATGGGCAAGCTTTGTTCTTTCTGATTTAGGAGTGACATCAAAATCAAGTTCTACTTAAATAAGGTAAGAGCTAAGAATGAGACAAGAGAGTGAAAGTATAGGTCTCTAAATATTTAGGAAGGAAATGCCATTCTCTTAGCCTTGGTTAGCAGCTATATTAACCAGGTGTCTAAGCTACTTTCCAGACATCTCATCGACACGTCCTATATAGAATCTCAAAATTAACATGTTCACAACTGAAATCTTTATCTTTCCAGATTCACATGGGTATTTATTATTTTACTGTATCCTAATCTCTCAAGCTATAAACTCTCAACCTCTTTCTCTTCTCAAACCTGATAGCGTTGAAGCCATGTTCATTCTAATTTCAAAGATGTTTTCCCAAATGAGCCATTCTTGTACATCTTTATTGATTCTTACTTAATAGATGATTAGTAAATAGGTGCAAAAAATGTCTGGTACTATGGCTAGTGGAAACTTGCCATCTAACATCATGACAATTTCACTAACCTAGCCTATATTCTTTCTCATTAAGAAAATTATTCTCCAGATATCTACTTGTAATTATTGAGATTTTGGACAGGATTAAGGAGGAGCAATAATTAACTCCATTTATGCTGCTAAAATTCTTGATAAATTGAGAAATGGATAGACTCAGAAAATGGAAATCAATTTATAACTGTGAATAACTAATGCAGGTAGGAGAAACGGGCTTAGATGTGTGGGAACAACGTCTTTCCTAACACTGAATCTCACAAACAGACAGATTACTGCATTAGGAATCTGTTAAGTCACCACCCCCATTGCAGGCAGTCCAATAAAATATAAGTGGAGAGTGGCAGATCAGCATGCTTCTTCCTGCAGGAAGCTTGTCTCTGAAGAAAAAAGAAGGAAGCGAAGGTAGGTTGAGTTACAGCCCCTGTTTCTCTCCCAAGGTATTTGTTATCTTGTTCCACTTCTCTGGGCTGTAATAGGGGATAGCACGAATAAGCCAGTATTATTTAGAGGGGTAGGGAGTAAGTGTTCTTCTACTAACATCATTAGAGACGACTCAAAAGATCAAATTTCTTTCCAATCCCTCATCCAAATTACCTGGAGTTAGCTGAACTGCAAGGTTAAAGACACAGTCCTCCATACTGTCACATTTACCCAAGACATCTAACCCCAACTGCAGACAGTTAGGGTCCAGTGCCAAAGTTAGAGGGAAGAGTCTATGCATGATCACCCTCACTTCTGACATCAACTGCAAATTTGAGGGTTTCTCAAAACCACCTTCAGGTTTAATAATTCAAAAGACAGACTTACAGAACTTACTAAAACTTATTATACTCATCATTATAATTATTATAGAAGCGGGTATAGAAAATCAGCCAAAGGAAGAGACATACAAGGTGGAACATTCCAAATGCAAGACTTCTGTTTGGCACAACACTGTAAAATGACTATAACTCAATTAAAAAAATGTAAAAAAAAAAAAAAAAAAAAAAAAAAAAGACTTCTGTTGCCCTCAGGATGGGTTACCCTACCAACCTCACTGTATGATAATACACACATTATCTATTATCTCTCTTATTATTAGAGTTTTATCAGTACTAGTAACTTGTCCAAGCTTTAGTGATCAGAGTTTTTATTGCGGCTTCAGTATGTAGGTGTGATTGACTGATTGATTGCCCCTGATGAACTTAAAAACATGACTGTTTTTTAATTGATTTCTTAGGTTGATTAATACTGGATGATCCAAAGTCCCTAACCCACAGTAGGTGGTTGGGCTTTATGATCTAGCCAGCCCCTACCTAAGACTATAGGGTGTGGCTGGCCCCATTTTAAGTCATTTCTTTAGGATAAATTAACAGGTGTGGTCCAAGGGGCCTACCAGGAAAAACAAAGATACTCATTTCATGCAGAACCAAGGATTTAGAGATTATCTTCCAGGACCTGGAGACAAAGGCCAGACTTCTCTTTGGACAAGGCTCTAATCATATACACAAGCCCTATCATATCACTTCTAAATTGCCTTAGTGATGTTCCAACTGACTTCCCAACCACCCAGTCTTTTTCAGTTTAAGACTATTAAGAGTCATCTCCTTCCACGGAAGAAAAAAGAAAAAGAGAGAGAAAGGGAAGATGGAAGGAAACTAGACCTGCCCATGTCATTTACATTCTTTAAAATATCTTTGTTCCTGCTTTTCATTTCCTTTTTGGTATATAAAGCCCTCTAAAGTCTATCCAACTTACTGTTCCATCTTCTAACATTCACCTAAGGGCCCACACTGCATTCCTGCAAGATGATATATCATTCTTCAGTGATGGTCACTGTTCTCTGAATATCCATTAGACAGAGGAGGTTGTGTGAAATCCATCTGCCAGACCCTGAATGGTCCATTCAGCAGTTTAAAACTTCCAGAAGTAATATGAACAGGCTTCCCCAGGTTTGGACAAGTGGGACAAGTGAGGCGGGCAATTTTGCAAGCTTGTTAATGTTTCCCCACCAATATGGATTCATGAAGGTTATCCTTTGATCAGTAGACTAAGGGCTTCATGTGTGGGATGAGTCTGCAGTAGGGTGATTATTTGGTCCAAAGTAAAGCTTTCTCTTCTTGTCAAACCAATAATTGTTGAATTTCCACTTGCTCTTCCTTTTCTGTGGCTAAAGTTGGACTTCTCTAGTCATTTTTTCAAAGTTATTATTTGGGGAAATATCCATTTGGACCATGACCGAGGTTTGGCTGCTCTTGGTCCCTTTAAGGGCAACATTCCTTGTGGAAACATCAGCAACGTGATCTCCCTAAGCATCCAGAAAGCCAAGTTTAGAATGCTGGGAATCTTAATAATTGCTAAAGCAGCAAGTAGAAGTATTGCATTCAGTAACTCCTGAATATAGGGCTATTTTAAATTTATTTTTATCAGAAGTGAGGAAACCATGTTGCTTCCACAACATTCCCAAATCATGAGCAACTCCAAAAGCACATCTACTATCGGGGTAGGTGTTGGCAGTTTTGCACTTGGCTGAAGCACAAGCCCATGTGAGAGTGCATGATTCAGCCTGTTGCGCCAGAGTAGACATAGGTTAAGACACTGGGTCAACAACATCAAAAGGAGTTGTAATAGCAGACACAGCACCATATTTGCCAACATCACTTTTTAAATAAGAACCATCAGTGAACCATGAGAAGTCACTTTTACCCAATGGGATTTCCTACAGATTATCACAGTCAGGAGGTGACACATAAGCATTAAGCAATCATGAAGGACTCCGTCAGTGATAGAGGAGAAGAAGTAGCAGGATTCATTCAGGTTACTACAGTGTAGCAGAGTGATGTGAGAAGCAGTTAACAAAAGGACTTCATACAAAGTGAGAGGACTGCCTAAGAAATGTTGAATATGTTGAGAATTCAGGAGAGCTTCTACCGCACAAAGTATAAAAATTGTTAAAGGCTATCTCAGAATAATTTTTTTCCTGGGGCTTAATGAAAAGGGCAGTAGCTATAATGACTCTAAGGCAATGGGGCTAACCCCATGCCACAGGGCACAACTGCAGGCTATAATACCCTATGGGTTGATGGCTGTCCCCACATCTTTAGGGATATCCAGGGGCGTTCCCTTCTTCTTCATGTACAAAAGGGGAAAAAGGACTCTGATCATTAGGATGCCCAAGGGCAGGTGAGTTTACCAAATTTTGCTTTAAAGTCTTTAAGTCTGTGTAGTGAAATTCTTCCCATAAAATTGTACTAAAATATAAAGTGATTTGGCCATAAGAAATACGTTTGGACTCCAATTTTATCAATAACCAACTAGCCCAGGAAAACCTCACAGTTGGCATTTAGTTTTGAGTTTGGGGAAATTTATGACACCCGGAAGTTTATCTGGGTCTAGGTGTAGTTCTTGTTCCAATATCAGATGTCCTAAGTATTGAATTTAGGTTTGGGCAAACTGCAATTTTTCTTTGGTGACCTTATGTCCCTTCAAGGCTAAAAGCTTTAGCAAGTGGATGTGGACTTCCTGTGAGGAGGCACAAGAAGGAGAGCAAAGAAGCAAACCACCCATATATTGCAACAAGGTAAAATCTCTGGGAAACTTTATACCATCCAGATCAGCCTTCAGGATCTGTGAGAAATAAGGACTCAGTTAAAGCCTGAGACATTACTGTCAAGGTGAATTGTTTTTCTTCCCAAGTGAAGGCAAAAAGGTATGGGCTAGATTCATCAGCTGGAATAATAAAAAATGTACTGCATTAATCAATTACAGTTACTTTCAGAGGGATGGGCTTTAGTAATGAATTAAGGTAAGAATAACGTGGTGTTCAGGGAAAGCAACATTGTTCATTGTTCAGAGGCCCGGGACAAACCTTCATGCTTGGCTCTTAGGTATTCTTACCAGTAAAATGGGACTGTTACAGGGGTCAGTACAAGGGATAATGAGGCATTGAGCTTTGTAATCTTCTATTGTGAGGTTTATGTTTTGAAGGGCTTCTTTATTTATAAGGTATTGATTAATTCTGGGGAAAGAGTCTGAGGGGCCTCTTTGAATTTTGAAGGAAGGTGCAATATACATTTTGCCAACATCAGTTGGAGATTTTGCCCGTAAGGAAAGTGGTAGCCAATTCAAGAGGGACAAATGGATCAGTGTTTCCAGAGTCTGTTCTAGTGCTGCCAGAGATGGAAAAGACAAAAGACATCAAAGGGTCATTTAATTCACCTGGTGGTTTACTTTGGTGACTACTGTCAAGTTCTAGAATTATGTCCCTATTTTAGGAGAAAGAAATTTCAGCCCATTAAGCGGATAAGGATGGAGAAACTAAGGAGAAAAAAGTGAGTATCTCTCAAAGGGCCTAAACAAAGGCAAAAGGGTTCAAATAAAGGGACTTCTTGGAGATTCTTTAGAGATTCCCCACTGTTTGAACTCTGTTAGTACTCTGAGTCCAGGATTGTTTTATAGCATCAAGTGTTACTCCGGGATCAATTAGAACTGGAAGAGATTCATTCCCAATCTGGAGAAATTGCTCTTCAAGCTGGCTGTTAGGGAGAACTGGGGAGTCCCCAGCAGATCCTTAGAACTTTGTCTTTGAGAATTGGGATGATGTTGGAAAGGCTGGTTAGGGGGCTGAAAGTGCCTAAAGCATTTAACTTTGTAAAAATCTCTTCTCCAATGTCCTGGATCTTAGCAATAAAAGCAGAAACTAGGAGGGTTTCATTTCATTTAGAAGTTTTCATTTGCTGAAGTTGAAGATTAAGAATTTTTATGGGCTTCTTTTTAGGTGATGAGTCACCTAAAAGTGTGAGAGAGCTGGTTTGCCAGATTAACTAAATCTGAAATGGACATAGTTTCCCATTCCATCTTGGTCCTTTTTACTAGAAGTGAAAGGTCGTGGTTTAACTTGTTATTACAAAAGAATTAAAAGATACCCTGGTGGAATCAGCATCTGAAGGAAGACCAGAATTGTCCCTAAAAACATTCTGAAGTGGAGTGTAAAAATCACAAAGAAGTTTGTCAGATTTTTGTATGCAAGCCTGAATTTTGTTCCAATCAACAGACTTTCGAAAAGCTCTAGGACTTGCTTGATAAAGTTGCCTAGTGATTGCTGGAGCCTGATCATCTACCAAGTTTGCAGCTAGTCTCCTGGTTGCAATTTTGGAGATTTTTTTTAGGATTTTCCCAATTAGTGGTTTTCATCCAATGCTGAGTCTGGCCTTCACTGACAAGCATAGGAACTTAGCTGATAAAGGCAGAGAAACAAGGTTGATAAATTTGAGTAAGTAGATTAAATTCCTCATCAAATCTCTGAGGATTTTTGATTATTTGGGGAAAATCTTTGACCAAAAAAAAAAAAAAAAAAAAAAAAAAAAAAAAAGCTGGCCTGAAGTTTACCTTTAATTCAGGGAGAATTCAAAATTAAAGTTTTAACCTCTGGATCCTCTGAAGGCTTTCTTTTAAAGGGATGGGTTCTGACAAGAATAGGGAGTGGAAGAATTTCTGAGAAAAGGGGGAAGTTTGGCAAGAGAATTAGTATGGGAGAAGTGGAGGTATGGAGGAAGCACGGATGACATTAAACGGAAGGAGAAAGATTATGCCCAGGGGCCAGAGGTGGAGTCTGGCCATGCAGAGCCAAGGGGGAGAGAGAAGGTGGCATCCGAGGTGGAACCTGAGGAAAGATGTCAAGGAGCCGAGGGAGATGAGCCTGAGGTTTCAGGAACCATTTTATCTTGCTTAATTGTTCATTTGCCTCCATCAATCTTAAAATTATATTTGACACAGAGGCAATTTTAGACTCCTGATAATGTTGAGAAGCCGCAAAACACCAATATAAGCATTCCGCCCAACTCTGGAAATTTTTGAGTTATTGTAATACAATTCAATCTCATGGAACTTAAGTTTGGGGATTTCAAAAGTTTCTCGTAATGGCCACTGATCTCCTAAATTGCCTTTGGTCAGGTTGGTCCATTTAAGTTAGAGACACACAAGAGGAAGGACTGTGGTTTTCTAACATAACAACTCCTAGAATCTCTGTTGGGGAGGTGGGGGCTCCCTCAAGATATTTAGATAACTGAGATCTTGTTTCTCAGAGGTTTTTTTCCTCTAGAGTAAAAAATAACTTTCAAATGGCTCAAACAGCTTACAGCACAAATAGTTCAACTCGAACAGCTTGCAAGCAAATACCAGTCAGTCCTAAGAAGACAGCGTGGTCCTGGAGGAGCCAGGCTGAAGGCTTCTGTAGACAGTCTTCAGAGGACAGCCCTTTCCAAAGGAACAGGCCAAAGGCTGAAAAGCTGGCATAATTTCAGAGAAACAACCCCTGTCCCTGCAGGAATGGGTCGAAGGCTAGCCAGTTTAGGGAAACAGCCCCTGTTCTCAAGCAAATAACCCAAAGCCTTCTCAGCCAGTTTCAGTGAAACAGTCTGATCTCAAAATTACACCGAAGTGACAAACAAGTACTCACATACAGAACAAGGTCTTAACCAGAAAGACAAAACCTTTAAATCGATCCCAAATAAAGCCTGGAGAACTTCAAACACAAAAAGCATCTGAGCTTAGCTCCAGGAAAAGACTGACATTCCAACTTCAAGGCTGGTGAATGACAATGGGCTCAATTGCCAGTGTTGTACACGTTTGTTCCTCCGCCCTGGCACTATCAGAGGTCGCCTCTGGGCCCTGTGTGTGCCACCAGTGTTGATCTGAAATAACTGGACTGCCAGATATTTCTCCTGCCAATGAGTTTATTCAAGATTAGCAATTCAGGGTCTGCAACCATAAGGAGCCTGTGCAAGCCCTGCAGGGAAAGGGAAGGAGAAGGCTTTTTTAGAGAGGAAAAGGAAGTCAGTCGGAGAGGGGAACCATAGTGAACTAAGCATCCACGGCTTTTCACTGTTTGGGTCCTCACCAGGAAGGAAGTGGAGTCTTTCTGCTTATTGAAATCTGCTCTTGTCACAGGGCATAAGAGCTTCCCTTGCTGGTCTCCCAAGTCTATTTTAAAGTGTCTGGTGATTATTTTTTTACAGTGTCCACTGGACATACAACTGAAGAAGCCAAATCATAGCTCATAAACGTAGCAGTAGCCAAATACAGCAAATGTAACACAATCAAAGTCATCTCCCAAAATGTATTAGCATTAAAATGAAATATCAAAATATCAGCGGGGTCTTTTCCTTGAAATTTTCTGTTTCAAAGACAAATGTAAATTTTGTCTCTTTCTGCTAAAATGTTGGGGAAGACATTTAAAGTTTTCTCTTGACCATTTCTTTGTTTCCTGCAGTAAAAAGAATCAAATAGCTCAATAAAAATCTTAACACCAAAAAGAGAAAAAAAAAGAAAGCCTTATATTGCCAGGAAATTAAATAATATTTCACATGGAAAGGATCACACTGGGAAAGCTAATTAAACGTTTGAAATCTTGAAGGTAGGAACGTACAATATTTGCTTCAAGCTTGGTTGTCTTTCTGGTTCTTTTTAATGTAATTCACCAGGTTATATGAAGTTAATATAGTAAACACATATGCAGGCACACACCCACCATGGTTCCACAGAGATAACAGAACAGGCTGTATTGAATTTGGAGAACAAGTGTTGAAGAGGTGTAGACAAGAGTTTTTTTTTTTTTTTTAAACACACAGACTCTGGGAAAACATAATTTATATGTAAGATATGCTTGCTGATGACAATCTATTCAGCAAAATGTTTTAGCACTTACTATATGCAAAACTACAAGTTAAGTGCTAACAGAGACAGAAGTGTGGCATTGGAGAGGAAAATTATAATGTTTGAAAATGTGACGGAAAATCACAAGTAAGTGAAATTAGCTTTGTAAATTATGGAAAATTAGTCATCAATCCATCACGTCAGTGAAAGTATAAAAATTCTACCACCTCTCAAGTTAAAAAACAAACAAAAAGAAATACAGGTATCTTATCCAAATAATCTATCCTACTAAGATGACCAACCCTTCTCTTGCCAGTGCATACAGTATTATCACCACATCATACTGTCACGAAGAAAGTAAAGGTACATTAGACATAGTCTGATCCTCAGCTCCCAGGCAAGTTTGGGAGTTTGTAAGAACTTTTAGTTTTAAAGTTTTATTTTTGTTTGTTCTTGTTTTAGTTTGTTTCTTTTTGTAAATTTCAACGAGGAGTTCCCTCCTCCTGAACGCATTAGTGTTAAATCTAGAATAGCATTCTACCTAGGTAGGCATTTATGGTAAGAAGTTGATTTTTGAAAACAAAGGCTGAATGATGTAGCTATCAGTTATAAATATTTTTCTGAAACATCAAACTAAAATTCTTTAAGAGTTTTAAAATCCCAATACATTTGTTTCCATAACTCATCTACCTATTCTAAATAATTGAGCAACTCTCTAGCTCCCTAAACTAGAATGTGGAATTTTGATTACATCAGAAAACTCAATTTCTTCAGAAATTTACATTCTATTGAATCTAAAATTAAAAAAAAAATATTAATTAAATATAGACCTGAAACTCATTTGCCAGCTAGGCTTACTTTGTGTTTTAAAATATGTATATTTGGCCTCATATATTATTGCACTCCAAATAAGCTATAATCCCAATGTACTAGGAAGATTCATGGAAATTTAATAGATTGCATAGAATGAACAAGAATAGAATGTTCTCATGGTCACCTCTCAGCTTCTTCATCTACTGAATTATTTATCATTTACTGGATGCTTACAAGGAGCAGACCGTGTTCCAGATGGCAGTACACAGAACTGAACAAGAGTGCCGATGTTCCTGCCTTCAAGTAGCTTACCTTCTGAGAGGAAGAGAGGAAAGGAACGAGGATGTGAATATAAGTATAAAATTTTCTGAGAAACTTTCTAAGACTGAAGAGTGTTACAATAAATCTTAGTGATACGAAAGAATGAGTGAGGGAGGGAGTAACTTTAGGGAAGGCCTGTCTAAGGAGGTCTGAATGAGGACGAAGATTTGACTATGCAAAAAGGCACTGAGGAAATAAGTCTTTAGCCAGAGGGAACATTAACTGTCAAAGACCAAAGAACAAGCTGTTCAAGGAACAGCAAAAAGGCCAGTGTGGCCCAAAGTGAGGAAGTAAGGTCAGCGATAAACAGGAAGGTACTTTCAGCTCTTGAAGGACCTCATAATCTGTGGTAAAATGTGTGATTTTACTTCACATACAATACATTAAAAGCTATAAGAAGATTTTAAACAAAGCAGAGAAGTGAACTGAGATGTATTTTATCAGTTTACTCTGGCTACTCTATCGTGAATGAATTGCAGGGAAATATATTCCTTAGGGTAGAGACTAACCTCTGTCATAATCACTAACATCAAGTAAGATCAAAGTTTATTTTTCTTAGAGGTGGAGTGGGAGGTAGGTGTCTGTTGTAAGTAGGATCTCCTCTCCAATCATCCCAGGACCTGGATTCTTCTCCTTTGTTGCTTTCAGGAGTTAGCTACCCTTTTTGGTAATTTGCATTATGGCCCCTCCATTTGAGGTACCAAAAAAGGAGAAAATATCCTTCCATTTTGTTAAGCAAAAATTACATTCAAAAAGAATGTTTCTTTGTTTCTGGTGTTACCAGTTAAATCTTTTTTGGATGCCGGCATTACTTGCTTAGAGCATCTATGTTAGATATATTTCTAACGGTTTGATTGAGTCTGTCTTACTGTGACTTTGATCTGTGTTCTTTCACTGGAGTTATATATGCTTTAATAGGGTGGCTGGTGACAGCTGCCTCACGTCTTACTGCTTATCTACAGGAAAAGAGGAAGCCGTAGCTGGTAGCCAGTAACAAAAATCAAGAAAAATGTTTGTCATATTTCCAGGAAGGAATGGAATCTGTTCCTTTGGGTCCCAAAACCAATTTTACAAAATTTTACAAAATTCAGGATATTTAATGAGAGCTGGCCTAAAAAAAAAGGATGGGAAAAGAGAATGTTGGACCAGCAATGGTCAATAATAAAGTATTCAGGATCATGGGACACAAGGAAAGGTCATATGAAGAAGACCTGTGTGCTTGACTAGGAGAGCTAACAGTGAGAAAAGATGTTTGAGGAAACTCACACAGCATCCCACAGACAATAAGCTGGGCTGGAGAGAGGGCTGGACGGGGGAACTGGAATTCACACAAATCCTCACAACTGAAATGGATGCATATGGGTGGAGTTAAACATCTGAAAATGAACTTTAAAATATATTTGTGTTTGGAGATAAGGAGAACTGCTCAGAAGAAATGTGATGAACACATACATGTGAAGCTTGTGTCCATTTGGTGGTAATACTTAAAGGAAGCTCTCCCAAAGGCCATAGGATGGAAGGAAGGCATGCTTATTGCCATTATGTTTATTCCAAATACAATTTGACCATAGCTGTTTAGAAAAATGGCTTGAATTTGTATACATTAAATAATGTCTCCCTCTTGTTCATCGTTCTTGCAGAAGAAAAGAACTGAAAAATACATTATGGCAAAAGAGCATACTCTCAGGACACCCTTCCCAGGAGACCTACGTACAAGACCAGTTAGAAAAACGGGTTTGAACAGGAAGACAGTTTTTAACTACATGATCACAAGTGGCTATAAATCACTTTCTTCAGACTGAGGTATTTAGTGTATACAATTCAAGAGTAAAATACCAAATAATAAGAATATTGGAAAATATAGAACATCTGGATGCTCTCTAGTGGGAGAGAGCATTTTAAATATGGTAAGAAACCTAGAAAACACACACACACAGATTAGACTACATACAAGTTAAAATTCCTGTATGACAAGTACACCCAAACAAAATAAAAAGGCTAACAATGGATTGAGAAAATGCAGTTAGACAAATGGCTACTTCATGTGTTCTTAGTTTTTGATAACTTTCTACAAATTGATTTTTTAAAAAGGTAAAGCCAAGAGGAAACAATAACAAAGATTATAACAATGTTATTCACAAAGGAGAAATGTAATTGGTCAGTTACCAAATGAAAAGAAGTTCTATCTAATTATGTGACAGGGAAGTACAATTTAAAAAAAAGCAAATAGAGTCTTTACTCATTAAATTTAAAACTCAAAAATATAGATCAAAACTATCTACTCTGTCAACAATTTACAGAACGATCTCTCTCAGAGGTCACTCTGGGAAGGTGAGTTGCCACAACCTTGCTAGAAAACACTATGGTGTTACAAACTACCTCTTAAGACATATAATCTTTGGTCTAGAAATCTCACTTGTTAGAATTGTTCTCACTTATACAAAGTACTTCTCTATAAAGGATACTTGAACCGGAAATTTTTGCTGCAAAAATTGTTTACAGTGGGGAAAAAAACTATAAAAACCTGACTATCAGTTTGCTGCAAAGAATATCAAACTGATTTTGGTATAAGAGAAAAATTCAATAAGTATAAAAATTAAAGAAAGACAGCTCAAGGCAGGGACGCAAAGGTTGTGACCACAGTCAACTAAGGCATGTAGTGGCATTGTGCTCAGCTGGGGAATGTGTTATTTGAGATATATATATAAAAAAAAAAATTATCTAGGATTAGGTTAAGGAACAGGATGAGACAAAGTAAGCTGAAATGGAAATTTAAGGATTTCCTGTTCAAGAGACTAGGTTTCAAAATCTAGCACATCTCTCTGATCCTCCATTTTCTCATCTGAAAAATGGGATACTGATATCACCAGACCGTTGTGAGAATGAAAACAGATAACTTTACATCACTCAGTGTAGCCCCTGGCAGACTGTAAGTGCTCTGTCTAGGGGAGGAATAGGTGTAGGTATCTGAAGATTCCCCCAGTACCAGCTTAATTAGGGCGGATCTCCACACTGCGCTCAGGAACTGGCACAGCATGAGCAGTAAAAGCCTGACTCATTGTTCATACCAAACATGCAGATGAGGAAAAGCGTTATTTTGAGTTTAGTTGCTTTGAAATATTGTTGTTGTTTTTCAGACACTTCCTGAGCATATAAATATTCATGAGTGCAAATCAAATATTGTAGTTATCATCCAAATTAAAGCATGCAACACCCCTTAAGAGGAAAAGATGCTTTTAAATAATACTTTTGGAAGTTTAGTACCTTCAGTGTAAACTATAAAGCTTCAAAAGGGCGTTGAAATTTATGGGGCTTATTTTTTTTTTTCAACTGAGAATAAAGAAACTAAGACTGGTTCTAAGTGTCCCTATTTTCTACAAAGGAATAGAATTTGTTTCCGTCATCACTTCAGGAAAGCCTTTTCACAAATACCCATTCCCTCCTTCCTCAACCACAACTGCCCAAAAAAATCACAAAAGAAACACTGATTCACACAAGTATGCTTGTTTGACACAGGAAGGGAGGTAGGTCCGTGCAACTTCCCTAAGTTTTTCTGCGTGGCTTTCTATGGAAGTTAGTGCATATGTAGAGTTGAGTGATGGCTGCACAGCAAATGTAGGAAAATTCTTCATCCATTTTAGTTGTTTATTGGCATTTTTAAAAAAATTCTAGGTAGTCATCTGTAATAAACTTTTAGTTGCAGATTTGTAATGGTTTTTAAAGTACAGTTTCATTTTACATCTTAAATTTAATATCCTATAGGTTTCTAAAGGGTCATAACATTTGAGAAAGCAATTCCAACTTCTAAGGATCAATTCAAAGGAATGAGTTAACCATTTAAGAGTTAAATTACAAAGATACTCATCATAGCTTTTTTATATAAGTGAAAATAAGGAATTGATGTAAATGTCCTATAATAGATTAGCTTAATAAATCATGAGACACTTACCCAAAATAAAGCCATTGTCATAAAAATATTATAAATTAATTAAGATGATGTTCACAATAACTTAATAAGTGAAAAAAGAATCCTTAATGTACGACATAAGTCATGTATGTTTTAAACACATGCATATACAAACACGAGCAAACACACTGACTGATCTAAATAAATCTAAGTACAAATATTGTTCACAGTAATTATCTTGGGGAATATTTTATATTCTCACAAATATTTTGCTTATTGATATGTTCTCATTGTTTCTAAAATTAATAAATATTTCTTTGTAGTCACACATAGTAGGATTATAAAAGCAATACCAGCTAACATGAATTGCTTACTACGTGCCAGGACCTATTCTAAGCATGTCCTGTGCTGTGTATTTTTTCATTAATACTTCCAACAGCCTTGTTTCATTAGTACTATTGTTTAAAAAATTATTTTACAGATGAGAATATTTGGATATACAGTGTGGACAAAACAGAGGTAAGAGTGTTTACCCAGACACCAGAGATAGTTCAGAAAGTTAGTTACATTAAGTATATAATGTACACCACATTAATGGCCGCATGAAGTGTGTGTGTGTTGGTGGGGGCGGAGGCGTGGTAGCCTCTTGTTTAGCTAGCCCAAGTTTGGTTCAGATGTTCCCTGCCAGCCTCCCTATGGTACACACACAAAACCTTCATCAAGCATCCTACATTCTTTATGCTGTTGATTTACTTACGTATTTTGCCTTTAGACTTTTAAGTTTCTTGTGTATGCAATTCTATTTTTATATCCCAAGCATACAGGAAAATTCTTGTCAAATGGAATATCCTTAATAAGTATTTGTTGAACGAATGAATGACTATAATTCAAACCTATTCCTGAGATGTATAAAATTACACTGTATTCTACTTGACATGATTCACGCGTCTCCATGGGTGTGATATTTCAAAATAATTAATGGCAAGCCCTTCAAATGAGAGGAGAAGAAAGCATGTCTTTGCTTCTCTGTATTCTCTCCCCACTCAAAACAATTGTAAAGTAAAATCAGCAGGCACACACAGATCATTAATTTTAAGAGAGAGAGTCTTTCAAGATGAAGCACAAAAATACAAGCCTGTCTGAGAGGAAAATTCAGGAGACAGAAGAAAGAACCATGTCTTTTATACTTAACTATGGCAAAATGACTACATTCAAGACTCTAATTTTAAAAAGGAGGAAATAATAGATGAAGTGGGAATGAATTGTGTCTATTCAACAGACCTTTCTGTTGCAAAATCACTGGTAGGTTTGAATCAGGTGATGCTTCAATCATGGTGAAGTTTCTGTTTCTATTTTTGTTGTGATTGTTTGTCTCCCTTCATAATGTAATTGATAAGTGAAGGAAGACACAAAGTCAAGGTGACTTGGAAATTGGAAATTTAGAAAGCGTTTTGATCGTGGGTCTATAGTAATAATATCTTTCACCCCCAGTTTGACTTTCTTGCCAGTTGAGAATTTGCAAGCAAAGAAAAGCAAATATTTTAATTCATCTAGGATAGGAAGAAAAGGAAAATTGTTTAATCTAAGAATGTTATTAAAGTTATTTAAACCAATGTGAATTAAGATGAAGACTCATAAATCACAAAACTTCAGATGACAATCAAGCTTTTCACTTTACAGAGTGGGGAGATTTCCCACTGGTGGTGAAGTTTTGATTCCTGTTTGAATGAATACATGAATATGTAATGAATAACAGTTCATCTGCTTTATAACAGGAAGGAAATTTGAAATTAACCATCTTTAGTTTCGCCATTTTAATTCTTAAAACAGCGCAGTATGACATGCAATAGTACATCAAAAGATAAAATTTTGCATTCACAGAATGTAGATTCCAATATAGGGATTAACAAATGTCGAATAGATTTTGACCATCAAGGCAAAAGTACAGAAAACCTCCAATATTGGCTGGTACATTACTTTAGCGACAAATTACTTTCAAATATTCTCAAAGTTCTTTATGTCTTTTTCTTCAAAAACTGGTTTATAACTATTTTTCTTTTAATTATGTTGAGTGGGGTGCCTTCATTTAGTAGACTCTCTGGAGTGTCAAACTGACCTGTCTGCTCCCAGAAGTTTCCAGGGATTGTTTTTGGATCCCTTTCAGTAACAACTGATGACTCATCCCACTGAGGCTGTGGTTCCTCTGCTTAGAGACACAGACACCACCTGGGAATCCATTCATTGTTGGCCCTCCTTGTATCCTTAAAGGGGTGGAGGGCAGTTAACTCTGGTGTGTAAGGGAAATGTTCTGATCACTCTCTTTGTTTCAGGGCTAAGCAGCTTCAATCAATCATTTCATATGCCCTGATGTAAAAGCTATCTGAACACTTATGTTAAATAAGGACCATAAAAGTAGTACTAGTAAATGTCACAAAGAGGGCTATTCTGTTAAATTTCCTAGGTTAGCTTTAATCAAGTCTACAGTGTAATAAGATGTATTAATGAGCTGCGAGCTCCACTAAAAGTTTCCAATTCAGAAGTAGAGGTCCCTGAGAAGTCATTTCGGAAGCTTACTGTCTGTCCTCATTCACCCTTGGAAGGAGATCAAGGAACATGCCATTTGAGACGCATGATTTGCTGCCCTTAAAAAAGAAAGCTTTTGGGCAGCGGTAGGATGGAGACAGGAACCCGGAAAGGTGGGGCCACAGAGATCTGTCTATCAAAGGCCATCATCAGGACATCACACTTCCCAGCCCACTGGGAGAGTTTGGTGTCTAAAGAAAGTACAGATCCATATAGCCCCTAGGTGGAAAGAGAAGCTCCCATACACAGGCATACCTGCACATCCAACGTGAGAGGAAAATACTTAAAACACAAGCTCTGCCAGTGGTGTCCAAGGATGTCATTTTCTCATGAAAAGAAACGCACATTGCTATTCCTTGGTCAACTGGAACATCAGTGTTAGCTTTCCAACTTCAACTGGCAAACAAATTCCTTCAGCAGGAATTTTTGAACCAGTATGCACCAGTATGCAATAGTATGCACCCGACAGATAAACACCCACAATGTTTTGGTCACAAATGCAAACCAAAAAACAGACACGTATTTGTATTTAATCTATAAAATGAGCTCTTGGATGTTCATTGTTTCAGCCACGCCCGGACATTGAAACTCCTTCCCTTCATCTTGGATATTAAAGTCTTCTAAATTGAAAAGCCGCTTTTTATCCCATTTCCAATGCTTTCTTTCTCAGTCATCACTGCTGCAGTATGAAAATGAAGTAAGAAAAACCAAAAAAAAAACCAAAAACATTTCTGTTGTTAGCTGGAAGATGTCCATGATTTAAAAAAATCATTTGAAGCCTAAATAGAACATTAAAATGTATCTAAAGTTAGCTATGAAAATGCTTCACATCTACACTATAATCTCAGTTATCTTTAGTCGTATTTCAGGCCATAATCTTTACAATTTAGGTTTAGAGAATTGCCTTATGTACAATGAGTATTCAGGAGAAGGAGGAGGAGATTTATAATATAGGTAGTAATATTTCCCTTTTTTGAATTTTCTACCAACACATAATTTTCTATACAACATGCCTTGCTAAGTCTGAGTCTTGAGGGATTTAGTCTTATTGACAGAAGAAGAGAGAACAGAGTCTGTTATGTGGATAATTTATTTGACTTTACCACACTGCATGTTTTTATAAGAAAAACTTAAAAGAAAATTAAACTCATTAAAAAAGCACATAAATTGTTTTTGCAACAAAGCAATTAAGGAAGCCTGCCTATCCAAAGTGATGGGCAATATTCTAAGCACAAAAAGGCCTAAATTGCCTTCTGTTTGGAAATGGTGTGCTATCTCTTGAGGTTTAATAAGAAAAGAATGTTTGGGATTAATACGAAGATTCAATACTTCCTGTTATTTATGAATTACTAAGAATTTGCTACAAATTCTAAAGCTTGAATCACTTCAATAAATTGCTCTATGAATAATTTTTCTCCACTCTGTCCTTGAAACTAAGCAAAAATATTTTAAACTGGAGCATAACAATTAAGCTCAGAGATTATCTTCTATTATCTATAAAGATACAACCAAGATAGAAGGTGTATCTTAACTCATTTCAGTTAAGAGAGTTTACCCAAAATTAAACATAAATGGGCTCAGAAAGTCCTTTTGTTGTCTCTATACTATGCCCAAACTGTATTAAGCACCTATAGTTTATGTCTATTCACATTTCATCAGAAACAATATTCATATACTTGGAAAGGAACAGGATCAAGACAGAGCATGGCATGTATGAGCAATTACATGAAGGTTTTTGAACCTTAGTTCAAAAATTGTTGAAATTGAAACTGTGAAGAATGAAGGGGTAATATAGATAAAGCTGACCACAAATACGGAGGCCTGGTTATAAAAACTTTAACTGTCACGTTGAAGAATTTATACATCATCTCAAGAGCAACATCACTCCAGTGAAGAACTTTAATTCTAAAATTGATATGGTCAAATTAGCACGATTGTTTTAATATATATTTAGAGAATGGATTTGAGGAAAACAATAGCTAGACTAAAGAGACTAGTTAGGAGAGTCTTACAGTGACGCTGAAGTGTAGTGAGTGCAGCCTGACCTAGGACGATAGGAGCAAGAATAAAAGGGAGACCGAATTCAAGGTATATATAAAAAGTACAATTGGAAGGATGTGGTCATGGGGTATGGGATATAGAAAATTCTGAATTTCTACTTTGGTAGAGGAGGGAATCCTGAAAATATCAGTTGAAAAAATGAGGATAAATTTAAGATGATACTTCAGCACATAAGATATATTATCATACTGTATAAATAAATATTTATTTATTTATTTCCAAAAAATGTTGGTTAGTGCAGTGCTAGAAATTGAAAATTAGGTATTAAAGATATTCATAGGAGACAAAGTAATTAATTTTCCAGTTTTTAATATTGTGTATTAGGTCCTGGACACTGAGATGTGTGTGTATATATCTCTGATATGTGTATATGTATGATTGCTGTCTTTGTATAAATATGTATGTGAGATATAAAAATATTTATATTTATGCCATAATTCTACCAATTTAGTATTGTTTTCTGATTAAGAGAGAGGATACTCGGGGTTAAAACATGAAATAATTTGCCAAAGTTTAAACATCTAGAGAATGTCTGTGATGGGATTGTTACAGAGGCTAACTACACTGGGCTGATGTTATGATGCAGTTTTTCTTCTCGTAACTGTTTTCTATCTTGAAGTGAGTGCATATCCAAAGTTACTTAAAGCTCTGGGCTGCTTCCTCTCAGGCCCCATTTCCTTAAAACTCTTTTTAGTGTATTTTTAGGGTTTTATTATGCAGATGAAGGCTATTGCTTCTGGCTTATTGATGTATTAGATGTATTTTAGGTATGTGTAAAGAAGAAAGAGTGAAAGAGAAAAGAGAGAGAGTAGAGTAGAGAAGAGGGGAAAGAGAGACAGACAGACAGACAGATATTGTCTACCAAAGAGCAAACTTCTACTTAGAATGGCAGAATTGCAGTTAAGTATGGGACCTTTACTGTCAAGGGAGTGGTACTTTTCTGTAGCCACAGAGCATGAATCATAAACATTCTAATTCTTTCATAGTAATTCAATATATTTTTTTCATTTTTGTGATGCCCAACCCAGAATCTTTTTCAGGAATAAAGCATTTATTCCTCCAGCACTGTTGTAAGTGCTGCAAGTAGCTAGCCCTCAGCTATCAACCCTCCCGGGGGATTGCTTAGGTTCAAGACAGATGGCTCTACCAAGGTCAGACCATTTTCCAGCAAAGCCCCCACTTAATGCTTAATCAGCTTGAATGTATGAAAGTCCAGAGTCTTGACTCCAACTTGGGAACTCCGTTGCTTGCTACCTGTGGGTCAAAGGAGGACTCCAAGTTCCTGTATTGAAGCGCAGTTTCACCCTGTGTCCAATCCTGTTTCCTCCCTCTCCCTTTCCTTAGGTATTGATTCCGAGAGTGCAGTCAGCTCAGCTCCCTGTATCCACAGGATTCCCATCTGTGGATTTAACCAGACATAGATCAAAAATATTTAGAAAAATAAAATTTCAGAAAGTTCCAAAAAGCAAAACCTGAATTTACCATTCAAGGGCAACTATTTACATAGCATTTACATTGTATTAGGTATTATAAGCAATCTAGAAAAGACTTAAAGTTTAAAGGAGGATGTGTGTAAGTTATATGCAAATTAGTATGTCATTTTATGTAAGAGACATTTTACGTAAGAGACTTGAGTCTGCAGATTTTGGTATCTGTGTGCGTCCTGGAATCAATTCCAAGGTATCATATAGACAGAGGGGCCACAGTACTCCCTACGGAAGGTGCAACCAACTAATCTCCATCTCAGCAATGATTCCTTGGGGAACTCAGCCTGCAACTGCTAGTGACTAAGCCTAAATTAGGTTGGCATATAAACCAGTATGGCCAATGAGATACAAAGGATAATATACTAGAAAATATATTTTCTTCTTAGATAAAATTACAGAACCTAGAGAAAAGAAGCTTCCTTTTTCACTTTCCATCCTGCTTAAGTGACTGGCAGCTCTTCTTTGACAGTGAGGATCAACCAAAAGAATCATGGGAATATACCCCATATTATCAATGAGCCACTGGAAACTCCTTTCTTCTGATACCTTCCAATTTTTATATAAAAAATTAAATTTTGTAAAGGTAAAGCCATTGTTATTAGGTTCTTTTCTACTTGTAGCCAAAATCACACTACGTTACACCATGCTGAGAATGTGTATGTGTGTTGATACTGGAGGTCTAGTGTGGGAATTGATTTTCCTGTGTGCTTTGAATGTAGTGTTTAATGAATCACCTTGATAAGGGCCTCAGAGACTTCCCTAAATCTTAGTGTTGATTTTTATCTTGGTGCATCACTAATCTTTTTTTTTTTTTTTTAATCTTGGCAGTAGTTTCTTCCACATTTGTGTGCTGTGACTTACTTTAGTGTTCTGTGATGGTTAAATTTATGTGTCAGTTGGCTGGGCAAGATGCCCAGGTGTATTTAACTGTTTAAATATTACTTCTGTGGATCTGTAAGGGAATTTCCAGAAGAGATGGGCATATGGGTTAGTAGACTGAGCAAAGCAGCTGGCCCTCCCAGTTGTGTGTGGGCATTATCTAATCTGCTGAAAACTTGAATATAACAAAAAGGAAAGTTGAACTTGATCTCTGACTGTTGTTGAGTTGGAACATCAGTCTTCACCTGCTATTTACTGTTCCTGGTTCTCAGGCCTTCAGACTTGGACTGGAATCTACACCATTGACTTTCCAGCTCTCAAGCCTTCTAATGCACCCCTGAACTTCCTGGGTCCCAGCTTGCAGATGGCAGGTTTCAGGACTTCTCAGTTTCCGTAATCATGTGAGTCAGTTCCTTACAATGAATCTCATTATATATAGAGATATTTATTACACATAATATATGTTGTATTTTAATTATGTGTAAAATAATCACATATATAAATCTATAGATATATATATCTATATATGTCATATTTAGACCTCTCTCCATATATGTATATCTTATATATCAATATCATTTTCTGCATATATATATATATTTGTTCTATTGATTCTGTCTCTGGAGAACACTAATACAGTTTCTTTTAAATCATTAATGTTGTTTATTACATTCTTAATTCATTATATTCTTTAATATTTTTATACAGCTGACAGTATTCTCTGTTTTTTTTTCCTTTTCTTTCTAGTGCTGTAATGAATGTACAATTTTTTAAGTATATTGTTCTGTCATTTAAGATGATATATACAAAGAATGAAATGAGAGAACTCTATGCTAGTTGATTTCTGTACCTATTGTAAATGTATAGAGGTCAAGACTGCATGGTTTTGATTTATGATTACAAAAAATATAACAAAGCAACAAAATAGAAAGCTCAAAAATAGATCCACATATATATGGTTAATTTATTTTCAATAAAAGTAGCTATGTAATTCAATGAAAAGTTTTTTTCATTATATGATGGAATTGCACATAAATGCCAAAAAATAATGAATCTCAGCTCATATCTTAACTAATATAGAATACAATAGTTCACTGAAAATGTATTATAGCCCTAAATGGAAGAGCTAAGTCTAGAAAATGTCAAGAATAAGCCATATGTTAAATGTTATGACCTCAAGTTAGACAACAATTTATTAGATAAGACACAAAAACATATATTGTTTTAGGAAAAAAAAGATATATTGAATGAACTTCATCAAAATTAAAATCTTCAGCTCTTCAATAAATATTGCTACCAAATAAGGTAAGCCATACACTTTAATTTACAGAACACATTTTTGATAAAGAACTTGTTTCCAGAATATATGAAGAATTATTATAAGACAATAATAAGAAGTCAAGCCACTCAGTAACAATGAGCGAAAAAATTGAACAAAAACGTCCCCAGATAGAGCTAACAAGTAATATGAAAAGATGCTGAATACCACTAGTGATTAATGAAATGCAAATTAATAAAACAATGCAATATCACTAAATTCCTTTCAGAATGACTTAAAAGTAAAAAAGATTGAAGAAACAAAATGCTGTTGAGGATGTGGAATAACTGTAACTCCCACCCATTGCCGGTGGCAAGGCAAGATGGCACAGGGACTTTGGAAAACAGTTTGGAAATTTCTTACAAAGTTAAATATATCACTTACCATTCAATCCAGCATGCCCACTACTGGTTTCTATTCAAAGAATGAAAACAGATATCCGCAAAAAGATCTCTATACTAATGCTCATAGCAGTTTTATTCATTATAGCAAAAACTAAAAGCAATTCAAATGCGTATCAATTGGGTATTTGAGAATGAAATGTTATATATCCATGCATCTTAAAACATTATGTTAAGGCTACACATCATATAATTCTATTTATTTATATGACTCTATAGAAAAGACAAGGAAAAATACAACCATTTGGGGCAGGAAACAAATGGTTACCATGGCCTGTGGTGATGGAGAAGAGACAAGGAGACAAGGAGACACTAGGTGAATTTTTGGGGTGACCAAAATATTTTATATTTTAATATGATATGAATTCACAACTGGATATATTTCTCAAAACTCATCAAACTATGCATTTTAGATCACACTCACCCATGACATATATTCATATATATCATAGTTTTAAAATAAATTGCATATTTTTCATAAATTAGCAATTGATTTTTATAACACATCTATTTAATAAGTATCTAATACTTTCCTCAAGAATCAAGAAAAAAAGAATAAATTATTTCCTTCAAAACATCTTTTGTTAAAAGAAAATTATATGTTAATCAATCAATTTTAAATAATAACTTCGTATACAACTATTATGCTTTCTGCTTTTAAAATGTATTTCTACTGAACAATTCAGAAGTGTGGGAAGCTAAGAACAACGCATATACAAATTTCCACTGGCAATACATAGGACGTTTGGTCTTGTATCGGTTTTAATGTGCTCATGAGGTACATGAGCCTATGTGTTCCTAAAAACTCAGGCAGATAGGGAAGCCCCTGAACCCAGCAAAAGGATGAAGTGCACTTCAATTCCCCTCTGACTCCTGACAGAATTTTCAGATTCCAAGTCTAAAACTCCATGTTTTAATTTCCCAAGTAAGTGAGAGCACTTATTAGAGGCATCCTGTGACAAAGAGAAACAAAGCATAACAGCAAACCCCACCCCTAACTGTTCATATTGGTAAAAAAAAATAAGAAGAAGAAGAAATTGCAATGCTTAAATAAATATAAAGAAACTCAAATGCTAAATGAAGTCAAAGAACATGTTAGGAGACATAATTCTCTTTTTATTTTGGATCTGCAACTGATTTTTCTGCATCAATTTATTAAAACATATGCAACTGTTTACCTCCTCTGCAAATATATTGTCATATGGATTATTTTTAAGCAATCTAGTTTCTAGTCCTAGTTAGAAAGGACTAATCCAACAAAATAGATTATATTGCAAAGTCATTGAAATTTAACCAAAGAAAATGAATTTTTACTTATGAAATTATATTCCTGTTCCATCTATTAAAATTAAAGTTAATTTACAAAATAATGTAAAAAATGGTGATATTGGATAAAAAGAATTTATCAAATAAAGAATGTTTAAAAAATATCTTTCTTCAGAGAGTTTCAATGTGCACATATATATCTCATATTGATAATGCTGAGCAAACAATACCATATTAAAATTAAGACTGGAAGTAAAAGGGAGCTCTCTTGGGAAGTTAAGGAGGCTACAGAATATGATAAAACCATATTTTTAAATATTTCTCATTTTACTGAAAATTAGTTTAGAATCCTCATCAGTGTGGTCAGAGAAAAAAATTACTCTGTCTATAGCTCTGAGATTAAAAAGAGATCTGCTGAAGATATAATACATTTATTCTCTACATTCATTTTGTGATATAGAAGACACATTAGTCTACATTATGCTTATATTAGACTTAAATAAATTTTATTATGAAAACAAAATTAGAAGACAGCTTTGTAACTTAAAAACATACATTACTTATATGAATTTTTATAATAAAACACTTTCAGGATAATAATGTTTTTATGCCTTTAGATAATTAAATATCAAAGTGTATAGGAGTAGTTTTTGGTCTGGTTTTGTAACTTAAGTCAAGAGAATTTAGAATTAAATCCCCAAAACATCAGTAATTTATTCTTCCATTTACAATGCCTGGCACTGATTACCTTTATTTAGAGTAAGTGTGCAAATAGTGTTTGCTAAACATGAAAATGAGAATGGCAAGTGTGCAGCTTGAGGATAGTGAACACTCTTAATTTCACCATAACTAGCAGAATAAACCTGTATAAAATCAAAGCCTATCAGAAAAAAATTAAAAGAAAATTCCTATTGGAGTCATTTATTTCATCCAGTACATAAAGAAACAAATCAATTATTTAATGTAGTAGTTTTACCCCAATTATTATTATTATTGTTGTTGTTGTTGTTATTATTATTATTATTATTATTATTATTATTATTATTATTATTATTATTATTTTGCCGACCTCTACACTAATGCATCATTTCATAAAGCAAAAATCATACCAGGATATTCCTCTTCTTGTACACAACTACATATCATTCTTTGAATGCCAAATTACTTTGACATAAATCTACTAAAACTTCTCTTCATTTTTCTTGCAGCCCTTCAGAGTAAAATGAGTGCCTCCTGCTAGATCCAATTCCAATTTAATACCAAGGTAGAATTTTTTCCATGTAAACAGTAAACATCACGCTCAGTGGTGAAAACTGAGCGCTTTTCCCTTAAGATCAGGAACAAGGTAAGAATGTCAACTTTCATTGATCCTATTCAGCATAGTACTAGAAGTTCTAGCTAGAGAAATTAGGGAAGAGAAATAAAAATCATTCAAATTGGAAAGTAAAGTTGTCTCTGTTTACAGTTTATACAATTTTACATATATGAACTCTAAAATGATTAGAACTAGTAAATTAGACTAATAAATTTTGTCAAATGTTTTTTGTCTATCAAATTAGATGATCATGTGTTTTTTCCCCCTTTACCTGGTTAGAACTAGTAAAATATCAGAATAAAAGTCAACAGACAAAAAGCAGTTGCATTTCTGTACACTAAAACCAAACAATCTGAAAAAGAAGTTAAGAAAATAATTTCATATATAATAGTATCAAAAAGAATAAATCCCTAGGAATTAACTTAACCTAGGAGGTGAAAGTCTTGTACCATGATACAAAACATTGCTGAAAGAAATAAAAGGAGACATAAATGAATAAAACATCACTTATTCATGGATAAGAAGACTTAATGTTGTTAAAATGCTGATGCTACACTATGTGATCCACAGATTCAATGCAATCTATCAAAATCTCAATGATGTTTTTGTAGAAATAGAAAATCCTATTGAAAAAAATTATATGGAATCTCAAGACATGCTGAATAGCCAAAACAATCTTGGAAAACAAAGCTGGAGGACTCACATTTCCTGATTACAAAATTTGTTACAAAGTTAAAGCAATCAAGAATGTGGTAGTGGCATAAAGACAGACATACAAATTTTTAGACTAGAAAAACCAGAACTAAACCTTTACATATATGGTCAAAAGATTTTCAGCAAGGATGCCTATACCATTTAATGGGGAAAGGACAGTCTGTTCAATAAATGCTGCTGGGAAAACTGTCTATCCACATACAAAAAAATGAATTTGGACTCTTAACTAGCACCATATACAAAAATTAACTCAAAATGGATCAAAGACCTAAGAGGAAGAGCTAAAACAACAAAACTAAGCAAAAAAAAAAAAGGGGGGGGGGGAAATTTTCATGACACTAGATTTGGCAATGATTTCTTGGATATATCACTAAAAGTACAGGGAACAAAAGAAAAAAATGGACATATCAGAATTAATGAAATTTTTTTCAAAATTGTTCATCAAAAGTCACTATTGATAGAGTGAAAAAGGCAGTCCACGGAATAAGAGAATTTGCAAATTATATATCTGATAAGGGCTTAATATCCAGAATATATAAAGAAATCCTTAAATTCAGTAACAAGAAAACAAACAACCCAACTTTAAAAAGGACAAAGGATTGGAACAGACATTTTTCCAAAAAAGATAGCCAAACGTCCAATAAGCGTCTGAAAAGATACTTAGCATCAAAAATCCCTAGGGAAATTCAAATCAGAAGTACGAGATACTCTCACATTCATTGCGATGGGCTACTGTAACAAAAAGTAAAACAAAGACAAAAAATAAGTGTTGGTAAAGATGTGATTCCTACAAAGGAACACACACTTCTTTACTTTTATCCAGCTGTAGCTAACTCCCTATGGAAGCATAGTGCAATGTTGGTGGGAAGGTAAAGTTGTACAGCTGCTATGGAAAACAATATAGCAGCTCCTCAAAAAACTTAAAAATAGAATTATCATACGATCCAACAATTCCACTTCTGAGCATATACCCAAATGTATTGAAAGCAGGTTTTGAAGAGATATTTGTACATTCATCTTCATAGCAACACTACTAGAGCTGAAAAAGATCTTTTAATTCTGTATATACATCTACACATGTCTTACTCTTGGGCTTATATCAGAGCTACATCTGTGACCTAAAATATCCTAGCAAAGACTGTGAGAAATGAACTGAAACTTGTACCTCTGCCTAAGGATCAGCTAACACCTAAGTGTTACATGCATGAATCATACCCAAAGCAGCGTGTGAAGGCTTTGAAAACTGAACTGAGATGAGAACTAGTGCTTACAAAAGGTGAGACAGAATTTGTAAGCTGAACCTAATCATGTGATTTCCAGCTAAAATAAACCAAAAACACCACCATAGTTCGTAAGAGTATAATAGAATTTAAAATCTAAAATATATGTCTTTTAAAGTATCTAGAACACAATCCAAAGTTACACCACATGCAAATAACCAGGAAAATGTGATCAATTTTCATGTGCGATAACAACAGATGGTAACCCTGAGATGATTTAAATGTTGCAATTATCAGAGGAATACTTTAAAGTACTTAAGTATGATTCATTAATGAAAGTTTATATACTTGAAATAAATGGAATAGTATAAATTTTCAGCAATGAGATAAAAGCTTTAAAAACATCGAACTTGAAACTTTAGAACTCAAAAATCAATGCTTAAAATTTTGAAAAGATTATATGTTGGGCTCAGTATTAGAATGGATATGACAGAAGATGAGTCAGTAAACTTGAGACTAAGTTGATGAAAATTTTCCACTTGAAAAACATTTTAAAAATATGACTAAAGCTCCAAATATTTTTGGCACATTATCATACATTCAAAATAGTTGTTTTATTTTGAGTCTCAAAAGGAAAAGAGAAAGAGATGAATACAGAAAAAATGTTCAAATTATGACTAAAAACTTTCCAAATTTGACAAACATCACGAATTTGAAGATTTAAGAAACTCAGCAAACCCCAAGTAAGGTAAATTTAAGGACAACTACAACTAGATCCATCAAAATCCATTGCTAAAATGCCCAAAATACAATAAAAATTATTAAAATTTACTAGAAAAAGTTATCATACTGCATAAAAGTTAACAATTTCAAAGACCACCTATTTCTCATCAAAATGATGGAGGCCAGGAAGGAAGGCTTAACAAAGTCTAGAATAAAGGAAAACTAAGAAAATTTTCTTCCAGTGGCATTGTGCTAAAAGAAGCATTAAAGAAGTACTTTAGAATAAAGGGGGAAAATACCAGAGGAAAACTTGGAAACCTGAGAATGATGGGAGAGCAACAGAAGTGGTAAATCTTTGAGTCCATACAAAATAATATTTTTAAATACTTTAAGATATATATGATTCTGAAGATTAAAATTGTAACATTGGAGTTTTGAAGGTATGGAATACAAATGATTGCAATATCATCAAGTTCAGGGAGTACAGATAATGGAACTACCTGAATGATTACAAGGCTTCCATATTTTATGTGAAGTCTAAGTAGACCATGAAATGTCAGATACACACATTGTAATCCCCACCCTCCACAAAAAACAAACAAAAAAAACCTCTTCCAAAAATAATGAATGCTTGTAACCAAAAATCAAAAATTCAATGGGTAAATAAAATGCAATATGTAAAAAATTCATATAATCAAAAACAAGCCACAAATGCAGGACCAAAGGAAAAACAAAACATAATGGACAAACAGAAAAAAAAAAAAAAAGATAAAATGGTAGCACTGAATCTAACCACATCAAAAAATAAGTTTAATCTAAATGATCTAAAAAAATGTAAGAAGCAGATTGTCAGCCTGTGATTTAGAAACCATCACCCAACTACATGTTATCTATAAGAAATTCACTGTAAAAAAGAAGTTTAAAATGAAATGATAGAAAACTATACAAACCAACACCAGGAAAATGCTGGAGTGGTTGTGTTAATATAAAAAGAATATAACTAAGATTAAAGATGACCTGACAATCCTAAACGTATGTACATCAAACAACGGTTTCAAAACATGTGAAGCAAACACTGAAAATACTGAAAGTGGAAATGGATAAACCCACAAGTGTAGCTGTCGACTTCAGTAGCCTTCCTACAGTAATACACAAAGCACGTAATCAGAAATCATTAAAGAGACCCAAGGCCTGAGCAAACAAGATCATGCAAATTTATGTAACTGACAATGAGAGACACCACTCCACTCACCTGTAACAGGATACACAGTCTTTTCTTTTCGAGTGCACATGAAACACTAAAAAAGATAAGCCATAATCTAGACGATAAAACAAACTTCAACAGATTGAACATAATTAAAATAATTGAAAAAAATTATCTGACCATAATGGAATTAAAATAGCATGTAAAAAAAAAAAAAGCCATATTTGATGGGTTAAACAGTGAATGGGAAGGACAAAACAGAGGCAGCAGTTTTCTCAAATTCTTTCTCCATACATTTTTCTGCTAGTATCCGAAAGAGATGGGAGCACTCATAGTGATATTAAGAGAGATTATATGGTTTCCTCCGTCTTTCCTTACTCATTTACTTATTTATTTACTGTGTGTTTACTTACTTTTAAAAATGAGAGATACCAGGAGTGTCTTCCTGTCTCCTAACTCAACTCTGTACACACAGCACACAAATTATCCAAACTGAGAAAGGATGGCAAAAATAAACAAACATATGACATTTATGTGTAATTTCTTGGTAAGACTTTTACCAGAATGTAGAGCATCTGCTTTAATCAAGCTTTGATTTTTTTTTTAAGGTTAGATGCATATAATTTTCTCAATTTTTTGGTGTACTGTTCTATGGATTTTGAAAAATGCACACAGTCAGGAAAGCCACACCATCATCAAGATAATAGAACATTTTGACAAACCAAAAAAGTTCCCCTGTGCTCCTTTACAATCAGTTCTTCTTCCCACCACTGCCCCAGCAACCACTGATACGTTTTATGTAGAGGGATAGATAGCTTTTTTTTTTTTAACAACTAGACTTTATTATTCAAAGACACTCTCTTGAGAAGCCCCAAAATAAAGCAGATAAAAGCAGAGTTGCTTTGGTAAAGAGAACTTAGACGTCCTGGAGAATTAGAAAATTGACCCAGCTTTCATCTCTGGTAGTGGTGTGAATAAAACTGGAACCCCAGCTATCTCAGGAAGATGCTTCAAATAATTATTACACTTTTTCTACTCTCCTAAATTTGGATGTATTGGTGTGTTAACGGGCACTTCCTGAAAATAGGAGGCTGTAAATTTGGAGGAATAAAATTTTTTTAAATATACTTAATTATGCAGGAAATACTGTAGGCAAGTGCATGGGTGCTATATATTTTGGTAATATTAAAATCCATTCATGACGGGTGATAATCTTATTGCCAAAACCTTCTACATGGACGGCTGATGGAGATCATGGTTTCTTCATCTGCCTAAAGACTTTGATACCCAACACCCTTAATCATATTACCATTTATTTTTTTAAGTGGAAATATTGCCAAGCTCTCTTCTAGTACCCATAGAAATATCTTAATCTACATTTCTTTTAGTCTATTTTTGTTAGCTTTTCATTTTGAATTGAAGTATCCTTCATATAAATAAAATGCACACATTTTAATTGTGCAGTTATGTTAGTATTGACAGAGTATAACCCCCATCTCATCACCCTAGAAAGTTTACGGTGCCTCTTTTATTGTCAATCTCTGCCCCCTACAAAGTGGCAGTTACTTCTCTAATTTCTATTACCAAGGCTTCATTTTGCCTGCTCTAGAAAATCATATAAATGAAATTATATGGTTTATATAGTAACTAATGTGTACATAGAACATATTTTTGGAATTTATTTATCTTGTTCTATGTTCCTTTTTATTGTTGAGTAAATATACCACAACCGGCTCATTCTTTGACTCATTTATGGACATTTGGGTTAAATTCATTTTTGGTTTCCATGAATAAAATTGATATGAACCTTTGTGTACAAGCTGTTTATGGCCACACATTTTCACTTATCTTTGATTAACATCTAGGAGTAGTGCCATAGAGTGGATTATATTTAACTTCATAGGATCTAGCTAAAGTGTTTTCCCAAGTGGTGGTGTTACAGTGCCAGTTGATCCACAACCTCAACACCTGACATGGTCAAATATAAAATTGTTTACAATTTTAACATGAGTTTTCTTTACTACTGTTAAAACCAAACTTAGAGACCAGACTTGAAAATGTCCTGAGCAGACAAAACCAGTTAGTCATGCAAGCCAAGCTTAATTTAGCTTATTTTGCAAAACAAGTGAGGTTAACTAGACCTGAGTCACTTCCTGCTTTTGCCTCTGAAAATCATAAGTGAAATTTAGATCCCCCAAATTGATATGAGGTAACCACTAACCAATTCTCTTTCATTTAAGAAAATTCTAATATTGTAACCAATCAATGTAAAGAAAAAACACTCATTGCCTTCATACTGTGTAAGCGGCTTTATAGAAGCATGTCCCTGAGCCTTATTCCGTGCTTTGGTTTGCATGCTCCTATTGTGTGTGCACAAGCAACTTTTGCTAATAAGTGATCATTGGTTTTATTTTTTAATGAACATTTGACACTATTTATAATTTTGAAGATTTTGTGCATCTTCTCTTGTATCTTGGGTCATTTATATATACTATTTGAAATTTCCCCATTGAATTACCTTTGCATCCTATAAAATCTGTCAGATGTATAACTGTGAATCTATTTCTGGACTCACTTTTATTCCATTGGTCTATATGTTCATTCTTGCAAAAATGCCACCCTGCCTTGATTAGCACAGATTTACAGTAAGATTTTAATCTGGGTAAAGTTCTTTTTCAGGATTGCTTTGATTATTCTAGATATGATGAAATTCCAAACAAATTTTAGAATCAGTTTGTTAATTTCTAGAAAAAAAAAAAGGTGTACTGGACTTTGATTGGCACTAAATTGAATTTATAGATTAATTTGAGTATAATGGCTATCTTAATACTGAGTTTCCCAATCCATAATCACGTTATGGCTCTCCACTCATTTATGTATTAGATGGTTGATTTTAAGCCTGTCTTTAAAGATACAGATTTACTCTTAAGCACTGTTTTGGCTGAATTCCACAAATACTGATGGATTTTTAAATTACCATTCCTATGAATCATACATAAGTGTGCACACACACAACTAGAACTTCCTTTGTGATTCTTACTTGATACTTGGGATTATTTAGAATTAGGTTGCTTACTTTCTAAGTATTTAAGACTCTTCTACTTATGCCAATGGACTTTATTTCTACTTTAATTCCATTGTGGTTAGAAAGCTTATTCAGTAAAATTTCAAACTTTTAAATTATTTTGTACCAAGAATAAGATTATATGAATGTTACATGTGCATTGTCTTATTAAAAGATACAGTGTTCTACTAACTTTTATTGGATCGCATTGGATAATAGTGTCTTTCAAAACTTCTGCACTCTTACTAATTTGTTGGCTATTTGTCTATCACATACTAAAAGAAATGTTAAAATTTGCAGCTATGAGTGTGGATTTGTCTATTTCTCTTTGTTTCTGAAAATTTTGGTTCCATGTATTTTGAATTTTAGTTATAGTTGCTGCACATTTGAGACTGTTCAATTTTCTTTATCAGTATGTTCTTTCATCATTAAATGTCTTGCAATTACTGGTAACACTCCTTTCCTTGAAACCTACTTTATTTGACATTGTTATAGTTACACTAGCTTGCTTATGCTTAGTGTTTGAATCTTTTAGTATCATTTGACTTTCCATCATTTATCTGTCTTCCATTTTTCACTAGCTTGAAAATATCTGCCTTTAAGTATTGAATATTTATCCATTTACATTTGTCACATTGAGGTGGGGGGTATTTTTGAGTTAGAACCTTTTTGGCCCCTCTGTTCTTTATTTCTCTTTTCCTGTCTTCGTTTGTGTTATTCCAGTCTTTTTTGTAATGCCAATCTATCTGTTCCCTAGGCTTATTACCCACAGTTGTTTTGTCGTTGTTGTTACTGATTTTTAACTGTTGCCCTAGAGATTACAGTGTGTGTTTTAAAATTATCACATACTTTAAATTAAAATTATGTCTAAGTATGATCATGATTGTAACACCATCTCTTGGTTTTTGCCGAGCTTTCTAGATCTGTGGGTTGGTTATTTTGTTGAAATGTCACTCGTGCCTTTTATTTATAGGGTGAATTCCTTAGTTCATGCACATTATCTTATCTCCTTACATGTGACCTCCTGGGGATTATAATGGAAATCCTATGGTGCAAACAAGCCTTGCTAATTCTGTGGGACACAAATTCCAAACTCTCTCTTTGCTGAAATGAGCAGTTGCTAATGGCCATGCCTGAATTTTTCACCTTCTACCTGTGGTCTCCCCTTTGATTTCCTGGACTCTTGCCTAAAAGAAGCATTGTTTGGTGATCTGTGAAGGATTTTAGGGGATTTTCTATTCATATTTTGGAGATCTTATTCTGTGACTCCTATAATTCTGATATTTTTCTCTCTCAATTTCTAGCCCCTGTTGGTGCCCTAAATTATATCTCTTTCCCCTTAAGAACTAGGTCTTCAGCTTTCAATTTGAGTTCTAACTGGTGGCCACATGGATGGGGGAGTGTTTTCAGGGAAAACTATATAACTGTAGAATTCACCCTCTGTGTTTTCCTGCTTTCAGGGATTTAATCTCCATTTTCTGCCTGCCTTTGTTCATTCTACAGTGTCTTCGTTTAATTGTTTTCCATATTTTGTCCAGAGATTTTAATGTTTATCAGCAGGAGGGCTAGTCTGATATAACCTACTTTGCCATTAGTGGATGCCAGAAATCTGCTTTTAGGTTTGTTTTGAAAATATTGTTAATAATTATTTTCTGATCATGGAAGTAATAAAGAGTCATTATAAAATATTTTTGAAAACACATAAAATGGTAATGGAGAATATAAAACAACTGCTATTATACTAATTAGAAATAAACTCTCTTGGTATTTTATGCATTTTCCATATTTTTCTATGTACACAAACACATATGTTTATAGTTAAAATCTGGAATACTATAGACATATGCCATGCACTTAAAATTGAATTTTGTATAGGCATATATTTTACTTAGTATGATATCAATTTTTTCATAAATAACTTTTTGAAACATAGTTTTAACAACTTTTTATTACATCACACAATTATCCATAATTTATTTAATTATTCTAATGGGTCATTTATAAATATTTCATAAATAACAATGTTAAGTATCTTTGTATGCAAGTCTTTGCCTAAATTTCTGATTGTTTCATTAGGTTAGAATCCTAGAAATGGATTACTAAGACAAAAGGTATAAATATTTTGAAGATTCTTGATCTATTTTCCTAAATTCCTCTCTAAATTGTTTCCCAAAATATTTGTCTACAAACTGTGTGTAAGGGCATCTCTTTTATAATAACTTCAATCAGCAGTTCTTGTTACTTTATTTTGCAAATACCTAACTGGTAGACTTTCAATGCTTTTTCTATGGTATTGATAATTTATAATTATCTAAGTGTATTTTTTACCTATTTTGTTGATTTGTATGAGCTCAGTTTTAAATTTATATTACAATATAAACTTTCCAGTACAGTTGTTTTTAATTCAATTTTAAGTATAAATATTTGATTCTACTATATTGGCCTCTCTTGTTTATTTTGGTTTGTTTTGAGGTAAAATCCATGTAGCATACAATTAGCCACGTTAAAATGTACAATTCAGTAGCATTGTGTTCACATTGTTGTACAATCACTGCTTCTCTCTAATTGCAAAACTATTTTATGATTCCAAAAGAACATTTGATACCCTTTAGCTTTTTGAACATTTTTAGGATAAAGTCTTTCTCTAGAAGTCCAATGTCTATGCTTCTTCAAGGATGGTTCTTGTCATTTTATTTTCTTCCTATGAAATGGTCACACACTTCTGTTTCTTTGCATGCACTGCGTTTTGCATTCATCATGGGACCTTTAAAACGTGGTAATGTGTTAACTCTAGGTAGCAGAGCTCTCCCAGACTCCCTGGGCTTACTGTTTTTTTTTATATTAAGTGCTGAGCAACCTTTCCAAACTACCTTCACAAAGACTATATTCCTTGTCATGTATAGTCACTGAAGTCTTTCCTCCTCTGTTGCCATGATAACCAGTGACCTGACAGAGGTTTCTTTGAGTGTCTGAATCCAGCCGGAAAAAATGTCCTGTCTCCTTAAATTCCATTAAGAGATGCCCATTGGGACATTGCGTCAGTCAAATAATGTCCCCAAAATAATCAGCCTCTATACCAATTCCTCAGTGACCTGCTGGGCAGATCAAAATACATATGCTCAGATTTTGGGAGGGCCCTGTCCTTAGGGTGAGCTGCAAGATGAAACCAGGCCTTTCCCGTGGCTGCCTGCTCTGAGGCTCAAGGATCAGACCACCATGCGGAATGCTGAAATCCACTGAATGTTACCAGCCTTTCTTCATCAGGTGCACTCCTGGATGCTGCGAAGTGTTGGAGAGGACTGCAAAGTTCCAAACAGTTGACTCGATAGTTCTTGCCAGCTCAATAGTTGTCTTGGTGGAGGGACTGATTCTCACAGTTTCATACTCTGCACTTTTCCATGACATCACTTGGATACTAGGTTTTTAACTGTGGGCCAGGATAATGTTTACTTTCGCCACTAAATTCTCCAATGAAAGCCTAGGCAAGCTTATCCCAAATTACCCACCCGTACCTGCCTCCTTCTTGTGTGATAATAATAATAATTCTTAAATAGATCCTTTTCAAATTTATTAACATAATTTTCCCAGAATTATCTCACTGGAGCAGTTTTTACATTATGGAAAAATAAAGCTTGTAAAGTTTGGGAAAATTGTGCCAAAAATGTGATAAGAAAGATAACCTATGTGTTTTGACATCTTGTTTATCCTTTCTTTAGAGTACCACGCAAAGTTAACTAATGTCAGGAGTGGGGTTTGAACCCAAAAGGTTGGAAAAATTGCCAGGAAGATCACAAGGAAATCTTAATCTGCATTTGATTTATTCAAGGAGAATGAGGAAGGGTTGAAAAAGGACTGTGAAAGATTGGTATATTCTTTAAAATGTGATATACAATATTTTAATATGAGAATTTTCATTTTGACATTTTTAATGTGTTAGTATTTAATGTACAGGATGAAAGAACATGAAAGTACTCCTAAAATTTAACTCAGAAAATTATTCTTTTCATAAATACTACAACCACATTCTTTATTTCCTAAAGGTCTCTCTATGCAATATTAATACATATTCTTTTTATGCAAACTCATTTTGACAGCAATGGTGCAAGCATATGATTCATTTCCATTTAGATTCCTTACTTATTAAAAATAATTTAAGAAAAAAGTTCAGCTAGCATAATTTATTAGGCAGTACAAAGACATCTGTATGATCCTTATAGTTCAAACTTGATTTAACATTTTAAAATAATTTATAAAGGAAAAGAAAAAATACATGCACACTGACACATGTCTTGAAATTCAAAATATATGCTAGATATGAATAGATATCATACACTTTTCTCCATAATGATTTGCTCTGCAATTGGAGACAGCACATTTTAAGAAATTTTCATTTGAATAAGAATGAAAAATTCTGAGCATTAAAATGTGCTAAATTGATTTCAGTTAAAGGATGTTAATGCTATTTTAGCAGCCCCCCATCCTTTCCATATCCATTGTCCAGGAATAGAAGTGATTTCAGTGCATTATCGTGACTTTTACTTCTAAGTAGAAGTATATATGTGACAAGATTGAAATGCGCTAAAAGGAATTGCCAGGCCAAGGCATTGTATAAGGCAACGCTGTGAAACCAATAGCAAATGGGGAGAATAACACGGACATCGAGATAGTAAAGTCATATAAAAAATAAATTATACAATACATAGCAGATTGGTCTCAGTTACCTTGCTAATTTAAGGAAAAGTTATTTGGAAAATGATCTCTCTTCTCTATTTTACTTTGGATTAATCTGAGTAACACTCATATTGGAAAAAGAGATAAAGAGTTTTATGAGTTCATTAATCTATGCAATCTTTATTGAGAGCCCCTGTGAAGCTGGTATTCTCTGCTGAAGTTTCAAAAGAAAGAGTCATATGTCTATGTCAAAGATCTCACAGTCTGGTGGTAGAGTTAGACAAAGTAATAAATACTTAAAAAAACCCAGTGTGATTAGGGCTATGATACAGAAAAACACAGAGTGAATTGGGAATATGGAAAGTCACTTAACAGACAGAAAGGTAAGGTTCACACTTGGATCTGAAAAGAAGTACTTTTGCACAGAACTCCAAGTCATTTCATTGGGTAATTCTTCAACTTTTACAGAACTCTGATTTTTTTTGTTTAAAAAAATTTTTTTAATTAAGTGACACATTCTCATTGAATAATCTCATATGCCTCCCTGGGATGAGTAATTATATGTTCATTTAGGGTAGGTATGACTCAAACTTATATTGGAATAAATAATATAACATGAATGGCTGTCTCATATAAAAGTTCAGATAGGTAGGCATCTCCTAGGTGTTGTAATAGTTCTGCCCCACGGTTACTCTTTTCTTCAACACATGGCCTTCATTCCCAAGGTCAAGTCTCAGGACTTGACCTGAGTCTGTGATGGTTGCTTCTGCCACAGCCACTACATCTACATTTCAGAGAGAAGAGAGCACAAGAAGAAGGGGCAGTGAGCACAGCTCAGCACATCTTTTAAGGGTGGGTTTCCAGAAGCTGATGCAGGCTCTCCAGCTTATATAAAATACACAATCACTTAGTCATTTAGCTACAACTAGCTGCTTTGAAAGCCTGGGAAATGTAGTCATTCTAAGTTATTATTATTTTTATGGAAAAGGTCACAAGATATGTTTAGAAAACATCTTCTAAATTTAAGCTCACTATCCACATACTAATGATTCCCAAATCTCTATCTCCTCTTCTTTCCTGAGATTTCAGTATATTTGTCCAGCCATTTACTGGATGATCAATTTGGCTCAACAAATACACATTTAGTATCTTCTGTGTGTGAGACATTGTGTTAAGTATTATGGATAAAATGGTAAACATAATAGTCTTTACCCCTACCCTCAAACGATTTATAGGTTGGTTTAGAGAGTCAGCTAACATGTATTTTCTTTCACAGTTTAATCAGTTATAAGCTAGGGAGAATTTAGAGCACTGTAGGAGAGAACGGGAGGTCATGTAACTTGGGCTTAGGAGTGCGGAAAAATATTGTTGGCTGGTACCTAAGCTAATTTATTATAATTAAGAATGATCAGATGGACTCTAGCTGGAAGGGGCTTCCATAATTTTCAGGGATATGAATAGATGAATGCAAGGCAAGTTCAAGGAACAGAAAGAGGCTGCAGTGTCGCTACAATGGTGTGGGGGTGTGGGGGGGTGATGGACCAGAGACGATGCTGTACAAGTCAGCAATAGAGAGCTCTCGATGGGCCTTTTGACAATGAAAGAAAGGATTTGGGATTTTTAAAGAAAAGAGAAAGCCATGTAAGGCTTTAAGAGCATTTCTGCTACCAAACAGCATGTAGGAGACTGAGACAGAGATCTCATCACAATAGTTTAAAAGAAAAAAAAGATAGTCTAAAAACTCATGTATTTTTAGTCACAGAAGAGCTATGGTTGCATAGAAGACTAAAAAACCTAAATGCCAGAGAGGGATGAGCTTTTTTCTAAGTAAGCAGAGATGGGTGCTGGGAATAAATATTTAGAAATTTACTCTGTGTGTGTGAGAGTGTGTGTGTGTGTGTGTGTGTGTGTTTCTCCCAGATTTGTCTACATATATATAGTGCTAAGTCTTCACATTACAGTTTGGATATTAGCCATTTATGAAGACTGATTATGTGCTGATAATACAGAAGGCAGTCATGGTGTAGGAGCTGTACCTTATTCACAAACAGTATACATATTTTAAGAAATATGTAAAGTAATTAGGAAAGGGTATTATACTGCAATGCATACTTAAGGGTAATGTTCATATTATTGGTTAGTGAGTCTATGATTTGGGGGGAGAAGAAGAGCTGTTTTCAAGAATAATAAATTTATTTTACCTGAACTGGAGGTTGAGAAACATGAATAAATGACAGACAACTCTCTGTGGGCTTATATGGTCAAGTAAATAGCTCCATTTTCACCACACATCCTGGGTAGTTCCCGAAAATTCTAATGAGGCAAGTCAACCTGCTCCAATGAATCTAACATACAGTTTATTACAGCATTATAACCTGTCTTTCTATAGGAAAAAAATCGGTATATTTACTATCCCAAATGCCTCACCTCTGCTGTCCTGTTCCCTTTCAACTACATAAAGAAATAATTTATTGTATTCTGTATGTTTGCTAATAAACCCAATTTTTAAAATTCTCATTCTTCTTGATATAAGGCAAAAAAACCTTTGGGGTTAGAGAGATGGAACATAGTATGACAAAAAGTAGGGACATAATTAGTTTATAATATGTCTCCAGGTTTTTTGTTTTTTTTAACCAAAAGTAAGACACTGGTATTTTCTTCAATGCAACAGTGTAGTGGAGACAGTATAAGATAAACTCAGCAACCTGAAGATGAATATGGCCTCATGCTTGAGGGCAAAGCCAATTCTGTCTCTTGCTGACTGTGTGACCCTGGAAAAGGCTCTTAAAACAGCTAACCCTCGTTTGCATTTATAAAACGTAGGTAATAAAATATAGAACTGGAACAAGGGTTGACTTGAGTGCAAAATTTAAGGGCACACCTCTAAATGCTTTAATCCAGATAACTAACATTTTAATACAATATTTTTTTAAAAAATCAAAATTATTGCAAAATAAGAATGATGAACAAACTTTTAGATAAATTTAAGATCTGACTCTGCACTTAACGCGACTCATCTCAATCACCTCACCTTGATCCTGACCCTAATAAAATATCTACCTCACAAAGTAATTGCAAGAATCCAATGAAAAAGTTCATGTAAACCAGTTAAGTAAGAGCTGAATCAAATAAGATGATTATATCAATTATCTCATTTCAATTCAAATTCTACATTAATTACTTTTTTAAGAGAAGTAGTAGCACTTGGCTATAAATGTTTAATTCATTGACTTATTTCGGATGTGGAAGTGTCACAATACAAAACCAACAATAAAATCAGTGATGCAAAGTAGAATTTCTACTACAGGAAACAGAATTGAAAATTGTATATGAAAATGCAAGTGCTCAGTTATGGTCTTGTTCCATACTGATTGAGCAGTCCAGTGCTATTTACTTTTTGGCATAGATGCTCTGACAGATCAATGGTGCTTTCTCACTTTCATGATTTATTAACAACAGCACATTCACATATAAATACTAATATAGAAGCTGGTGAAAAGTATGGTATAAGTGGAGAGAAAAAAGGGGGATTTTAATCATTAAACAAAATAGTATTTTGATTTCTTTGAATAATAACTTGATACAGTTTTCAAATTAAAATTAAAGCCTGTATATAAAAGAGTGGCTTGGAGATTAGCACTAGGGAAAAACTTCTCTATATGTCAAACATAGGGAGCGTTTTAGAAATTCTCCATTAAAAATAAAGTTAATTTTTATGGAAAATTTTAGACAAGACCTATGACTCTTGAAATTGTTATGATAGCACACTCTTGTTTTCATAAGTAGATACAGAAATACTAAGAAATAATTCCACATTTGACCAAGTTTTTATTCAAAAACAAGCTATCGTTCAATTGAGGACAGATAGATTGAGAAATATCTATAAAATACTAAATAGCAGTGGTTCTTACATAGGCAAATTTCATAAATATAAATTAAAGAGTCTGGTTGAAAATTGACTGCCTGTGTTTGTCTCTGCTCTGCAACTGAATCACTGTGTAATGTTGGGTAATCTGTGTAAACTCTGTAGGCTCACTTGTTTTCCATCTCTGCAATGGAAATAACAATATAACAGGACTACTATACATATAGCACTTATTAAAATGCATGCCACAAAGTGTGAAATAAATGCTAGCTTTGTAATTATTATTAGCTCAGTCATACATTCGGCAAACATTTTTGAGAGTGTACCACGTGCCAGACACATGACCCCTCATTCTACAATATTGTCTTTGTTGCTCCTTTGCTGCTCGTGAATTTATGATCACTAATAAGTCAGGTACATGTTGCATAGCTTGGAATATCCCCTTTTGCCCTCAACAATAGAAAATGAACACTCCTGTTAAAAATCTTCTGCTTTATGGGGAAAAATACAAAGTATATTTGGCCCCTGTGCACTCCTAATTTTATTTGAAAGGACCATGTTATTATAAGTTGTTTATATTATTTTGTCTCTTCTCCACAGTTGCTTAAGGACAGTGGTTGTATCTTCTCCATCTTTTTACGCAGAGTCTGGAGGAGTACAGTGCTGGGAACAGACATCCACAGAAATTGTCATTCCAGTGGATGGCTTGGTAAGCACGTGCTTTAGCTTGAACTGTTTGGCAACTGCAGTCTGTTCGCTTAAAATGGAGGAAAGATGGAAGATCTGTTACAAATTGTTTGGATTATCTTGTAAATGTAACTGTCAAATGCAGAATGGGGGGTTTATAGTAATGAAGATCTCAAAATTCATCATGGATCAGACATTCCTAATGATTAGCACTCATTAATATCCGACATTAAGGAAGAACCATTATGCAAGAATTAAAATTCTATTGGGGAGGTTAATAATTTAAGTGACAGAATATGATCCTCCATTTTAATAAGATATTAGAATTTGCATTTTGTGTTTCTTTAGCTATAAATTCCGACGACTTCATCTAACATCTTTTAATGGAACAAAAGTATTTTATCTTATCTTCTTTTATTTTTTTTTAGCAGTGTATTGCTTCTACGTTGGAAAAAGAAATCAGACTTGGTGCGCTATTGTGTGTGTGGTTTTTAAACAGAACCTGATCATATTTCTTCCCTTCTGTGGACATTAGTCAGTGTTCCTCTTTAGTTTTGGCTAAGACATATGGGCATATTTTGTAGCAAAAATAATTGTAATACTCTTGAATTTCCCTTCCTGCATTGTCACTTTAATTTTCAATTCTTTCACAAATAGGTCAGGTGATAGCTCTGTCTCTCAAACATTTCATCTGAGACAGTATTTTTCTCATATCAGGACCACTTGCCTGTGGCCATAGTGATCTGGAACAGATTTATTATTTATTTGTGACAGATTATCTGTGACACCTTATTATATTGAAATACGATACAAGGGCTAGTTCTTTCACTGCTACCTTATCTTCTCCCCTCTCCCAGCGCCACATCAAAAAAAAAAAAAAAAAAAAGGCAAAATGGGTAATGAGGTCTGTTTTCTGATAAACATTGAATGGTAACTGAAAGATGTTTTGTTTTGAAACAGGTGGTAACAAATTGACTAAATGAGGAATGTATTTGTGAAAGAGAGATTGAGAGAGCAGGGAACATTAGATTGCTGTTGTAGCTTTTCCTCGGGACAGAAGAAGTCCATGGTATGGCCTGGATTCCAGGTGCTTTTTACACCATTTCACATGCCCCGCAGCTGCTACTTCTGTTATGAGTCCTGCATCACCTCCCGTCATTGGCCTCTTGAAAGAGAAGTCATGGATCTAACAAAATGAACAAAACTGAACAAAACGGTACTCTCTGTGATTTACTTTGCTTTTGTTCTTTGGTGGAAATATCACAAATCACAGATCTCGTTTCTCCTCTAGAAACACACCTCTCCTAGATCTTTAATTATGTGAGATTAGAATTTAGTCCAGAAGCTTTGAAATGCACTGTATATTATGAAAAGCAAGTACAGTTCATATTCTATTTGACTTCTTCATAAATTTTTAAATATCAAAATGATTAGGTCAGATTTAGGACCAATTCCCTGAGAAAGTTCATGATTAAAAGGTTCAGTCAGTCCCTGGCCATGAGATTATCAAGCAGTCAACACACCTTTAGAATTTTATGAAGAAGGAGGGAAGAGGTCAGTGCTCTCCGCCTTCTATATTGCCAAACTGATGTGTACATGGAGTTTGGGTAATATAATACATATTCATGCTGACAGCTAATTTTCAGGCTAATGCAATTCAAAACAGAAAAGATAATGAACCCTAAAAAAACAGAGTTTGTAAATGGAAATGCTGACAGACTCTTAGCTCTAATAGCGGTGCTATTGGGCACCACAAAAATAACAAAGCTAATTTTAATGAAGATTTGAAAGTAGATGAGGCATTTATCTTCGGTAATTATGGTGCTTCTGTAGGACTAATATCTAAATGGAATTTAAACCATTTAAATGACCCAAGGGAAGGGACAAATGTAGGAATAATTCTCACTTAGTGTGATTCCATAAAGGTTGTATGTATGGGTATATTTCAAGTACATTTTTTTCCCATATGGAACCAGGCACATTCCGATTATAAATATACTACTCCTTTCTAACTTTGACTTGAGGAAATCTGTTTCCAAAACAAATCTAGTTGAGATTTTCTTCAACGGCAGTCTTTCGAATTAATTTAAAAATTGTTAATAAGGGGGAGGAAGTATTACAAGCCTTGCTATCTACCTACTTAAGCTGTCAGTATCTTTTACTAAACCTAGATTCAGCATCTCTGTTGATATCCCCGTGAGACCTGCCCTCCTCTTCTGGGGGTCAGTTATACCCATGCATGCCATAAATATCTGTTAAGAACAGTTCATATGCTAGGCAATATATTTAGTCCTCTGGGGAATGTCTGTAACATACTCAAATCCAAACATAGTTCTCCTCCTGTAGGAATTTCCAAGCTAATCACAGAGCTGGAATTCTACACAAAAGAAAAAAGGATCTCTATTACTAGCAAAGGCTATGCCCTCCATATATGCTCTAGATCACTCACATGTTTATTTTTAAATAAAATTTTATAAGTACTCTGTTAGTGTGCGCTTGGGTATGTGTATACATGTATGTCTAATAGATAACATTTAGTGAACCCTCTGGGTTTCAGACTTTCTGTTACTGACTTTATCTTCTCGATAGTCTTCAAGAATAGGTATTATTTTTATTATTTTTAACATTTTTTATTGATTTATAATCATTTTATAATGTTGTGTCAAATTCCAGTGTAGAGCACAGTATTGTTTTTATTTCTATAAGACCCTCTACTCTGATAAACATTTGGACATTCCTCTTTTCCATTAACAAGACAATTGTCTAAAGTAGAAATTCACCGACTTATAAAGTCTTCAATACTTCAATAATGGGAATTTTAGACCTTTTGGTAGACATAGCATTAGTAATACCATCTTGCTGATTATAAAATATTCTCTTATGAATTATCTTCTTTGACTCACACAAAAATTTAATGAGTTACACAAATAAGTTCTTATTTTTTACTTAAATATATGTGAGGAAAATGAAGCACAGAGGCTGAGTGAATTTCCAAATCATTTAGTGGCTAAGAAGTAAAAACGGTAATTGAAAGTTATCATCTATTTTTTTAAATAAACATTTTTATTTTAGAACTGTTTCAGATTTATAGAAAAATTGTGAAGATGATACACAGAGTTCCCATATGCCCTTTACCCAATTTCCGTAATAATTAGCATCTTACATTAATATGGTACATTTGTGACAATAATGAAGTGACATTTATGTGCTCTTATTAACTAAAGTTTATATTTGCATTTCCTTAGTTTTTACCAAATGTTCTTTTTCTGTCCCAGGATCCCATTAAGGATACAATACTACATTTAGTTGTCCTGAGTCCCGAGACATCTCTTGGCCACGGCAGCCTCTCGGATTTTCCTTGTTTTTGATGAACTTGACAGACAAAGAGTACTGCTTAGATATTTTGTAGACTGTTTTTCAACTGAAATTTGCCTAATATTTTTCATAATCAAATTGGGTTTATGGGTTTTGGGAAGGAACACTGAGGGGGTAAAATGCCATTTTCATCATATCACGGCTAGAGTACCTACTATGGAGATAACATAGTACTTTGATGTTGACCTTAATCACCTGGCTCGGGCAGTGTTTGTTAGGTGTCTCTGAATTTCCTATGTTCCATACAACGCTCTTCGAAAGAAAGTCACTATGCACAGGTCACACGTAGGGGCTGGGGAGTAGAGTACCTATATAAATTCTTTGGAATTCTTCTGCAAGGGAGAATAATTCTTCTCCCCCATTCATTCGTTTATTCAATCATTATGTGCATCAGTATGGACTCAGGGATATTTATTCTATACTTTAGGTTATAATCCAGCACTACTTTACTCATTTTTCTCCTCAACTTATTTCAAGTTGGCAATGGAGAGCAATTTCAGTAGGTTCTGCTGTCCTTTTGACCTCTCCCTATCAGTGTAGTGTTATCTTGTTTTGTTTTGTTTTTTGTTTTTGTTTTGTCTAATTTGCTTGAGCAGACCCTTACTTTCTGACACTACAAGGTCTTCTAGGCTTGTCTTGTATATTTTCTGCCCCAGTAATTGAATTAGTCATTTTTTCCATGGAGCCTTGGTTTGAGAAACTCACATCTGAGTGCTAGGTACACTTCTTGTTACCTTATTTTTCATATAGTCCAATTTCCATCAAACTGCGTTTTGTCTATCAGATGAAAAGTGAGAAACATTAGAATGTCTATTATGATTACGTTCATCTGAAGGATGAGTCCATTATTCTGGTTTTTGAAGCTTACCACTGCTGAGACTAGCAGTCTCTTTGCATGCTATTCCTGATGCAATTTTATGCTATTATTTGAGGTTACATTTTGTATATTTTAAACATGAAGGAAAAGAGTTCTTAAATGATGAATAATATTTCTAAGGCTATATATATAGCTGATGATTGAACACGAATTCAAATTATAAGTTACCTTCCCATAACACTATAGTACTACTACTGTCAGCTACCTTTGTGCTTGTCATTGAACCCAGGCCACTACGGCTGCAATCACTGTTAGTTTAAGAAATGTCTGGATATAGTCTGCCTTAGTTTCTGGTCTTTTAGTCACAGTGCTAGTCCTTCCTAGTCACAAGACCAGTGAAAGCACTTAGGAGCAATGAGTTTATATTCTTAAAAGACAATTGAATAAGAAGAGTCTAAATTCTTCTCTTTTATTGATGACATTGAAAGACGAAGCTTGTTCAATAAGATAAATTGGTGGGGTAATGCATTTTGTATATTCAGCTAGTAGGGAAGAAATCCTACTATGGGCTAGCAATGCAAAAAGCGACGGTGATAAATGACTGTAGTGTTTTTTTCTACATCTAAGGGGATTTATCTTTAGAAAGGAAAGAAACACATTCAAACAAATAAATGAAGGTAAAGACACATAATTAAATGTGTATAGAATGCAGTAATGCTTCTCAGACTAAGTGTCTAAAAATTGATATAGAGTCTCATTAAAATATGTATTCTGATTCAGTACATCAGAATCTATAAAAGCATCACTCAGCCAGTGGTGTCGAGAATAGCAGAGCACAAAGGAGTGGCTAATTTTATGAGGAGAGGAGTCAGAAAGTTTCCATAAGTGAAAAGGTACATATTAGAGATAGAATGAGTATCTGGATCAAAGAAAAAGAGGACCAGAGTTCAGAAAATAAAGCATTTAAAGGTAAAATGTTAATTTCAAGTGTTTCCGCATTTCATTTTGTGGCATGAAATTTGGTTAGAGGATGTATATTTTTATTATTTTCTCTATTAAATTTGATATTCTAGCTTTTTTTTTTTATTTTCTGGCCAGGTTTGTTTTTTTTTTTAAAGAACAACATTCCTTGAAATTCAAATGTCAAAGCTTTTACCCCATGCCTTCACTAAAAGGTGAAGGGGTATGTGTGTGTGTGTGTGTGATGAACTGTAGAATGTCAAAATGTACATCTCTTCTGAAATAGGTTATGCCTCAATTCTTTGAGTTTATTTGATTGTATATAGATGAGTAGAGATTTGAAAGATCAAATTACTTCTTGATGACAGATAGACTATCTTTCCACAGCATGATAATATGTACTCTTAATTATATTTTTAATTTCCTGAATTCTAGAAATAGTTTCCCGACTTATTTCCACAGCTCATTAATTAAAATTGTATAAGAATTGGGCAAGAGTATTTTTTTTTAAGGAGAGAAATGTTCTATTTTCTTGGCAGCCAGATTCCATTAACCTTTTATCTCTTAACTGTTCTTTGATGTGTGTTCTATAAAACAAGTCGAATATTCCTTTTGAGATGAATTATTCAGTCAAAACAGTTCTGTTACCATATAATGTAATAAAACAGCAAGCTATTGATTTGGCATTGCAAATGAACTAGTTTTATTTCTTTTTTTCATATTGTAATTTATCTTATTCTGTTTGTATCTATGCATGGATCTTGCAAGCCAATAACCATTTTACTCACTTGAGCTAGAGTTCAGTTGAAATATATTAACTCAGAAAATTGAAAAGAAATATATCAGATAGGTTTAAATACATGTGGTCATTACAGGTCCATAACATACAAATGAAGTATCTCTGAGAGAGACTCCAGTCTTCCAGCTGTGAGAGAAGATGAGCAAGATACCTATAAACATAAAAAAGCCCTAAGTTAATTAAATGAAAACTCATGCAGTACTATGCTGGATGAGTATCTTCAAAACCAAAAGAATGAGGAGCTGGATAAAGGTGCCTTCATTGTTCAATCAGTTATATGTACCTATTGATACTTAAAAGGAGATTGGCACTGATTCTCACTGCATGCAAATCTTTGTAGAATTCACCTGGTTAAAAATCCATCCGATTTTTAAAAAGTCCTTAAAATAACTCTGCAGAAAAGCATATCATAATGAATGCATTCCAGTAATACAGCTCCATGATCACTACTCACATTTATTAGAATCACACAAAAGAATGTCTTTTGTGACTTACTGGGGTTCACAAAATACTTAAAGTATGAGGTCCTAGACTCTAGAATCATAAGTTGTTAGTTCAAAAATCAGCTCCACTAATATTATGGACAAAGTGCATAATTTATCCAAGACTTAGTTTCTTCCTTGTTAAATAAGGAGAATTAATATCTACTTCATAGATAGGGCTATGTTATGAGAAGATTGCATGGGATTGTGTATACTGAGTTCTTCGCATAATGCCGGGTTTATAGAGTTTTATTATTGTTGTTGTTGTTTTAATCTAGCTGCTAGATGCCTTAGCTCAATTTGGGGGCTAAATGCTAATTGTTGATATTTCAATTCTGGCCTAAAGCTATTTAGGGGGAATGGAAAATGTGCCTTCCAGTATCTCAGAACGTTGTATGATTTCCATGTTGACTACTTCATAAAATCTCGGTTTCCTCTTGTCCCTTTGCAAATCTTCCTTTGTCCCCCTTCCTACAATTCTCCATCACTGTCTTCATTCTCACACAACTATGGATTTATTTGTCAGCCTACATTAGTTTGCACTTCTGAATAACTTCTACATATGAAGGCATACAGCATGCACTTCGCTTTTCTGACTTACTTCACTCGGCATAATTATTTTGAGACACTTCCATGGGGTAGCATGTATTAATAGTTCATTCCTCTTTTATTGCTAAGTAGTACTCCAGTGTATAGATATGCCACTGTTCGTATGTCCATTCATCTGCTGGTGGTTATTTGAGTTATTTTCAGTTTGGGGCTATTATACAAAATTCGCTATGAACATTCATGTTCAAGTCTTTGTATGGATATATATTTCATTTCTCTTGGGGAAATACCCAGAAGCAAAATGACTGAATCTTGTTGTAGATATGTGTTTAAATCATTAATAAACTGCCAAACTGTTTTCCAATGTAGTTATTAGGTTGATGAAGTTCCCATCTGCTTCTACTTGCCTAAGAGTTTGTATAAGGAATGGAAGGTAAAATTTGCCAATTCCACAAACGAGAAGAACTAATTTAAGAAGGCGAGGAGTGAAATCCTGGGAATGAAGTCCTAGGAGGGCACTGTGCAACAGGCGTAGAGCGTAATCCATTCAATCTGGTGTAGGAGGATAGAAGACCCTGAAAAAGAGCTTTGTGGAAATATTATTTTTAATATGGGAGAAGTTACATACATATACTGACACACACAGACGTGTGTTGTGTATTTCAAATTACACAAAATAAGGTAATTATAATCCCAGATAAAGAAATAGTATAAAAAATGTGATAACATTACTCTATCTGCAGTGAATAATGTTTCCATATTCATCATCTAAGTGATACCTACTGACATTAAATTTTCATAAATGACCTACAGAAAACACACATCAAATTTAAATTTAAAATTATGGCTTAAGAAATATGTAATACTATTAGTCTTCACAATGCAAAAAATGAAAGTGCAGTTGACAGAATTTGGGAGGGGAAATTAAGTAGGGTTGCTAAAGAGAAGAATCATTTTAAAAGTAGGATATGATGAGACAATACATATGGGTGTTGAAAAAAAAAAACATGTCTTTATACCCCTCAAAGTTACAAAGATAAGTACTATCAGAAATGAAGTTTGGAAGATATGATTGGGGTGATATATATTTTATATAAAATATATATACATATATACCATATAATGTGCTTACATTCCTTATTAAACAGAATCCTGTACAAGGATTAAGTGCTAACTATTTGGTATGTGCCATCTCAGAGCAGCAGAAACAGAGGAAAATGGCAGTGAAATTCTAAGGATGGAAAGAAATTTAGGATAATGTATCAACTTTATGTCCACTTTTTCACAATGTTCCAAAGAAACAAGAGCGATTGCTCCAAAAGTAAAATTGCTTGGCCTTGGAGGAAGAGTTCTCTAGACCTATTAACACTCAAACTCATAATTTAGAACAGTCCATCCAAGGGATAAAAGGAGAGGAAGTTTAACCTCCTCTAACCATCTCTCAAATTTTCCCCCATGGGAAATTACCTTCCATTATTCCTGATTTAATTACCTGATCCCTTTGGGAACTCTTCCATAAGCCAGATCCTGAATATCTTAGTGTGGCATTTTCTGATATCAGTTGTGGTGAAGGAGTCAGAGCTGGGACTTGTGACGAATCACAGACATGTGGCAAAATTCCACAGGTCCACATAAAATAGGCTGGCTATGGCAGTGGTGACAGAGGAGTAAGCAGCTGATGATCTAGGAGACAGATGGAAACCAGAGAATCTCTGTGGTCAACCTTTGGAGATTCCAGCAGAGACGGAGTGGGGAGAGTGTTTACCTCGACACTGTTTTCTGTGGTGGCACCCCTTGGACTTGCTCAAATGGAAGTTGAAGTTTAAGGCAGCCCACTGATGCAGCCCTGTGACATCAGCCTTCTGCCCACAGAGTGGTGGGCAGGGAGAGCCTCTGGGGAACAGAGCTGGGGTTGGGGAGGAGGGAGAAATGTGGACAGAGCATCTGACGGGGCAAATGGAAAATACCAAGAGCAGTCCTCATCTGTTTACTCATTGCTGCTCTTTGATTCTTACACTCTGTTCATTGTATAATGAAGATCGTGTAAAGGTTTTGTTGTTTACACTGACATCCTCAGAAATTGTCACCATTTGTTCTTCCTCCAGCCTTTTTCTTTTCAGAACAAACAACATTGAATGACTTGGCCTCACCTACACAGTGCTTCTTTTTCTTCTTCATAATCTAATTTATTTTTAACCAAGTATCAAGTTTTAAATGCATTTGCTTAATGCATATAAAATTATTTTCAGAAAAGGTAAAGAATGACAATGTAATATACTGTCTTGAAGTAGAGATTTCTGCAACTAAAATAATGAAAATAATATTTTCCTATGGGTTACAACAATTTTGATTGTGGGAAAATCATGAAGAAGTATGTAAGGACCATTGTTCAGATTGAAATGAACTTCACAATTTGTAATTGTTTTCTATATATATTTCATCATAATACTTTATACTATAATATACTACATATACATAGTATATATAATATACTATAATAATAAACTAAATAGTTAATTTTAGATCCCATAGGTACTAAAATCTAAATTCAGTGAATGCATTTTGTTAATATTGACAGCATTAATATTTTGTAAATGTTGTGACTAGACAGATGGTTTCAATTCTGAACTTGTTGTATGACTTTGGGCAAGCAGTTGATCTTTCTGAATCTTACCTTATGTAATGGGTAATATTACTCACGTAGCTGTAGGGTGAACATTTTTCCTGCTAGCCACTAGCCCAAGAACTGAAAATACAAGTCTGAAAGGTACACACATCATTCAAATACAATATGTTAAGTATGATATCATTCAATATAGAAGATAGTAGGTGCAAACCCGAAAAACAAAAAGGAAGGCATTGATGACGTACTTGAGTGCTCAGTCCTCCTAATACAGGATATTTTCATATGTGTGCATAAGGTGTTAAAAACTACAAGAATATGTAAGATATACATATTTAATTTAGGCTGTGCATACAAATGTGTGCACAGATACTTTTGTCTTAGGTAAGCATGTAGTACAATATGACCCCTGACATATTTATTTCCATTATTCAATCTCATGCCATTAAAACAGTTTTAACTATATACGGTTTGTGCATATTTCATTATAATAAGCTCATGAAAACTTTTTTGACAAGAAAACAGTTGCAAGAAAAACAAACATTCAGGAAAGAACTATTGACCTTCATCAGAAATTAGTTACTAAAATACACGAGGCCTGGGCAAAGACTTCACATGAACTTGACCTTTGGTGTCTACAGTGGATTCTACTAAAAAATAAATACATGACCTATATGATTTAACAGTCTCAACTTGCTACTGAGGTCATGTCATCTGTCTCCTTTTTGAGATTTAAATTTAGATCAAAATATAACATACGTAATTCTTAGGCAGATGGTCATATTAGAGAAACTCAAACATTTTTTAGATAAAATAGAAGACACTTTATTTACAGTTAGTGAGACTACTATCATTTATGTAAGAAACAAGCTTGTCTTACAATATTAAGTGTTGAGTCATGGCACAGAGAAATGGAGAACTTCTGTGACTAAAGAGAGGGCAAAGGAAGCAGGACAAAGTTGTGATGTGGCTGGGAGAAGGTGGCTCAGTTATATTCAAACTGACAACAACAATATCAACTGTTAAACAAAACAGAGGGGAAAACGTTTAATAGAGAAAAAAGTAATGCTATTGACAAGACACTTAAGAAACAGCTAAACGCAGTAGTAATTTTTCTATTAAATTGTTTTGTTTGTCACAGAAAATGAAAACCATAGATGGAGAGAAAATATTAACAATGCATATATCTGACTAAGGACGTTTATTCAGGATATATAAAGAACTGTAACTCCACTTAAAAATGGGCAAAAATTAAAGACACTTCACAAGGAACGCCAGCATGACAAATAAGCACCTGAAAAAAGTGACAAATACTGAATTTCGCAGGAAAATGTAAACTAAAATCAGGAAAATACCACTGTAGGCTCACTAAGATGGCTACATATAGAGACTGACGATTGCTGGCAAGGAGGAGCAGCAACAGACACACCTAGTTTGCTGATAGTAGCTAAAACGGACACAGACTCTGCAAAACTGACAATTTCTTATAAAGTGATGAATAAATTACCCTATCACTTAGCACTTCTATTCCTAGATACCTACCTAAGAGGAAAAAAACAGACTATAAAGTGGCTTCTACTGAATTGCTTACAGCAACATTATTAATAATGGACAAAAGCGAAAAAAATAAGCAAACGATGTCCTTCAACAGAAGAGTGGATAAGCAAATGGGGGCACATTTATACACCAATGTACTTATTACTCAGGAAACAGGTAATAAACTACTAATTATTAAGATTGATTAAAGAGATGCTGATTTTTTCAAATGTTTTGCTATCATCTAACAAAATAATTTATATTATTTTTTCTGCAATATTTCAATATGATATGCCAACACAAGAAATTATTATTTTTGTAAGTTAAAAATGATAATTGGCAATTTCAACCTTCAACCTCTATGCTATTTTAGTTTTTTAAAATATTGCAATATCCCTACCTCCCTGAAGTTACCTTTATATGCTAAAGTTTTATTTTTCTTCTAATACATTGGAAATTTTCTTTCTTTCTCCATAGTACAAATAGCCTATTAGATGTTTTATTCCACTAAAACTTTTATTAGAAGTTTTAAATAACTCATCTGCAAAAGTACCTAGGTTTACTGCTAGTTTTTTGTTAGCATTTCTTACTTTTTGCATGATTTCTTTATTTTCTTCTGTAAATTTTGTTACTATATGTTCTCATAATATCATTCATTTTATCCAGAACTTTAAATTTAGTAATCACACAATGAAAAAAAATTCAAATGTCTAACGTCTTTATTGTCACACAAGTAACTTTCCACTTAAAAGTACTGGTTTATTTCACTCAATAGCAGCAGGTGACATTTGTCAATTAAACATAAGCTCTAATTTTTTAGATTATTCAGTCTTTACTTGACTAACTACTTAGTCAATTTACAATCTTACTTCTTTCCACCTAATTTCTCTACAAGTTAGCATTCCTATTGTAGGAATCTTCTGCAGTATAATGTCATTAAAGTAAGTGTCAGATCAGTTGTCATTCTGCAAAGCAATCTGATATGATATATACTATTTCTAGTATTCTGGGGGACTGGTAACTGCTATATCCACCACTCATATCTGCACTCCTATCATGAGCTTTGTGGTCAGGTAGGTCATTGCTAATAACTATGTATAGATCTGCCACCAGCCTCTCAGTTGCTTTAAAATTCCTGTGACTTCATCCTTGCTTCTCATGAGAACTGAAGAAACTTTTTTTTTATCATCTCTTATGTGGGATCCTAAGACAGCTGAATGAACTGGGGATTGGTCTCCCTCTTTAGTATGCCCTCTCCCTCTTTTAACAATGACATACTTATTTAGCTTTCAAAATCCATTGCAGGAGGCCTTTGGTTATCAATTGTTTCTTCTGCCTGACAGTTATTCTGCTGTGATTTCATAGTGACTTATGAATACTTTGGCAATAATTTTTCCAACAGCTCGTATCATTATCTTAAGAAAAGAGTGTGTTTCCTCTTTGTGATTGTTCATTGTTGGTTTCATCTCATTAGAATGTAAGCTCCATCACAAGGGTAGACAATTTGGTTTTTATTTTTTCTGCTGCTCAACTCCAAGCCAGTAACAGTTAATAATGGTCCAACTAGTGCTTGCTAAATGTGTTTGTTTCTTGTCTAACCTCCTTGGTAGACTGGGTTTTTCAAGTAATGGACTAAATTTTTCTTTGTTAAACTCCTAGTGATTAACAGAATCTGTCTAACGGTGGATAATCAATTGATATTGAATAAATGCTACAACACAGTCTTACCTCATAAAATTAACTTCAAATTAGCAGTAGAAAATAATGAATAGAAAAGTCTATTTGAAATCTTATTCTAGAAGTAGGCTTTATTCTATGCAATGCCTTTTCCTATAGGCGCCCGCCTAAGTTTACGTGATTGCATGTATCACATTTAATTGTGATTATATATTACATTTATCTGCCTTATTAGATTTTAAATTTTGGGGACAAGAATTATATGTTATTCATCTTTATTATTGATGTCTTTCAAAAAATAAGGAACATTGAAGAGAAAAATGTTTCACAAACGTGTGTCTCTTGAGGTTTTCCAATTCATTGAAGGGAAGGTGTACTTTTCATTAAAGAAAATGGCCTCCTAATGGACAGAGAAAACTATCTAACCATATTATCTTAATGGTGGAGGAAACTTAAATTAGCTAGCTAGAACGACTAGGTTTATTGTATACTCCTAATGAGACTGAGGGCCTCTGTATGTATTCTTTCTCTTGTTTGAGGATCTCAGTTGTTTCCTTAACATGACATAGTTGTGGTCTGAAAAGGCATTCTTATTTCCTGGGAAGAGCTTTTTCTTGGATTCTGCAACCTCCACGAAAATATAGGGTGTGTTTTGTTCACCACTGTAATACTTGTGTTTAACAAATGCTTGATGGGTAGATGAATTCATGGATGAATGATGGATGAATTAATGAATAGCATGTGACCCTGGGCAGGTTATTTTCATTCCTTGATTCTTTGGCTGCCTCTGTAAATCATTTTCTTATCCATGGTTCATTCCTCTAACCCTTGATATTTTACCACTAATTAATTCTTCAACCCTGGATCACCAAAACTATCTATTTTCTAAATCATATAATCATGTTGTCATTTAATTATTAGAGGTGTATAAATATTCAAATATTACCACTTGTCCACGGATAATACATTTAACCTTGTAATGTATATTTCTATTTTTATAAAGCTATTTCTCCTATATTATCTTATTTAGCCTTTAAAATTTTATAAGATAAATATTATATCCATTATCTATATGAAGATAGAGAGTCAAACAGGTTAATTTCTTTGAGACAACTTCTGTGCAGGTTGTTTAAGCTTGTTAAAATGGGAAGATTTCTGGTGAAGAATAAGAGATAAATCTGGATACATGATTAATAAGAAAAAAAAGAGGAAAAGATGGTTAATGGAGTCTCTAACTCAATGAAAATATTCAATTGAGGGTAAATGTCAAATTGAAGATAGATTTACCATAGCAATAACTGAATTTCTCATTCTGCTTGTCAAGTGCTCAGACCTACTCCCAGAAGATGCAGAATCAGTCAAGAAGCTAATCCAAATCAAAAGAAGTCAAATTAAGTGGAAATGTACATAAACAATTTGGATCATGGGGTCTTAATAATGGAATTTAAAACAAAACAACTTCTGCTTCAGAATTAACACTTTTAAGATCTTTATTTAGGCAGAAGAACTAAGCTTTCTGCTGTTTACCTCAAACTTTGCATATTCGTACAGGTCTGTGATAACTTCATGTGCTTATTGATGTGCGTCAATAATTTTACAGTAATTAGTTTGGAGTCATGTAGCATTGGTGATGGTGAAGTTGGTAGCATCTTTCTAAGATTAATCAATATCTTTGGTTCTCATTGGTAAGAATACTGGTGCAAATGGAACCAAGACTTTGGTTTGATTTCTGTGTGAATCAGTGAATTTTTGTCTGTTCTATCCCACTACATGATTCTAATAGTATCCAGCAAAACATCTGATACATATTAGAAAAACAGTAAGTACTTTTGAATTGAACTGTTTAGCTCAATTTGAGATCTTATATTTATTCAACCCTCTCTAACAGGATCATTAAGAACCTAGTTGTATTACCATATCAGTTCAAATCCTTTGCCCTACATATGGCTATGACATACATGTCAGCATCTAAAGGGGGCCACAGTCTTTTTTTTTTTTTTTCATTTTATAGGCATCTTGCAGTCAACCACAACTGCAAAAGTAAAGAGTTTAAAAATTGGATCGAGCCCTAATCTCAAGTTTATTAATTCTCTTATTGTAGAAAAACAATCAATGCACCTAGAATATTGGAGTTAACAGTAGAAAAGCGATAATCTCCAAAGCATGAGATATAAATTTAGAAAAAAATCCTGTTAGAGTTCTTGTTTAATAATAATTTTATTTCTGAGATGTTTCCCACTGATTCAAGCTATATTCAAGTTGACTGATTCATCTGAAGTGAATGTTCATGGAAGGGAGGTCCTCCTCATAAACAAGCCGCAATGCATGCGTCTCAGCACATGAAGCCCACTGTTCTGCCAATGTAGAGGTTGAGGCCTAAAAACCCAGAGTACAATGGTTTCAGATCTGCAAAGTATTATTATCCCAATGTTATAAAAATTAAATTATAGACCAATTATTTTCAGTTGAATTTCAAAGATTTTATCTGCTTCTATCATGGTGTGTGTTTCAAGATCCTTAGTCATAGGATTTCTCCTTATGTCAATGACAAATATAGCCCCAAAGCTAACATTAAATTAGATTGTAAAATTATCAGAAAATTGTTAAACTCTTTGCCTTCAATTAATAGCTCATAATGATATAAAGAAAAGGATTTGAACTGTGAGGAAAAAAAGATCATGTCATGAAGCTCAAACTTGCGATATATATTACATTTACATATTATACTATATTACTACATTATGTACACTATAATATAGTAAAATATAATATATATATTTAGTAGAGCTTTGAGCAAGGTCCTTAACGTCTTCATTTCTCAATTTCATTTTCTGTAACACTGAGCTAGTAATATTTTGCAGAGTTGTTCCAAGTGTTAGTGCTATAAAAGCATTGGCTACATGGTAGATGTTGTATTTGGAATGCATTCATTCAAATTTTTAACAAATATTAAAAGTAGTTAGATATTCCAGCCACTAAGTGCTAGAGCTTATATTAATGAAGAAATAGATAAAGACCCTATGCTGAAGAAGCTTACATTTTAGTTTGGAGAACACAAACCAAGATGACAAATAAACGCGTACAGCAGGAAGTGGCTTTTGAGGACTAAGGAAGAAATACCATAGCAAAGAAATCAAGGAACGGCAGTTTGAAGAGAAAGAAGACCTCTCAGACAAGGTGATATTTGAACAAGGGCATGAAAGGCTTCAGGGAGGGCGAGAATAAGATGTTTTCCAGCAGAGGGGATAGCAAACAGGATCCTGAGAGAGAAGCATAGCGGCGTATTTACGGAGCAGCGGGGAGGCCAGTGTGGGCGGGCCAGAGCAGCAACGCGCGCGCTGAAACAGATCAGAGACGCAACACAGCTAGTTATGTGATGCCTTGTAAACCGCGTTAAGGGATTTAGGTTTTGCTCTGAGATGGAAACTTATTGGAGGGTACAGGGAGAGGAGTGGCATGATCAATTTGAACTTTTAAAAGGAATATTCTGCCAGCTGTACTGAGAACTGGTGATAGAGAAGCAAAGGCAAATGTAGTCAGACTTGTCAAGGGATGAATATCCCTTATCTGGATTGAAATGTAAGGTGCCACATTCACTGGTTTGGAAATTCATTATTATTTGCCCAAGCTGAATACAACAGGGACACGAGGCATAGCAGAGGCCCACGTGCACACGCCACATCCCCTCTGTATTGCAGCAACATGAGTCCAATTCTTACAGCATTTAATTCAGCAATTGTTTACTTAATGTCAGCTCTTGAACTGCATTACTATACCAGGTAGTGTTGCAAAAGAACTGACTGTCCAAGAAAGCTTTTCTACTTAAAATGCCTGTACTCGCGTTCAAGTTAACAAACATTACTGAATGCCTAATACAAGTAGGTATCCGTGTTCAACAGCAGGGGAGATACAAAGGGCATGTTCTCTGCCCTCAAGCAGCCATCTCAAACAATGCTTATGAAACGAGGTAGCATGAACAATATTTCTCAACACAGTATTCATTTAGAAATTGTATATGGAACATAAAAACTGTGAAAAAAAATTCTTTAGGTACCAAAGAAAAAAGGCTAAATGAGAATACCATATTTGAGTAATGGGAAAAATGAAACTATTGGTGAATTTACTTTTTCCTTTATTTTCATTTATATTTGAAAAGTTCTTCCTAAATTGTCACTGTCCAAATGTATTATTTTAAAATGAAGATGCATGCACCGTGGAAAATACCATAGATTAGGTTATTCAGGCCAAATTTTCTGTTAGAAAAAAACTTTAATGTACATTATAAAAATTATCTCCTAAGAGCTTTTAAATATACTAACACAGAAAACTCTCATGGAAAGTAGAAAACCAGAAAGGTGATTTAGCATTAAAAGCAAAAATGCTTTTTTTTTTTGCTCTATGGGAATCATCCAATTCTGGAAAACATGACCTGTGGTTTTAAAGACTTATCAGGAAAAGAGAATTAAAAGGTAGAATTAAAAGGCCAGCAGCTTTTGGGTTAGTGGATTTAACAGGAGATCCTGCCCACAGTTACTCGAGATTTCAAAGTCAAATATACTTGATAAAAAGATACCTTCAACTCATTCCCAGGGGAGTGCAATGAAGGTTGTTGTGGCAAAGGACAGCAAAGGGGAAACAGTACAAGCATTTCAGATATGAGAATTATCTGAAATAAATTTAAAATGCCTGTGCTCATTATAATTAAAAAAATAATACTTTGGTAACATATATAGGTAGAGGTGAATTTTCTGTGAAGAAGGTAATAAAGCTTAAATTTTAGTTCTCTTCATTTTCACAGGCTCTTTCAAAGCCTCACTATCTTGATTTGTTCTGTTTCGTTTTTCCATTGCAAATTGTTATGGGTATAAATTATACATAACATAAAATTTACCTTTAACCATCTTTAAGTGTAAAATTCTGTGAAATTAAGTACATTCACATTGCCGTGCAAGCTTCGTACCTAATTTAATCATCATAATTTATTGTTCTTTCATGAAGGTTTCTCTCTAAAATGTATACATTTTGATCTCCAAAAAACATAATTTGTTTTTATGCATGAAAGAGGAAAGTTTAAAAGGTGACCTAGAAGATTTGAAAATCGGGCAAATAGAGGATTTCAGAAAATGCTGAAAGAAGACAGCATTTCAGAAAATGCTGAAAAAAATAAACAAGCAAAAATGCTCACTGTAGAATCCTGTACACAGTATAAACACTACTCAAAAATGATGTCTCTGAAATGATGGAGTTGTTTAGTATCCTGACTGTGGTATGTTTATATAAATCTGTTAACATGTCAAACTCATAGGCCTTGACACCAAAAGAAAAAAAAAATCAATTTTACTGTGAGATAATTTTTAAAATTCAATTGAAAATATAATACAAAGAAAAAAAGAAAATTATGCCAAAATAAAAACTGTTTCAGACATACAAATGCTGAGGATACTCATCACAAGAATACCTGCATTACAAGAAATGGTGAAGTAAAGTCATGGAGGCAAATGAAACACTACTAGCTACAGGTCTGGATATAAATAAATAAATGAAGAACATTCTAGAATGGAATATTACTTATCACTAAAAAGCAACGTGCTATCAAGCCATGAAAAGACATGGAGAAAGCGTAAATGCATTTTACTAAGTAAAATAAGCCAAAGGTGTGATTCCAACTACATGACATTCTGGAAAATGCAGAACTATAGAGACAGGAAAAATATGAGAGGTTGTCAGGGGCTGTGGGTGGAAAAGAATGGTTTTGCAGAAGAGAAATAATTTTTTTGAGGTAGTTAAACTATTCTCTATGATACTACAGTGGTAATAGCATCATACACTATACCTTTATCAAATTATACATTTGTCAAAACAATCAAAATGTACAGCACCAGTAGTGTACTCTAATATAAATTATGAAAGCTGGGTGATCAAAATGTGTTAGTGCAGGTTTATGAATTGTAAAAATGTACCACTGTGGTGCAGGATGTCAATAGTGGGGAGCTTGTGCCAAAGAAATTTTTATATATATATATGTAATTTTTCTTTCCTTTTTTTATTGAAGTATAGTTGATTTACAATCTTGCATTAGTTTCTGATGCACAGCATAGTGATACAGTCATACTATATACATATTCTTTTTCATATTTTTCTATTATAGGTTATTATAAGTTGGTGAATATAATTCCTTGTGCTATAGAGTAGGACCTTGTTGTTTATTTATTTTATATATAGCAGTTTGTATCTGCTAATCCCAAACTCCTAATTTATCCCTCCCCTGCCTTTTCCCTTTGGTAACCATAAGTTTGTTCTCTTTCTGTGAGTCTCTTTCTGTTTTGTAAATAAGTTCATTGCTATCATTATTTTTAGATTCCACATATAAGTGATATCCTATGATATTTGTCTTTCTCTGACTGACGTATCTCTCTAGACAGATATCCCTCTCTATCTCACGTGATCATCTCTAGGTCCATCCATGTTGCTGCAAATGGCATTATTTCATTCTATTTTATGGCTGAATAGTGTTCCATTGTATAAATATACCACAACTTCTTTATCCAAGCATCTGTCAATGGGCATTTAGTTTACTTCCATGTATTGGGTGTTGTAAATAGTGCTGCTGTTAACAATGGGGTGCTTGGATCTTTTTGAATTTGAGTTCCCTCCAGATATATGCCCAGGAGTGGGATTGCTGGATCACAGGGTAAGTCTTTTTTTAGTTTTTGAAGAAACCTCCATATGGTTTTCTATAGTGGCTGCACCAAATTGCATTCCCACCAACAATGTAGGAGGGTTCCCTTTTTCCCACACTCCAACATTTATCATTTGTGGACTTTTTAATGATGGCCATTCTGAGTGGTGTGAGATGATACCTCTTTGTAGTTTTGATTAGCATTTCTCTGATAATAAGCAATATTGAACATCTTTTCATGTGCCTATTTGCCATTTGTATGTCCTCACTGGAGAAATGTCTACTTATGTCTTTTGACCATTTTTTGATTGACTTGTTTGGATCTTTGTTGTTGAGTTGTATGAGCTGTGTGTATAAATGAAAGTTACGCCCTTGTGAATTGCATTGTTTGCAAATATTTTCTCCCAGTCTGTTGGTTGTCTTTTCGTTTTGTTTATGGTTTCCTTTGCTATGCAAAAGCTTATAAGTTTGATTAGGTCCCATTTGTTTATTTTTGCTTTTGTTTCTATAGCCTTGAGAGACTGACCTAGGAAAACATTGCTATGATTTATGTCAAAGAATGGTTTGTCTGTATTCTCTTCTTGGAGATTTATGGTGTCCTGTCTTGTATTTAAGTTTTTAAGCCATTTTGAGTTTACTTTTGCGTGTGGTGTGAAAGAGTGTTCTAACTTCATTGATTTACATATGCCTCCAGTTTTCCCAACACCACTTACTGAAGAGACTGTCTTTTCTCCATTGTGTATTCTTGCCTCCTTTGTTGAAGATTAATTGACCATAGATGTGTGGGTAAATTTTATTTTCATTATTTACTATCATATTTTTAAATAAATATATTTTATAATGTTATATATTTCATCTTATATTATATATGATACACATATTATATATAGATCAATTTTCTAGGAATGGCCTTTTATAGTGCCAACCCTATGCACAGTTGTAAGTCAAGTTAAAGTGTGACTATTTCCAAGTATAATATGTAAATCTTATCCTGCATATCTTTCTGCTTGCAGTATCTCCTTATGAGATTATATTTAAATTGTATTCCCAGTTATAAAATCTTTCTTCCGCACTGACACCATCAGTGAAGTATTGGTATCAAAATTATTTTCTACAGCCCACCTCTCTCTAAAGTAGTTGCTGTCAGCTTTATTGCAGGGATTTGGGAATTCTAAGCAAGATAAACAAACCCAGATAAAGTATACACAATGCGAATTCATAACCATATGTCTGTGTTTGAATAAAATTACATTGAATAATGGAATATAAAACAATACATATTTTAAAGTAGTTTTCGCTGTCAAAGTAAAGACTTAACAATCATTTTTGCTAAAGACAGGTGTAACTAGGAATAACAGGTTTGGGGGGAGACTTTTCATCCCTCATGAGAAGGATATATCAGTGTTCCAAAGCAAATACATTAAAAATGACAATAAATACAATGCTGTATGCTGACAATATGCAAGTCTTTCAAATGCACATTCCAAAGGAAAAATGAACACCCTTGAAGATAATTCAGTGAAAAGCAATGAATAAAGTATGCCACCAGTAAAACAGAATAAGACAATATTATAAACAACTTTATGCCAATACATTTGAAGCCTTAAAAGAAATAAATATATTCCTTGAAAATACAAATTAATCAAGCTTACTCAAGAAGAACTAGATAATCTTAATAGCCTTATATCTATCAAAAAATGAATATGAATATGAAGTTAAAAACCTTTCACAAAGAAAGCTTCAGGACTGGATGTATTTTGTGGTAAATTCTACCATGTATTAAATAAAGAAATATTATAAATTCTACACAAACTCTTTAAGAAAATTAAAAGGGCAGGAATTTTTATATCCTTCCTATGAGACAAATTTCCTCCTGATACCAAATCCAGAAAATAACAGTACAAGAAAACAAACAAAACTGTAGACTAATATTTTTTATCATGAAATTTTAGAAAATTGTGTCCAAAAATATATAACAATGTAATATATCATGACTAAGTGTGGTATATCTGGGAAATACAAGTTTGGGTTAATATTTTTTAAACAGTCCACATAATTCATAATATCAAAATATTTAAAAAATGAAAAACCACATGATCATCTTGATAGAGTAAAAGATTTGATAATATTCAATATTCGAAAGTTTGAGATTAGAATACATTCCCTACCCACAATACAATTAAGCTAGAAATTACCAGCAAATTACTAAAAATTTCCAGTTATTTGAAATTAGAAAGCAAATTTCTTAATAACTCAGGGAGAAAAAATATATAGAGATCAGAAAAGTTTAAAATTTTAGCATAACATAAAATACTACATTCAGAATTCTGAGATACAGTTAGAGAACCTTTTTTTTTAATTGAAGTACTGTCAGTTACAATGTGTCAATTTCTGGTGTACAGCACAATGTCCCAGTCATGCATATACATTCATGTATTTGTTTTCATATTCTTTTTCATTAAAGATTATTACAAGATATTGAATATAGTTCCCTGTGCTATATAGGAGAAACTTTTTTAAAATATATTTTTATATATAGTGGTTAACATTTGTAAATCTCACACTCCCAAACTTATCCCTTCCCTCTCCCTTTCTTATAAATAGAGAACTATTTGAAGGACTAGGGAGGAAATGTCCTGAAAATACCATGTCCTGGCAGAGATGTGATACAAAAGGAAATAGCCACACTGCTGAGAGTTACGCAATTTGGTACAACTGCTTTTGAAAACTAGTGATTTTTTTAGAGTTGAACATGGACATAGCCTATGGCCCCATACTTTGACTCTTAATTATAAACGCAGAATGTATGCATGAATTTTTGCACAAAAGGCATATATAAAAATGCTTACAGAAGTATGATATTTAATAATCCCAAACTGGAAACAGCCACAACATTTATCATAAGTAGAATAAATACTATATTGTAGTATGGAATACTATTTATTACAGAAAAAATATAGGGCTGCTACCACAACATGATTAAACGTCACAGACATAATGTTAAGGCATACAAGAACCCATAAAATGTGGTTCAATATAGTTCAGAAGTAGAGAAATTTATTTTATGATTAAAGAAGCCAGAATAATGATTACCTTTATTAGAAGGTAATGACTGAAGGGCCATGAGAGGTGCATCTATGTCCTATAATATTGTATCTCAACCATGCTGATGGTTACATGATTGTGTTCAATTTGTAAAACTTGGCTATATAATTAAGATCTGTACCTTTTAGTATGTATGTTACACCTAATGAAATACTTTACAATAAAAAGTAAAAGGCTAGACTGTTTTTATATAAAGGCTAAAAGTTTTTTTTTAAAGGTATATTGTTTCAATATGCATCCATAGTTGGTAAATATAGGAATAAAAACAAGGTTGTGATTATTTCAAAGGTCAGAATAATGCTTAACTTTGAAGATAGCCTTTCTCAGGAAGGAGCATATAAGGTGATCCAAGGTCCTTACAATATTGTATTCCTACACATAGATGATACTGACTTAGCTATTCTTTTATAATTATTTTAAAATCCAAACTCAAACATTTATTACTGTATGTGTGTGAGTGTGTTTTAGTATGTATGGACATAGAAACAGAAAAATGAATACATACACACAAACACACAATGGCAATACCAATATATACCCATCAGAATGAACTGAAAGACATAGGGGAAAAATTAAAACTATGTGTGAGAATATTGCTCCAGTATTCTTTTTTCTGAGTAGCATATTACTTTCAAATTTAGCAGCTTAAATTAATAATAACAGAGAAATATCCCTCATGAATAAAGGTACAAAAATATTCAACAATACTATATAAATCAAATCCAGCAATGCACAAAAATAAACCAACACTGAGTGGGATTTATTGTGGTTATATGAGACTGGTTCAAAGTTAGAAAATCAATGAATGTAATCTAATGCACCATATCAACAAGGTAAAGAAGAAATATCATATGAGTATACTGATTATCATGGAAAAGTGTTTGACAAAATCCAACACCCATCCAGGATAAAAAAAAAAACTTAGCAATATAGACTAGAAGGAAAATTTCTCAACTTGATGAAGAATATCTGTAAAAAATGTACAGAAAATATCATACTTGATCATGAGAAACTGCATGGACATTTTCTCACTAAGATCAGCAACAAACAGGAATGTTTTCTCTCATTGTTCTTTTACAAGGATATTATTGAAATCTGAGCTAGTGCATTAAGATGAAAGATGGAAAGAGAGAGAGAAAAAGAAAAAGAAAGAAAGAAAAAAAGAAAGAGAGAAAGGAAGAAAGAGAGAAAGGAAGGAAAAAAGGAAGAAAGGAAGAAAGAAAAGAGTATACAGACTGTAAATAAATAAATATAGTTTATTCACAGATTACATGACTATCTATGGAGTAAATCACAAAGATTCTATTAAAATTTCTTGGAGTAATAAGTGAATGTAGCAAAGTTGCTGGATATAAAGTAAATACACTAAAGTCAATCCCATCTTATATACCATAAACAAACAATTGACATTTGAAATATAATTTAAAATTATTATTTTATAATATCATATTTGAAAATGAAATACTCAAGCATTAAAAATGCACAAGATCTGTATGCAGTTCTGTAAACTATTTTTGAGAAATAAATATCTAGAAAGATATTTTATGTTCATTATGGATTTGATGAATTAATATTGTTAGAATGTCATTTCTTTAAAGCTTCATCTATAGATTCAACTCAATCCTCATCAAAATTCTAGCAAGCTATTGTGTAAGTATCAACAAATCAATTCTAAGATTTATATGGATAAGCAAAAGACCTAGAATCTCCATTTCTTTTTTGTGGTAAGCACATTTATTTACTCCCTTAGCAACTTTAAAGTACATAAAACAATACTGTTAACTATTTCCACAAAGCTGTGTATCAGAGTCCCAGAACTTATCTTCTAGCTGAAAGTTTGTACACTTTGAGCAATATCTCCCCATTTCCCTATTCCCCGTCCCCTGGTAAACACCACTCTACTCTCTGTTTCTATGAGTTTTGCTTTTTTAGACTCCACATATAATTGCTATCATACAGTATTTGTCTTTTTCTGTCTGACTTATCTCACTTAGACCCTCAAGGTTTATCCATGTTGTCCCATTAGCAAGATTACTTTCTTTCTCATGACTGAGTGATATTCTTATGTGTGTGTGTATGTGTGTGTGTGTGTGACATCTTCATCCATTCTCCCTTAAAAGACACTTAGATTGTTTACATATCTTGGCTATTGTGAGTAATGCTGCAATAAACATGGGAGTGCAGATACCTCTTCAGTATCTTATTTTCATCTCCTTTGGACTAGCGTTCATTTTTCTGCACATCCTCATCTTTTATTATGTTGGTCATTTTGATGATGGCCATTCTGCCAGATGTGAAGTGTTAGTGCATTGTTGTTTTGATTTGAACTTCCTGATAGTTTGTTATGTTTAGTATATTTTCAAGTGCCTTTTGGCAACTTGTTTGTCTTCATTGGGAAAATGTGTTTTCAAGTCTTCCACCCTTTTTTTTAATGAGGTTTTTTTTTTTTGACATTGGGTTGTATGAGTTCTTTATATATTTTTTATATTAATGCCTTATCAGATATATCATTTGCAAATATCTTACTTACCCCATTCAGTAGGTTGCTGTTTTTCATTTTGTTGATGGTTTCCTTCACTACACAAATCCTTTAAGTTTGACCATCTGTTTTGTTTTGCTGTGATCCCCCTTGCCTGAGGATACAGATTAAAGAAAATTTTGCTAAGACTTATGTCAAAAAGTGTACTGCCTATGATTTTTTCTGGGAGTTTTATAGATTCTGATCTTGTGTTTAGCCCTTTAACCCATGTTGAGTTTATTTTTGTATATTGTGTGATAAAATGTTCTAATTTTTCTTTCTACATTCTTCCACATGTAGCTGTCCAGTTTCCCAGCCCCATCTAATGAAAAGACTGTCATTCTTCACTGTATATTCTTGCCTCTTTTGTCATAGATTAATTGACCATATGTATGTGGGTTAATTTCTGGGCTCTCAGTTCTGTTCCATTGATCTATGTGTCTGTTTCTGTGCTAGTAACTTTTGTTTTGATAACTGTGTCTTTGTGGTTTATTTTGAAATCAGAGGACAGGATACTTCAAGCTTTCTTCTTTTTTCTCAAGGTGGCTTTGACTATTCAGAAACATTTGTGCTTCCACATCAATTTTAAGAATAGTTGTCCTATTTCTGTGAAAAATTTCATAGGTATTTTGATAGGGATTGCATTAAATCTGTAGATTGCTTTGAGTATTATTGACATTCTAACCATATTAATTCTTCCAATCCATGAACACAAGATATCTTTCCATTTCTTTGTATCATCTTCAATTTCCTTTATACATGTCATAGTCTTTAGAGAAAAGTCTTTCACCTCTTTGGTTAAATTTATTCCCAGGCATTTTATCCTTTTTGATGTGATTATAAAGGGAATTTTTTCTTGTTTTCTCTTTCTGATAGTTCATTTTTAGTGTATAGAAAAGCAGCAGATTTTTATTTACTAATCTTGTATTGAATTCATTTATTAGTTCTAATAAATTTTTGCTGGAACTGTAGTGTTTTATATATATAATATGTCATTTGCAAATAGTGACAGTTTTAATTTACTTCTTCTCTTCCAATTTGGATGCCTTTTGTTTCTTTTTCTTGTCTGATTGCTGTGGCTAGGACTTACAATTCTAGAAATGGTGAAAGTGGTCATCCTTGTCTTGTTTCTTATCTTAGCAGAAAAGCTTTCATCTTTTCACCATTGAGTGCAATGCCAGCTGTGGGTTTGTCATAAGCAGCACTGGAGCAGGGTATGCTGGAGCAGGAGCCCAGTGTGAACTGAGGGTCATGCTGCAGTAGTCCTGGCAAACCGGTCAGAGTACCCAGCAGCTTTCAATATAATTCCTCCATGCTGGGGCTATAGACAAGCAAGTCAGTTTTCAGACTGTTCAAGAGCAGTCTTGGTTTCTTACAGCCCTCCAGTAAGCCCCACTGCATTTCAAACCAACCTGGGGACTCATCTTCTTGGTGTCAGACCCTATGGCTGGGGAGCCTAACATGGGGCTCCAACCCCTTGTTCCCCAGGGAAAATCCCTGAGACTGTGATATCCCCCTCCTCTTCTGGGTCACCTGCTAGGGGTGGAGGTCCTGACTAGATCACTTCTCCTCCCCTCCTACCAGACTTTGTGAGGTTCTTTCTTTACATCCTTGGCTGTAGAAGACCTATTCTGCTAGCCTTCAAGTCATTCTCAGCCAGAGTTGTTCTCTATGTAGTTGTAGTTTAGAGGTGTTCTCCATCTCCCTTTTAACATTCTTTAAGGCAGGTATAAGATGTTTCTTATGAGTGAATTCATAAGGGATGAATTCTCTCAGGTTTTGATTATCTGGGAAAGTCTTTATTTCTCCTTCATTTCTGAAATATAACTTTTCTGGATAAAGTACTATTGGTTGGCATATTTTTTCTTTTAGCACTTTGAATATATCATCTCATTCTCTCCTGTCCTGTAAAGTTTCTGCTGAAAATATGCTGATAGCTTAATGGGGGTTCTTTTGTAAGTTACGATCTTTTGCTGCTTTTTGCATTCTCTCTTTGTCTTTGATTTTTGACAGTTTTATTATAATGTGTCTTGGAAAATATCATTTTGGATTGAAATAACAGGGTGATTTATTAGCTTCATGAACTTGGATGTCCAAATCTCTTCTTAGGTTTGGAAAGTTCCCAGTCATTATTTCTTTAAATAAGCTTTATTCCCCTTACTGCTTCTCTTCTTCTGGAATGTCAGTGATTTGTATATTGGCCTTTTTTCAGGGGGCAGGGGTGATGGTGTCCTATAGATCACATAGACTTTCTTTACTCTTTTTCATTCCTTTTCTTTGTTCTTCTATGTCTGGGTTATTTCAAAGTTTCTATCTCCTAAATCATTGATTCTTTCCTCTGTTTGATCTATTCTGCTTTTTAGATAACATCTTCTGTTTGATGTTCTCTGTTGCATTTTTCATTTCACTGAATTCTTCAGCTACAGAATTTCTGTTTGGTTCTCTGGAAACCTGGACTTCCATGAAGACTCTCTTTTCATGGGTGACTTCCCATGTCAGTGCTCTCCAGGTGCACCCAGACCATGGCTGAGAGGGGCTGGAGTGAGTTCATAAGCTACTACAAGATCCACTGTTGATACTGAGGTCCATCTGCCTATTTCCTGATGCACAGGTGGCTAAGACTCCTCCTGGGTCCCTTGGTGTATTGTACTAAATTCCACAACTCCTACAGAGGCACTTTATTTATGGATACATGCCAAATCTTTACTGTTGCAGGTGGGAACAAACAAGAAACATCTTATGCTGCCATGATGCTGATGTCACAATTTTTAAAATTTTATATGTAAATACATATCAGCCATAAAAATTTCTTAGTTCTCAAACAGAATTTTAATAAAATTTAACATATATATATATTTCTACTATACAAATTTTATTTCAAATTTAACTTCTAATAGTATCCTTCTGTTTTTCAAAAATAAACATATAATAGGGTAAGAATAGCACAGATTTTATAGTGCTAGAGATGATGGTTCAAATATTAATTCATCCGATTACTACCTTTCTGCAATTTCAGCCAAAACCAAGTATATGTTCGAGAGCATACTGAATTTAAATTTAGAATTATTAAATACCTGGCTCACATGTATTAATCAGAAGAGGCAACTAAGGAAAGCAGAAACCCCTTATTGCTTACTATATAAACATTCAATCTCTTTTAACAATTAGATGAAACAAATAAACCATTAAGCTAATTCTCAAAAGGTGGTCCTGAAAAATCAATATCAGATTCACCTGGAAATTTAGAAATGTAAATTCTCCAGCTCCACTCAGATCTACCATGTAAGCAGTTATGGAATTGGGACCCAGCAGATGGTGTTTAAACAAACCATTCAAGTGATAAGGATACTCAAGTTTAAGAACTAATGAATTACGGTATTAAGCAACTATGCGAGCTAACAAAAAGGAAGTCAAGCATTACCTTATTCGGAGAATTTGATCAGTCAGTTGCTTTCCATTTACTTCAAGCAAAATATCCATTGATCCTTTTCTCTTAGATGTCCTTTACCCTAAAGAGAGGAAGGAGATTGGAGTAATTTTACGACATATTGTGAAATGATTTGTAGAATCTCAGTGTGCTCAAAAGAGAGTCAGGCAGATATTCTTTGCAGACATTTGATGGCAGGCTAGTCTTTTTATACTAACCAGAATTCTGGGCATCTTAGACACATCATACACTCTTGGTTTAGTATTGCAACATCCTCATTAGTGCATTCACCCCAAAAATGTTACTTGTTTAGAAACTATGTTTTAAATAAACATGTTTAAAATTCAGGTTATTTATATGAAGGTGACATACACAATGCAGGCTTATTGAGCAAAGCATTCTGTTTTTGGACAAGATAGCACAGTGATCTAGTAAGCATGTTTAGAAATTTAAGGGGACATACCTTTAACAGTGTAGTAGGCCACCTAACACATTAAGGCAAATACCTGAAAGGAGGCAGCCTCTATATGATTTATAAATTTCACATTTTCGTGGTATCTTTCCAAAATGGGCAGATTACTGAAGCCAGTATCTCTGTCTCCTCATCTGCCAAATGGAAATATTAATAACCACCCTAACATTTTTACAAGGTTGATGTCGAGATTATATCAGATAAGAGATGCAAAGTGCTAGGCACATGGTAGATTAGAAGTGATTGATGACTGTTATAGCAAGCCCAGCTCTGCCACCAACATTTAGAATGTTTTTGTGAAGTTACTTAACCTCCTTTGCCTTTTGATTTTAAAAGTGAGTGGTCTGGATTTGATAATATTTAAGGTTCCTTCTATATAACTTTCTTTGTGATATTCCATTTAAACTGGTAAATTATTCCTTTTATAGTGCCTTATATATTATAGTAACCTGTATATAGGTATTACATAAAATTATTTCTAATTAATCTCAGATTACAAAGGATAATTAGTGGTATATTATTGAATGAAGATGGATGCAATGGACAGTAATTCCCAAAAGACAGTCCATAAAACTTCGGAAATGTGCAAATCCTAGAGCATTCAAAAGTAACAGATGGTATAGTTCACCAAGGCATTAAAAGTAAGAAAAAATTTTTTGACATTTTCTATTAAAAGGATAAAGACATCCATTTCTCCTTTTCCTTTTTTTATGGCATGAGTCATTATTAGGAAGGCTTCAGAACATTTGCCATTGAATAGTACACTTAAGAATTTATGAGGTTTCAGTTCTGAATGCACCGGTCAGGCTGTTATTTTGGAGCTCAAAACATTTAAGATTTTATAAAATCTTCAATCTGACATTGACATCTGACAGCTATGTTTATTTTACTTTTGGAATGAGGGTGAGAAGCAAAAAGGACATTGGGGTAAGAGCAGGCAGATTGGAAGAATGTAAGTTGGATGGGTCATATTTACCACATTCATCTTTATACTTTTTTGTTCCAGAAAAGTCATAGTAAAGACATCTCATTAAATTATACATGATGCTGTTTCAAGATTTTTTTAATTCATGTTTTTCTATCTGTTTGTGTTATTTTGACTTAGCAAAGCAGTATCATTCCTCCAACTTGACAATTGCACTTTAATGAAGTGTAGTCTTCATTACATTTCAGGAGATAGAAATACTGCCTTTACCCTGGGAACTCAACGCTTCGTCACGTTAAGTTCTGTTTCTCAGATAGATTTCACAAGCAAATCTTACATGATATCTCAGGATGCTAGTATTCAGGATACAAGGCATGTTATTGCTTAAAGGGTCTATTACTACATCTTCACTTGCTTTAGCATATCATTTAAAAACATTTTTATATACCAAAATTACACTCCGCAAGAGAGTTTATTATAGCACTAAAGGACTGTAAGGGACTTTAAAGGGATATATATTCAATTCTTTTGCCTTCAGGAGGCAAAGTACCTCAGTTGTCTTCTTTCTTTTAGAAATACTTTTACTGTGTATTTAAATTTTCCTCCAGTATGTTCTCAAAATATTCACTGTGCCTTGGAACATCTGGCTGTGTTTCCTAGTCTGCATATGAATTTATTCAAAGCTATATTATCTAGGGTCGAAAAAAATCCCAAGCATGCTATTTTTGACAAATTTCTGATAAAATTTTAAGCAATTTTATAAATTATTATTTTTAAATATGTCTGGAAAATATTTTTAAAATAGTCACACCATTCTGGACTGCAAGAGGTGTTAAGAATTTTCTACGAACTAGACACATTAAATAATATGTTAGTGATATTTATAACAAAACATTTTCATGTCTGCATATTCATCTCCTTTTATATATATTAAAAACAATTAAAAAATCTTCTGCAGTTGTCTAAGAGCATTGTAGCAGGATATAAGATGATCATATGATCTATCATTCAAATCAGGACACTTCTGAGAAGGACACTATTGAAGTGTCCTGGATTGGATGACAATAATTAGGCATCACTGGGACAACAGGTATAAACTGGAATACTGCATGGTTCCCATAAAGACATAGCTGGCACTTTACCACCATCTTTGTGGAACTGTTGGTGAGGAATTCCACTTCCCAGACTCCATTCTGGGTCCCTTGAAATCATCTGACTGCTTTTCAGTAATGGAGTGTGAATGCAAGTAGTTAGTGTTACATTTGCTAGAATGGTTAAGAAGAAGATGAGGAAGATGAGCTTTTCTGTCTCTTCCTCTTTCTGTCAACTGTATGCAAAGAACCAAAGGCCCTTGGAATGGCACAGCCATACGATGGAAGGTGCCAGTGAGCCTCAACCCCCAGGTGGAAGGCTGTCAGTATTTGTCAGGTTAGGTGAGCAACAAACCAACATTAACTGTGTTAAACCATAGAGCTTGTGAGTTGCTTGCGATATTAACATATATTATCCTAAACTGATCCAATCATAGAATGGGAACAGGTGGCTTAATTGAAAAGACTAGAATTGGATATCAGCTTGTATGGGTTCTGATTCAGACTTTGACAATAAGTAGGACTAGGACAAATCATTTTAATATTCTGGGGTCATAGTTGGTTTATTTTTCATTGTTGTTCTTTTGTTGTTGTTGCTAAATGTGGCAGTTGTCCTTTATTAGGACTTCCTAAGTACAGATTCTTCAGCTTCATTCTATTTTTACATATATTTATAGATAAGATTGACTTATAAATTTTCTTTTTTATACCATACTAGTGTTTGCATCAATTGTAGCCTCATAAAAACAAAGTCAGGAAAATCTTCTTTTCCTATATCCTGGAAAAGCTTGTATACAGTTATAGTTAATTTTTTATACAACATTTGATAAAAGTTACAGTAGAAGCAATCTGGTTCTGGACTTTGAATACTATAAAGAAAACACGGCCTTGAAGTACTGTTTATTTATATTTTATATAGCAGATTTTATTTTGCATGTATAATGGAGTAAAGGGCAGGAAAGTGTCTCTTCATTGATGATCCAACATTATCATTCACATGACTATTTGGACACACTAACAAAAACAACTTGTATAGGTAGTTATTTACATTCATAAGGTATTGATCCAGTCTAATTTTACAGCATGCATGATAAGTAAGCACTTTTTGTGCATCACAGAACTAAAATGAGCTAAAATAATGTCATTTAAATATGCAAAAGAGTGGCCTTTGATCCCTCTATGAACACGGATATACCTCTTCTTTGTAGATGGCTTTAGGGGTGGGATAAGAAATCAGCTGAAATGGGGCTGCATTACGCTCCATGGTCTCTAAGCTGCTCAACAGCATGAGAATACCTTGGGTTATGTTAGATTTCAACTGGTCATAGTAATGAATCCCATTATTCATCTCCTGAGCAATTCAGTTCCACCCTTGAGGGCACTCCAAATCTAAAATGTACTTTAGATTAAATTTTCCAGGTTTTAAAATATTATCTGTGTATTCAGGTTTCATCACATAGCTACCACTGCTTCTGACAGGAGAAACCCTTGAGATGACAAACAGAGGTAAACTTTAAAAGTAGAATAAAAAGAGGTATGTTTTTCCCCTTTGATGATATCAGCACTTTTAGAAGTAAGAGTAAAAGATTCTTTAAACTTCTTCATGCTTCTTTGAGACTGTCTTGTTTCAGTAGAACCCTTATCTTCAACATATTCCTTTTTCCCTTTGACGTCCAGGGCTCGGGGCTTCCCCACCCTCTTCTACCTTGTCTTGTTCTTTGCCTTCCCCAGACTCTGGTCCCAGGCACTTTCTAATTTCCTCTTTCTCAAATCCTCATCAATCTCATCTCTGATCCACATGGTGTCACATCTGTTCTCACTAATTCCCCCACTGGAAGTGAGCCTTAGTTGATGTTTTCCATATTCCTCCATCACTGGCACCCTTCAGCCCCCTTTTTTAGAGAAATTCCTCCTGGATTCTAGGGTCTGGTGTGGACTCCAGAGCCTACTCTGCTGGCCTTGGATGGTTATCTCCCCATTTCTATGTCTGTTTTGATGTGTGGGTTCCATATTATTTTTATCACCTTCCATGTTTTCCTACATGGTTTTTGGAGTTTGCATAGGGAGGTTCACATTTCAACAATTAACATTATCTTATAGAACCCTAAGATAGTGTTAGGGTGGGAAGTGGAGGGACTTCAGGTAATGCAAACCATGGCCAGTCTGCTGCCGGTGATTAGGTTCTTGTCTCAGAAAGAATTCAGAGACAAGACACAGAGTTCAAGAAAGTAAAGTGAGGATTTATTAGGGAGACCGATTAGACTCTCTCAAGGGAAGAGCAGGCAAGCTCAGGTGAACAGCTGCCCTAAGTTTATTTGGTAAATTGGTTACATAGAGTATAAAAATAAATGGGTGGAATATTCATGCGGGAGGGGAGGGTTTGTGGTCATATTCCCAGATTTTCATCCCAACTCCACCTTCCTGAAGGGAAGAAGGATTTTTGTCCTATTTAATCAGATCAAAAGTATCATGGCATTGGTGCATGATGGGTACTTCTTATCTGCAAGACTAATTTTATTGATATGAGGGCCTAATGAGCAAAAGGTTACCCTATAACACTAGAGATTCCTGCCACCTTTCTTGGTAGGCCTCCAGGCGACTTGCCACCCCCAAATGTGTGACCCCTTATCAGCCTAGAGGTTCCTGCTTTTCTTTGTCTGCCCCAGGGTCCCTGTTGTTTTCATGATGTATGGTTTCCTGCATTTGGCCTTTGTCCCTCCTTTTTGCCCAATTTCTGCCATTTGGTCTGTGTCCCCCTTTGCTCATATCTAGCTATCTGCCTGCTCTAACAAGTTTATAGTGTGGGAAGAATTAGAGGGCTATAATCTTGGCTTAGCCTGGTCACTGCTCGTGTGGTGTCCCTAAGGGTTTTATATCATACAAGCAAACAAGAAACAAGAGAAATTAGTAGCCTGAAAATGGTCCTTTTATCCTACTGCAGGATTTTTTTTATAATGTTCCATGAGAAAATGTGAACTGAACCAAGACTCAAGCAAAGCTTCATCTTCTCCATTTTCTTCCAGTCTTGCTGCCTGTTTGTCACTTGAAGGAAGTGTGTCACTTGGCATGTATGAATAAAAAAGGAAAAAAATAATATAATGCAGTGGTTGCCCAGAAAACATAGGCATGGAAGATAGAATTAGAAGAGAAAGAACTGTGTCAACAATCTTTTTAGAACAACACTGTGATACATGTGGCCCAATTGATACCCTAAAATCTGAGTGACAGTGTTAATTGCTTTCTCATTTGAGAAGGAAAACATAGAAGTGGGTGATCCACTGGGTCAAGAGAATTCTATGACTAGTGTATGTAATGTCCAGCATAGAATTTGTCATGCTAGAATTTCTCAGTACTCGTTTGTTAAACAAATGAGTAAAGAAATTAATAAATAAAAAATAAGCATTACTAACTTCAGACCTCATTTTACCTTTTTTTTTTCAAATGTGTATTGAATATTTAGAACTGTAATTATCAAGCAGAGATAACATAACCTACTAAGGAAAAAAGATGAAGTATGCGAAGTTGTTTTGAGTTATCCAGTGACTAGGCACAGAAGATATTTAGTGTGTAGTGATTGAGGACAATAAATGTCTTACAATGTGCAGAACATTACCGCACATTAAAGAAGTTTCCCATCTAAAATGCTAAAGAGGCTTTAATAAACATAGTGTAAGGTCTGTCCTGGGAGGGGCATAGTATTTCTAAGAGAATAATATGTGTTCCACTCTCAGAGGCCAAGAGTTTGGAGTTAAAATGCAATAAGTGTTATTTCCTGACTATAGCACTGGGACAGCACAAACAGCAAGTAAATTAATTGTGAAAAATGGAAAAGCTATAGAAAAGGAAACAGCACTGCTACCACTGTTCCCCAGGAACTAAATTTCCTATACATCTTATCTTTACAAGAGACGGTGCTCCAAGATCCCTGCTTGTTTACATCACCAGCTACCCATTTTAAGTCTGGGACGATGCACTGGCTTGGCATGACCCAGGTCATAGGCCAATATCCTGGCTGTAGTGATCAAAACCAATAAAATGCAATTATCCTTTCTGTGGGATGCACAGTAAAGGTCCTCCAAATCTATCCTTAGAAACTAATTCCTCAAACAAATGAATATATTACCCAACATAGCAAAAGAGACTTTGCAGACATAATTAAGGTTAAGATCCTTGGACTGGGAGATTATTTTGAATTGTCTAGATGGGCACAATCTAAATACATTAATTTTTAAAAGCAGAACATATTTCCAGGTTCTAATCAGAGAGAGATGTGACATGAGAAGGACGAGCCTACCACTGCTTTATTTTGAAGATGAGAGACAGAGGATCACTAGAAGTCAGTGGGCCTAGAAACTAGAAACTCCTCTCAGAGTTCAGCCAGCGCAAAAGTCTAAGTCTTGGTGCTCCATCTACCAAAAATATAAACTGAATTGTGCTAACAAACTGAATGAACAAAAAAGGGATTCTCCCCTAAAGACTCTAGAAAGAAATACAGTTTGCTAGTATCTTTATTTTAGTCTGTTGAGATGTTCCACGTCTGACCTAGAAATGGTAAAAAAATGAATTTATGCTGCTGTAAGACACTAAGTTTGTGGTGAACTGTCTTAGCATCAATAAAAAACTAACACGATCACATAACAAATAAAAGTACTCACCTGTTGCCCAAACTGTAACAACCTAAGTTCTCTGGAGATATTTTATCCAGGTATAGGTAAGAAAAACTTTGGGTGGTATCCATTCCTCCTTTAGACAGACAAACAATCTCATTTTATAAACTTTTAATTTATGAGTTAATTTGTCAAGTTAACCATCAACATATTTAAAAAGAAGAGGAGGGGGAGGAAAATAGAGGAAATGATTTAAATGTGGAAATACATACAACACAAAATGGAAGTAAATATAGATGTCACACTTTTCATTTTCTCAACTGGTCATGGGGACAAGGCTGGATTTTTGTTTTGATTTGTTTTTTTTTCACTGTTTCAGCTTTATTTAGGTATAATTGTAATATATTAAAATGTACACCATGTGAATTGCTATATGTACACATTGTAAAAGGATTCCCACTCTCTAGTTAATTAGCACATCTATCACCTCACTTTTTTTTTCTGTGAGAACATTTAAGCTCCATTCTGTTAGCAAAGTTTGATTATATAATGTAGTGTTATCAATTATGGTCACAATGTTTTACATTAGATCCATTTTCATATTTTCAAGATTATTTTTTGATTTATCTATGATTTCGTCTTTGACCCATTGGTTGTTTTAGTACTATATTGTTCAATTTCCACATATTAGTAGATTTTCCAGTTTTTGTCTTGTAATTTATTCCTAGTTAAATACCACAGTGGTCAGAAAAGATGCTTGACATAATTTCAATCTTCTTTAATGTACTAAGACTTGCTTTATGGCCTAATCTATGATCTATCTTGGACAATGTTCTATGTGTGCTTAAGAAGAATGTATATTCTGCTTCTGTTCTGTGGAATATTCTGTAAATAACTGGTGGGGCCTTTGAAAGAGAATTAGATCATGAGGGTAGAGCCCTTATAAAAAGAGACTGGAGAGAAATGATTTTCTCTTTGCCATGTGAGGACAGAGAAAGAAGGAGGCTATCTGCAAACCAGTAAAATGATCTCACCAGAAACCAAATTGACTAGTACTTTGATCTTGGACTTCTTAATCTCCTGAACTGTGAAAAATATGTTTGTTGTTTAATTCTCCCCATTTATGGTTTTTCATTATAGCAGCCTAAACTGACTCAGACAAATAACTTTAAACAATTGCCATATACCTAGCAAAACAACAAGCAAAACTGACTTTAAAAGTTATATAAAGATTTGAAAAATACTTGTTATTAAAAATATTAAATTTATAAACTAATTTTTAAACAAAAATGTTTCCAGAAGAGAAAAATCTACATCCAAGGGACTGAAATGGTATATTCCATCAATATTATATAAACTATTTCAGAAAACAGATGAGGAAATGGAAATAATACCCAGTTGAGTATATGAGGCTTCCATCACCATGATACCAAAACCAGAAAAAGATATTACAAGAAATGAAAACAAAGGACTAATATCCCTTATAAATATTAATGCAAGAAATCCTTAACCAAATAATCACAAATTGAACATAGCTATATATGAAGAAGATATTACACCATGATAATGACTGGGATTTATCTTAATAATGTAAAGTTGGTTTGATATTTGTAAACCAATCAATGTAATTTATTATATCAATGGAGTAAAAAAAATTATATGACAATCTCAACTGATACAAAAAACATATTTGACTTTGACAAAATTCAGCACACATAATGATAAAAATTTTTATCTAACTAAAAATAGAAATTTTGTCAACCTCTGTAAAGACACCTATCAGAGACCTATCGCTAATATTTTATTTAATGGTGAGAGACTGAAGATTTTTCCTCTAATTAGAAACAGAAATTATATGTATTTATTAATGTATGTGATACCCTTACCATTGCAGTAAGGCTATGTTTAAAAAAATACATATTTTTAACAGAAATATAAAGAAGGAAAAAGTAAAATTGTCTTTATTTTCAGATTACATGAATATGTGCATAGAAAATCTAACAATCTACAAAATAAAACTACTAGAACCAACAAATAAACTTTGTAATGTCACAGGATGTAAGGCCAATATGAACATCAGATATATATATATATATATATATATATATATATAAATTATATGTATATATAAAATTTAAAAATGGAAAATAAAAAACATTTATAATAACATCTAAAACATTAAATAATTTGAGATAGTCTTATCAAAAATTGTGTAAGACTCTACACTAAAAATCATTGGTGGGAGAAATTCAAGACCTTGAAAAAACAAAGAGATATGTTTTCAATCTTTAAGTGTTAATGGGTGATGTTTATATCTTTGACTGCATTATGGCCTACAGTAATTGTGAGGAATTATAGACTGTAATATGCATCTTATTTCAGAGATGTTAAAATGCAAGAAAAAATACACCTTAGAATCAGTTTAATATGACAATAGCTAATATTTATTGAGCATTTACGAAATGCCAAAAATTATCAGGCTTTTAAATACATCAAACCTTCTCATTTAATCTTTGCAGATACGTGTCTTTATCCCTATTTTACAATATTGCAACTAAGACCTGTAATCATATAATTGAAAACAGCCAGCTTTGAATATAGACAATCTATCTCCAGAGCTAGAACTATAATCTATGATATATTCCCTCAATTTAACAATCTAGATTTTCAGGAAGAAGAAATTCTTATTTCCATTAAAATATTTCTAAGTGAATGGTCCCAGTTTCATAAAACATATGTAAATTATTCAGAGCTATATGTAAATTACTCAGTGGGTCATGGCATCCACAAGTCTGAAAAACACTGAGCTTGTGGGTTATTCGTATGCCTTAAAACTTCTATTCTTCCAATTGGATATAGTTCTCTGAATCATAAAGTGGTTGTTTGAAGCCTACACACATTCACACTTTGACTTGGATTATGTATCATATTGATTGCAAAGTAAAGCAATTCCTATTGAATTTATTTGTATATAAATGGGAAATAAATGCCAATAATAATAAAAAAAACAGAAAACACTCACAGGCAGAAATGAATCTAAAGGCATATGATTCTTACTCAGAGAGCTTTGGCTGTTTATAATTTGAGCTGAGCAAATGCATGTTATATTTTTAGTGACTATTATAACCAAGTATTAGCATCATCCAGCAAATACTGTGAGAAAATTCCTACCTCCTACCGCTATATCTACAGATCGGAATGGAGACAATATATTTTGAGGAAGCTTTTCAGCACAGATTGCAGCAACAGGAGTGTTTTGCTCATTGTCATTTTATGTAACAGGATATGGTAATAATATCATAAATTATAAGAAATGGAAAATTATTTGCATTTTACCATAAAAATTTAATCCACAGGAAACAAGCTGTTCTTTAATACATAGTAGAGAACAATCTATTTATCATCAAAAGATATTTATCAAAGTGAATCTCAATTAGTCTCATAAAATTGACAGTTTAAAAACCTATAATTGAGAAAAATCTTTTCTGATGTTATCTTAAAAAGTTAAGTGAATTGGAATCTATCTAGCATGGACTCCAAGAGAAAGAGGTATTTTGGCTCTGCTACTCAGTGAAGATTATCAAATATTACAAAATGTGTTCAGCTTACTATGGCAGTTAGATATGCTTTGAGATTTGTGGAATATGATAAAAGTAATATGAAGAAAATATACTCTGTAGTGAAAATGCTGCATAATTGTAGTTACTCCAAATAATACACCATTATGTCCACATAAGTAGCAAAAGCTAAGGTATTTGGCAGCAGAAAGTATCAGCAGTCCAAAAAGTTATGAGTTTAATCCCAGAGGTTAGTGTTTCTGTCATTATTAGTGACAGCTTACTTACCATCTGATTGATTTTAGACCTAACTCAATTTCTTTCTTACCCAGAGGCTATGGGTCTCTACTAATTTGCATTGCTGATTACCATCCCTTTCAATTTCAATAGCACATTATTACTGCTTAACATGTATTACTCATTGAAAGAGCTTTCTACTAGATCTGTAACAATTTCCCTATTAAACACTTATTGTGCAAATGCCACTAAGTGAGCAAGAATGTGTGGGAGAGACAGGGAAAAAAAAGAAAGAGAAAGAAGGGGAAGAAGATTGAAAGATACATAAAAGGATATATGAAAGGCATTAGTACTTGGGGTAGAGGAAAATATTTATTTATTATACTAGAAAGATGAAAATTACACCATGTCATATGGAAGAGAGTGCTGAATTCATCAGTAGTTGTTAATTCCATAATAGTAACTGTCATTAATTTAATGCTTAATATGTGTCAGATCCTCAATGATTATTCATCAACTATTCATTCCTCATGTTAAGAGATTTGGACTTTATCCTACAGGTCATTGAAAGTCATTGAAACTATTAAAGCAGTCAGATGATGACCTACAATTTGTCATTTTAAGGTCACTTTGCAATATTGGATAATTGGAAAACAACAGTGACCTGAAGAGACCAGGAAGATTGCTGTCACTAATAATCAAGATGGAGATAACAGGAGTTCAGTTGTGCATTCAAAGAACAGAAAAGGGGCCAGTATAACTGGAGTGGAGTTAGAGAGCAGAAAATACTAAGAAATACTGCTAGCAGGTCATCAAGGGAAATGTAGAGCCGTGTAAGTGTTACCTGAAAATTGAGTTCACCTCTTGGTGAGGATGGAGCCAATATACACAACCAAGCCAAAGAGCTGGAGAAGGAAGGATTTATTATTACTTGCAACAGTAAGGAGAATACTGGGGATCTTTCCCAAAGCAATGTCTCCCCCAGTAGCAAAATTGGGAGAGTTTTAGCTAAAGGTACATGTATATTTATGAAGGGGCTTGAACAGAGGAAAATTCAGCATAAAGTGGGGCAAAGGTAAACAGAGTCCAAGTCTTAGTTGACTCAGGAGGGTCAACTTCATCATTCCATCCTCTACCTGAATGGGGGCCCTAGTTTCTAGGGAACTCGCAGATACATTATTATGTGTATCCTTTGAGGAAGAATTAGGACTCTGCTTTACCACAGTGCTATTGTTTGACTGCCTATTCTCTGCTGCTGCATTCCTTTGTTCCCTTAAGGTCATTAATTACCAGGACCTGTTCAAGGGCAAGCATAGCAGCCAGGCTTAGATCACAAAATGGCTTAGGCCAAAACAGTTTCTTTTATGTCAAAAAAAAGAGAAGCCAAGTCTTGTTCTTTTCCTCTGGGGACCCCCTTCCCTATCTGCCTACAGAGGGAATTTAGTCTTGATTCTGACAATGTGATTGACAGCTCTGTCTAGAGACATGTCATAGTCTGACTTACATTTAAAGAGAATTATGTTTGATGATAAGCAGATAAACTACAGTACAGTGTCAGTTTGCAAACTGGCCTCATACACAGAGGACAGGGAAAGACCAAAGAAAGAGGCAGACCAATCCAGACTGGTAGGTGGCAGGTTTAATAAGCAAGGGCATTTACTTAGTAGGCTTGTCTTGGGCAGCCACAAGATGCATAGATTTCGACACCTTCCCACCAAATCTTAAAAATTTATGTAGAGGATTTAACTGAGTTCAGTCACATATACTATCCAGATAGTCTCAACATCACATTTCTATCTCAAGGCTGTATCCTTGGAGCAGCTTCTGGGAATGAGGAAGGCTGTGGAACACACATTCCAAAGACCAGAAAGGGAACGGAGAGCCTGCAATTGCTTGGGTCCAGCTCTTGGCTCAACCAGAGGTCATGTCTTCTCAATGATCTCTCCCAGTGTAGGGTTAGGAACAGAAAAGGAAAAGCCAATTAGGAGGCTATTGTGCTAAAACCTGGAAGATGAACTCCTGCTGTGTGCATTATTCTTGGCCTCACTGAAGAATCCGTGGAGCAGAGACATGTCCCCAGCTCCAAAAGCAGAGCCCACATTTCACCCTCCCATTCTCTGGCTATCTGGAACCTTGGAAATCTTGATCCATGATGACAATTTTTCCTCTTTGCTTTTCACTGCCATAGAATAAGCTGGCTTCATGGGTGTACAACCCGTGTAGCAGTCTAGGGCCCATACACAGAAGGATCCTTCATTTGGTTAAATACATTGCTTATACCATTTTGAAGTTCTTAATAATTTATCTCTGCACCTGTGCTTTATAAGTGAAGTCCAATAGGATAATGGAGCTTGTATATAAGCAGAGGAGATGCATACAAGCTGCATATAGGTCATTCCTTGCAACCATATTCATCTGTATAGCTCATGATTCTTCATGAACACAGAATTCTGGTGGACCCATGATGTGCTACATTTATGACTGAAGAAGTGGGATGGCTGTTGACAGCCACAGAGGTCAGTCATGTTGTCAATTTGAATTAGAACTTAACTTTGCTTATAGAAAGAAGGAAATGACATTCTAAGAAATGCAAACCACCACGTAACCCTATCATATCCTTTCTTCCTGCTGTTACTTTCTGTATTAGCCAATCACTTACATGGAAAAATGATAACACAGAAAGGAATAGAAAGGGCAACCTGTAGTTCCTTTTCTTTTCAGTTCTCTCTTATCAGTAAATTGAAGAGAGTGTTAGTAGAATGTGCACGTCAAGAAGTGAAAAAAAAAACAGTTGAGTTAGTTTATGCGGTATTTATACTGCTTTGGTAAGAAAAAATTGCATATGCATATACAAGCTAAAATAGGAACTGTAATTTTGATGATTCTGCATACAAGTTAAATGTTATGTTTGAATTTAAAACTGGCATTGCACAATATAAAGATAAGTGGTAAAATGTATGATAGTATACAATATTAATCTTTATTTAGAACAACATTAAATAGCAAATAAAACACCATGACAAGAGAGAGATTATAGAAGAAAGAAAAAAAAGCCTTTATATTTAGTAATTTTAATGACATCTCTAATTTTTTCCCACTTTTTGAATGAGGTGTTCTGCATTTTAATTTTGCACTAAATTGTACAAATATTTTCTCACCCCCGGGGTGGATGCACTCCAAGTCTGAAGAGTGCCTAAGAAATCATTGTTTTCAGAGGTTGTAGATTAAGCTTGAATGTGCAAGTTTGATTGTCTATGTATTTGTACGACAGCCCTTATGTTTTGGATAGAGCGGGGTGAGGGTTCAGTACAAAGAGAAGAGATGGAGGCAGGCAAAGACTGGAGGCTAGGCGCAAAGGCAACAGTTGGCTTTTCCTTCACTGTCATATTCTATTTAACCACTTTTAGAATGTTTTATACTTTTAAATATTTAAATATATGTTATATGGGCTTACTCTGAGCCCACAGATGTTCAAGATGGAATCAGTTGCCATAGTATAGATGAGAGACGATGGTAACATAGATTAGAGATGTTGAGAAGGGCCTGGAGGCATTTTGAAGGTAAAACAATAGTATTGCTGTAGGAGTTGAATGTACAGTGGACAACAAAAGCAAGTGTCATCAAAGACTCCAAGGATTTCAGCCTGAGGCATGCAAGCAGAGAGGTAAATGTACACACCTGTTGGCTTATAGACATTTAGGCTTATTCCAAATTTTGATGATTTTGAATAAAGTTGCTATAAATATGCACTTACAGGATTCTGTGTGAACAGAAGTTTTTATTTTTTCATAGGTAAATACCAAGGAGTGAAATTGCTGGTTTATATTGCGAGTATACTTCTAACTTTATAAGGAATTGCCAAATATTCAAAAAAGCTGCATCATTTCACATTCCCACCAGCAAGTTGAAAGGGTTCTAGCTGCTCAACAATCTTACCAGCATTTAGTAAGGTCAATTTTTAAAATGTTTAATTTATCGTTATCATTCTAATAGGTGTGTAGTGGTATTTCAATGATTGCAGTTTGCCTTTCCTTAATGACTAATGAAATTGAAAATCTTTTTGGCTTATTATCCACCCATCTTCTTTGGTGAAACATCTGCTTCAATCTTTTGCTTATTTTTCATTGTTTTGTTTGCTTGTTTTCTAATATTAAGTTTTATTTCAGAGTTTTTTATACATTTAAGTGCAAATTCATCATCAGATGTCTGATTTTGAAATACTTCTCCGTTTGGCCTTTCATTCTCCTAAAATTGTCTATCACAGAGCAAAGGTCTTAAATTTTGATAAAGTCCATTTATCAGTTTATTTATGAAGGTTTTTGGGTTTTGTATCTCAAGACAGAACTAAAGACATTACTTGGGAATAGTCAGTATAAAATTTCTGTAACACTATAATACTGAGTGAAATTATCTAGGAAATTTATAAAAATAAAGAGGAGGATAGGTATTGTGCTCAGGTATTGTGCCCAAATTTTGCACAGGAGAAAGATGAGAAATATCCAGCAAAGAGATAGGATGGATCAGCCTGTGAGATAAGAACTGACTAGCAGAATAAGATGAAAGCCACCATTAGTTGTATTATTTCAGAGAAGAGAGAATGATCAGCTGTTTCAAATCTTGACAAAAGTCAAGTGAGGTGAAGCCTAAGTGCTAATGTTAGAAAAACAATGAGGTGACCAGTGGTGACTTTCAACAAAAGTAGGTTTATGGAATGATGGAAACAAAATTATGATTGTGTTAATTCAAGGAGATATCCAGGAGAAGAAAAATATACTCAACATTTTTGAAGATGGTTTTTCCTCTTGTGTAACTAAGCAAAATGGGTAAGACAGAAATTACAGGGGTGAGATGAGGTTTTTTGTTTTTTTTTTTTAATTTCAGGTGCAAGATGTTTTATCATGCCATTAAGCTGATGATAGTAATGTAGTAGAAAGGGAGAAGGGTAATGATGTAGGAAAGGAAAGAGAAAGGAAATATTGAGGAGTTTCTCCAAAAAAAAGTGACAGGAAATAGACTCTGTACATACACAGAGGGTTTGATCTTAGAAATGAAGGGACTAGTTCATTCATTTAAATATGAAGAAAGGCAGAGAATGAAGGCATAGATCTGTGGATAGGATGGTGGATTGTTTGTTGAAACATGTGGACCTGTTCAGTTGCTTTCTGATTTGTTTTTGTTTTGTTTTGTTTTATTTTGTTTTGGTTAGGTTTGGTTTGGTTTGGTTGCTTTTTGTTTGCTTGCTTGTTTTTTTCAGTAGCATAAACAAAGCACTGAATTGAGTTACCTCCTTTTATTGTGACTTTTATGTGACTATTATTGCCACATCATTATGGATCCATATAAACAAGTCCTCTCATTTTGCTGTATTTTTTCTTGAAATCTTCACGTAGTCAAGTGTTTTATTTTTACATATTTTTGAAGTTTAGAAAAGTGCCTGTCACTTCTATGCATGGTTCTGTGTCCTAAAGCCTACTTGATGCTAGCTCAGGGATTACCTGCTCCTAAATGTGCTTATTTAAAAGTAAAATAACTTAATTTGTCCAGTCCCTCCTCACCCCTCTAGTAGCTTTTTCACATGGAACTAATAAAATTTCCCCTCCTGACTGATATCACTGTTCCAGTTCTGACAACAAAATTGCCAGTTTCCATGAGTTGTAAGCAATAGAAAATAATGGTGCCAATCTTCAATGCCATCGCTCTGGACTAGTTTTGTCATTGATCTGATATTGCAGTGTACAGAAATAAATCACTTCACAAGGATACATTTAAAACAAATCTGGAACTGCCAGATTGGATTAATTTTATATCTATTCCCTAGACCACACCCCTTCAATTGTTTTGGAACAGTAGTGACTAATACACAGGCATTTCTTTTTACCTGGATGTGACCAAGTTAAGCAAACTTTAGTTTTATAAGAATTTGTCCCAAAGACAGAAGTTTGACTGTAAGAATAAGATAATAATACTAAAGAACTTGAGATATTTGCCATTCAAATTATTTGATAACTGCTTGGAATATTATTGGTATTTAAGTATGTGTTGACTAAAATGAGTTTATCAATATAGAAGATGAATTATTAACAAGAAAACCCATATTTTGACCCCAAAATACTTACACATGACAATTTTTTTTGTATTTGTTCTATCAAAGACCGTATTATCAGAATGAATTTATGGGAGACATAGAAAATATAAAAGATGTTTTAAAAAAGATAACTTTTCTGTTTGATATTTGCTTCATATTATTTCCCTATCTTGGAAATTCACAAGTCTGAAAAATGTATTAAAGATCCTGATAAGCCATTTAGAAAATAAACCCATCTGACTTTGTTAACAGAGTGTTGTTCAAATTTATTGGACTTTTATTTTTCATAATGTCTCCGTCTTTATCTATCATCTATCTATCTACCTATCTATCTGTCTTCCAAAGGATAGGAGTTCCTTGGCACACACATTACAGTTGCTGATCTAAAAGTATTTAAAATATTATAAGACAAAAATATTTAAGATCAGGATTTCCTGTCTATCTTAACATTTCTTGGAATGTAAATGGTCCATAATAGAGGTAGAGCAGAGAATCGGCATTTAAACACAATCCACAGAAACAAATTTGTTTGTTAAAGTGCTGTCTAAATATGTAACTAGAAATAAGATGTATGAAAATATTTGCATTTGAAGATGTAGTAGCAATAAAAGAATCTTCAAAGCTTAAATGGAGTGAGCCTTATAGCTTAAAAAAAAAAAAGAGGGGTTTACTATTTGTTGAGAAAAATAGAACTGAGTAGTCCAATCTAGAATTTGTCAAATATAAAATGTAGGGCAGTACTTGTGAAAATATAGAGAATATTTTGAGTATTTTATAATATATAGCATCCTATGGCATATTGATAAAATGAGAATGGAAGAAGCCTCATCTCCTTAAAATGTCCCTAAGAAACAAGGAGTGTTTTATGCGCCTGCACAATGTTATCTTGCCCTTCTGTTTCTTACTTTCAAGATTTTGATTCTTTGACATCATGACGGAAGTAAATGCATTCATACGAGATGACGCTCTGACGAATTTGAGGGAGAAATTGATACACATACATACACCATGATATTGAAATGATAAGAAGAAAACTGCAGCCAGTAAGGGGTTCTTTATGAAACAGAGTTAATAATAGTCAAGGAATCTGGAATTCTGAAATTACAAGAGCAAGATGGGAACATTGATTAATTCTCTGTGTTGTGGAAGTAATAGGCACTTAAAGAGACAGAGGAATGAGTAACGTAAAGCAGCAGAGACAATAAACTTTTCTTATTCATAATGTCATCTGTGCCTGATAGGTTCCTATATCTCTTTCATTAAATATAAAATATTATTCAATCTGGAATACAATCATAACCTAATAAAACTAAAGGCATCTGCAATACAATAGAGAAATGGAGACTATCTCAAGAGTTTTGAAGATCCTTTCTGATTTAAACTTTGAATTTTGTTCACATTGACATTGGACCTGGTATACCCAAAAGAATAATATTAAGGGAAAAAAAGAAATATTGACTTATGTAATCAGAAAACCAATCTATGTGAAAGTAATATAGAACATAATAAAGGGTTTTTGTTGTTGTTGTTGTTCACTCAAAGTAGGTTGCGATGAGCAAGACAAATTTTATAAGTTAACATCTGGAAGGTCCCAACGTAGCTTTCAGATGTAATTCCTCTAATTAGAGAATGTATTTTTTTCCCAGATTAGATGAATAGATTCAGTACATTTTTTGTGGTTACTGTTTCTTACTTCTTTGTATAGATAAAAGATGTATTGACAGGCACTACTGAAAGCTGTAGTATCAGTAGAAAACCCAGCTTTGCAGCAGTGACTCTTCTATAACAGAAGGTAGTGCCTTCAAACAGATGTTAGATCTCTCCTGGCAGTGAGATCTTCAAAGCTGAATAAACTCACAAAGAGTGGAATGTGGCATCAGCAAAGTCATTCAACTGCTAGGCATACCGTATACTTACTCACAAAATAGAGATTATGTATCAGGCAACACAGCACAAAACCTTGAAGGGCTTCGTTATTGCTTTTGATTTTGCTGATTGCTTATTAACTGGCTCTCTTCAGCCACCTGGTTGTTCTAAATGAAAAGATTCCACTTGTATTCTAAGTGATTATTGGCACAGTGATTGAAAGAGGGAATCATTCCAAGAACATGTTTAGTATGCCCTTGACCATGTGGAAAGCAACCAATAAGGAGGATGGCTTGCTGAATGGAGTCCATTACACTTGATACATCTCAAATAACTGCAAATTGAAAGATTGCAAACTGATACAATGACTGCAAGGACACGCTAATGAAGCCTTTCTTATAATTATCTTCTCAGTGGGTACAAATACGGAGATCATGCTATGAGTATTTGACACCTGTACCTCTCCTAGAATCTCCTAAAATGATTTCAACTCTAATAAGAGAATACATATTTCACTAACTGCCAGAAACAAATTACTTTTACTTTAGCTAGCATACCTAAACTTTACCTGGTAAGCCTAAACTAAGACAATTTAAAATATCCCAGTGATCCTGACAAACCACATCCTTTAACGTTTAAATGCGTTCCAAACAAAAGCTTGGAGATGATGAATAGATAGCCCTGAGTGAATTCTTGTATATCCTTATCCTACTTGTGTCTTTAACCTGTGCTCTTGCCATTTCGTTAAATGCCTTGGTGGTGGTTAAAATTTTCTCATGTTCATAGCTAGCATTTTTTTTCTGTGAGGAAATACAGTCAGATTATTGCTGGAGCGCTGTCAAGAGCATGAATCTTAACCAACACCATTCCCATGATTTCCTATCAATGTTTTTCACGTAGAATGACAATGGCAAAGGAGGCAAGCTTTAGGTAGGAGTTCTGAGTGCACCTAATTGCATGGTAGAGTCCACATAGGCCATTTTTAATGGTCCTTATCTCCTTTTAGTGAAATAGGAATCCTATTTATGTGTATGTCCTTAATTCTTTTTCCTAGGTTCATGTTCCCTAAAAATTGCTAAAAGCTAATAGTCTTGTTACAGAAAATTATCTCAGTGAATCATCTTAATTCCAATAGGTCACCTATAACTAGTTACTGTTACATTATCTACAAATGCAGGCTTAATGCTGCCAAAATGGCGGTTGTCCTGAAAAAGTGCCCTCTCTAGTAGAAGCACATGGCAAGTCATTGACCATATTATCGTTCTTACATAACCTTTACATTTAAACAGAGCATCGTACTTTCTAGTGAGAAATTAGCTTTACAAGGGAAAAAAAATAAAGGAGCAGGTGAGTTTTATATTCTTCTCATTTTGTGTTTCTCTGTATTGTAGACGCTTGCAGTTTTTCAAAAATTGTCAGAGCTAGCATATAAGTTCTAGTGTAAAATAAAATCTCCTTAAGAGAAAAATATAAGGTACATTTTTAACCATATGTCTTTCAGAAAGCCCAGTGTTTAAAATACTGATAGCATTCCAAAAGTATAGTAATTTTATAGGCTTGGGAGTAAAAGGCTATAAGAGAATGTCAAACTGCGGGTCTCAAAGTGTCACTGAAGTAAAATATGTTGGATTATTCCTATCAGGATGCTTGAATCTATATCCTTCCTTTGGTGAATGCATATTCGCAAAGTCCAGCAATCAGGATGCCATAAGCTTCTTCAGTGTTTAAAGGTGGACACAGTTCAGCTGAGAGCAAAAATTTTGCATCATCTGACTTTAGATACAAGAAATTTAATAGTTATTCTTCAGTTAACTGACTGTACAACTGTAAGGGAGATGGCTTGGAAACTAGATATTGGAAAAATCTTCCAAGAGTTTTGCTAATGTTATAACTGTGTTTTTTTTATTTTAAAGGCGATTTGACTATGTTGTATTTTAGTTTTCCTCTAGAGGTTCTCATTTCTCACTGAGGATTGTCACTGAGACACTACTTAGCATTTTTAATTTATTTTTCCAAAGTTTTTCTTCCTTATTTTCAGTCATCACTATCTTAAAGCTACGGTGGAAGAAAAATCAATTGAATGTGAGTGTTCTATACAAAATAATGGATTGAGAAGATGGGCCAAGGAACCAATTGGCTTTTGAAAGTGAATAACAAAAGAGGAGAAAATAGTTCCAAATACATAAATTCAAACTTTTATAATAGAGAATTAACATTTGGTTTGTTTTACTACAGAAATGTATCTGTGTTCTCTCTACTTTTAATTACCTGCAGTATTCATTCAGTCATTCAAAATTCTACAAATGTTTGTTGAATGACCATTATGTGACCGGAATCTTCTAGGCACCAGGGACATATTAGTGAACAGAGCAGGTAGTGGTCTTGCCCTAAGAGACTTTAAAATTGAGGATTCAGATTCATTCTAGGGGGGAAGGCTTTTCACATACCGTCCTTCCTAACACCGACTGCATCAGAGCTCTCTCCTTTCCTCTAGGAAGTGTTTGAAGATTCAGCACACCAGAACCAAAAATCTATTTTCCACTTACGAATGTTCAGGACTCCGGTTTTTAATGCAAATATTTATGTTGTGAAAGAAAATAAAGACAGTCTCTCAGGTACAGGGAAGAATCCTAAGATGGAACAATTTAAGGAAGAAGAATACATAGAAGCTAGCAGACGGGGTCCAAGGAATCAGGATTGATGGAGGCTCCAGCATATGACTCTGGATCCAGGATCTCATCGGTTAACCGCTTAGGTGTAGCAGCATTCACATGTGTGCAGCTCTCCTCTGAGAATGCTACGACCAGCCTTGCCATAATCTCAGCAGCTTATATGCCCCTGTCTATAACTGGAGAGAGTGGGACAGAGCAGGTTTAAGAGCCTGAGTTGTAGCAATGGTTAATTATACCCCCCTGTGCTCACAGCCGAGATAGCTGCTCAGTTGTGGGGTTCCATTTATGGCTGTGGAACTCACCAGCTAGCTGTGAGATGTTTTGCAAGTTACTTAACATGTCACTTATTCAATTCCCTCAAGCATAAAATGGACATAATAATGTCTTGCTAGTAGGGTTGCTGCAAAGAACAAATGGATTGTTATGTTATACAGAGCACTTAGAATAGTGCCCCTGACATGGCAAGGCTCAGCAGGTGCCATTATTACCATCTTTCTCCCAACTATGTAGGTTGATAGTAGCATTAATTTCCAAACAGCTAACATTTTGTAAGGAATCTTACTTACCTTCTCTATGCTTTTCTTCACTCCTTCACAGCTCCTGCATCTAATCCATCATTAAGACTTTGAGTCCTTTTAACATTTCTAGCTCTACAACTGCTGATAACCTATCAGTGGAATGAGCCATCCAGCAGTACCCTGAAAAGATGAAAGCAGGGACAAAATTATGATTGACCATTCTCACAGCTCAGTGGGGATTCTACTCTAAACCTGTGATAATTGTGTCTCCTGAAAATCTTTTCAGGAAATTTTTGAAGTAACAACGTGACAGCATTGATATTTGCAATGTCAAGTTGCCAGGTGGATTTGAGGCAGAATTCCTGCATCATTTTTTATTATTCATCTATATTTTAAGGGAAAAGAAAGACATATCATCATATGCTATTTTGTATATGTCAGGTACATTCCCCAGAATTCTATAAAATAAAACACTTAGTTGGTGATGATCAATAGGTGATGCGGATGTCATGTAAAATTACTTACATTATAACTTCCATTATTATTATTTACAATTAAAATTAAAGGTTAAAATGGTAAAATTTGAAGACTTCAGTATATCTCATTTTTGTGGCCAGTATTGTTATTTCTGTATATTGGTTTCAGAAGGTAGGTATGAATGGAACCTTGCGATTTTATGTATTCAGTATTAGCAGAAGACATTAATTGCCATTTAATGGTTTTATGCTGAAGAAAATGTATTCCTCCCATTAATGTTTTAATCAGTCTCTTGAAATAAACTGAGAAAGAAAATCTGTTAATTCTAAAAAGCAAAACAAAACCCAGTTTCTTACTTATTAGTAGTAATATAGGATGAAGCTGCAAGTTAGAAATTATGATTTCTTTATTAGATTTATTTTACCTATAAAGATGAGTTCTTTTAAAAATTATTTTAAAATTGCATTTGAAATACCTCTTCCACCCACGAGGAAGTAAGACGGTCCAGAATTACCTCCCACCATAAATATGAACAAATGGACAAGAAATATGAAACAAGTGTTTTCAAATATTAGATAGAAGTCAGAACAGGACCCTGATTCCTGACATAAAGGAAACTAAGATGGAAAGCACTACATTCTCCCCAGCTTTCTGCCTAGAGGCAATTTCTGGACCATAAAAAAGGGAAGAGAACCCCAACAAAACCTGGCAATTGTGGCAGTTTAAGGGGACACAGATCAGAGTTTGGAAGAATAAAGGCATCTAGTTTTGCAGGTCAGACTATTCCAAGGATCATACAGAGATTAACAGCTCTAGAAATCTGTTTAATGTTTCCTTAGAGTCTTCGGCTGAATATCAATCTGCATACGCACAGAGTAGATATTTAGGAGGCAAACAAAAACAACTCAACAGAGCCTTGAATCATTCAAGTAAGTTCTCAATGGCCAGAGAGGGGACACCTCAGTTAACCAGGAGATATTCAGTAGAGAGGACAGAAGGGTTCATTAAGGTTCTCGTATTTGTGAGTTTATAGTTTGAAACAAACTTGGAATGTTTTTAGTCATTTTTTTTTTCAATTTTGTTTCCTCTTTCTCTCTTCCTAGGATTCTAAATAAACTTATATATAAACAGTATGATATTGTCCCTCAGTTCATTGAAGCTATGCTTTTCTATTTCTTTTTTTTCAGTCTTCTTTCCCTCTGTGCTTTAAGTTGCATAATTTTATTTCTGTGTCCAATGTCAGTTAAAAAGAAAAAAAAACAAAAAGAAAATATAATAATAACATAGTAAGTCAAGTTAGAATTTTTCCAAGGACTGTAAGGTGGCAACAGGCATGATTTATTAGCATACATTTAAGTATTAATTAATAAAAAATAAACTGTGTAATCAAAACAACAGAAGCATAAATATGATTTTATATTTTTCAGCTTAGCAAACTAGGTAAGCATGGAGTATTCACTACATGCCCGGCATTCATGTGGCCACTAATACACATGATTGAAAGAGAGAGAAAGAGAAAGGAAGTGGGAGAGAGAGGGAGAAAAGAGGGGGAAAGAGGAAGAGAAGGAAGGAAAGGACAGGAAAAGAGTGGAGAGGAGGGGAGAGGGGAGGAGAAAGACAAGGAAGAGAAGGAATAGGAGTAGGAGAGGAAAAAGGAGAGGAGGTGGGAAAGAAGACACTAGAGGATGGGAAAACTGCATTAATAGCCTCTACCTACTATCAATATCATTTAGCAGAATTTTAAAATATGGATAAACCTACACTGACATATTATAACCATGCAAAGGCCATAGTTTATCTTAGGGTTCACTCCTGGTGTGATTTTATGGGTTTGGACAAATGTATAATGACATGTATCCATCATTGTATTATACAGAGTATTTTCACTGCTTTAAAAATCCTTTGTGATCTGCCTATTATCTCTCCCCCACTCCACATATTCCTGGCAACCACTGAACTTTGTATTGTCTCCATATTTTTGGCTTTTCCAGAATGTCATGCAGTTGGGATTGTACATTATGTAGCCTTCTAGAACTGGCTTCTTTCACTTAGGAATATTCCTTTAAGTTTCCTCCAGGTTTTTACACGACAATTTATTTATTTCAATAAGTTGATAGATTATTTATTTTTAGCACTGAATAATATTCTATTGTCTGGATGTACCAGAGTTTATTTATCCATTCATCTACTGAAAAATATCTTAGTGGCTCCCAAATTTTGGCAATTATGAATAAAGCTACTATTAAGATCTGTGTGCAGGGTTTAGTATGCAAGTACATTTTCAACTCTTGGGTAAATATCAAAGTGTGTGATTGCTGGGTTCTATGATAAAAGTATGCTTAATTTTGTAAGAAATTGCCAAATTGGCTCTCAAAGTGGCTGTACCATTTTGCATTCCCACTAGCAATGTATGAATGTTCTTGTTTCATGTTCTCACCAGAATTTGGTGTTGCAAATATTTTGTTTGTAACACTTTGAGACTGATTTTGGACTTCTGGTCTCTACAACTGCAAAACAAAAGTGTATTTTTTTAATCCAAAAGTGTATTGTTTTAATCCACTGTATTTGCAGGAGCTTGCTACAGCAGCAATAGGAAACTAATATAGCCACGTTGGAACTGATTAAAAACTTGTTTCAAGCCCCACTCCAGACTTATCAAATGAGAATCCGCATTTTAACAAGTTATCTAGCTAATTCATATGCACATTAGCGCTTGAGAAGCACTGCTTAGCAGTATGATTTTTCCTAAACTTGGATCAAATGATTCACTTATACAAACTAAAGACTCCTTTAATCATATTGACCAGTCAGTTGCCAATTTATTAAAACTTTTGACATGATGCAGTTAAGTCATTTAAAATCAATGAGAATATTATTGACTCACATTTTCCTCTGTATGTGGATCCACAGCACTTATTTTGATTTCCCTACTGTCTTGGATACACTGAACTTTTAAACTGAATTGAATAGCAGGAAGCTATAGACCATAAAAGAAAAGAAACACACACACGCACACACCTAACATTCAGATGTTTATCTGCATGGCCAGATCCCTAATTAGCTAGGCAATTTTTCTCTTTTGATTTAGATGTTTTGTCTTCACAGTTATAGTCTAATTTAATAGATAGCTCTTGTCATCTTTTAGGTTTCTGACTAGTAGAGAAGACGTCATTGTAATAAGAGATGATCTCTAGTTTTAACATTATTGCAAGATAAGCAGTTGATTCTCAACAAATACTCGTTAACAATAACAAAGTCATATTTAAACTATAATCATCTTTGATTTTATATGCGTTTGGACTAAGTAGTTATCTAGACATTTTTACTATCTGAATCACATTTGGCATCCATCACTATGAAACAAGATAGTGATAAATATTGACTTCAAACAATTACTTTGACATGAGAATTGTGTTCTGAATATCAAATTATACGTCAAAACATGTTGGTTCTTTCATCGAGGAAAAATTTTTTTCTTTTTTTTTTCTTTCCTTCACAGACTATTAAGGTATGATTGATACTACACATATTTAAAGTATAAAATGAATATGCTTTGAATAGCATACATTTATGAAACCATTATCAGAACTCAGAATCAAGATAATAAACACATATCCACTACTACAAAAAGTTTCCTTGTGTCTTTTTGAAATCCTCTGCCCAACCCCCTCAACCCCTCATCCTTAGGCATCCAGATTTATTTTTCTGTCCCTACAATTGGTTTCCACTTTTTAGAATATTATATGGATGTAATCATACAGTATGTATTCTTTTTTTTTACAAGCTTCCCTTACTTGGCATAGTTAATTTGAGGTTCATGCATGATGTTATTGCTCATATCAAAAGTTCATTCACATTCATTGCCAGGCAGTGTTCCATTTATATGTACATACCACCATTTATTTATCCATTCAAATTCTGAGGGATATTAGAGTTGTTTCCAGTTTTTGGCTATTGCAAATAAACTTGGAATGAATATTTATGTTTAAGTCTTGTATGACAATATGATCAAGTTGAATTCATGACAGGGACACAAAGATGGTTCAACATACTCAAATCAACCAATGTGACCTACCACATCCACAAAAGGAAGGACAGAAATCACGTGATTATCTCAGTAGATGCAGAAAAAGCATTTGATAAAATTCAACACCCATTTATGATAAAAACTCTTGCCAATGTGGGTATAGGAGGAAAATATTTCAATATGATAAAAATGACTTATAAGAAACCCACAGCCAACATAATAGTCAACTGTGAAAGGTTGAAACCCTTCCTGCTAAAATCTGGAACAATACAAGAATGCCCACTCTCACCACTTCTATTCAACATAGTATTGGAAGTTTTAGCCATAGAAATCAGATGGAAAAGGAAATAAAAGGGATCCAAACTGGAAGAGAAGAAGTAAAACTGTCACTATATGAGGATGACATGACACTATACATAAAACACCCTAAAGGCTCCACACAAACACCACTAGAGCTGATAAAAAGAATTCAGCAATGTAGCAGGATACAAGATTAGCATACAGAGATCAGTGGCATTTCTTTACACGAAAAATGAAATTTCAGAAAAGAAATGTAAAGAAACAACCCTTTTAAAGTTCCACCCCCCAAAAAATAAAATATTTAGGAATAAACCTGACCAAGGAGGTAAAAGACTTTTACAAGAACAACAAAACTTTGATTAAGGAAATTAAAGATTATTTAAAGAAATGGAGAGATACTCCATGCTCTTGGATTAGAAGAATTAATATTGTTAAAATGGCCATACTATCCAAAGCAATCTATAAATTTAAGGTAATCCTTATCAAATTACCCAGGACACTTTTCACGGAACTAGAACAATAACCCTAAAATTTATATGGAATTACCAAAGAACAAGACTTACTGAAGAAAAAGAACAAATCTGGAGAAATAACCCTCCCAGATTTATAACAATACTACAGAGCTACAGTCATCAAAACAGCATGGCATTGGTACAAAAACACACACACGGATCAATGCAACAGAAAAAAGAGCCCAGAAATGAACCCACAGACTTATGGTCAATTAATCTTTGATGAAGAAGCCAAAAGTATACAATGGAGAAAAGACAATCGCTTCAGCAAGTGGTGTTTGGAAAACTGGACAAATGCAGGCAAATCAATGAAGCTAGAACACTCCCACACACCATGCACAAAAATAAACTCAAAATAGCTTAAAGACTTAAACATAAGACAAGACACTATAAGCCCTCCTAGAAGAAAACACAGGCAAAACATTTTCTGACCTATATCTTGGCAATGTTTTCCTAGGGCAGTCTACCCAGGCAATAGGAAAAATAAATAAATAAACAAATTAGACCTAATTAAACTTATAAGCTTTTGCACAGCAAAGGAAACGATAAACAAACAAAACAAAAAAAGCCTACAGAATAGGAGAGAATATTTGCAAATGATGCAATTGACAAGGGCTTAACTTCCAGAATATATAAACAGCTCATATAACTTAATAATAATAATAAAAAAACCCAATCCAAAAATGGGCAGAAGACCTAAATAAGTATGTTTCCAATGAAGACATACAAATAGCAAATAAGCACATGAAAAAATGTTCCATATCACATCAGAGAAATGGAAATCAAAACTACAATGAGGTATCACCTCACACCAGTCAGAATGGCCATCAGAGTCACCCATGCTCTACTCATTTTTGTCCCCTTGGTTTTATTTTGGAGAATTTTTTCCTTCTGTTTCATTTTTCTCTCTAGATCTGCACAAATCTTTACTTTCACATTATTAACTCTGCTGTTAATCCCATCTGTTGCATTTTTTCTCAGACATTGCAGTTCTCATCTATAGAAGCTGGATTTGGGCTATTTTTTAAATCTTCCAATGTCTCTACTTACCATCTTTCCTCTGTCTTCTTGAGCCTACTGAATACACTATCATGACTGTTTTAATTTTTTTGTCTATTAATTTCCTCATTCACTGAATTTCTGGATAAGTTTTAATTAGCTGATTTTTCTCCTCATTATGGGTCTATTTTTCAATTTCTTTGCATGGAGAGTAACTTTGTATTAAATGTCAGACATTACAAATTTTGTCCTGGTTTCTGCTGGATATTTTTTTTTTATTCTTATAAAGATTACTGAAATTTTATTCCTGGGGAACAGTTAAGTTTGTTAGAATCAGTTTGATCATTTTAGTTCTTGCTTACATGTTTTCTCAGGAGAGTCCAGAACAGCCTTTAGTCTACAGCTAATTTTCTCCCATTGCTGAGGCAAAACACTTTACCTAATATCCCATAAGTTAAGTGGTTTTCTATTCTGCCTGTTGAGATCTGGGACTATTCCTCCCACTCCTCAGTGAGCTCTAAGAATTAAATCCACATTTTTTTTTCCCAGGTGCTCTTTTCCCAGTGGCAGTTTTCCTTCACTAATACTCACTAATGCATTTATCAATATTTTTTACATGTCTCTGGATGTTTTCCTATTCTCACTGTCTTAAAACTCTTATGCAAACTGGTTGTACCAATTTACATTCCCATGAGCAATAGTTCATAGTTCAGTTACTCCACAATCACACCAATACTTTTATATTGTGAATCTTTTTAATTGTAGCCATTATAATGGGTATGTGGAGATTTTTGTGTGGGTGCGGTTTTACTTGTAGTTTTACCAATCACTAGTGCTTTGAACATATTTTCATGTGATTATTGGCCATTTGTATATATCCTTTGTGAAGTATTTGTGTTAATCTCCTGTCCTTTTTTATTTTATATTTTTGGGATAACAAAAAGTGATTTTTCCCCCCAGCACTATTCACCTTTTTATCCACATATAGTAAAATCCACATTTGTTATACAATTCTATGAATTCAATCAAATGTACACTGTCATGTAACCACCACCAAAATCAAGACACAGTACAGTTCCAGTGTATTAGTTTGTTTAAGCTACTGGAATAAAGTACCACAAACTGGGCAACCTAAACAACAAAATTTCATTGTCTCACATTTCTTGAGGCCAGAAGTCCAACAAGGCTAGGGTATGACTGGGATTGATTCCTTCTGAAGACTGTGTAAGAAGGATCTGTTCCAGGCCTCTCTCCTTGACAAGCAGATGGCCATCTTCTCCCTAAGTCTCTTCACATCAACTTCTATGTCTGCCTTTGTCCAAATTTCCATTTTTGTTAGGACACCAATCATATTGGACTGGGGCCCATCCTAATGACCTCATTTTAACTTGATTCCCTCTGTAAATACCCTATCACCAAATAAAGGCATAGTCTGAGGCCTTGAGAGTTAGGACCTCAACAAATGAATTTTGTGTAGAACACAATTAAATCCATAACATCCATTAACTACAAAAATTCCCTTGTGTAGTCAACATCCCTTATAATCTCCAGTGCTTGTAAGCACTGATCTCTTTTCCTTCCCTCTTTTGTCTTTTCCAAAAAAAATTTTCTTTTCCAAAAAGATGTTTATCTTTTAACAATATTTTATCATTTAAATGGAATCACATACTACATAACCTTTTAAGTCTGGCTCCTTTAATTTATAATGCTTAAATGATTAATGAATCTTTTTTTTCACTTATGAGTACTTTGTCTCTTTTTATTGCTGAGTAGCATTCTACTGTATAAATATACCTTAATTTGTTAATCGACTCAGCTATTGAAGAGTATTTTTTTCCTTTTTTTTTTGATAATAATGAATTTAGTCACTAAATTACTAGCAAAATTTGATACTAGATAAGATATCCCATCTTATGCCTGTTATAATAATATAATACTTTATGTTAGTTATCTCATTTACGTTGCGATTTAACATGTTAAAACACCTGTGAAACCACCACTGATCTGGAAACTAGATTCTTAACAAAAACTTATTCTACGTTTGTGGCCCTCTACTATTCCATACCCTGCTTCTCACAATCCAATGTAACTACTATCCTAAGATAATCAATCATTCCCTTGAGTGAACTGACTAACCTTCTGACATTATCACATCATTTACCTCAAAATTTATATGATTCGTATTCCAAAATTCGGCATATATCAAATGGAATAAACACCCAGGAACTGTAAAACAAAGGTCATCAACTTTCCAGACTTTAGTGGCAGAATCTTCATTTCCTAATATAGCCTACTTCTTACCCTTAGCCAATTTCATATTTTAGGTTCTGTTTTATGCAGAATTGCAGTTCCATATACTACACATTGTATCATTTAACAATACACTTTGGCTACAAATAATAGAAACCCTAAAATATTTTAAGCAACTAATAATTTTATTTATCACGTGTAATAAAATATACAGTGGTAGGAAGTCCATCAGGAAACCAGGATCTTAATACATTTATCACTGTCATTCTTCAACTAAAGAGTTGGTACCAAGATGACCACTTCACTTCCAGGACTTTCAGTTTATACTGTGAGCACAAAGTACAAAGGATATAAACAGTTGACACCAGCAGATTTCTGCTAAATTTCCACTAAATACGTAGTATGTACACCATTACATACAGTGGAAATTAGTAAATTCAGATTAACAGCCTCCATGTTTCATGTAGGGAAATAAGAATGGGGTTGTGAACGACTTTTGTGTAGTCATCTCAGTCATTTCCATAGTGAGAAAGAATTGATATCCACTCTTTGAATCTTAAGAATCCTAAATGTCTGTATTTCACTCTGGCAAAAAGATGATGTCTTGACTGAGTGTAGGATTCTTGTGTTGCAGTTCATTTCTTCTAGTTCTGTAGAGGGCGTTTCACCATCTAGTTTCCAGTGACACAGATAAAAATTTTAATTCCAATTTTATTATAATTCAAGAGATAATTTATTCTTTTTTCCTGGGAACATGTAAGAATTTTGTTGTTGTTGTTTATCCAAAGAGTTCAAGAATTCACCAGTGTTTGAGTGAATGAGTTTTATATCATGCAACAGCTGATGATTATTTCTTTCAATCTGTACATTTTACTCTGTCTCTAACTCAAGAAAATATTTTCTATCATTTGTTTAAAAAATATTACCTCTTTTTTGCCTGTTTTCTTTTTCCTCAGAATACCCATTTTTAATATAATAGTTCCCCTAATCTCTTTTCAAATTATCTTTTGCCTTTTGAGTCTGTTGTTTTTATATGTTGCAATGTACTTCAAGATAATTATCACTTGTGATTTTCCAAGCTGCAAAACCAAGCCTCAGCAGTGAATGTTTTCTTTTTAAAATTCCTCTACTGTTATTATTTTTGTAAAAAAAATTCTGAACACTAGAGAGTACTTATATTACTATCCTTTGTTCAAAATGTCATTTCTCCCCCTCTGCACTTTATTTCAAAGTCGTAGTCCTCTCTCTCTCTGTTTTAATTTCCTTTTTACTCTTCTCTGTAATTGCTAACCTTCTTTCATTTTGGGTTAGGATTTGTCCTTAAGTACATTAAATGATGGCAGGCAAAGCAGGTCCCTGAAACAAGCAACCTTGCCCCAAATTTGTTTTATGCTTTTCAAACTTAAGCAGTAGGAAAGACTCATCTGTCCTTCCAGTTCTTTCTTGGACTAGAATATAAGGGAATACAGCTCACTTAAGACATCATCCCAGAGCTGCAAACACCTCTGAGGGTCAAGTCTTTTTAGGATATGATGTATGATATTTTCTGGTCTTCCTCCAGTCTTCCTTATTCTCCGATTGTTTTTATTGGGTTGGGATAAGTTTACATCTGGTATTTTAAATCTTTCTTGGTTTTGTTGTTTCTCTTGCATTTTGAATATTAGTTTATAGGTTAATTGTGAATGGGACCCTGTCTTATGTTTGTTATGTTCATCTATTTCCTCTCATTTTCTTTTTACCCCCATTCTATTCTCATGGTGAATATGCAGTCTTTGAGGGTCTCCTGGTTCCCAGTCCAAAACTAGGTACAGGAAGACCACTAGGACTTAGTTTTATCCTACAGGGATAATGGTGATATCATAGACATCGCTACTAAGAAGGAAGTCAGGTTGTACCGATGTGTTACAATTTTTTTCTACCTATCCAAGTTCACTACCTACCAAGACTTTTTTGACAGAAACCAACACAAAAAAATTCATCTTACATTCTAACCTGGTGCACAATTATATATGCATACCAGGAAAATTAACTTCACAATACAAAACATATGCAGTTTTACATGTCATGGAGTCTAATACTCTTTATTACATACTATTTTATTTAAAAAAAAAAAAAGGCTCATCATGCCATTCTAAATTGATTTCAGATCCAATAGTGGGTTGCAACTTGTTGTTTGAAAAGTACTGATCCTGCTTCTCTAAGAAGCTTTATTAAAACCTCTCTCCTAAGGGTGTTTCTCCACAATTTTTATCAAATCATTTTTATGAGCAGTGGAATTTCCTATACTTTCCATCATTAAGCAATGAATCCAGTTCAGGTTCTTTGCTTCTCAAGGAGTATGAGACCATGCAGCAGACACTTTTGGAGTCTAGAAAACTTAAAGCACCAGCCTCAACTTCTGCTACATTTTTTTCTATTCTCTAATGGCCCACACAAATTTTTGTCTGATTTTTGAGTGTGAATATCTTATTATTTTATCTATTTTTGGTAAGTGCTTATAGATTATAGCAATATTCATAGTTTAAATTTAGGATGTCAATGTGGAACAGAATTGATAAATCTGATCAATTTATAAAGACTTGAGAGTTTCAAATATCAATAAATATGATATGAAATCTAACTGTGGACATACAATGCAAAGTGATAAATACAAGAGCAACTTACTTATGAAAAACATATATTTAATAGGCAAATGGTACATCAACAAAAAAGCACCCAGTTCCAATAAGTGTTAGGAAAAATAAGATAAATATTTGCTACCTTAAATTTATAAAATATTTTCTAAGCATTTTTTCATGTGTTTCTAAAGTAAGATTACTATTAAGTTAGCACTTTTTGTGTGTGTTGGTAAATAACTTTCTCCTCTTATGATTATCTGCATTGTTTTCTAGTCTGTATTTTAAATCTATTTCTGAGCTCCATGTACTGCTTATGTCACAAAAATGTCATCAAAAGAAAAAATGGTATCAATGTTGTGAAACGACTCTCAGCACAGCAAAGTAAATATATTATGTAAATGTAGCAGGATTATTATTAACATTATTATTATACATTAGAAGGCCAAACATTGCTGTATCTAAGGGCTGTGTAAATGAATGGCTCTAAAAAAAATTGTTTAATGTTTCACTTAGGCAAGCATTAAAGTTGCCAGTATGTATATTTCCTTTAATTATGAAATATGAGAGCACCTGAGAAATTTACTTGTCTTTTCTTGTCGTATGTTTACATGCTCATTTTCTCCTTCTATATAATGACTTTAATGTGTGTTTACATAGTGATATCTATCTATTAAGTGCTTTCCAATCATTTATTAGTCAATATTTCTTCAATGTACACGTTCACTCAATATGTGTCAACAAGCTTTACATGCAAGACATGGGACAAAGGGGTCCTTTTCTTAGCTTACTTATAAATATTAAAAAAATCACAAGGATAATAAGCTAGTTATTTCAGGTGACACATTAAGTGACAGAGCTGAAATTAGAATTCAGATTTTTAGCTTTCATCATCTGCACCAGTGCTTCTTAAACTTTTGGAATGTGGAAACCATGCTGGGCAATTTCTTATGCTTCAGAAGTTCTGGTGATACTGAACCAGAGTCTAGGTGACAGATCAGATATAAATTAAACATAAACATAGTGATCATATTTTCTTCCTTGGAAACCAAAGAAATGCCTCATAGAATTCTAGTATTCTTTGGAATGGGGTTTGAAAATTAGTAGCATGAATCCTTGTACCCAAAGTGTGTTATGGGCAACACCTGAGTCCACTTAGAACAGAATTTTGTTGGTGTGCAAGGAAAAAAAGAAGTCCATGCATTATTTTTAAAGTATTTTTTTTAACTGAAGGAAGTCACAGATCCTGCAACATGCTCATTTGCAATAAGAGTATCTCCAAGAGGGATTTAGTTTGTGGTATGTCCCCCAAATATTTTTCCATAGAATCCTTTCATCCAAAAAAAAAAAAAAAAAAGTAATACCAGTGGTCCTCTGATATGAACTGAATGTTTGTTTCTCCTCATTCCAGCCCTAAATTTGTGTGTTGAAATCCAGTCCCCAGTGTGATGGGTGTTTGGAGGCAGGGCCTTTGGGAGGTAATTAGATCATGAGGCTGGAGCCCCTATGAATGGGATTAGTGCCCTTATGAAAAGGGACACAAGAGAGATGATCCCTCTCATGGCCACATGAAACTATAGTGAGAAGGTAGCTATCTACAACAAGCCAGGAAGGGGGCTCTCACAAGAAATTGACCATGCTGGCACCCTGATCTCAGACTTTCAGCTTCCGAAACTGAGAAATAGATGACTGCTGTTTAAGCCACCCAATCTAGGGTACCTTGGTATGGCAGTCTCAATTAAGACAGCCTCAGAATACAATTTAAAATAAATATTGATATTTAGATTGTGTGATCTACTTATACAATCAAAAGATACATATTCCATTTACAGTAGGCCATTATAAAGTACTAAGAACTAAATTACAAAGTGCATTTGTCAACCTTTGCAGATATTATTCAAAAAGTTGAATGCTTGTCTTTTTTAGAAAAAAACAATGAAAATGCGTATAGAAGTATGATGACTTCTGATATTCATGTCCATAATTCGTTTAAGTAACACTGATTAGTGAAGATTGAAACAGAGTGATCCTTTTATACAATATATAATATTTTAATTGACTATTTGTTCCCAAACATAGATATTGCAAGGAATAATCTATAGAATTATTAAAGATAAGAATTCTAATCTAGTATGTTAAGAATAGAACCAAAAAAACTTATTTCTAAATGGATGCCAAAGTATTTCTGTTGATTTTAGAAGCCACGAAATCTAAAATTAGTTAATATTCTTTGGCAAAAATTATCACATGGGAAGCCAAGCAGAATAGTCTCTGCTTTTCACACCTGTCTCTCCTCTTCATCATCCTTTGGGATTTGAAGGGTTAATGTAGAATAAAGTCAAATGGGAATTGGATCATTTTGTTTCTGCAAACATCTCTTATTCCTAAAATTTCTCCTCAATCAGAAAAGCTTTCTTTTATTGTCTAGAAAGAACTCAGTTTATGTCTCCTCCTCCTTCTCCTCCTTCTTTTTCTTCTGTGTGTGTGTGTGTGTGTGTGTGTGAGATAGTGTTTGCCCTCCTGTCCCTTCCTAGGACTATAATGTAAGAATAGTAGTCAATAATATGACTTACACTGAAGAAATGAAAATCTATCAGTTTAGTATTTTCAAAGTGTTATCTACTTTGAATTTCATTTTTTTCCCACAAATATTCACTGAACAACTACTGGGTACCAAACACAATTCTAAATACAATAAGAACAATGATGTCTTGCCTTAAACAAATTAGAGTCCATGAAAATAGCAATAAATACATTCTAAGTTCTAAAAAGTAATTAATTCACTTGTAATGAGACCGTGACTTATTTGTGCACACCACTAAAATAGAAAGGACTTTATTTTTTAAAAAAAAGATATTAAGGGAACTACCAATATGTTTTTTCCTATTCTTTGGGTATTCTTGTGTATTATGAGTAGATAGAATAATTAAGAAAATCTGTTCATGTGAAAGTATTGATTTGCATTATAATGGCACCTACAGTTATTTTAATTTTTTGAAAGAAAGAACTAAAAAACTGATATACAATACTCGTGATTCAAATTTTGGTATTTCATTTTATATGTTCCAACCCTAATTTTACTCAGTTGTTTTGAAGCATTTTGGAACTGCTGCTTCTTAAATCTTTGCTTACATTTTGTGTAACCCATCTTACACATGTAGCATGAAATACTAGTACCCAAATAATTAAGAGCACAAACATTAAGCAATGCATTAATAGGGAAAGATAAATAGAGTTTTTTCTCCAGTTGTAACAAGGAAAATTGCATAAACTTAGATTTATCAATTGTTTACCATGTACCAGGTACTACACTAAATGCTTTACATCATTAATTTATTTAATACTTAAAACAATCCTGTGCTGCAGATAAGAAAACTGTAATATATAGAGATTACATAATTAATAAAATGCTTCATATCTAGTAAGTGATAGACCCTGGACTCAAACTAGTTCTGTCAGTTCACAGAACTATATCTTAACCAACAAGACAAACTGCCTCTCAAGAAATTCTCAATTGAATGTGTTTGTTTTGTTTATAACTCAACAAAATATAACATTTATTTTGCAGAATGTACTTCAGTGCAATGAGGAAAGTTATTTTTGTTTGTTTGTCTATTTTTTCTGGAAGCTATATTTCCAGACTACGCTTTGAATAAAAAGTTTCTAGAAGGAACCAAGTCAATGGCTCCTTCTTTAAAATATAATCAGGAAAAGAGACCAGTCTTGATTCCACCTTAACTTTCCAAAAAGTAACCACTTTTCAGTGTCAAATAAGTATAACTTTCCTTGCGGTCTTTCATAACCATTCTGTATTCTAATAGATCATAATTTCCTTTGGATCTCAGTAACAAGCTGTGATTTTTCTTATCCTGCATTTCACCTCCTGTGAGTACTCACCAAAGAAATTTAGAGGCTTTAATCTGTATCTGTACTTATTTTTCACTTAGTCCCCATTATGTATAGTTGACTTTTAAAATATACTGACCACTGGAATACTTACATATTTGGTGTACTTTCAAGTGACATTGAATAAAGTGAAAATATCTCTTTAAGCTGGTCTGTTTGTACCTCTTATTTAACTTCAGATAACTAAACACAATTTTTATAAATCTTCATCAATACTGTCTTCATACCCAATGCAAGTTCTGAGATTTCACTGGATAACATCCTGAGCAAAGAGAATCAAGGAATTTTGGTGTGCTTATCACCATAGTTTCTGTTATGGAGTTCCAGTTGGCTTTGCTTCCTAAATAGTTTTTCTTTGTAACTATCAAAGGATCATGCTTGACATAATTAGATAGGTGGCACATTGAGAGGAGGATATATTCAGCTTAATCTCTAATTAATAGCAGTCTTCACACTCAAACTCCAGTATGAAGTTCAAATATAAAGGAGTCATGAGGCTTTTATGTACATGAAGCATCAAGATTTCAAAATATTGAACGAAAAGTGTGTGCAAGAAACATGCTAGAGGGAAATTCAATGTGAATTTTTCTTTATAACAATTTGGGAATATATTAGTTAAGTATATTTGATTCAATCCATATTCTATGCAAGCAATCAGTATAAATCCATGAATACAGGAGTAAAATTCATTCTACACAGGGCTGCACAAAGAACCTGAGGTAAATGGGAGTTTGCTTTTTGGAACTACTGAAATATATTTGACTTGAGAGATGTGATCATTTCCTCAGTGAACCTTTATAATAGTCATGCTTTTTAATGATCTCTTAGGATAAACTAATTGATTATAAAGGGAAAGAGCCAGTACAAACATTTACTAGGTACTAAGTAAAAATAACAATATCTCTATCATAATTACATTTATCTATGTATGTATGATACATACTTTTTCCATATACCACCTTGTGAAATAGGGCTTATTCCCTCATTTTACAGATTAGAGATTGAGGTTTATAAATCAGCACAAGTTAGACAACTGATCAGAGATTACAAAGCAGGCCAGCCTGGATACAAGGCCTACACATTTTTCATTATACCATTCAGTGCATATTCAAGCTCAACTCAAAAGATTTCTATAACATCGGGAAATCCTCCTTCTCATGGATTTATGTGCCATTTACCTGGTCATCCGCTCTGCAGTTATGCTATGGCTGCAGTAACCTAGTGGAGCAGATTCCCTGCCTGTGAAGAGTAAAATATACATTTGTATCTCCTGCCTTTCCCATTTAAGCAAGTTTGTTCAGCTCTCAAATGACCATACCAACTTGCCTCAGGATGTTAGAAAAGGCTTACATCAATCACCTCACATCTAAGAAGGGTGAGAAAGCGATCTCTAAGATGGAACTTACCAACCACATATACCCATTCTTCCCTCACATAAACCCACCTGCACAATGTTCACTCAGTGATGTGACTGATAAGAAGCAATAATGAATAAAGCTGCAAACATTTACACATTTTTTTTCTCACATAACAAGCAGTTTTTAGGAGATTAGGCCAGGGCTGTAGCAATTCAAATGTGTCATCAAAGATTAAGTCTCCTTGGTCTCTGCTCTATCACCCAAAAAGGTAACTTTAAAGGCTTTTGCTAAATTGCCAGTTTACCTTAAATCCCCCTTAATGTTAGGTTCCTCCCTGAGCCCTGAGCCAGTGATTAGTCATTCTTTGCTATATTCTCTCCAGCCTCAAAATTGAAATTTGAATTTTCCTTGTCTTTATTTTGTTTAAAGTAATATGAAAATACAGAAAAATATATAACCTCTATTAACACACATATATGCATTTTTAACTATTTGAGCTAACAGGCCAAGCCCATATATATATGCCTTTTTAAAATAGTCTCACTATACAGATAGAATAATTGCTAAATTTTGATCGTGTTTACCTCTACGATTTTTGTAAGAAATGAAACATTATTGATGTATCTAAAGTATTTTTAACAACTCCCAGTCCCCACATTCCCATCTGCCTATAGGTAATCACTTTCATTATTTTGACATGTATAATATATTCTATTATTTAACTTATATATATGTATGTATCCATAAATGATACTTATTACTATAGTGTCTTTTAAATATTTTAATTAATTAATGAAATGGAATCCACGTACATTTATATACTGCTTGTTTAGTTTATTCCATGTGGCTTTTGAGAATTTGCTTCTCTTTAAATTGCAGTATAGCATCCATTTTTGCAAATATATCACACTATTTTAGCATATAGAAGCACTTTCTAAGTATTTCCAATTCTTACTTTTACCAAAAAATAAAACGATGAAATAAACACTCTTGTAAAAGTCAGATTATGTAAATGGAGGTTATTTTTTCCTAAGTTGATATTCGCAAGTGGAATTCCCGAGTTGTCATGCGTGCAAATTTTAAAATTTACAAAATATTTGGTTGAGTAATATGAAATTTTTTGAACGGTCAGTTTTATAGAGTTTGACCTGAAATTCCAAACTGCTCTTTAGAGTGACTGTGCAAAGTGGATGTATGAGAATGCTGTTTTTTGACAATCTTGCAATTGTTATATTAACAAAATGTTAATTTTTGCTTAATTAATGAGTTATTCTTCACTTTTATTATATGTATGTCATATATATTTGTATTATGTATATATTATTTATGTTATTGTGTATGTATATTTTTCATAACATTATGCAGAATGTATTTCTTTATCTCATCATCATCTTTGTGAGTTTTAAGTTTTTATGAATTTTGGTTTTAATGTTCTTTCCTACACAGAAGTTATTTTGTGGTGTAGTAATTTAATCTAACTTTTGCTTTTCCTTTAATAGTAGGTAAATATAAGAACAGGTACTTGGTTTATGTTTTCCCACACTTCATCCTCAGTATCCAGCTCTATGCCTATCTCTTAGTAGGAGCTTAATAAATATTAATTGACTAATGATTAAATTTTCTTTTTGATTTTTTCTTCATGTATTTTTAAAGAAAATAAATTGTATCCTGAAACCAAGATGACTTCCTATGTTATGTTTAATTTGCACTTATAAATAAAATATACCATTTTATATTAATCTTTACTAATTTAAAATATCACATTTGGGATTTCTGTCATGTTGAGAAGTGTGTAGTTAAATTTCCCCTTTTCAAATGCAATGACAGGTGTACCACACCATATATTCATAATGTTAATAGTAATGTATTAACAATAATGTACGTTGTGACTTTTGTTATAGGTAACATATCTATTGAACTGTTCCTCTGGTCTCTTTTCTGGCCCATTCGTTTGTCCGCCATGCCAACATCACGTTTAAATGTTTTTGTTAGTGATAGTTCTTGAAATCTGTTTCTCTCTTGTCTGCTTCTTTTTCAAAACCTATTTCTACAGGAGTCTCTACTCTTAGTTACTTGGTTACTATTAAGGCCATGGATTAGGACAGTTGACTCATTTCAAACAATAATTTTGATTATTATCTATCCATTTTTCATTCTGTTCACTAATTAGAGTAGGACTTTACTTACTCTTAGATGCAAGCAATTTGGGTTCCCAGACGTGCAAGGGATCTTTTGCTTCTCTCCTGGGCACGCTGACCTACAGCGCTCAAATACGTGTTTGGTCTTAATTCACTGACGGCCCCCAAGCTTTAGCTCCCACCCAAGGCTACAAACTTCCTGATGCTTTGGTTTTTCTGTTTTTTGTTTTTTTTTTTTAATTTCAAGCCTATCTTCATATTTTTTAATGTTTAAGTGTTTTATAAATTATTTCCTTATTTTGGAAATAAAGGCGGAGTTATGAATCTGTGTGTTTAAATCTTCCATTTTATTAAATCTCCTTGTTATTCTAATATCCTCAAGATTCAAGATATCATTGATAATTTGACAAACTAAAATCTGCTTAAATGCACACATACATATCTAAACTTGGCCATTCTTTCAAAACATTCCTCTATCTTCATGTCAAATCTGCTAGTAAAAACTGATGAAATATTCAAATCAGTGAGTGGGGGAGGATATTTCTAGGCAGATTCCCTACCATTGGTTTGATCACAATTATTCTACAGCCAAAATGGTGCACACACACAACTGCTTGCTAATGTGCTTTATTGCCTTAAAAGGCCAAGGGCTAAAAGACATCTATTCAAATTTCAGATATATGATCATCTTGGACAGTAAAATCATATAAAATATCACCTCCCAGGATATGGCATATTTTTGAAATACACGAAAGCAGAAGAGATAAGCATCAATATTAGAAAACTACCACCAGCTCTGAATGCGTCATATCTAATGTAAAAATCAGAATTTAGTACATTTAGTAGCAAAAAATATGAGGCTAGGCTGTGAGATATGAAAAGTGGAGGATCTATGTCTTGTTCATAAAGCATTCAGAGGGGGTTGGGCAAATTTATTCAGAGCTAAGAATGTAAAGCAACTCCCTTTCATGTAAAGCTTCCTTGAGCTATTTCCAAGCAGCATCAATACAGTTGGCAAAGTTGACATGGAAAATGCATAGTGTTAATTTGTGCTTAGGAAAAAAAATACTCAGTGTATTTTAAAACATAAAGGTGTTAACAGTCCATTCCAAAATTTAGTTGCAGTTCATTTACTTTTTCTTTTCTTCCCTTCACATTGGGGGAAAAAAGGAATGCAAATTAAGACAGGACTGAAAAAAAGAGAAAACATGTGACAGAACTGAAAAGACTCAGGAAAAGATTGAGAGAAAAACAACCATGTTAAGAACCTTTAAGACTAAATTTCAGGAGCTATTGAATATGCTTTAAAATTACTTTGCATATAAAATAACACAATTCAAACAAATGTCCATGTCCATTCTGTTTTTTTTCTTTCTCTCATAAACTTTGTATTGAAGTAAAACATACCTCATAGATGGTATATGTCATAAGTGCCTAGCTTTCTGGATTTTTGCAAAGTCAATATCAATTAATACTACACCCAGATCAAGAAATAGAATATTACCAGCATTCCAAAAGCTCCAGTAGGTTCCCTTCCCAGTCATTACCGCCCTCTCACCGAAGGATGCCATTGTCCTGGCTTTTTGTATTAGTTTTGTTTGATTTCTGCATTGCTAATTACCACAGATTTATTGGTTTAAACCACACAAATTTATTCTCTCACTGTCTCCATGGAGAAGGGGCTTGGGTATAGTTAGCTCAGACTCTCACCAGGCTACACTCAAGACGTGGGTCATAGCTGTGATCTCACCCGTGGCTCAGTGTCCTCTTTCATGTGATGGTAGGATTAATGTCACTATTTTCTGTCTGTCAGCTGAGGATAATCCTATTTACTAGCGGTCTCTCCTGGATGCTTCTACTATGATCCTCTCCATAGGCAGTTCACAGAATGGTTGCTTGCTACTTTAAGGCCAGCAGGAGAATCTCTCTACCTTCAAATCAACAGCAAGAGCTTAGAGTCTCTTTTAAAAGGCTCACTTGTTTAGGTCAAGCTCATACTGTATAATCTTACTTTTGATTAACTCAAACTCAACTAATTAAGAATCGTAATTAAATCTGCAAAAATGCCTTCACTATTACCATACAATGTAATGCTAATCATGAGAGACAAATCAAGTCATTTTCACAAGTCCCATCTACAGTCAAAGGATGGGAATTACACAGTGCAAGCACACAAGTGAGAATGAAACTTGTAGGTCATCCTAGAAATCCATGTATCACATTCCATATGCCATAGATGAGGTCTTCCTATTTTTGGACCCTATATTAATGAGCCATATAACATACGTTTTGTGCCTGGAATCTTGTATTCATTAGTGTTACAATGGGATTCTTCCATGTAGTTATGTATAGCAATGATTTATTCATTTTTATTTTTGTATATTGATTCTCATTTTTTCCATTTTACGAATATATCAAAATTTATCCATTCTACAGCTGTTGAACATTTAGGTTGCTTCTAGTTTCATACCATTATGATAACATTTGTATCTCTCAGTGAACATATATATGCATTTCTGATAAGCATATAACTAGGAGTTATCTTCAGCTTTAATAAAACCAATGATTTTTCCCCAAAAGTTATTAAAAAATATTTCACCCCAAACAACATTTTAAGTGAGCTCAATGTTCCTACTAAAACTTTGTTGTAATTGTCTTCTTTTTCATTTTTGTCATTGTATAGGTATATATTAGTACTGTGCTGTGGTTTTCCATGATGGTTTGTGAAATAATGCATGTTTTCATGTCTTTTTTTTTGACTTTCTAATGTCCTTGTTATAACATTGCAATTTAAATTACCTGCACAGTTTTCTGTTCGTCTGTCTTTTTCTTACCTCTTTGCAGGAGTTCTTTTTGTGTTTTCAATGCAATTCCATTATTAGATGCATGTATTGTATATATCTTCTACTATTTATGTGGCTTTCTTTCTTATTCTATCAATAATATATACTTAAGTGAATAGAAATCATAATTTTAATGTAGTCTGGGTTATTTTTTCCTTTGTTATTATTACTTTTGGTGTCGAACAAAAGAAATTGGTTTTCTAAAGTGTACACAGCAATTTACATTCCACATGCAGTGTATGAGAATTTCAGTTTATTCACATCCTCATCAGCACTTGGTATCACTGGTCTTTATTATTTATTTATGTATTTATTTATTTATTTTTGTTGAGTTACAGTCAGTTCACAATATTGTGTCAATTTCTGGCATATAACATAATTTTTCAGTCATACATGAATATACATATATTTATTTTCACACTAGTCTTTTTAAATTTACCTGTTCCAATGTGTGAATATGTGTTCAATAACGTCTCCATTAGTATTAACGTGTATTTCCATAACAACTAATATTGAACATCTTTTAGCGGCTTATTTGCCATCAACATGTCTATGTGGTAAAGTGTCATTTAAATATTTTGCTTATTTGGAATTAATCTTTGTTTTCCTTTTAAAATTTTATCTTTATTTCTTTTTATTTCTATATATTAATTACTTTGTTTTATTCTTTTTAGTGAGTTTATAGTTCTTTTTTTTTTAAATATGTTTTTTTATAAGATATGTGTTTTGAAATATTTTCTCCCAGTGTGTGGCTTTTCTTTTACATTTTCTTAATGCTATCTTTAAAAGAGCAGAAGTTTTTAATATTGATGAAGTACAGTGTATCCATCTATATATTTGTGGATCACGCTTTTAGCATTGTAACTAAGATATTTTTGCCTAAACAAAGGTCACATACATTTTATCTCATGTTTTCTTTTAGCAAATTTATAATTTGGGGTTACTGTTACATATAGGAGAAATCTTACATTAAAGATTACTATGGTTATCCCATCAATTCAAAGTAATTTGTTGAAAAACTCTTTTATTCTCCTTTGTGACCTTTGCAACTTGTCAAAAGTCAGTTTTCTTAAAAGAAATGCAATGATATGTCAGATTTTGTTCTGTCCCCTTGGCTTATCCCCTCAAGTGTCTAGTTTTTATCTCTTCAGTCCCACAAACCCACCAAATATTTGGTGAATTCTCTGATCCCCATAAACATTTCTCTGCCTGGACAAGGTGTACATTCTCAGTCCGTTGTGTCTACAGAATCTGAAAATTACCTAATAAAAACAGCTTTATCAGTTTACATTTCTTTTTTTTTTTTTTCTCTCTTAAAATTTAACCACCCTAGTCCTTGTTGCTTCAGCAAGCAGTTGATAGCTTTACACAGATAACATTTAGAATTATCTAGAGTTTCTGGTGGTACTCAGTGAAATTATTGATCTGTCTTTAGCAACTTCATTTGACTTCAGAGAGACTACATTATTTAAAAAAAAAATCCCTGAGAGAGAATTTTATACAATTCTGTATTTCAGTTTTAATCTGATTCAATTTGATAACTTTCCTTTGAAAAAAAGCTTGATTTTATGTTAGATAAAATTTCATATTTAGTATATGCATTAAAAAAAATGATTGAAGAGGATTCTACCTCTGGAATGGTGATCTGAAAATCTTCATAGACCTACTCCCTAGTGAAACAGCCATAACTGGTAAAAATTATTTAAAAGACAGCTTTTTAAAACTTCTGTAAATTGTTCTAAGGTCATAAGGCAAATGAAGAACATTTACTCAATAAAATCTAAGTCTTAGTGAGGACATATATGATATGTGTCACTTGAGCCACAAAAGGTCCCTTCCTCAACCCCACCTCATTACGTCAGAAACTCCACTCCAGCCAGGTATGTGACCAAGAAGACTGGGCTTCTTTCCTTCCAAACTCCCAGTAAAGGCCTGAGAATCACCCCTGGGAGGGGCAGACCAACATTTCTCACCTCACTCAGCTCTGTGTTTCAGAGGAGTTAAATTCCAGGCAAGCACAAGGAAGAAGTCAGAGCCCCCTCCCTCTTTACCCCAAAACATACGGCAGAGGCTCTGTTCCAGTTTTTGAAAAGCTGAGAAAACTAAGACCCTTATTTCCTTTGCTTCAACTCACTCTTTGATTGGAGAATCCACACTAGGAGAGGCAACCCAAGAATATTAGAGACGACCACCTTCCAAGCACCTTGCTTATAAAAGTGACATGTCATCCCAAGAGAAATGTGCCACTGCCACTGCCCTAGCCCCAGATAAGTAGCTCAGAGATTTTTTTTTTCCATGAAGGGACTCAAGTCATTAGAACTGAGAGCAAAAACTAGAGGAACTGACTGTGTTTGGAGCAGAGGGTGGGGATGATGAAGCCTGAGGGCATACATGAAAACAATGGAGATTTGGGTTATAAGAAATTAAGAGAAGGCTAGAAAAAATTCATGCAAACAACAAACTAAGTAAACCAGCTAGTTTACAGAGAGGACGGGGGAGACATGGCTAAGAAGGGGCCCCTGGGGTCAAAACAAACTTCACAGATAGGCCTCAGAAACTATTCATACAGAGGGCACCAAATTGAATTGGGTCAGATCGAGGAATGATTTATGCCCCAGGGCACTGTCAAAAACAACAGAGCAATAATCTAGAAATTAGTGGAGTCTAACAGATGGGTATGGTACCAATAGTGGCCTACAGCTAAATGGAGAGATCAGAGGAAGAGTCAGTCAAGGAGAAGATTGCCAAAATCACTATCATCTCAGACTTACTGTGAACAAGTCCAAGACTGTATACTGTGAGGAGCAACATCATAGGATTCACATTGTGGAGGAAATAGATTTTACTAAAATATCCCAGACAAGTCACTAAACCAATAAATAAGCAAATAACAATTGCAGCAGCCTCCAGGGAGAGGGGATCATTATCCAAAATTGATACAATATATTTTCTAAAATGTTCAATTTTCATTATTAATTTAAGACCTGCAGAGAATAGTAAGTGTGACCCACAAAAAATTAAAAATTAAAAAAAAAAAATTGGCAATAGAAAATGCCTGTAAGAGAGCTCAGATGTTGGACTTAACAAATACTTGAAAATAAGTTTCAGAAATATTTTCAAAGAACTAAAGTAAACTTGTTTAAAGAAATAATGGAAAGTATGAGGACAAATAAAAACTAAAGACTATCAGAGATTTGTAAAAAGTGAAAGATTTTATTTCTAGCAGACCCACCTTATAGAAATAATACAGAATATTCTTCAGAGTAAAAGCAAATGGCCACAGACAGTATTCTGAACAAATATGAAACATATTGGTAAAGGTAACTAGGAATGCATATGTCTTCTCATCTGTTCTCTTAACTGATTTTCAAAAAAAAAAAATGTAGAAAACAGTATGTATGTAGTTGTACCGTTGGGGCTACAACATAGAACTTTAATACAATTGACAACAACGGCACAAAGGAGGTGAAGAGGGAGCAAAGTTCTACTGTATTTAGGAAATGACACTAGATATTAATTATAATCCACAGGAAAAAATGAAGAGAATCAGAACTATGAAAATTAATAAAATAAACTCAATACATGTGTTCTTGTTGGCTTTCTTATCTTAAACTGGCTACCTTGAAACAAACAGAAATATAGTCTCTCCCAGTTTTGGAGGCAAGAAATCAGAAACTGAGATGTTAGCAAGGACATGCCTCCTGTGAGACCCTGGATAGAATTATTTCTTGCTTCTTCTTAGCTTCTGTGATGGCAAAGAATCTTTGATGTTTATTGGCTTGAAGCTGCATCACTCCAGTCTTTGTCTCTGTCATCCCATAGTGTTCTCCTTATGTGCTTCTATTTTCATGTGAGTTTTTTTTCCATTTTATAAGGGTACCAGTCATATTGAATTAAGGGTCCACCCTACTCCAGTTTGACTTCATCTTAAGTAACTGCTTCTAAAATGACCTAATTCTGAGTAAGATCACATTCTGAACTATTGGGTGTAAGAATGTCAACACAACTTTCTGGAGGACGTAATTCAACTTATAGCAGACTTCTTCATACCATACATAAAAATGAATTCAACAGATTACAGACTTATAAGTAAGAGCTAAAACTATGAAACATTTAGATAAAATAAGAAGTAAATCATTATAATCTTGGGTTAGGGAAAGTCTACCTAGATACGACACCAAAAGCAGAAGTGGCAAAAGAAAATATCAATAAATTGCACCTGGTCTCAACTAAAACATTTGTGCTTCAAGTGATACCATCAAGAAAGTGGAAATACAACACAAAGAAAGAAAAAATATTTGCAAATTATGTAATTCATAAGAGTCCTGTATCTAGAATATATAAAGAAAAAGTACGAATCAATCATAAAAATACAAGCCTATTAAAAATAGTCAAAGGATCTGAATAGACATTTCTACACATAGAATATTCAAATGGCAATTAAGCATGTGAAATGGTTCTCAGCATCATTAGCCGTCAGGGAAATGCAAGTCAAAACCACAATTAGATACCATTTCACACACACTAGCCTAAATATATTTAAAAAAAAAAAAGAAAAGACAGGCAGTAACAAGGCTTGGCAAGGTTTTGGAGAGAGCACAAATCTCATATATGTCTGGTGGGAATATGTCTGTTAAAATGGTGCAGTTGCTTTGGAAAGTAGTCTGAAAATTTCTCAAAAACTTAAATATAGAATTACCAAATAACCTAGCAATTCCATACCAAAGTATATGCCTAAAGGAAATGAAAACGTATCCACACAAAGCTTGTTCATAGCAGCATTGTTCATAGTAGCCAAAAAGTGGAAAAAGACAAATGTCCACTAAGTGATGAATGGGTTTCAAATGTAATGTATCTGTGCCACAGCAGAACACTATTTAGCCATAAAAACAAACGATGTAGTGGTACGTGCAACAACATGGATACTCCCTTGAAAACAGTGTAAGTAAAAGAATCCAGTTACAAAATACCACACATTATATAACATCATTTATATGAAATGCCCATAATAGGCAAATGTATAGAAAAAGAAAGCAAATTAGTGGTTGTTTAGGGCTGGGGATATTAAGGGAAAATTGGGAGTGACTGATTCTGGATACTGGGTTTCTTTGTGGGGTCGTTTAAATGTTCTAAAATTGATTGTGGTGATGCCTGAACAACTCTGTGAATGTCCTAAAAACCACTGAACTGTACACTTTAAATGGGAGAGTTGCATAGTATGTGAATTATATCTTAATAAAGTTGTTTTATAAAACAACAACATGAAATATATGTGATTATGTATAAATATAAAATATAGTATAAAATATATGAACAAAGTTATCATAAGCAGCAATGTAATATCATATGCAAATATCCAATATATTCATTATTCAAACATCCTTAAACACTTGCTATTAACTGATTTTTCTTATATGTGACCTTATTGGACCTTCTTAGGTCTATGAAATGGTCACATATGATAATTCTCTTCATTTTATAGGTAAGGAAACTAGAATCTCTTTTTTTTAAATTTAGTGATGTATTCTAAAGCACAGTAAATAATTTGCAAAAGGCTTTGAAGTTCAAAAGTCTACTTTAAAATCAGCTAAAATTGCATTAGCCTGAGAAACATAATGAATAAAAAAAATGACAGAAAAAAAACAGAATTCAACTAAACATGGAGTGGGATGACATTTATCTGCCTATTCCATTTATCACTGTTGACTGGAGCCCACATAGTCAGGAAACCCAGTTCTAAGTGTCAGTTTACTAATAAGATATCCTTAGACATTAAATGAATATTCCATTGTCATAGTTTCATTAAGATCTTTAGTTTATTCCTATAAATTGATCTTAAATATCCTGTTATTTGCCTTCAAGATCTCCTTTAACTGATGTGAGAGCTAAAAATGGCCCATGATAAGGGCTGAACTGTGTTCCCCAAAAGATATGTTGAAATCCTAAATGCAGTACCTCAGAATGTGACCTATTTGGAAATAAAGTCATTGTAGATTTAGCTAATTAAAATAAGATGATACTGGGGTAGGATAAAGCCTTAATCCCATATAACTAGTGTTCTTATAAGAAGAGGAAGAGAGACACAGAGACACAGACACACAAGAGGAGCATATGAAACCACGATGGTGACAGAGACTGACGGGCTGAAGCTGCGAGGCAAGGAATGCAAAAGGATGCTAGGAAGAGGCAAAATGATTCTCTCCGACAGACTTCAGAGGGATCATGGGATCCTTGCACTGACAACATTTTGATTTTTGATTTCTAGCTTCCAGAACTTCATGAGATAATACATTTCTGTTGTTTTCGCCACCTAGTTTGTGGTATTTTGTTATGGCAGCCCTAGGAAACATATACTCCCAAACCTACTTTGCCTTCATAAGTCCTTTTAAATGCTAGCTCACATGTATTACATGCTTATTAACTGCCATGCACAGTGTTAAGCACATCATCTGTATTCTAGTCTACAAAGGATTCAATAAAATACAAACTAAAACAAACAAACAAAACCCTTAGAAGTATGATTTGGTATTTATCACTGTTGTCAGATTGTCTGTGAAGAAACTGAGGTTAAGAAATCTGTCTCAGATCAAAAATATTTTAAGAGTAGTTAAATTTGTTCCAATGTGGCCTGACCCTAGACCTGTGTAATTAATCGCCACACAGGTTAAACTGTAATCAAATCTGTAATGCTTGGAAAGTTATTTTTTTTAAGAAATGACAATTGTAATTTTTCTCAATTTCCGCTTAATCTCCATGGAATCTCCACAAAATGCGAGCAACAGAAATAGCCTGTGAAATAATGAAACAGTTTTTAAATTGTCTAGCAATCAATACTGTTACCGGAATAAAAAATCACTAAAGTATACAATCAATTTAAATAGTTAAATACAGTCTTCTTTAATTTGATGGAAAACATTTTTTCTCTCTTTTATTACAGGTAATCGTTTTGTGCATTGCAATAAAGATAAATCAATGAAGAAGTTTTCTATTAAGGCTAATGCTTTCCACAAAAAAATAAAATACCAAGCACTTGGGAAATGGTGGGGGGGTTTTTGTCCGCTTCATCATGAAACTTTCAAATCCAAGGTTTCTCATTGTTTGATGTCATATGGTACTTTTTAGTCTTTTTGCATTTTCTGAAAATAATAATTAGTAGTAATAGAAAAAATGAGGCAGACTTTATAATTACAACAGTATACCTACCTTACTACTTAGTATGCTCCTCAAGTTTGCAACTATTACCACAAAATGAATGTTAGATGAAAGTCTTAAAGAGAAAGTAATGGAAAGGAACTTCTTAGTAATTTAACATAAACATCTGTGATCTTTTTTTTTATGGATTTCACTTTTTTGTGTGTTTTTCAGTTGAACTAAACAATGACACATAGTATTCATTTACTTAATTATGTACTAAACTGAAAAGATGTGTCCCAAGAAAGATGGAGTGGTAGTTTTAACCTTATATTCTGTTTAACAGTTTTCCTTTTCATAATCTCAATACTCATTTTGACACCTCAGAATTTACTGAATCAAATATTATCAAATAATCACTGCATCAAATATTATGGCACAAATAGCTTTTGGTGATCTATTTAGTTGCCGGCCACAGACAAAACAGTTCAGGAACAAAGTAATTTTTATTTTATAAGCTGAGTTTATAAGTCAGTTCCACTTGTCTTAAACCATTTTTATTGAGCACAAATATAGATCATATCCTTATTATATGTCTATTATATTTCTGATGCGTCATAACTTTGTTATCCGTACTTACATCTTATGAGAGATCATTCCTCAGTTTCAACTGATAAAAATAAACAAGAACACATACTGCCAGGAATTGTCAGGGATGTCTCAGAAATTCTTTATGGACCTCTAAAAGTCCATTCCAACAACCTAGTAATATTAATGGTTTTTCATTGACTTGCTCTGACAACATGGTAATAATATTCAAAATGAGTCTCATTGCTGGAACAAGACTCACTTCTGAGTGCACAACCATACTGTTGAACAAATTTTCATGAAACTCGTAAGTTCTGATCTGAAAGTCAAACTCATTAAGGAGAACCCAGGTTGAGAAACCCTACCTACCTCTAGGGTAGCTCCTGTTTAAATCTGCCAGCACAGATGGTAGGGCAGCCATATGGAGAGATGGGTGTATAGATAGTTGACCGAAGCAGGCTTTGAAGAGTAAGTGAGAGGGACTTTCATGAAATATAAATATATATATATTTCAAATAAAATTGTATTGTAAAACATACATTTAGTTCTTTGTGATAGACAAGATTTTTTAAAATCTCTGTGCCCAGCTTTTCTCACAATAACAAGAAGACCCATGCCATTGGGTTGGTACATATTTTGCATAACAAAATAAGTCAATTTCTGTAAAACATGTAGAAGAGTGATTTTCACAGTATAAGAAACTGTATTAATTAAAATAATATTGGACTCATTGGCGACCCTTGTAATATTGAGTCTTTTTATTTTATTCAGCTCTTCTTTCTTTCTCTCAATAATGTTAAATAATTTTCTGTGTAGAGACCTTGAACATTTTTGGTTTATTCATATTTTGTTTATTCTGTAGCATATAGAAAATAGTTATTTAAATACAGAAAATATATATTTAAATTTTATTTTTATTAATTTTTCCAAGTGTATAAGTATACAGTCTTTATGTTTACCATAAACAAATCACCCTGCTAAATTGACTATTAATTCTAATAGTATGTAGACCGATGTGTTGAATTTTCATTTTTTTTTTCCCTTTTGACTTTCAATATGTTTCTTTTTATTTTTGGTTTTCTGCAATTTAAATGTAATATGTATTGCATGTTTTATAGGGTTTGGGGGGGGTCATTTTATCTTCTTAATGTTCTCCTAGTTTACTAGATATATAGTTTTTTAATCTATCATAAATTTTGAAAAGCTCTTAAACATTATTATTACAGACATATCTTTTGCTTTATTCTCTATTTCTTTTATTTCTGCTATTTCTATTATTCATATGCTACCCATTTTGATATTATCCCATAGATAATTGAAAATTCTATTTTGTTTGCTTCTTCCTTTTTTGCCTTTCAATTTCAGAATTTTCTATTGACCTACTTTCAAGTTATGGAATTCTATGATCAGCTGTTTCAAATCCACTGATAAAACACACAAAAAGCATTTTATTTACTGTGATTTTTATTTATAACATTTCTTCTTGATTTTTCCTTAAAGTTCCCATTTTTCTGTATAAATTAATGATCTGTTCTTGCAAATCCACTTTTTCCATTAGAATCTTTAATATATTAATTATAGTTATTTTAATTTCCCTGTCTTATAATTTCAGCATTTGCATTATGGTTCTGATGATGGCTTTGTTTCACTGGAGTTTCTTTTTTCTTCCCCTTTAAACATGCTTTATAGTTTTTGGAATATACATGGTGTATCAGATGTACACCACCTATACATGGTGTATCAGATGATATAAACTTAAGTAAAAAGGCATTTAGTGTGAGGATATATGTTTTTCTGGTTAGAGTTTAGGCTCTGGTTGCTATTTGCTGTAGCCATAGTTACCAGAGGCTTCAAATTCCTCTAGAGTGTCCTTGTTTTTGTCTCCCCTCCTGATTTTTGAGTTTGCCTAAGTACTCCTCTTCAGAGTCTGTGTCTTTCTATACTTTCAGCTTTAGTACAGTTATTGATCTAGAACCTTGCTGGTGTAAGGTACGGTGTGGTGGAAGGGGAACATTCTTCCAATTATATCTCATTTTTTCAGTGGTCTTTGTGGTGAATGTTTCTTCAATAATTAACTTTAATCCTCCAGCCTCCTCTTCTGTATCTTTGTTGCATTGTTTTCAATCAGTTTCCTTGAAGCCCTTACCCCTCTTGGCTATGTTTTTGTTTTCTCCTATGAGATACAGGAACGTTAAAGGGGCTGGGCTTACATTTCAGAATTGTGCTTAGGCAAGACCTTCCCCTGGAGAATGTTCTTTTTAAACAGATGTCTCAGGACATATTTAAGAATGGCTACTCTTTCCAGTCCCGGAGCCATGAAAGCATCTTTCTCAGCTCCTCAGGATCAGCACATGAATGTATGAGGGCAACTGTTTCCCCCATGACTGTACCATTTTCACTTTAATCCATACTCAGCCTGTTCATCAATTTACCATCTAAGAGTTTTTATCAGTTTATGACTCCAGCAGTTTCTGTTCTAGGTAAGTAGACCTTGGTTGCTGTATCTCTCTTAATATGTGTGTTTCTTCAAATTTTGGTGTGGCCATTTTCTCTGTGACTTCAGTTCTCTCATGAGTCCAACAAAGTCATTGATTTTCAGTTTCTGCACATTTTTCTTATTGGTAGGAGAACAGTAATGGCTTCCGAGCTCTTTCTATGTCAGAGCTAAAACACTAAACCTTTTTTAATGGGTGTTTTGTTTGTTTGTTTGTTTGTTTTTCTTGTGTGTCTCCTTGTAAAAAATTTAAATGGTATTAGTTATTACGTGTATAGTACTAGCTAGAAATCCAATTTCTCTTTTCTCAAATTTATTGCCTCATTATTTAGAAAGTGTACTCTGTTATTCCCCACTCTAAACAAGGACACATCTTTTTTTCTCTTTTGCCTTCTACTGTATTCACAGCTTAAAGAACAGTTTCTAACTTACATTAAATAATAATTAAATCTTTGTTGATTTAATAAGTATAAATAAGAACCCATTTCTGAGCACCTAGGTTTTTGATTTACTGTTACTTTGGTTTATTTATCTTTCCCTATGGCAACACAATATTTTTCACTACAAAACTTTTAGGTTATCTTGATATTTTGTAACTCTTCTATACAAATCTTAGAATCAGAATAAAATTCCAGGGGAAGATCTGAGAATTTATCAATTAGTTTAAGATGTACCAATATCTTTATAATGAAAATTTTCTATGAGAGTATATCACTGACTTTATTTAGATCTTTATTGTGTCTTTGTTTTTTTACAGTAAAGTTGCAGTTATCAGGAAACCTTCAAACTATTTTAAGCAGAACATGATTTAATTGCATACAAATGATGGGAAGGAGTGGCAGAGCAATTTAGGCTAGATCTCCAGGAATTACTCCTTGGACAAAATTATATGCTGACCTGACAATGAAGTTCTACTCTTGCCATAATCAGAAATTTGGCCCAAAAGAAGTCAACAGTCCCAGCCGCTGGCTCTATGATCACTTCACATAAACTATTTTGCCTAGACCAGGAAGGCACTGCCACAAATGCTGGCTTCAGGAGAACATCAGCTTCCCTGCCATTTAGAAATCAGAAAGTTGCTTCTAGAATTTTTGGCTCCAGGACCACACTGAGTCTAACAGAAAATGCCAAAGCTAAAATAAATGCCTTGGACATTGCCAAATTCCCAGTGTAACTTGGTTCCAAATTCTAGTTCAAGTTCAGTTGGGTACACTTGATTGGCACAATTTAAATCTCTTCTGGGACCTAAAATACAAAGGAATGTGAGAAACATGCTTTTCAGCTTTTTTATTGATGCAATATAATAGTGCACACTTAAAAGGAAGTTAAAAAAAAACTGATGGTTGACCTAATGCATCTTTCTGTCACTCCATCAAAAACTTTTGTAATTATTTCTACAAATGTCTTGATTATCTTAGATTTCTCCTGATTTTTTATTTGTTATTTATTTACTGATTTCACATCTACTGTAAAATTAAACAAAATTACAATAGTATCTTCAAATTGATTTAATGTTATTTATTTTTATAATAATTTGATATCCGGAAAATTGAATAATTTATGCATTCTAAATTCTAATACTGTTGTAATTTATATTTAAATATTTATGTAGGTAACACTTTATCTACAAATAATAACTTTTTTACTATTTCTAAACATTTTATTGTTACATACGTATTTATTCACTTATCTCTTTTGCACTGACCTGCAGTGTAAGGCATAAACTTAAGATTCCATAGTATGTGCTGCTTTGGCATCTGGTAAACTTGAGAGGGACTTAAACGGACTAACTACAAATTCATCTCCTGACTCTGCTCCAATGAGTAATAGCTCTCAGCCACATGTTTCTTGTCAAAATGAACAGACCTGATGCTTCTTGCTTATCTTGGGGTAGTGACTTTCATTTCCCTAATAGCATAGAGAATTATCCAAACAAGACACTTTCTTCCTTTTCTAAGAACCAGAGACTATACCACTCTCAATACCAAAAAGTTTTCTCTGTTCCTTAGTGCAAACCCATATAACCCTCTGTGCTGTGCAGTGTCCTCCTCCCCTAGACTATGAGCACATATGAGTAATACATTTCTGGTCAATATCATCTGTACCGTGTCGTGTTGTGTATTTAGCCATCCCCATATCCTAGATCAGGAATCCTTCCCTCAATAATGAGATGAATAAGAGAAAATTAATCCATGTTGTGATCTCCAATCCAACTTGGAAGGATAGGATTAATGTAGTCTTCTCACTAAATCAAGTGTATCCTCTTGTTTCCTAATCTTATTAATTTCTGTTTTATCACTCATAATTTAGTTGAGTACATGCTTTATTCCCCGCATTTCCTAAGTTGGATATCTATCTCTTTAATTTTTAAGATTTCTTATTTTCTAATATAGAAATTAACACTGAAAATTGCATTGTATCTTGCAAATTTGATGTTCAGTTATTTCATTACTGACCAATTCTCAGTATACTTAAAATTTCACTTTTAATAATTTTTTGACTTATGAATTATATGTAAATACATGGTGCTTTTTATACCATCTCTTATATTTGAATCAAATAAAAATTCTACTATGATCTGGAAATGTTAGATTTATGATACTGAATCTTTGAAACTTGCTGAGACTTGCTTTAAGACTTTGTGTATGGTTAAATTTTGTAATTATTTCACATGAGTTTAAAAACAACATTTTTTTTTCAAATTGTTGTACGCAGCTTGTTTTCCTGTCCCGTATATCATATGCTAATTATGCTATTAAAATATTCTATATATTTGCTATGGTTTTTCTACTGTATTGGTAAATTGAGAGATATGTTGAATTCTATTAGTGTATAATTTTGTCTTTACACCCTCTCCATTTTTCCCTTACATATCTTAAGACTATAGTATTAACTTAAGTGCAGAATTATTATATTTAGCTGAATAATTGAAACTTTCTAATTAGTGTCCATATCTATTTCTAAAGACATTTTTTTTCAGTTTAAAGTGATATTAATATAGCTATTATTACTTTATTTTGTTGACTATATACCAGATTTATCTTTTCAAATGTTTATTTTAACCTTTCAATGTTTGTATATTATAGATATTTCTCCTGTAAACAGTGTAATTCTTAAGGCTATGTTTTTTTTTCATTTCAAACTATCTTTTTTTCCTTTTAATGATGAATTTAGTACATGCTATTGTTTGAATGTTTGTGTCTTTCCAAAATTTGTATTTTGAAATTTTAATGCCTAGTGTAATGGTATTTCATGGTAAGGCCTTTGGGAAATGATTAGGCTGTGAGGGTGGAGCCTTCATGAATGGGATTAGTGCTCTCATAGGAGACCCCACAGAGCCCTTCAGACCCTTCTGATATGTGAGGCTGCAATGAGAAGTCTGCACCTGGAAGGGGGCCATTGCTTGACCATGCTGGCACCCAGATCTAAGATTTCCAGCCTCCAGATCTGTAAGAAATAGAGTTCTGTTATTTATAAGCTACTGGTTTGTGGTATTTTGTTATAATACCAAAAGGACTAAGACAGTACGTTAACATTTATTTTCATGAGAATATATTTGAGCTTTTAAAAAATCACCTTACTTTATGTCTTTATCATCAAATTTTTCCTAACCTTCTTTTTGCCCTCATTTTTCTTTTATTTATTGATTGAGTTTTGTTCTTGATGATATTTTTCTTTATATCCTCCCCATACTTGTATAGAAATGAAGCAATTTATATCTAATTTTAGTATTTGTCCTTGAAATTTTATCTTGTCTGAATAGGGACAGACCAAGGTTAACCAATATCTTAATCTTGCCATTCCTGTTTCCCAATGGGGACCGTACAAGACTTTTGTTTTCTGATCACCCTCCCTTACCCTAATATAGATCTTCCTTGACTTAGATGGGGCTTTGTTCTGATAAACCCACTGTAAGTTGAAACTATCATAAGTCTAAAATGCATTTAATACATCTAACTTACTGAACTCATGGCTTAGCCTAGCTCAGAGCACTTAATTAGCCTTCAGTTGGGCAAAATCAACAAACACAAAGCCTATTTTATAATAAAGTGTTGAATATCTCTCATAATTTATTCACTGCTGTACTGAAAGTGAAAAACACAATGGTTGTGCAGGTGCAGAACGGTTGTCAGTGTGTCAGTTGTTTATTCTCACAATCAGTGGCTGACTGGGCGCTGCAGCCCCCTGCCACCATCACCAGAGAGTATCTTGCCACATCATCCCTAGCCTGGGAAAAGGTCAAAGTTCAAAGTGACGCTGTTTTTGCATCATTGTAAGGTCGATATCTAAGTTGAACCACTGTAAGTTGGGAACCATCTGTATGTCTTCTACACTGCTTCAAGTGTTAGGGCTGTAAAAACCCAAATCTGACCTGATAACTGGCTTTAACTTTTTCTGATGACTTTCCAAATTCCTCTAAGTTTTGTAAATAATTTTTCAGCTTTATCTACAAAAGCCACACCGGATTTATCTACTACCAGTGCTACCAAACTCTGAGTGCTCATAATGGGCTAATTTCTGCTATGTATCTGCACCGCCTTTATGGATTCTTTATGAATTGTATATGTATATGGGTGTATACGAATGAATCAGAATAAGTAATTAGCACAAGTAATTAATAATTCTCAATTTGTCTGTAACTCCTCCATCCTCTGAATTGTTAAATATGAGCCACTGGCTGAATAAAATACTTTGGGTTTAATTTAATTAGCATAGCGTAGTGAATAATAATCACCTCTCTTATTCCACATCATATATATATATATATATGCTCTTGCTATAATCTGCTAATATGATCATTTCCGGTCACATGAATTTTAAGCCTTCTGCCAACTATCATCTATATCCATCTTCCATATACAAACCTACTTTCTGCACTAACAAAGGTCATTTTAGGGTTCTAGTCCAGAACTTTACATATATTTCCTTCTACCTACTTTTTGTTATAATGAGCTATTAATCTTACTTCTCAAGGCGTCTTTATATCGTGCCTTTTAAAATTCAACATATTCACTATCACTTCTGCTTTTTAGTGCAAACTTGAAAAATATGTAAAAAGGAATAGTATTACAAGTTTCCATAAGTTCTTTATTTCTAGCACTGATTTAAATGTCTGACTGATCTCCAGTCTGTCCGACACTAAAACTTTAATCTGGATGCTTTCAGCCAAATTAGCTCAATTCCAGTGATTTAGCAGTCACTTCAATTTAACATTTAGTTAGTTCAAGGAGCTGGTCCACTAGCCCCACGTATTGGGATTATGTCTCGATTCAGGGGAAGTTTAACTCACACCCTTGCAGAGGGAAGCGATGGGTCTGTGCTTATGCTGATAAAAATATATCTCTGTTTTGGCACAAAAACTCTGAGGTGATTGCTCCAGCCAGGCTTTGCAGTATTTTCCTGTTGATTCAGTTCTATCGTGGCTTTTGCTGGAGCTAATCCCCTGATGTCCTGTTGCATCTCCTATTTGATGCCTGCTTGTGACCACCCTCCTATCAGCTTCTACAGGTTCCCCGTCTTGTCCTTGGGCAACGCTCCGTGCCCCACTGTGCTCCACCTCATGAGACAGGCAGGGCCTGCTCTCAGTCACATTGTCTGTTTCCTGCCCAGGCATGCGGGGATTTTTTCTCCCTGAAGCACCTCGTTAGAGATTCAGGAGTATTATTTCAAACTTTTAAACCCCCTCTTTTGCCATATGTTTGGCCTTCTCCTGCTGAAATATATCTCAAGGCCACTTTCACTGATTTTCCCGTTTCCTCGGAGAGCATTTGTGTGGCTACCTTTCTTCTGAACAAGGTGCAGGTCTGTTTATTCCCAACCCTCCCAAGTCAACTCGGAGAACTTTGCCAGCTGCATCACACCTCTGTCCCCGCCCCACATTCACATTCTGTCCTTGATTAGAAGATTTGTGATGGAAAGGTTACAGCGGAACTTACTCCCCACTGTCTTTCATTTCTAGGTGGCTTTTCTATTCTGTGATGACGGGAAAGAGATAGACACTGCTTCAGCATTACTGCATTTTCTGTGTTACACCTGAATTTTTATATGTTACATTCAGTGGTTACAAACTTGGAATCTTTGATGGTTCCAGTCTGCTCATTCCTTTCTGAAGAGAAGGGCAACTATCATGCGGCTAAAAAAGGGTGGTCGTTTGCTCAAGTATGAGCTGCCAGTTGATGCTTTAGTTTATTGATCTGATATAAATTGTTACATTATGGAATATCCTGCTACTCATGCCTTGTTTCAACCAAAAATATCCCTACATTTTGAATAGATGTTTTGCAGTGCTTAGTTGTTGAAATGATTTTTGCCCCCTCAAAATGTTCTCTGTACAAAGAAGGTGAGTCTTGTAGCAATATCTGGCCATATTGCCAGTGTCTCTTTGGCTATAGGTGGGAGATTTAGGAGCAGACAACTGACCTGATCAAAGGCAACTGAATTCCGTCTCCCGGGAACATGAAACTTGAAAGAGGAGACACTGAAATGTCTAATAGATGAGTCAAACTGATGCTGATGCTGTAAGGAGAAGTTCTGTAAACTTCCGCCATGGACATACTCAGATCTATTTTTGGTTTATTCCTTTTCCAAGACTTATATGTGTAATTTGCTTTTCACTTTTGAAAAAGCATACTAGTTCTTATCTATTTAATCCCCATTTTCTGTGTAATCTAGTTTAAAAAAACTAGATTTCTCTTATTTACCATGTGGTTAGTTCTGGCTAAAAAAACTGTCAACAGAAGTGATGAAGGTGACTTCTGGTTTTAGGGACTGGAAATGCCCTGCATCATCCTCCTGTTCTCTTTTCCTGATGGAACAGCCTGGACGCTCCTGTTGATAAGGCAGAGTGTGACATCTCTGAGTCACCACTCGGAAAGAAGTTGCCACCAAGCGCCATGGGATACACAGCCGACTTGGTGTATGTGAGTGATAAACCTGCGGTGTGTGTGTTACATCTTAAGATTTCTTAATTCGGTCCTGCATCATAACCAGTACATCATATATAATAAAACTACTTTCAATGTTTAAAACAGCCTACTTTTTTCTGTTGTTATATATGCAAGATTCTTGCTAAAGATTTTCTTCTTAACCAAACTCCAGCCAGGCTTCTCTGAGACGTCTTCCTCATTAGTTCTCAACCTTGGCCTGTAAAGACTTGATCAAAACACTAACACAGTTTCTAACAGCTCAAGCCTGTGTTTCTATGATGACCCTAGCCCTTCTTAAAGTGCCTACCTGAGAAAACTCAAGGCTGCCAAAAGAATTTATTGTTTTTTTCCAGCCCACGCCTAAGACAGGGCCCCTGTCTCTCAGCCTCTGTGGGTGGACAGGAGCCTAACTTCCATGAGCACCAGTTAGCAAATCCAGATGGGTTTCACAGGGACAAACTCCTCTACCAATTTTTCTAATTTTTCACTTCTCTGAATCTCCTGAGCCTCCCTCATGACCTATCCTGCTTCTTCATCATTCTTTTAAAATGCCCAGTCATCTCTGGACAAATCACAATTCACACTGGGCTCCTCTCCTTACCTCAGTCCTGATTAAAGCCTGTTACCTAGTTCCCTGCTTTGCTTATCTTTGACATTCTCTCTCTAGAATGACCTTTTCTATCTCCACCATCCTAATTCCACCTTCACATCAGTCACCTAGCTATCGAGCAAAATAATAAGTAATATCTAAGGTGATGGGTCATGAGCTGCTCTTTAAGAAAGCTATTCCCCTCTCCTCCCTCACCCAGGATGGGCTAGATAAAACTTTTTGTGTTTCCCCAAAGCTATCATTTATCCCAATTATTGTGCTAATTACACGATAGTGCAATTGTCCCATTCCTTGAATGTCCCATTACTAGATTCAAACTTCTGAATGATGCAAAACATATTATTCTGAGAAACAAGCACGGTGATTGGTGATTGATGGATATCTGTTAAACAAGCATGAGGTTGTAGCTCATGGTCAATGAGATAAAGATTGTAAAACACCCCATACATGTAAAATAAATGTTTGCTAGATTAATAAAATCATTAGTATCAATTAGTACTATGATGTCAAATGATCAAATTCTAATATTTAGCAAAGTTCCATTATTAGATGACAAGAAAAATCATCTCATTGAACCAAAGATGCTTTGACATATACTTCAGAGAGCCCTCATTTTTTTTTAATTGAAAGAAAATATAGGGAAATTTCTTTTCTGCAAAATTTAAGAGGTTAAATGCTAAAATACGTGGCTGTGTTGGAGACAGGAGGGTGTTAAATGGTTTTGCAGAGGAGACTCATGTTGTGTTTGCTCAAAGGGAAAGCTGCCTTTGGCTCAGACTTAGTTAGGAAATGACTCTTCCTGCATCACTTAGGAACGTCGATCTTTTTTACTTTAACAAGTATTGTGCAACTACTCTATTCCAGTCACTGTTTGATTTTTAGATTTAAAGGGAAACATACACAGAAAAAAAGTAGCTTAAGGAAAAGCAAGAGGTCCATTGACGGATTTAGCACTAAGCAAACAGAAAAAAGATTTTCCCAGGGAATTCAGAGAAGGGAGCCAGTGTTATGCAGTAGACTGAATGGAGGTATCCATATCAGAAGAAAGTGCTAAAGCCTATAAACAAAGGCAATTGGAGAAGTGTAATATTAGTTTGCTGTATGGTAAGGTCCCTGAAATTAGAGAGCGACTTCCAGTTCCAAAGGGTGCAGGGCATGAATGTTGAAGGTATAGAAGACTGCTTTAATTCAAGAACGAAAAACACTGATTGGAATAAAACATCCCCTTGGCAAAAGCTTTCATTAGTAGAAACAAGCAGATTTTAAATATTTTCAAATATAGACACATACAAACACATTCACAAACGTAAGCGTTTCCAAATGTGCCTAAATTAACTGTTTATATGTACCTATGTGCCCATAGTTCTTATTATACAATGTGTGCTTTTTTTTTTTTTAATTAATGATTTTGTAAATAAGATTGTACTGCCATTGTTAGGTCTTGGTAGACAAAATCAAGTTTGTTTTTTCTGGATATATTATTATGTATGAAATACACACAGATACATGTGCTAAGTTAAAAAATTAAAATATGATTAAAGGTTTTTACATTTATGAGGAATATTGTTTTCATGTTGGGTCTTTATTTTTCCTATAACCTAGTGGGTTCAGAAATGAGTTGGGGGCTGTTTTCTTTGTCATGCCATAAACAATTATTGATAGTATTCTGACAGTGGAAAATACTCTGGTGATGATATTGAGCCCCACATTTTTCTGATCCTTTCTTCTGCTGAAATGAATGTCTAATATTTATGCATAAAACTCCATTGTTTAACTGAGATAGAGTCATGTCAAATCATTATGACAAATCCTCATATAAAAATTCTTCAATAGGAAGAAAATGGAGATGAGCTGTTAAAATATTTTCATAGAAAGGATATTGCATTTGAGATACAAATAAACATCTGTGAAGAATCTCCAGCCAGCAACTTAGACCCCTTGGCATCAGTCCATTGCCATGACAACTTCTTATACTTAGTACAACAAATTTCTAATTACTCTGATACTTCTTCCACATTCAGGCTTGAACTACTCTGCTACATAATACAAGTTAATATGTGCAATTTAAAGTTCTATAAAACAGAAATGTGCACCCAACAAGTTTACATATACTATTTTATATAATTTATATTCATCACTCTGCCAACAGGTTTGGAGTTCTATGATTACAAGCATGAGAAATTAAGGCAATTCATTATTATAACTGAAATAATTAAAATGGAGAATTATGTTCACCCAATGTCTTATTTGTGTTCTTATAAAAACAAACCCTGAGAAAAGGTCTTGGAAGGTGACGCCAGGAAGGCAAGTGAGGCAGTGGGAAATGCAAAAGAAAGCAAAAAAAGCCAATAAAATATATATTGAGTTAGATACTCTGTCTTCTATTGCCTCAGAATTGTCCTACCACAAGTTAGGAAGCCTGAGATTTTTATCTCTTGTCCTTTGGGAGTTAAGGGTAATTCCTGGAGGCATTAATTCTATTTAACCTCTGATTTTTTTTTTTTTTTCCCCAAGCAAGCTACAGTGATTCTAGAAAAATCCCTTAGGCAGGGGAGCAGTTGGAAGTTGTAAGCATGGACACTTAATATACTAGCTGAAGGTAAACTCAGAAGTGGAAGTCAATGGCATCTTCTACACTTTGTACAAATCCTAGGAGTTTCAACATGCAAATGAAGCAAAAGTATAGGGATGCACATGACATCAAATAAACTACAGCAGCTTTCGAAATTGTATTCACATTCAATCTAAATTCTTCCAGGTAAATTATTCTGAATCATGATTTCCAATTTATATTACATTATTTTGAGATAGTCTTTTCTAACATTATTAAGCATTTCACAAATACTACTTCATTAAACTTAATGATGAGTTTATTCCCTAAGTAAACTCACCCAGGACAGAATATTCAGATGTGCTTGATAATAAAAAAGCACAAGTTTAACATGTGTGAAAAATCTGAATAACTTTTAAGAAACCCTATCTCAGTTAGCTCTTTACAAGATTTTGTTTATTCTGTGTCAAGGCAAAATCAATTGACTTTTCACAAGATAATGTAGTTTAGCAGAAAGCACTCAACAGGCACTCAAGAATCTGATTTATCTTCCACACTCTGCACTAAATATATGTCTTATAAATTGCAGAAAAGTGTGTTGAGCTGAGCAGGAGGGGTATGCATTATTTTTTCCCATGAAATAAAAAATGTTGAATTGGGAAGATTTAAGTCTCTTTCCAATTCTATTATCTTACGTCCAGGAATGGATGCTTATAAAATAAAGTATTTTCCTCATCTTCTGAAAAATGGTTAGACATCTTCTTCCTTTCTTACATATGGCATTGCTGTTATGAGCCATTTAAAGAGAGGGGCTGGATCTCAAGCAAACATTGCTTGATAGATGTTTAATTAAATTAAAAGGGGTACCTGCATAATTAGATTGTTTCATGATGATTTGTTTCCTTGAAATAAATGGTTTAAATATATTTAATTTCCAGTTTATTTTTTCTTTACTGGTTTAGTGTTAAGACCCCAAAAGCATACCACTATGTCATGTAAGCAAAAGCACAGGCAAAATTGGTTTTTAGAAAGATAGTAAGTGAAATTTGATTCAATTAACAATGAAATAATAACTTTTAAGATCGTTTTAGTAAATCAGTACTTTGTTTTGTTGTTGATTGCATAAAAAAGATTCACACAGTAGGATGTAATTTTGAAAGTGCTGAAATTTGCATTCATTAGAGTTGCAGTGGCTAATCAAGAAATTTCCAATTAAACACCACTTCAGCTGCATTTTCATCAACTATAAGAAATGTTTACATAGTTAATGATAAAATTTCAGACTGCACCAAACTATTCTTGATCTGTTCTGATCTGAATATTTCTATCTTATAATTTTGCTATCTATCATTATAGGTAGTATCTGTGTCTTCTATATTTTTGAATCATTAATATATATTCATTTATATAAACAGTAACTGAGGAAATTATATTTTTGGCTTAGAAACAATTTATGTTATAAATGTCCTTGTATTTGACAGACAGATTGTGTTTATTGGAATAAATGTTGAAGATAATCTACTCAAATGAATTAATTAAGAAATTAAAAACCCAGACTGGTGAAATTATTTTTCAAGAAAGGGCTCAGAATTGAGCTAGAACCTAGAACTTTTCATTATTATGCAACTATCAGTTCACAACACACTGAATTTTAGTCATTTATTCAGTAAATAGTTTTGCCCTATTTCCTGCTATATATCAAAGTAGATCCATGGAATTGTGTTTAGAGGGAAAGTGCAATGTGTTTGTATAAAGAAGTGATAAGACGCCAAGGAGACCATCTGCCTTATTTTAGTAAGTATTTAATCCACTCAATCCTGACTTTAAGCTGACTTGCCTTAGAGGGATTTTTTTTGTTAATGAGCTGTCTTAATTCCTTATGCCTATATCTTAAATTGGTACACATTTAAAATTCTAGAAATGTAAACTGTAGTCTATATCAGATTTAATTAATGACAAAGTTGTAAAGCAGGCAAAGATTGTGTCCAATTAGCTCTTTATGAAAAGCCCCGTGGCATCCTTTTGGTGAGACTCTTCCAGATGGCCTGAGACTTGCCAATGTCTCTCTGTGGGCTGGGGATTTCTAATACTTTTCTATATTAGGAACATGACATAAATATGATGGCTATATCCACGGGCTCTAGAATATGACTGCTCCGTTCTAACCCTGGTTCTCTCATGTAGTAGATGTGAACTTTGGTCAAATTATCTATCTGTTCTGTACTTCACTTTTGATTTTCTGCTGCAATATCCTCACACAGCTGTGAACATTGAGTTAATTCGTACAATATATACAAATTGGTACCTAGCAAGCAGTCCATAAAAATAAACTTTTATTAAAACACGATCCATGAATTGTCTATTTTCCACTTTTTCTTTAATAGCAAACATGTGAATCCAAAAGGGGATTAAATCTTTCCACATTTGATGTGTTCAACTTTTCAAAATATTCTCAGATATTTCATTAGTAGTCTACCCAGGATTTTCCTTCCCCAATTACAAATATTATTTGCTATTTATTAGATTACACTGGAATGATCTAGAACTTCCCCACTAATGCAGTAGGGGAATAAGAACCCCTGGAAGTGAGTTCTTTAACGAAAACGAAACATTTTCAAAAATTGTCAACATCAACTTTTTTGGAACTCTATAAATTAAATTATTTCAAACAATTCAAGAAGCATGGATTTTAAGAAATGGCTGAATATTGGTAAGAAGAGTGAGTGTGTAACCTTCATTAACTTGCCCTATTCCTACCCTCTTCTCCTCAGCTCTGTGATAGTCTTGAAAATCAAGAGTCTCACAAATATTGTAGCTGTAAAAACCAGCAGCCTAATATCATCTGAATAGAGCAGATGGGTTTAGAGGTTCCCGAAAGCTCTGTTTTCAGAGAATTGTCACTGTCTGAACTAGAAGATTTGTTAAAAACTTCATTTTCAGGACCTGTCATTATTTGCCCTGGCTTTGAGCTCACTCTGGGCAAACAGCTTTATGTCCAGATAGCTGCCAAAAATAATCACCAAGAATTATCTAACGCTGCAACTGTCTAAGGTGGCATTACATGTTCGATTAAGAAGCTGACCAAAAAAGTAAATAAATAAAAGAAAATGTCTGGCAATGGTGTGTCATACATAAGGAGATCTTAAAAGCCCTGAAATATTTCTGGAAATGTCAAAGGCCATACATATGTGCAGTGCTGCACAGAAGACCAGGAGAGACCTGAGAAGCGCTTCATTTCTGAACTCTGGCTGACTTTGTGGTACTTCATAAGTGGGAAGTGAAGATTAAGGCAATGCTATAAACTGCCTTTTGGAGCATAAAGACTTGTCCCAACACACATGCAAAGTCATTCAGTAAAGACCTGGAGATTTACTGGTTAAAGGCATTTAAGAAAAATTTTGTTCAATTAATTTACCATTACTAGGTTAACTGTGCAGAAAGTTCAGTGGCTGCACATGACAAAGAATACTTTTCAGAGTTAGCCCAAGAAATTCATGTAACAACATGGAATTACAAAACTCACAACAGTCAGCAATAAAAAGAAACTATGAAGAAGGAGGATGGGATTTGATTTACAGAATTGCTCCATTATATAATTGGAAACGATCACTTCTAAACAAAACATTATAAGAAATAATACAAAAATTTGTCCTATGCACATAGAAGAAAGTATTTGATATAACCATCCCTGAGGAAGTCCATGTGTTGAATAAGCTAATCAAAGACTTTAAACCAGCAATTATAAATATGTTCAAAGAAAAAAAAGTACAAGGCAAAATAATTAAAGTATGAAAACTATGTATGAACCAATAGGCAACACGAATAAAGAAAGAGAGACTATTAAAAAAACAAATAGTCTGGAACTGAAAAGTACAATAACTAAAATAAAAATTTCACTAGAAAGGTTCAACAGGAGAAATAAGAGTAAATTTAAACATATGTGAACTGAGAGAACTCAGTTTCAGGGGAACAGAAAGTGAAAAAAATATATAGAAATTAAAAGGGCCTTAAAGACCTTTTACATCAAACATACCAATTTGCACAGAAAATTTTTCTTTTTTTTTTTTTGGTAAACCTGATTTGGTGCATCAGAAAAACTCAGGAAGTTTTAATTAGGATAAACTAAATAGATTTAAACCTGTACACATCAAAGAACAATTGTTGAAATTCAGTGACAAAAATGAATTATAAAGGAAGCAAGGAAAACATGTCATATATGAGGGAGTCATAGAATTAACAGCTAATTTCTCATCAGAAGCCATGGACACTAGAGGCTGTGGAATTACATACCCAAAGTAAAAATGAAAAATCTATCAACTACTAATTCTTTATGTAACAAGGCTATCATTCAAATAAAAGGTAAAATTAAGCTATTATCTGATACACAAAAAATGAGAGACCTTGTCAGGAGAAGGAATCACCTCCAAGAAATATTTGAGATAGCCTGCGACTTCATGCTCAATTGAAATGACACTAAGAGGCAATTCAAATCTATATGGAGAAATAAAGTACACTATTAAAAATTAATAAAGAGATAAACATAAAAATCAGTACATATGTCTGTCTTTGTTATTCTTTTCTTCTATCTCACTTATGACACAATTGTATATAACAATAATTATACAAGTGTCATGATGAGCATAAAATGTATAAACGCATAATTTATATGACAATAAGAGTATAAAGGAGAGAAGAAGGATAAAATGGAGCAATGTGTTTGTATATGATTTGAAATAATTTGATGTGAATCTGAACTACATTATTTTAAGTTAAAATGTTAACCAAAATCCCCAGGGCAGTAAAAAAAAAAAGAAAAAAAAAAAAAACCCCAGGGCAATCACTAAGACAATAATTTAAAAATATAAAGTAAAAGAAAAAAATTAAATTTAAGTGATATACAAGAAAATATCTACTCAGTACAAAATAAAGAAGTGATAAGAGTGGATTTAAAAAAAATAAGATATATACAAAACAAATTTTAAAATGAGTGATATAAATCCTATCTTATCAGCATTATATTAAGTATGAAATGCTTAAATATCCAATGTAAAGTAAAAGATTAACAATGTATTTAAAAATATAACCCAACTATATATTGTCTACAACAATCGTTCTTTAGAATCAACAACAAAAATAGATTGAAAAGAAGACATGAAATCTACAAAAATACATGCACTTAGCAAAAGAGCCCCAAAATACATGAATCAAAAACTGACAGAATTGAAGGGAAAAATAGACAATTTAATGATAGTAGTTGGAGACTTCGATATTACATTTTCAATAATGGATAGAAACATTAAGCAGAATATCAACAAGGAAATAGAAGACTTTAACAACACTATACATTAATTACACTTAACAGATTTCTATAGAAAATTTCACCTTCTTAAAAAAAATACACATTTTTCTCAAAAGCACATGGAACAGTCTCCAAAACAGACTATGCATTAACATACAAAACAAGTATCAATAAATATCAAAGGATTTAAATAATGCAAAGTTTGTTCTCTGACCATAATGGAATTAAATTCAAATACAAAAACAGAAAGAAACTTGGGAAATTCACAAACATCTGAAAATTAGCACACTCCAAAATAATCAAAGAAGAAATCACAAAGAATATTAGAACATATTTTGGGATAAATAAAAATCAAACATGACATACACAGACCTATGGAATATTGCTTAAGCAGTGTTTAGATAGAAATTTATAGAAAAATTAACACCAGTTCTTGCATACTCTCCCAAATAATAGATGTGAACATTTTTTCATCTCATTCTATGAGGCTAGTACTATCTTGATACCAAAATCACAGACGTATCACAAAAAGAGAAAATCATAGACCAATACTCTTTATTAATATACGTATAAATTCTCAAAAAATACTAGCAAACTGAATTTACATATAACCAGGTAGAATTCATCTGAGGAGTGAAAGCTTTTTTTAACATATAAAAAACAACCAATATAATATGGATGGGATAAAAAACAAACTACATGATCTTCTCAATAGATGCAGAGAAGGCATTTGACATATCTAGCATCAATTCTTGATAAAAACACTCAACAAACCAGGAATAGATACAAATTTCCTCTACCTAATAAGGGCAAAATTTGTTGGCTATCATACTTAATAGTAAAAACTGAATGCTTACCAATAAAATCAGTAACAAGACTTCATCTTAACATTGTACTGGAGGTTCTGGCTAGGGTAATAAGTCATGAAAACTAAATCATAGGAGTCCAATTCGAGGGAAAAAAGGTAAAACATCTATGTTTCCAGGTGACATGATCTTGTATATAGAAAACTCTAAGGAATCCACTAAAATAACTATTAGAACTAATAATCTCAGCAGGATTTAAAGGTACAAGATTAATACACAAAAATCTATTATATTTCTACATGGGGTGATTGGATAGCCACTGCAAAAGAGTAAGTTTTAACTCCTACCTCACATCATATAAAATTAATTCAAAATGGTTCATATATTTAAACATAAGAGCTAAAACTATAAGACTATTAAAGAAGACATAGAAGCAAATCTCTATGATATTGTATTGAGCAAAGTTTATTAAATGTAGTATCAAAAGCTTAGCAGCAGAATAAAAAAACAGATACATTGAAATGCATCACATTAAAAAGGTTATGCTTCAAAGGACCCTACTAAGAAGTTGAAGAACAACCCATAGAAAGGGAGAAAATATCTGTAAATCATACACATGATAGAGGTTTAGGAACCAGATTCTATAAAAACCTCTAACAACCAAATAATAAAATGATAATAAATAACCTAAATGAAAAGTAGACATTTTTTTCAAAGAAGGTATACAAACAGCCAATAAGCTCATGAAAATATGCTCAACATCATTAGTCAGCAGAGAAGCGCATATCAAAACCCTAATGTAACACCTCTTCATACCAACAGCACGGCTATAATTTAAAAAGACAAATTGCAAGTATTGGAGAGAATGTGCAAACATTGGACCTCTCATGCAATACCAGGTGGTGTAAAATGGGGCAGCCATTTTGGAACGCAGTTTGGCAGTTTCTCAAGAAGTTAAACTTAGACTTATTATATGACCCAACAATTTTACTCCTAGATATATATCCAAAAGAATCAAATATATCCCTAAAAGAATTTTCACAGTAACATTATTCTAATAGCTAAAAGGTGGAAATGAGCTAAATGTCCATCAATGGATGAATGTATAAATAAAATGTAGTTATAGCTATAAAATGTATTATTATTCACCTATAAAAAGAAATGAAGTACTGATAAATGTAAAAACATGGCTGAACCTTGAAAATATTATTTTAATTGAAATAAGCTAAAAATCAAAAGCCACATATTGTATCATTCAATTTATATGAAATACCCAAAATAGGCAATTTCATCAACACAAAACATAGATTAGTGATTGCCAAAGGCTTGGGGGAAAAGAAAATAGGGAATAAATGCTAATGGGCACATGGTTTCTTTTTGGAGGAATGATTAAAATATTCTGAAATTGCATAGTGTATGTATAGCATTAGAGATTTTAGGATCCATGAGGAACAAATAAAACCTGAAAAAGGCAATAAAGAATATGGTGGATGGATTATAATTTTAAAGAAGTTAAAGTTTGTAAATAGCTTAACAAGGAAGGTGACATTGCCGAAAGACCTGAGAGAGCTTCATTAGGGAGCTTTGTAGATATATTTAAGTCCAGGTTCTAGGAGAAAACTACAGCAATGACTTTGAAGCTAGAAAATGCATAATATGTTCAAGGAACTCCAAGTTGGTCAGTGTAACTGACTAGAGAGCAAGAGAGCAGCAGACAATGAGTTCAGAGAAACAAAAGAAGGCAAACAAGAACTATAGGACCTTGTAGTTCATTGAGAAGAAACTGTCTTCTACACTGAGCAAGATGGGAATCCATTTGAAACTGTGAGCATGGGAGAGTCATGGTCTAATTATTTTTCTAAAATCAGCTCCGCTCTGTTGAAAAATACTGCGGATGCAGTATAGGTGCAAGCAGGACACCAATGATTTGACCACTGCAACAATTTCAAATGAAATAAAAAATGATTGTGGGATTTGTCAAGGGTGGTCACAGATGAGATAGTGTGAAATGTCAGATTCTGCATATAATTTTAAAATATAAATGGCAGAACTTCCTAACATATTGGATGTGGGTATGAGAAAAAGAGGCGTGGTGGTTGTAACACATTGTATAGTAGGCACCCAAGTGATCAGGTTGAGTTAGCAGTTAGAAATTATTAGTCTGCAACTATACTGTCTAATAACAGTAGACACTAGCCACATGGCAATTTGAATTTAAATTAATTAAAATTAAATTGATAAAAATAGGTCCTTAGTTTCATTAGCTAGCTGCATTTCAATTGCACAATAATCATATGTGGCTAGTGCCTACTGTAAAGGAGAGTGGGGGTATAAAACAAACATATCAGCACTGAATTTCTATTGCACAGAATTTATTTGCAGTTCAGAACTGGGCTGGGACTATGCAGTTAGAAATCATTATATGTATGGAAATTAGAGATGAAAAGTTGGCTAGGAACACCAAGGGAATAAAAATAAATAGGTATGTATACTGAGCCCTAGTGCATTTCAATATTTAAAGGTTGTGGACGTGTAGAAAAAACACCAACAGGAGCTTAGAAAAAAGACCAGTGAGATAGAAGGAAAATATTGAGTATATATCATCACGGAGCCAAGTGAAGAAAGTGTTTGGAGAGAGGGAGTGATAAATTTGGATCAACTTAAGTGAGTGTAGAGTAGGCTGTAAATGGGAGAAAGGATTCTGGGTGGAGTATACGAAACTAAAAATTGGCAAAGGAAATGAAGGTGTGTGCAAAGGAGTGATTCCAATTCATCATCATGGAATCTTTTCCTTCAGTTACCCGGGGATAATAAAGAAAGATCATGAGAAAGGTCTCCTAGAGTATCAAGCAGAACCGATGTAAGAGAACATGGAAAACACATTAACTAATTATTTTCAAGCAAAAGCAATTCAGCAAAGAAAACGAAGTGAGCTTATGGAAATCTATGTCGAATGTCCTAAGAGTGCCTAAAAACTCTTGAAAAATGCATTTGATTTCTTCTCCAAGATTCTGTTAGCGATCTTCCTGCTGTAACAATGTTTAAACCATAGTCATGACACTTAGAAGGGCAGACTGTACTATCTTTTCAGTACCTAAGAACAACAACGAGGCAGCGTTGTTTCTGGCGCTGATGAGGAACCACAGGTCAGAGAACCAAAGCCCAAGACACTGATGCTGACGGAACAAGGGCAGCTCCAGATAAGCAGCAATGACACCAAAGCACAGGGTTTTGGATCCCCACTATAAGCCAAATGACGGGGAAATGCCCACAAAAATCACAAAGAAAAGCCACCTCCAGTTGACTAATGGACTGTTCCACACATCTGTTTTTCCTGTAGGTTATGTGACTTTCAAAATATTTATCTATACAAGTCCATTTCTATGTACCACAGTAATACATCATTTATTCTAGTAAACTAACAATTATTTTATTGAATTCTTAAAATGGGATAGAAATTCCTCGTAGATATATCTCTCGTTCCTATTTCCTCAACAGTTTTACACAATTGTTTGATTCCCAAAAGATATCTCAAAACTTTGATTTTTTTTTACCATTTCTTTACATTTCTTTTATAATATTTATATTTCTAAAGATGAATAGTATTATCAACTAAGAATCTTTTATTTCCACTGTCATTAGTTTTAAGATTTACTCATGAATAAGTATTACTTGCTTTAATCTTCTATCTAGTTTTACAGGTACAAAGAAGGTTTTTCTATTTTTATACAATAGAGCTTTAAAAATGTCTCTTCTGTGTTCCTGCTTTGGATTGCTTATGTTTCTTTAAGACTAGGATAAACCCCAAATAAAAAAAAGTATATATATTTTGCATTATCATAAACTATTAAAAATAAAATTTACTTACAAATTATTAATGGAAGAGGTAAAACCAATGTATACAAATAAAATAAACACAGACCCAGTTTGTAACATGATTGTTTGAAAAAATGATTGGTAAACTGTTACCAGCATCTGTTTTTCTTCAGTTCAAGCTGATACCACAATGTTAATTTAGGAAATAAAATTTTTCCTAAGCTCCTTATTTTATTAAATACCATGCCCTTCATATCCACATGCCTAAATCATGTATTTCTTTATGTATCAGTGGAGAGGACACACCTTCCATGAGGAGTGTATGACTTCTTCAACAATGTATAGAGCTACCTCACTCGAAATGTTTTTTTTTTTGGTCTCTATAAATCCAGTTGATAGATACATTTTACAATATATGATATAAAAAACATTTCAGTCCAATTTAGAAACTAAAATATTTTCTGTTATATCATAGAGTATAAAATATACGGTGTGTTAAAAATAATACAAATACTGGTATAAGATTAACCAAGGATATATCATTGTTATAAACTATTAATTGATATATATTTTAATGAAACAATTGTTTTAAAAAGTTGCATCATTGTTAAACAAATGAAATAGTAAGGTTCAATAAGCAGTAACTTTTTTTTGATTATGTTAATGACTCTAACTTAATGATTGCCTTTATTTCTCTAAAATAAAATGGCATTTGTTTATATTAAAGATTTCATTGTTAATATCACTAGAATTGGATATGAATAGCCTTCAAGTTAACCTTTTATTATGCACATTGACACTACAGATCACGTATAGGTCACTTAAAGAATGTTATTTTATGGCCAAGAGCAGATTTCTGAATAAAGTTTTAGTTGAGAAGTAAAAATAAAAACAGGCTGTTTCTACCTACCTTTAAAAAATCTAAATTATAGACAGAAAGTGACAGGCAGAAGATGCTCCAGGTCTTAGAATTCCGCTGAGACAGGCAAACCTGTCTTCCTAAAGCTTTCATAGTACAGGGACAGTCAGTCACAGTGAAACATATTCTGACATTGAAATGTGCTAAACGATATTATGAAAAATAGCCCCAATGATTGCCAATATTGCAATGTACTTGAAGAATGACTGGAGATCAAGAAACAGAATAATTCACACTCAGGATATCACGTTAAATCTAAGTATATCCTTAACATCACCATCCTCAAAAAGCAATTACTATCCCAAGAACTTAACAACTTTGTGAGGTCCACCAACGCTCACATTACTGACAAATTTCATCTTCTTGTTGAGCACTTGTCAGGTTCAGACATTATAAAAGAGTAAGAATATTGATTGATTGCCTTGACCTCATCATTCACTACCACTCAAAAGATGATGAATGACTCTTTGTCTATTAATCATGCAAATGGGACAACTTGAGGTATTATTTTTCTTTAGAGAACAAAATTAGAAGAGCTGTCAAAAATACTGACACAAACAACAATTAACTGTGGTGCTTTCCAGTTATTCTATTAACAATAAAATGTTAATTTGAATATCAAAATAAAAGCTTTTATGATTTTTAGAAGAGTCGGCAATATTATTCAGGGCATCATTTATAATGAATCAACAAAAAACAAACTATAAAAAATGGAATTCAAGTTTAGGCTACATATACTCTTATAACATAAATAGAAAGATTGACTACGTGAAAGTTCTATATTCATAAAATGCAAATTTCCATGTGGAAATTAATATATTATGTTTTATATTATAGTTGCTAACCTTTGGCCCCATCTGAAGAATTTTTCCTTTATCACAGAATATGTTGTTGTTTATATACTTACTACAAGAAGATAACTTAGCAAAACAAATTATGAAATAAAAACAAAATGAAATATGACATTATTTATGTCAAAATTAGTAAATAGAGACTGATTTATATTAAATTTTACTTTTCTTGTAAGTAGAGGCCTACACAAGACATGGAAACAACCCAAATGTCCATCAATAGATGACTGGATAAAGAAATTCTTATATACATACACACATACACACACACACAATGGAATATCACTCAGCCATAAAAAAGAATAAAATAATGCCATTTGCAGCAACACAGATGGACCTGGAGACCGTCATTCTAAGTGAAGTAAGCCAGAAAGAGAAAGAAAAATATCATTTAGTACCACTCATATGTGGAATCTAAAAAAGTGGCACAAATGAACTTATTTACAAAACAGAAACAGATGCAGACATAGAAAACAAACTTATGATTACCAGGGGGAAAAGGGAATGGGAAGAGATAAATTGGAAGTTTGAGATTTGTAGATACTAACTACTATATATAAAATACATAAACAATAAGTTTCTACTATACAGCACAGGGAACTATATTCAGTATCTTCTAGTAACCTATGATGAAAAAGAATATGAAAAGGAATTTAAGTACATACATGTATGACTGAGACATTATGCTTTACCCCAGAAATTGACACAGCATTGTAAACTGACTATACTTCAATTAAAAAAAGCAAAACAAAACAAACAAAACAACAGACAAGAAAAAAATAAGCAGGGACTTAACAAACATGAAGTAATTACATAGATACTAAATAAATAAAAATTTGAGCCACCTCTACTCTATAATGGAAAAAATATTAAATCACACTGCTAAAATTACTCATCCTTTATTAACACTAAGAGGCATCTTTCAAAACATGTCCTCTGTTACAATGGATTCCTGAAGGTAATTGAAAAGGACCATCAGTAAACTGAGATATCTCTTTCCTTCACTGATAAAACATTCTCCTATGAAAACCCACATTGCTTTGAAATTAACAATAATTCACATTTTTGAAAGAATTTTCTTCATTCATTTTCCCATTCATTAAACAACTGATTCATTTAACTAACACTGATAGACACATACCCTGTTCTAGGCTCTGTGCTTAGACTAAGGATAGAAAATAAAGACATTAGTTAATCATATATATATACACACACATGTATCTTTAAGCCTGATATTTAGGATGGATTCTTATTACGTGTTTCTAAAGAAGTCATAGATGTCTACTAGAAATCTAAAACTAAATATTTCAAAAACTGTGTGCATATTCCCACAAAAAATTGCTCCTTCTTCAGTTAGTAACCACATAATTCTTCCAGATTGTCAGATCAAAATCTATAGTGTTAACCTTAACTCCACTTCTTTGCATACTGTTTCCTAATGCTGTTGAATCTACCTTCAGAATATGCTCAAAGGAGTGAAGTGCATTGATGTTTGAAATTTACTTTGAAGATATTAAAAAAAGAAGAAAAATTGATGGATAGATACAGGGATGAATATATAAATAGATGTGTAACAAAGCAAATGCAGCAAAATATTAACTGTAAAATCCGGACAGTGGGCATGTATGTGTTCCCTGTAAGCATCTTTTTATCTTTTCTGTATGTTTGAACATTTTTATAATAAAATACTAAAGAATAATAAATCAATGACAAATGTTCTTCTCTCAGAAGTTGTGGAAGACTAAATCTTCTCCCAATAACAATTACAAATATTTGACCAAATATAAAAATAAAAACCATTTCAAAAAAAGTAGGTAGAAGCTGGAAGGTATATAACCTCTGAAAACAATGAATCGCACTATAAATCTCACCATGAGAGATGCACATTTAACTGGCTTTTTAGCTTAGAGCTTGTGGTGTACAGCCTAAGGTTAAGGTCTAATGTGATGTGAAATAATATCTGGTGAAATTGGGAGGGTCTCAAGTAGTCCAGCCACAAGTTCCCTCCCCAGCTCTGCCTCCACAGATAAGGGCCCCTGGCCAGGCTCCGTGGTTATTAAAGGGAACAGGCATAGTTTCTGCTTACTGACAAACACAAAGCTGAAGAATATGCAAACACACTGCCCTCAAATATTTTGCTGACTATTAAATCGCTCACACGCACATCAGGAGACACTGAAATGAATGCAGATATGAGTAGCAGCTATAAGATTAAAAAGCTGAGGAGAGAATATATAAGCTACTCAGTTGTGAAAACAAAAATGTATAAATATCTTCTTAGAGGAACATGACAAAAATCTCATATTGCTGCAACATTTTACCCACAGTGTCTACTATATAATAAAAAAACTAAGGTGGGGAGGGAATAGCTTAGTGGTAGAGGTGAGCTTACCATGCATGAAGTCCTGGTTTCAATCCCCAGTACCTCCATCAAAATCAATAAATTAATACATAAACCTAATTACCGCCCCCCCCCCCAAGTAGTAGTTAAGAAAAGAAAAAAACACAGGAACCATGATCTATTAAAAAAAAATAGTCAATAGAAGCAAACCCTAAGATGACATAGATGGTAGAGGTAAGTGAAGACTTTAAATAGGTATTTCAAACATTTTAGGGAAAAACATACAAAAGTAAATTAGAGACAGAGATCAACTGGAAAATATAGAATTCATAAGTACAACGTTTAAATTGAAGAAATAGTGATTGTCTCACCTAAAAATAAGATTTTATAGAAATACCTGAACTGAAGCACTGAGAAATAAAAATTGGAACACATGAACAGATCATCAGTGGTATGTGGGATAATATCAACTACAATGTCAATAGCAATTAAAAAAGAAGAGGGGCAAGAAACATTTGCAAAAATAAAATCTGAAAATGTTTTAGATTTGTTTAAAACATTAATCTGCAGTTCCTAGAAAATCAGCAATAAGCTAAACTTAGCAAAGCAGCTAGAGACAAGTTCAATTAAAAACTGATTGTTCAATATAAAAAAGGAAAATAAAATTAAAAATACATTTACTAGGTTTTACTTCTGGTTAAGATGTATAAAATCGTAAGACGTTGTTCCCATTTTTAACAAGAAAAAAAACCCCATAATATACAAATCCTAACTTTTGTTGACACAGAAAATTTAGATAACACAATGTAGTGAATGATATCCCAAAGGATGTCAAGCCCCCTTGAAGAGACATGAGAATCACAATTATTTTACCTATAAGAGAACCTTCAAAGAATAGGAGTCAGCCACAAAAATGGGTAAAAAGAAAATACCTGAAATTATACAGAATGTTTAAAGTCTAAGTATTGACTAGCATGACAGACCAAACACAACAGGAGTCCATTCTGACTTCCCAGCTCTTTCCCTGAGGTCTCCACTGGAAGCCCAAGTGGAAAACTGAAGCCAGACAGGTGATAGACAAGAGTGACTTCAGTGGATTAACTGTGCAAGTGATGATTAGCTGTGACTAGATGAAAATGACTTGCTTCTCAATCCTTCTTTCCTAGGAAGTGCAAGCTAATTCCCACCCAGGGAGGAACAGAAAACAAAAACAAATACAAACAAAACAAATCACTTGCTGCTCTCAGTCCCAGGAAAAGATCAGGTCAGCTACTGCGGGAGAACAGGCTGAAGCAGAAGTTGTCTGCGACTCAGTGGCTGCTGGAGGAGCCCTAAATAACCTGTCCATCCCTGCACTGAAATTAGGAAAACATATCTGCTGCTGATGGAGGGACAGGAAACTATTTCCTGCCCAGATCCTTCTCCAAAACAAAGCAATGATCTGTTGCCACTAGAGTAGGGAAGAAAATTAGCTCCCATCCAAGATCCCCAGTGGAAGGCAAGGCAGAAAGATGTGTCTTGCCTTTTGTGCTATAGAAGAAAAAGGGCTTGCTCTAGACTTCACTTTAAGTACAATGGATCAGTCAGAGGTATACTGATGTTAACTAGAGTAACAGCCGAAACCAAATTCAGCCTAATTACTGACTAAATTGATGGATCTGTTCATACTACAGGAATAGAAGCACTTGGGGGAATAGATAATATTTATCTCAATCTCTGCTGTTGTTTTAAATACAATGTATGATGATTAAGCCATAAAAGATAGAAAAAGAAAAAAAAATAAAGCTCCGAAAACAGATGAGTCAAAAACAAATTACAAGATGCAGTCTTAAACTTTACCATGTAAATTACTATAAAAATGAAGTCTAAACACTTTTCTTACTAGGCAGTGTGTCTGAATAGATATAAAGATGAGACCCTGAAATCTTCTGTCTATAGGAAACCTACAAAAAAATCAGTAAATTAAAAGTTAAAAATGGAAAAATAAGTCTTACAAAAATAATCAAAAGAAAGACTTACTGGCTCTTTATATTTGACAAAGCAGACTTCAGAACAAGGAGAATTAGTAGTGATAAAAGGGGATATTACATAATGATAAAGGATAAATTCATCAAGAATCCATTACAGCCTGAAATGTGTATTTACCTAATAATATGTCATCTATAATACATAATACAAAATCCGTAATACAATGAATCCATAATACATAAATCCATGATACAAATGGCTAGAATTAAAACAAGAAATATACAAATCCATAGGTATATTTGCAGATATCACATTTCTCTCTAAGTAACTGATAGAAAACAAAAACAGAAAAAATCAGCAAGAATATGAAAGACACAACAGTGAGACTGCATCAAGCTAAAAAGCTTCTGTAAAGCAAAGGAAACAACAAAGTGAAAGCAAGGTATGGAATGGGGGAAAATATTTGCAAACTATAGATCTGATAGGGGATTGCTTTTTAAGATACCTAAAAAATTCTTACAACTCTTTTTAATATTGAGTAATAAAATGTCTTTATCTAATCTGAGAAGAGGTCTTTTATGATACATTTTCCAAATATTTTCTCCAAGTTTGCTTTAATCTTCTTAACACTGTTTTTCTAAGACCAAAGATTTTTAATATTGATAAATCTGATTTTTTTCCTTATAGATCTCATGCTTTTTGTGTTCTATTAAGAAATCTTTGTCTAACACAATGTCAGAAAGATCTTCTCTGATGTTTTCTTCCAGAATTGTTATAGGTTAATTGTTATATGTAGGTCTAGGATTAATTTTTAGTGGATTTTTATGATTTGGATTAAAATTTGTTATTTTGTTTTTGTTCATTTATTTTCTATATTCAGTTTTTCCAGGACTGTGCAGCTGTGTGTTGAAAAAGAGTATTTTTTTTCCCAAATGAATTTCGTTAGAAACTTTGTTGAATGTTAATTGACCAGGTATGTGTGAGCCTATTACTGACATAGTATGTTGAATGGAAGTATCAGAGTAGGCATACTTGTCTTGTCTTGTCTCTGATCATAGAAGAAAAACTTAAGTTTTTCATTTTTAAGTATGATCTTAGCTATGAGCTTTTCACACATGGCCTTATTATGTTAAGGCACTTTCCTATTACAAAAAAAAAAAAAAAATAGGGCTAAGTACTTGAGTAGGACAAGTACTTGCGTGTCTTTTTCTCCAAAAACAGACATGAAAATGGCCAACAGGTATATGAAAAAATGTTCTACGTCACTAATCATCAGGGAAGTGCAACTCAAAACCACAATGAGGTATCACTTCACAACTGTCAGGATGGCTACTATTAAAAAAAAATGTATTAAAGAGACGTGGAGAAATTGGAACTCTTGCTTACTCTTGGTGGGAATGTGAAATGGTGCTGTGGGTATGAAAAACAGTATGGAGATTTCTCAAAAATTTTAAATAGAGCTACCATATGATCCAACAGTCCCACTTCTGTGTATTTATCCTAAAGAAATGAAATCAGGAATTCTAGGATATTACCATTCTTAGATTCATTGCAACAGAATTCACAATAACCAAGATCTAGACCAACTTAAATTTCTACTGACAAATGAAAGGATAAATAAAATGTGGTAAACACACACAACAAAATACTATTCTACACTCTGCAACATCATGTTTGAACCTTGAGGACATTATGCTAAATGAAGTAAATGAGTCACAGAGAGACAGATACCGCATGATTCATTTACGTGAGGTGTCTAAATTAGTCAAATTCATGGAATCAAAGAGTGGAATACAGACTTCCTGGAGCTGTGAGGTTTCCAGGGAGATGAGGATTATTTAACAATGGGCACAAAGTTTAAGTTACACAAGAAAAAAAGCTCTAAAAGTATGCCATGCAACATTGTACCTGTGCCGACAATAATGTATTATACTCTTAAAAATTGTTAAGAGGCTGAATATATTCAAATTGTTATAATAACATAATGGAAAAAATATGAAAAGAAAAAATATATATGCACATATATATATGACTGAATCATTTTGCTGTACACATGAAACTAACATTATAAGGAAACTACACTTCAAAAAAATTTTTTTTAAATAAAAATAGATGTTTGAAAAAATTGTTAAGAGTAAGATCTCATGTTAAGTATCTTACCACAATAAAATAAACTATTAAAAATGATTTAGAGAAGCAACACAATAGCAAATTGACAAATTATATATGAGTGGCTGATGCATGTAGATACCCAACTACACTACGTAACAGGTAAATGTAAGTAAAATCACAGCATGATACCTCTGGAAAGTTCATGCATTACTGATAAAATTAATATCAGCAATGATGCAATCAATGATTTGGGAAATCAACCATTTGAGAAAATTTATTTTCCTTTTTTGAAAAATAAAGTTAAGCATACATTTACCATAAAACCCAACAACACTGTTTCTGTATGTTTCACTTAGAATAATGAAAGCATTCATTCTCGCAAAAAGATATGCTCAAGTAGATGGTCAAATCTGCTCTGTTCATAATAGTTAAAAACTAGTCTACATCAGCTAGTTAATGAACAAACACATTGTGGCATATTCATACAACAGAATACTGCTGAGTAATAAAAGTAACAAACTACAAATGCATACAACAACATGGATATTTCTCAAAAGATTCTTGACATGCTATGTAATTTACTCTTCCATTTATAGGACTCTCTAGAAGACACAAAACTATAAGTGACAATAAACAGTGTGGTTTTCATGTGCTAGAAGTGAGGGGAAAAGATTGACTTAAAAGAAACTCAGGAAACATTGTGAATAATCAAAATCTACTTTATCTTGATTTTGTTGACAGCTATATAAATGCTTAACATGTGCTACAGACTGAATTTTGTGCCTCCCCAATTCATATATTGAAACCTAATCCAGAATGTGACCGTATTTCGAGGTGGAGGCATAAGGGGGTGCTTAGGTTATGAGTGTGGAGCTCTCATGAGCGAGATTAGGGCACTTATAAGGAGGTCCCAGAGATCTCCCTTGCCCCTCCTGCCCTGTGAGGATGCAACATGAAGATGACAATTCATAAACCAGAAAGCAACCCTTCCCAGTCACTGGATCTGCTGGTGCCCTGATCTTGAACTTCCAAACCTTCAGAGCTGTGAGAAATAATTTCCTCTAGTTTGTGAGCCTCCCGATACATGGTATTTTTATAGTAGCCAGAATGGACTAAGACAGCCCGTTTCAAAAATCATTAAACTGTATGCTTTTAAAAGGGTACAGTTTATTGTACATAAATTGTGGCTTCAATAAATATGCCTCAAATACATTTCTAATAGCATTAAATATATAAACGTTTAGGAATAAATTTAGCCAATGACATGCAAGAACTCAACACTGAAAATGACATAATGTTGCAGATACAGAAAAGAGAAACCTTAAAATAAAGAACTATACTATGTTTATGGATTGGAAAATAGTATTGCTAAGATATTAATTCTCATTAAACTGTTTTTCTTTTAAACTGTTGACTGACCTAATTTATTTCTTATAAAAATTCATTAGAAGTCCCAAAGCAATTCAACAAATAAAGGAACATGATTTTTAAAAATTGATGCTGGAACAATAATATATGTGCATAGAAAAAACCTTATATGATAAGCAAAAATGAATTCAAGAAAAATTATATATCTAAATTAAAATGCTAAAGCATTAATGCTTTTAAAATAAGGTGTACAGTACACTTCTTGACCTCTGGGTAGGTGAAGTTATCTTACGAGGAATCATCAATCATTATTAACTCAATAAAATTAAGGTACTACTACTACTAGATAAGGGTTATCCAGGAACTTGCTGTATTATCTTTGCAATTTTTATGTAAAGATAAATATTTTCTAATATGAAGTTTATTAAAAACATAAATCTAAAGTGAACATTAAAAAACTTAATATGTTTTACTTAATCAAAAGACATCATTAAAAAGGCAAGGCACTGCCTGGGAGGAAGTACTGTTAACACATATCTGACAGAGGACTTCTATTCAGAACGTTTGAACATCTTCTACGAGTCAACAGAAAAAAAAGAAATGATTCAATAAAGATGCACAAAAGACTGAATAAATTCTCCCCATATAATATTAGAAATGTCTAAAAGCAATAAAAATGTGCTCAACATCATTAAACTTTGAAGAAGTGCAAATTAAAACCAAAATGAGATACCAGTGCACAATCAATAAAAAGGCAAAAGTGTAAAGGAAACATGTATGGAAACATTTGGATAAATGTTCAGTACATTCCTATATAGTTAAATATACATCTACCCTCTGACGCAGCAATTGTACACCAAGAGAAATAAAACATGTCCATAAAGACGTGTACACCAAAATTCATAGATATTTTATTCATAATAGCCTCAAACTGTAAATAACCCAGGTGTTCATCACCAGGGGGATGAATAAACAAATTAGGTTAACTTCATATAATGGAATACTATTCTTAAGTAAAAAGGGGCAATCTACTGTTACAAATAGTGATACGAATGAATCTTAAAAAAATTGTAATGCTACTGAAATCAGAAACAAGAGTGTCTGTTTATATGATAATATTTATGTGACCTATAGGTATAGAAAATACTAATTAATGGTGATGATGGAAATTACAGCAACCGTTTTCAGTGTTACTGGAAGGTGGGTAGTGGTGCTCATGGTGGACGACTTTCTAGGTGATGGAAATTGTACGTGTCCTGAAGTGAGAGATGCTTACATAACTGCATACTTTTTAAAAACTCATTGAACTATGAACTAAATATATGTGCATCTTTTGTAGATACATCATACTTCAATGTGTTTCAGGAAAAAATACATGCCCATAACTCAACCACTAATCAACACTTCCCTTGCTGTCATCATCTCTCTCCTGAAAAATTGCAATAATCTCTTTTTTCTCTAATTTTAAAAATTTATTTTGCAGGGGGAGATAAGTAGGTTTATGTATTTATTTACTTTTGATGGAGGTACTGAGGATTGAACCCAGGACCTCGTTCTTGCTAAGCACACTCTCTACCACTGAGCTATACCCTCCCACCTGCAATAATCTCTTAACCAATCTCCCTTCTTGTGTCCTTGCAGCCCCTGTGCTCAGAACAGTGCCTGAAAAATAGCAATGCATAATTAATATCTTGACACTTGAATTTTTCTATCCATGAACATGAGTATCTCTCCATTTATTTAGTTCTTCTTTGGTTTTGTTTAGGTTAAGCTGTCCTCACAGAATGAGTTAGGAAGTAGTATATCTTTCAAAGAGATTGTAAAGAACTGGTATAATTTCTTCCTTAAATGTTTGGTGGAGTTCACCAGTGAATCTGGGCTTGACGCTTTGTGTTTTGAAGGCTATTACTTATTGATTCAATTTCTTTAGTAGATATAGACCTACTCAGATTGTCTACGTCTTGTGTGAGTTTTGGCAAATTTATGTTTCAAGGAATTGGTCTATTTAATTTCGGTTTTCAAATTGTGAACATACAGTTGTTCACATATAGTTGACCCTTGAACAACATGGCTTTAAACTCTGCAGGTCCACATATATGTGGATTTTTCATCAATAAATATGTCCTGCAGTACTACACAATCTGCAGGTGTGGAACCACGGTCAGCTTTAAAGTTCTCGAATGTTTGATTGTCTGGGGGTCAGTGCCCCTAACTCCCACCCACACTGTTCAAGAGTCAGCTGTATTCCTTTTTTGCCTTTTCAATATCCACAGAATCTAAAGGGATCTCCCATCTTCCATTTCTGATGTTAGTAGTTGGTTTTTCTTTCTTTTTTTCTTAGTTAGCTTGCCTAGTGACTTACAGGTTTCATGTATTTATTTTTTCCAAAGAACCAGGTTTTAGTGTCATTGTTTTTCTTACTGATTTCCTGTTTTCAATTTCACTGATTTATGCTCTAAATCTTATAATTTATTTTCTTCTCCTTATTTTAATTTAATTTTCTCTCCCTTTACTAGTTTTCTATGGTGGAAAGTTAGATTATTGATTTTACATTTTTTAAACTTTCTAATATATGCACTCAATGGTATAAATGTTTAATCACTGCTGTCACTGCATTCCACAAATTTTTATGTTAATTTGAGTTTTTAAATTTTATTTTCATATCCATTTTAAAATGTATGTTCTAGATTTTCTTGATTTCATCTCTTGATCATTCAGGTAAAAGTATAATGGTGTCAGGATTTCGGTTTCACCTAAAACATTTAGCTTTAAGGAACTGATGAAAATAAAACCAACGATGGACTGATAAACTGTGAAAACAAAATTCAGCTATAAAAACTGTTTTTTTGCCACCGTTATGTCATAGCTATGCTGACAATGCTATGAGAAGGGGTGAAGAATATAAGATACTTAGGGAAAAACAAACAGGTTAATATTAGCTGTGATAGCAGAATTCTGAACAATTAGTAAAAACATTTCAAAGGATATTGTGATTTAAAAATAGCAATTAAAAAATTCCTAGTCACTTTGATTCATCAGTTTAATAATATTAACGTTCCATAAGTTAGTTTTCATGAACATCTTGAGGAAAAATGATTGCCAATAGACAAATTGAATCGATTTTCATTAAACACTGATAAATGCTATTTTTAAATCTCAACTGACTTAACATGCTATAATATACTGCCAAGATCCTAATAATAAAATTAATTTTAATATTAACTCTTTGTGAAAGTCCCTGTTCAAGATTCTCATTCAAATCCTTACCCAGGTTTAGGTGATTAAGTACTGACATTTCAGTTGACAAGGACAAATTTTGAAATTCTGGGAGAAATGTGTGGTTTCTCCAATTCTGGATTCCCTGGAGAATATGAATTATCTTTCTGTGATAATAAAACCCAGATAAATACTGTTTCCCAAGACCTAGCAGCTATAATCTGCAAGGGAAGTTCAATTTGGCCCAATTTAGCAACAGAATTCCAGATGATGTCATATCGTAACGATGTCACAGATTGGACAAAAACAGCTTTCTCACTTTCCATTAACCTTCAAGTACTTGGTAAAAATAAAGAAAACATACACATTCAGTGTACATTTTTTTTTCAGATTTCAGTAGAAAACATTTTCTCTTGAGAGCAAAGTAACACTCATCTATAATACATATCGTAATTACCTTTTGTCCAAGTTATTCACAAGCTAAATAAGAGATAAAACATATAAACAGCACAGTAGACAATTTTAGCAATTTTTATCATTTGCCTAATTATAGACTATTAATCACACGGCATAGAAAGACTATTGTTGTTTTCATATGCCAATGAAGATATCAGAGGATTATAATCAAAAGTTAGAGTTAAAATCTGAGTTTGACGTAGCATACGTCATTAAAGAGACTATAATTTGTAATAGTTTACACCAAAATGTTAGTATATACCAACAAATTTATATTTGTTTATTTAATACTTATGAAAAGTAAATACTGAAAATTTTATTTTCTAAATTTATGACAGATTTCTTTTGACAATTATATCAAGAGAAAGTTCGAAGTTTTCATTTTTGAATACTGATTTTCAATTGTACTTTGTGGGCATTACTTCATAGACAACCATCTGTTCCACTCTAAGTTTCTTCATATCCAGTGTGAAGGCAATTATGCTATCAATAGACAATTCTTTTCCATGGAAAAAGATTTAAAAAAAGCTTTAAAAGTTGAAGTTGCAAGCAGTTGTTGAAATATAATTTATAAATAGTTCTCCATACTGCAAACTGTGAATTATTATTTTAAAATCTCAAAATATAGATGTTTTTAATATCCTCTCTGATGTGATGTAGCTGTAATTTTACAATGTTTTTAGGCCTGAACACTTAATGCTTTTTTAGCCTATGTGAACTGTGAATTTTTTTTAGAAAGTTAGAGTGTGTTAAGGTTAAAAATACACAAACATACATGTGCCCACATTCACAAACACACAAGGAAAACAGCATTTGTTTAAATTTTTGGCTATTTGAATAAATTATACAATAGTTTAGTTTTTCTCTTGATTTAATAGGCAAGATATTAGACCTCCTTAATCCCTTTGAAATTTTTCATCTCTCTCTGGAAATTCTGTAGGGCTCCTATTAAAAAAAAAGGGGGGTCTCATATTTAGGGTGGCCAGATTTAGTAAATGAAAATACAAGGTACCCAGTTAAATCTGAATTTTAGATCAGCACTGACAATTTTTTAGTATGTCTACAATACTGCTTGTGATACCCAGATAAATGCAATTTTTTAGCATACTTAGGCTAAAAATTATCAGTTGTTAATCTGAAATTCAAATTTAACTGGATGCTGTGTATTTGACCTGGCATCCTGCTAACATCTGAACATGTATGGTGAGACTGTCAGAGCCATCACGTGTGCCTAATGATCAGAATTTAATTGTGCCTGAGGAAGAATCACACACTCTGAATTCAGAGGGCTAGATCCTGTCTATCTGAGGGCCAGTCGAGAAAAGAGAATTACTGTTATCTGATCTCCTTTCCCAGGATATCATTGAAAGTGGAATTCAAGTCTATTCCTAGTCCAAAAGTTTATGCTCATTTTATTATTCCATGTATAATTTTTCTGGAATGGAAGTGGTCCCTGGAACACAGATTTCTGGAGTAGAGAGCCAACCATACCCACGGGGTGGTGTATGTGACACCTACATGGTAGGATGTAGGGACTCCAAATTGCTAACCTGCCCCAAGCAATGGTCTTAATGCACCTAACCAATGTTTAAAATCAGTAGCATTCGAGTTGGATCTCTAAATAGCAATAGTGAAAGGGGAATAGGAAATTATCAGATAGTGTTTCCCAAGTCCAGCTCCTTATTAGAATTTGGGGAGATAATTTTTTAATAGATATTTTTGGACTTTACTTCTAGGAATGTGATTCAGTAAGCTTGTGGTAATAATCTTTGGTATTCTGTTTCGTTTTCATAAGCTCTTCTATGAATGGCATTTGCGAATCATGTGTATTAGAAAGAACTTGAGTACAAGAGAGGTTGACTCACCCTTCTAAAGTCTTAGAGCCTGTAAGAGACTGGGAGTAAAATCTGGGCTTCCATATTTCTTGAGTTTCTGGGATAGCCAAGTCCTATCCCATTGGAGGAGGACAATGTGAAGCTAACATTTTGGTGGGTGCTCTTAAATCCAGGGTTATTCTGTCATCACAGGTTATCACATAATTTCTATACCAAACTTTAATTAAATTTTCAGCTATTAGCCATGTTATATATTAACCTGGAAGGTACAATTTTCTTTTTGAGTCCCAGAGAATCACAAATTTCCAGGAAAGTGACAAGTGTCACAGGGAAATTATGGAGGAAGGGATTGGGTATGTATGGTAGCCAGAACAGACTGTATTACCGATGTCTGCAAAAGACCCAGAGTATAGATTCTTATACAATCTCTATATCCCATTACAGGTGAAGGCACAGAATATTCAGAGTGGGAGCTAACAAAGTAAAATACTGAACTCAGGGTCAGGGGGGTACTAATTTTAGACTAATTTAACCTAGTTCATCCCTTTCTGAAACTAGCAATGATAACTTTTTAACATAATGGGTTATTACCATTACCTAAAAAATCTTGTAACTTTGACTTATTCTGATAGAGATGATTCAACCTTATGAATGCTAACCACTGATAGAAAATTTTAGGTGATATTAGATAAGCTTTTTGTTTCTTCTTTCCCTTTTGGAGGTTCAGAGACACTAATATGAAATTAGAATATTTGTGAGAAAGAAAAAAAGTTGGAAAAAAGGAACATTTCCTACCCAAATTACCAAGTTCCACTCTTTTAGGATGAACGATCAGGAGGAATATTTTCGAAGTCATGTCAGATAAGAAAAAATATGTATGTATTGTTTCATTATTAAAATGGTATAAATATGTGTTTAATGCTTAAGAAGTATAGTATACAAAAAATTTGCTCAAATTTAAAGACAGTTAAATAGATGTAATGAGCTATCTTTCCAATTGTGCGTCTGTAGATAAAATAATAATATAGCTGTTGCAACGTGGTAGAACACATTGGTAGATATTTTTTTTAGCACAACTATTGTCTTCCTTTGATCCTTTAAAACAAAAAACATTTTGTGGGAGTGAAAATCACTGTCATTTTTGTCAGGTAATTATCCAACTTCTGATAAGATGGATATTATCCCTTCTTCCTTTAGAAATAAAATTAAAATATTCCTGCTTTTGAAAGAAGTGTTTTGCCCCTTCACAACCTAGAAATTATCTCAATGTATTTTTTGCAGAATATTTTAGAACAGAGATCTTAGAATGAAACAAGCATTCTATTCAAACCACCCTATTATATGTTAGGTAACTTATTTGACTCTACAGGGAATAATGAGTCTAATTTGAGTACCTGCCATGTACCAAGCACTAAAAAAGATGGCTAGAAATGAATAAACCTGAATCTGAATCCAGGTTAGCTACGTACCAGCTTAATAGAGTCCTCAGTTCCTTTCTTCCTCTTGGGAATTTAACAGATTATTTATTCCCTTTATGCCTGAGGCTGTTAACTTTTAAACAAATTTTAATAGCTGATACTTCATAGAGTGTTATAAGGATTTAATAAGTTTATATAAATATATGTTTATATATAAAATGTATAATAATTATATATTATTATCATATATAAATATATAAGTATATAAGAACCCTTATAGTAAGAAAATAAGACTATTCTAGGTACTATATAGACTATTCTTTAAGTATATAGAAGTATTTCATAGACCATACATCACATGTAAGCCCTCAAGGCTTATAGCTATTATGAAATAGATAGGGTATGTTTATTTTTGAAATATGCATGATATAGTAATTATAGTGAAAGCTACATGGTTTGCCTAAGCAAAGAAGCTGGAGTGAATTAACATCATCTGCTTAAGTCTAAACTTTAGGCAAGATATTAAAAATCTCTAAATCCTACTTCCCTTATGGGAATAAAGCTGGATATAAATTATCTAACTAATAGAATTGTGAAGATTAAAAAACATAGATAACAGGAAGTTTCCTAAAACACATTAGGGCACACACATTTTACTTGAAACAAGAAACAAACAAACAAAACAAAACAAAACCAAAAACTAAATGTAACACCAGGAAATAACTCAAAGAGAAAAAGATTTTTAGGTCTATCTTGATCATCAAAAGATTTAGATCTAGACCACAACGGAGCCTTCTGAGAAAGGTCATTCATTTACCTTGATAGTAACAGTCAAAAAATAAGTGTTAAGAACAAATGATTAAAAGAGAGAGAGACAGAGAGAAACAGAAATGGAGGGAAGGAGGTAGGGGAAGGAGGAAAGAAAGAAGAGAGGGAAGGAGGGAGGGAGAGTTGGAAAGAAAGAAAAGGAAAAAGAAAGCAAAGGAATCAAGTCGTTATTACTAAGATAGATCTTAAAAGTGAATTATTTCCCTGAATAACTGGTATTTTTAGGGTCTCTATTTACTTAAATATGAAATCTCAGTTGAAGGGAAAATTAAGTGAAGAAAACCTAGAAATGTTTTTTTCATAACTCTTGTGCTAGCGTAATGAATCAGTGACTAAATGCTACTACATTTTCTACAAATAGAACCTTAATCTGCAATAGGTCCAGAAGTTCCAAAGAACTAGTGATAGCTTCACAAATTCTTACAAGAGCATTTGCAGACTATCAACCACTTAAACAGGCTGATGAATGGCAAGTGCTTATGAACTTTGGTTGAATTAAGGAAATTTGCATCTAACAGCAGGCCCAGTTTTGACTTTTAATGGACTTTAGATTTAGTCTTAATAATTTGTGATTAATATTTAAGGTCACATTAGCACAATGAGTCTCCATTCTGTCCTAAGATTAGGATGCCATAAGTTTAACCTTTCCCTTAACCTTCTCAGTTCATTCTTCTTCAATTTACCAGGACATTTTTAGAGAGAATCTGCGTTATTACATAGCATGAGCAATAACTCTGCATAATATGTTTATTTTTTGTGGAGAAAAATGATCAGTAGTAAATTGTTTCAATGTCAGCACTATATGAATTACAACATTTGGGAATTTACGTTTTGACAAGAGAAACCTTTTGGAAAATTTTTATATTCTATTAATACAATAAGAAAGAAAACTTCAACTTAGCAAAAATTTGTTGGCAGAATTTGTTGGTTTCTTTCAAAAAAATCTGAAATTGGCTTGATTTACTACTTTTATCTAAGTATCACTGAATTCTAGTAACAAAATTAATTTCCTGAATGAGTGTTATCAAACAGGATACATTACTTGTAGGAAATATATGATCCATATTATTTGAAATAAAAGGATCTATATTTATCTTTAAATACTTGAGATTAATCTTTGTTACAGATTTGCATGTAATGGTATGTCAAATTCAGACTTTGTTGTTAGTAAACCAGAAGTTGCTTTTAGGAGTTCATTTCTTTGGAAGCAGCATAAACTCATAGAAAAACAAATTAGACACATTTAAAAGCAAATTTCCTGTTCTTTATGAAAATGCAAAGGCAACACTTCAGTTCTGGAAATTCATGATTAGTGACCACGAGATTGTTATGAAATAGCCTCAAATTTAAAAAAATACATATTATACAATATAGGTGTCTGCATATATTTCATTAAAGTCACATTTCCTTAGCTGTAATTACATTAGCTATATATATATACTACTGAGGTTGCAGTAAGGAAACATCTACTTAGAATTTTCTATTTTTTTCTAGAATTATGTATCACCAGTGTTTGCTGTCCTTTCTAATTGCTGACTGCATTTTAAAATGCTGGTCATCTGAAGCTGTAAAGTCATCTTGAAATGAGCTGTTTCAATTTCATGCTCCAATTTTCACTCAGATCCTTTCTGAAAAATGGCATCTCTTTTCATTGCTGCTGATTCAAACCCAAAACTTATATTTTATTGCTTTCTTACATATAGAAAAATTCTTTGATAAGTTATGACATTTTAATGATGTAAATGTGATCAACCTGTCATTTACTGGGCTTGACATCATAGCAAGAGGACATCTCTCTCTCTCTCTCTCTCTCTTTCTCTCCCTCTTCAATGACTTTAGCCACTATGGAGATCATAAAAATTTGTTTCAGCAAGTTTTCTGACCTGCTAGAGTTTTATTTGTAATTACAAATTTGTATTTACCCACTTTTCTGTTTCTCATACACCTTCTTAGTCAGGCCTTTAATTACACACATCTTTTTGCTTCATTCTAGATATATGTGGTTAGACTATATGTCCTGAAATTTAATGTTAAAATGTATAAAAATATTTAGTTAAATACAATTAATTGTATTTATACAGTTATAAACAGACTATATACAGTATGAAAATGAATCTATGTGTCACATATTATGCAAATAAAAGTACAAATAAATATTTTCCCAGGTTCCTAACACGTTCTTAGAGAAAAATTATACAACTTCAATAAACACAATGCACGCGCACACACACACACACAAAAAATAAACCCCAGAATTGAGAGTTCAAGAAAAGGTTCATGGGAAAATTACATGGAAATTACATCAGTATCTTTATGAATATATAAAATATCTAACCAAAAAATGTTGGACAGGATTTCCCTGAAGAAAGATGAGCATTAAAAAAAAAAAAAAAGAGTGGGAACAACTCAAATGTCCATCAACTATTGAAGGATAAACAAAGTGTGATGCACACTCACAATGAAATACATTCAGCCATAAAAGAAATAAGGTGCTGACGCATGCTACAGCATGATGAACCTTGAAAACATTATGCTAAATAAAAAAAGCCAGTGTCAAAAAGCCACATATTGCATGGTATCATTTATATATAATAAATAGAGTGGACAAATCTATAGGGACAGACAGCATTTAGTGATTGCCAGGTGCTTAGAGATGTAGGAATGAGGAGTGACTTCCTGGTGGGTACAGGGTTTCGTTCTGGAGTGATGAAAATGTTCTGTTATTAGATGATGGTGATGATCGCACAATATTGTAAATGTACTTAAAGCCATCAAATTACATTCTTTAAAATGGTTCGAATGCTGACGTATCATATTTGAATTTTATATCAGTAAAAAGACAAAGAACTGTGAAATAGTGTGATAGATTTTTATGTTACTATACTATAGTAAATGGCATAAATAATCACATTACCTGCTATTTAAAACACTAAACACATTTATTGAATAGTTAATGACTAAAGAAAAGGGGTTTGATCTAAACCTTAAAAATGATCTTGTTCCAATGAAGGTCTGTAATAAAGAAAGTAGTATTTTTAAATGTAATATTTTGATACAATCAATGTCATTAGAAAATTCGGTGGAAAAGAGTTTGGAAAACTGTAGGTGTGGAGCATTATACTAAATGAGAGATGATGAGGTCTTGCACTAGAACAGAGGTTATCAGGATGTAGAAGAGGGAAAATTTACATTTAGAGAAAGCATCCCTGAGAATCAGTTGTTTACCAAATATGTCTGGAGTCACAATGCAGTTACTTTCCTGAAGGAGGATACCTCTAATAAATGGATAATGATTTTGATATTGCAAAGTACATTAAAGAGTAACAAAAAATAACTCCTGACTTTATAGAATATTATTTTGCATATATTTATGTATCCTATATACTAGATTATATTACATATTATGTTTACATACATAATTTTATCTATATATAGACATAGATCTATGAATGTAGAGATTAAAATGCATTTATCAGAAATGATCAATTTTCAATCGCTGAGATTATAGTTCATTGTGGTTAATTAAATTTTACAAGGTCATTCAACCAAGAAAATAATTAATAACACTATTTATTCCCATGCCTATTTCAGTTATTTTATGTTTTCCTAACACATTTTCATTTGATTGTTCTGGCAAACATGAATAGAATAAGTAAATTTGGGAATATTTGACCCTCCCTAAGGAAACAAAAGGGGTAAGGGAGAAACTGAGAGAAAAATCGTATTAAATCAACTTTGATATACTAAAAGAATTGATGTACCTCCCAATGTAAGCAATATACACCTTTGCACTGTTAGAATCAGAGTTACTGTCTGAAAAATAATATTGAATAACCATCCAGAATTATAAATTTGGTATCTGCCTGGGCATCAGCACACGAATGGAAAGCTGAAGAAATCTCATTCAATTTTATTAAATGCATTTTTTACCCAAGATGAAGTCTCTATGACCCTCTATACTGTAATTCACATTCCAGACAGCTGCACTTTGCCTTTTTTACAAAACAAACTATCTGATGATGGTGATAACAAAATAAGAGATGGCGAATACATCATCTTCCACAAAACAGAGTCAATTACTCCTGGCTTTGTATATGAAAAAATATGAAAATGATAACATGTTTCACCACCCCATTCCAAAACAGCTAAAGAAAAACAATTGCTTAAAAAAACCTGTTCTGTTCTGAGAAGCAGAAAGTAAAATTGTCATAGGGACATTATTTAACTACTTATTAAATACACTTTCACTTGTGGGACCAGACATTTATTTTATAATAAATAATCAGCTATTTGATACACTAAAATGGGTTAGTAACTTTGGAAGTAACATCTTTTAAAATGCTCATATGTGTTAAGTTAAAGACAATTTCAGTTGAACATATGAATTCTTCTTTATGATTTTGTGTTTTTAATTATTAAAATACGGCTTGCAACTTTGATGTTTAATTTCTACAACCTTATGTCTAGAGTATTAGACTAAAGAGATCATAGAATTTTATGGCTGGGACAACTTCAGACAATGGCTAACATGCTCATGTTCCTACACTCTCATTTAAAGTGTTGGAAATCTGTGGGAAGTACTTGGCTAGCTAAGCTTTGTATTTCACCCACGCATTTTATATGACAATGAATTAATTCCCTGATCATTAAAAAAATCCATCTGAAGCCCCACTGTTGACCATTCAATGCCAAGCAATAATGTCAGTGGCTTGGTAGGTTATAGGTATAGATATATGTACATGTGTGTGTAAATATATATATATATATATATATCTCAATAGTGAGCTAAAATGAGAGTGCAGTTTTATTAGTTATAAGCTAATGTAACCATTTAAGTAGAATAGTATCTGCATATATGAGCAACCAGTAGGCAAGAGTAAAAGGGGAATGTAGCCAGTGCATGGCAAATGGTCTGTATTATTATTTAAATAGCATTTTTGTTAAGCTATTGATGAAATATCAGAAACTATAATTAAAAATTATCATAGTAGTATATGTACTTCATAATTTTTATTTAGAAATATTACAAGTAACAGTTTTATTGGAGAAAGTTTAATAATACTGAAAAAAAAAAAAGAAAAGATGACTTATATGACCAGGGCCAATTATGCAGATACATGAAACTTCAGGTATATTTTTGTGTGATAGAACGTCTGCCATAATTCCTGCTAACCTCGAACTTATCTTAGTTTTTATATGTATATCTCCCTTTTCTTTTAATTAGGCTGGAAAATGATGTATTCTTTAGCCATTAAATAAAAATTCACTTTCAAGAATATCCTTTTGGACATGAATTAACCACCTGACATACCAATAGATGTTTTTTCTATTTAAGATAATTAAAGGAAAATTCGACTTCTCTTCCTATACAAATAAAACCACAATTTTGTGCAGAACCCCACATTTATATAAGATCCCCTCTAATGGAAGATATGGAGAGATATGAGGCTGGTTAGACTTAAAACTGGAAAGTAGAAATTTAATCCATAAAAACTGAATTCATTCTCTTCATGTACCAGAAATTATTCATGCTGAAAAACAGCACATTCATTCTGTAATGACTAACTGTGTTTAATATCATTTTTACTAAAGCTATTCACATTTTAAAATGCCTCTTTTGTATTAAAACAGTTAGCATAATATTACAGTTCTTAGATCGACAGCCATATACAGCATACAAAAAGCAAAGCCAGCTGAGAAGGAAATCCATAACCTTTAATTGAGAAATAGTTTGAAGTGATTGAGAAAGATTGTTTTAGGAAAAATTAATTATAACCTTAATTCACTATAGCTAATAAGAAAAGTGACTTTATGTTGTAAAGACAGAGAGGACATTTTCTAAAAAAATTTCCTTTACATATATTCCAATACGGATCTAGTCCAGTATTATTCAAATATAACAAATATTGAGTGTATTAAAAATAACAAGAAAGGTAAATTAGTATCTCTACACAGGCTTCACAATAGTCTTTCACCATCTAATAATCAATCCATTTATCAACTAACACTGATCAATAGGTATAAGTATGTTTGGGACATATGCTCTCTATCAGGGTGCTTATAATCAAATATAATTTTATCTAATATTTTTATTCCCTGATATTTATTGAAAAATAATTTAAAGGTCTTCTACTCACCATGGTATCTTCACTATCCAGCAGGTGTCAATCACATAGAACTCACTCAAAGTTTATTTATTCATGAAATGAATAAAAGCTTATTTAAAAGTATAAAGGCCCATAATTGTGACCAAATTGAAGCTTAGAAAGACAAATCATACAGGACAGCTAAGAAATCTTTGATTAATATCAGGAGTGGAACATTTGGCTGCTATGAGCTACCTGGTAGTCCAAAGAAAACAACATATAAAAATAATTCATCATAGCCCCAATTATAAAAGAAAAATCTGTAAAGTAGACCAACAAAGACAAATGTAATACAATAAATTAGTAAAAAATTGATTGAATGCCAAAATTTTATATATAATGATGTGCTTTCCACATATATTTTATGACTTGAAATTTGTGAAATGTTTCACTTTTCTATTTAATATTACTGTTGTTTATGACTTATGCTTGCCATCTAATTTATAGAAAAGACAATGATGCTCAGAACATCTAAACAATGTGACATAAGTAATACTGTAAGTTAGAGTTGGAGCCAATACTCAAGCACAGTTCTTGAAATTCCCATGTTCTTCCTATAGTACACTGACATCCATTACAAATGTGGTCATTTCATACTGCTAAAATAATTGTTAAGCCTTCTCATATTGTGTAAGGCTACTTTCACCACTGATAATTCATTACACAAAAGTATGAACAAAAGTAAATACTCTGACATAAAAGAAAATTAGAATTACTAATTTATAGAGGTTAGTGTTTTGTTTTAGAAAAATTAGAGTTATCTATAGAAATTTCTAGATCTTTTTTGTTAGCGGCATATCTTAAAATCCTAGAATACTCAAGAAAAGTGACAAAATCACACTTCCATATGAGGAGGATTCCATTTCTTTTAAAATAAAGAACACTGTGATAAAGAAAATATTTTTCATAAGGACTCATGTTTTTAAGAAAAGCACTTTATGTCAATGGTAAAGTAAAATATTATAGTATTTAAAATATATGTATTTAAAAGATAAAAATTTTATACGTAGCTACGTTCATTTTATTTTAAAAGAGAAGGTATTTAATTAAAGAAAGAGAGTTTGAAAGTATTATGTCATCTGAATACACGTACTTTTCCTAAACAATCTATTATGAGCTTTTGAACAAGAAGAAGCACAAACAGAAGTGTCAATCAGAGAGTTCTATCAACAGCCAGTGAAAGGGTTCTGAAGTTATCAATCGGGAAATATTTTCCTAAACAACGTGTGCTAAGAACAGTGCTTGATCGTGGGTAAAACAAGGAGTGATGCATGGTGCCTGGCCAAAGAGGTGTTTGGTGTGTACAGCAAATATTTGGAGATCGGAAGACTGTTTGCATTATAAGGTATCTTAAGTTATTTCCTAAGCAATCTAAATGCAGATCATGTATACATGCATACCTACCTACACATATACACATAGATAATGGAAAAATTTCTAGAAAGATTTTCTCATTGTATCCAGATATAATGCTACCATTTCTAGAAAGTTTTTTTTTTCTTTTAAGCCAGACACAATCAGTCATTTTGCGTAATATGTGTACAATTAGATCTGAACAACTTAAGAAATATTACAGTTTAAATTTTAATTTATTGAATAGTAAAACTTACTTAACTATTTATTAAAGCTTCAAGTTTCTTTGCTTATATTCTAGGGATGAATTAGCTGATTCATATTCCATTCCCATAGTATTTAGGATGTACTTCATTATTTTATTTTTCATAACTTTATAATAGGTGATGATGAGATAGACTGGGATCTGGGACCTGGGACCTGGGACCCTGGGCTGCAATGCTTGCACTGGGAAGAGACAACAGAATACAAAGAAACTATAAAGGACTGAAAATAACTGTGTGCATGCATAGTTGGGGTGAGTTATGAGCAATAAGATACAAAAAGATCAAAAACCCAACTGCCACTTCTAAAGTGTCAGGAGAAAAGCAGGGACTGGGAGCAGAAGCAGGATGCTGTGCATGATCCCTGCACACGGCACCACCAAGGGAGTGGGCATAAGCCACCTCTCCAGCCCGACCCTGGACCCGCCCCTACCCTCACCCATTTAAGGGACCAGCTCGCACCCTCTCAAGAAATGAGCAAGGGAACCTGTTACTTGTTTTCACTCCCTCCTGCTGCAGCACAAGTCCCAGTAAAGCCTTGTCTGAATTTCTCATCTGGCCTTTTATCAATTTCTGTTGATTGAGGCCAAGAACCCAGGTCAGTAACAATGACATCTCTTCTGTATAACAAATTTAAAAGACAGATAATGATGGAAAGTATATAACTAAAGCTGTCAATGAAATCTTACCTTAATTAATTGCTTTATTAATTTACTCTGGTTAAATGTCTTTTTGAATTTTTTCACATCTAGAAATTAATTTTTATCCATTTCCTAGAGTTAAAGTAAATTCAAATGATGCTCTTCCTTACTTTCTGTGATTCAAGTTTATGACCCATATTATTTTTTTTTTCTTTAAAGAATCCTTTTTAACATTCTTTTAAGACAGGTCTTCTGGCAACAAATTTTCTCAATTTTTGTTTGTCTGAAAAATCGTTATTTCTTCTTTACTTTTGATGAATAATTTTGCAGAGTATAGAGGTCTAAGTTGACAAGATTTTTTTTTCTCTCAACATTAAATATTTCACTCTATTCGCTTTTACCTTACATGGTTTCTGAGGAGAAGTCAGATATAATTCTGACCTTTGTTTCTTTACATACAAGGTGTTTTTTTTTTTCCTCTAAGCACTTTCAGGATTTTTTCTTTATTTTTAATTCTATAATTTGAAAATGATATGTCAGGTATAGGTTTTGTTTTTGGGGGCTTTTTTGGTTTTGTTTTGTTTTTGGTATTTATTCTAATTGGTGTTTTCTGAGTTCTTAGAGCTGTATTTTGATGTCTGACATTAATTTAGGGGAAATTCTCAGTCATTATTGTTTCAAATATCTCTTCTATTTCTTTCTCTCTTCTATTATTCCCATTATGAGCATGTTACATCTTTTGTAGCTGTCTCATAGTCCTTAGTTATTCTCTTTTGCTTTGTTTTGTTTTTCTGTCTTTGTTCTATTTACTTTTCAAATTTAGAGGTTTTATTGAGATAGCCTCTCATTTAGAGTCCTTGTTTCAACCATGTCCAGTCTATCAGATAAGCCCATCAAAGACAGTGTTTATTCTTGGAGTATTTCTGATCTCTTGCATTTGTTTCCTTAGAATTTCTGTCTCTCTACTTACATTGTCCATCTGCTCTTCAGTGATAGTTGTCTACTTTATTAGAGTGCTTAGCATATTAATCATAATTGATTTAAATTCCCAATCTGATAATTCAACATCCCTACCATTTTCGGTTGTGATATTTGCTTTGTCTTTTCAAATTGTGGTTTGGCTTTTTTTGCCTTTTAATATTTCTTCTGATGGCCAGAAATAACTTCACAATGTACTGGGTAAGAAGCCTTTCTTAGTTTTTATCTTCCCCCTGATGTGGGATGTTTCTAGAGTAGTCTGGAGCTGGGTTTATTCCCCTTCCCCACAGAGCCCAGTTAGGTTCTGTTAATACCCCGGCAAATTAAACTCTAGTTAACTAGTTTCATCAAGGGGCAGGCTGAGATAAGAAGAGCAGAGTGCCCTGTGTACTTCAGAATGACTCTTCCCTCCTTACTGGAAGTCTTCTCACATGTTTACTGCGGGAATCTGGTCAGGCTTCTAGAGGAAGATCTCACAGGGTCCCCTATGAGTGGGTCACCTTGGAATTTATAATCCTCAGGCTTTTCCAGGTGGAGCCTCCAGCAATTTGCAGTTCAGGTCAATGGCTGTTCAGGGTTCCGTCGTCTCCTGGCACCTGTTCCTGTGCAGTCCCACCCAGGAGTCTTTTCCCCTGTGAGATACGGCTCCTCATACTTGCTGTCTCTCCAGTCTTGGGGGAAGAGGTCCTCCCTGTGTCTTCCCCACTTTTATGGCTCTAAGAAGAGTTGATGAATTTTTATTCTGTTCAGCTTTTTACTTGCTGTTAAGATGGAGTGGCAAGTGCTAAGTTCTTTACCTGCAGAACTGGAAACCAGAAGCCCAGCCTAATTTTTCCTGTTCTGGAGTTTTCAATAAATGGAATCAAGCAATATATACTCTTGTGTAATGCTTCTTTCATCCAGCTTAGTGTCCCTGAGACCCATCTCTTATGCTTGACTATTAGTAGCCCATTCTTACACTTTCAAAGTATTATTCCTTGGTATAAACACAAGACAATTTGTTCATTCCTTGTACTATTGACACCACTGGTGTTTCTAGTTTGGGGTTATTATCAATAAAGCTGTAATAAACATTTTTGTGCTGTTGTTTTTTAGGAATACATATTTTTATTTCTTTTTGGTAAACCTTAGCTAGGAATAAAAGAGCCAAGTTTTAGGGTAAGTATTTAATTTTATTAGACATTGTCAGGTTTCTGGCTTAGACTTCTGGTTTCAGTTTCAACATATAAGAAGTTGTCAGAGTTTTTTCCAATGTAGCTGTATAATTTTATAGCCCACCAACAATATTGCTCCAAAACATCACCAAAATTTGATATCATCCTTTTTAATTTAGACATTGTGGTGGGTTTTACTGATATCTTATCTCATTTTGGTTTTATTTTACACTTCCTTGATGATTAATAATGTTGAGCAATTTTAATGAGCTATTGGATGTTAATACATATTCTTTTGTTAAGTGTTCAATTTTTTTTTCTATTTTATTAGGTTGTTTGTTTTATTATTGGGCTCTAAATGGTCTTTATATCTCATATGCATCATACTTTCATGTAATGTATGTTTTACAAATATTTTCTTCCAGTTTGTGCCTTGAATATTTATTTTCTTAGCATTGTTTTTCAGTGAACAGAAATTTAATTTATGGTTAAGTCTAATTTATCAGGTTTTTAAAAATTTTATTGTTATTGTTTTCTATGAACTATACAATCTTCACTGACCTCCAAGTCATGAACATATTCTCATACACTCTCCTAAAAGTTGATAGTTCAATATCTGAAACACACATGGATTCTATTGTCACACTTTCTGCCTCTTTGCCCATCTAGTAATTTTTAATTGTACACTTGGCGTTACCTATAAAAGACTATGGATATGTCAGAGAGGATTCCCCATTTCGTCTGTCAGAATATATAACGAGGTTTCTATCATCTCAGTCCATTCAAGGATTGAGCTGAGCTGGGACTTAATGGCAGTTTCACTTCACCTCCTGTTTATGTCTAGGTCGGTTGTATCCTTTCTGCGTTTTTGACTGAGAGGTTGGGAGGTTGCCAACTCCTCAGCTCTGAAATATTGTTCTTCAGAGGGTGGGAGCTTAGCTGTTCATCCTCTTGATCCACATAAATGTGTGTCGTGGTTAGTGTCCTTAGGCCAGCTGTGCTTTTACCTGTAGCAGCATCTCTCTAACAGGACTTTGTCTGCAAGCACCCCGAGGCAGTAGAAGAACGTGTGCTTTTAGCTTTTGTCCCTTTTTTGCCACCATCTTATAGCACATCAGAAATCTCAGGAGTAGAAGTAGTGCTACATTTGAGGCTCTTCTAATTTTCAATCTTCCCAGAGTCCTAGGTCACAGATCAGCTAATTCTCTTCCAACTGCGCTGTCCCCCAGCAGAGTCTCCCTGGGTGGGCTCAGCATAATCCTCTGTCTACCTTCACCTTTGGGCAGATGATGGCTGGCTGTCTTCAGCACTTCCTTCAGTGGAAGGACCTTTTCCTCAGTGGAATTTTAGTTTATTTGGTCTTTACTGGTTCTAATGTTTTTCAGAGCTTTCAAAATATAATATTTGCAAGTTTTCTGTGTTTTCTATCTGTTGCAGGAGGAACATGCAGCTGCTATAATCTATCAGAGTTTACACAGTTATAGAAGTCAGTGACATTATTTGAAATTTTTTTATTCTTAATAGTTTTTTGCTGTATACTTGGTCATTTTTTATTGAGTGTTAAGCATTTTATATTAAAAATTATAACGGCCCTGAATGACGTTATCTTCCAGTAGAGATTTACTTTTGCTTCTGACAAATTGTTAGAACAAGTATAAATTCACCCTGATTCAGTGTGGGTTTGACCTGATTTGAACCAGAGTTCTATCTTTTGGGAGCAGGTCTATTTCTAGTTTATACTTACTCCAAAGGAGTAGCTCGTTAGGGGATCTTAGCAAGAGCTTGGCTGTTTCAGGGTCTCTTCTCCCTTAGCTGCCCCTGGATTCTGATTTTTTATTACTGTCAAAATTTCTGCTTAGCTTCTCAGTCTTTAGCCACTGTATTTACTGCAGAACTTCTCTTAGCTACTTCTAACAAGCCAGCAAATTCCTCAAGGGGGAAAGCAACGATGAATGTTTGGCTGACTTCTCTGAGCTTGCCTTTCTCTGGGACTTTTGCCCCCAGATCTCAGTTACCTTAATAGTGCTTGGATGCCTTCATTCATATTTTTAAAAATTATTTTATCCATCTTATTGTTCTTGGTTGAAGGATTTGTCTAGTCTGTCTCAGCCAAAGGCAGAAGCATACCCTCTGAACTTGTGTAACCTAAGCACTCTTTCCAGGTCAGTACCTGCACCCTAAATAGTGTTTTAGTAAATATGGCTGGGCCTTTCGTATCTCCATCATCGTGGCCTTTCTCTAAATCCCATATGCTTCTATCACGTTGTAAAACTTAAGTGGTCATATACTTGATCTTACTAGTAACCAGGTCTCTCATTCTTTATACTTCCTTAGTTCCGCTTCATCAATCCACAGCATGGCCACACCATAAATCTTGCCATTATATGGAATTTTCATAGTTCTGAAGCCCTAAAATCCAATAATCATCTGTCTGCCTTTTATCTTCAGCTTGTTCACTTCCTCCATCTTGCTACATCTGTTATGAATTTCCAAAGGTTTCTTGATTCTCCAGTTTCCTCTAAGCTTGACAGCATTTTCTGAATTCAGTTTCTACAATGGCTAAACTTGGACAACATGGTTATTAATTCAAAGAAAACTGTTTCTCATAATAATTCTGAATACTCTAACATGGATAAATTCCCAAAAAATCTCTCTGCCCAAGGCTGTGAATCATTTTCTAAGAAAATCTCACCATCATGGTAATTATTGCTACTACAAATTGGGTATCTTTAACATTACATTGCTTAACAAAGTTTACGTTTCCTGTTTTAACAAAGGTTATCTGGATGTCACTGGTCAGTTCAAATACCAGGAGCCTAATGATTATGTGGTGTGCGGGGATGACAGGCAACGTGGAGATTACTATGAGATATAAAATGTAGATAAAATTGTGCATCACAGAAAACACAAACAGGTACTGGGAAAGAATCAAACAAATTTTAGACTGCATATAGGGGAAAATCAATAAAACTGACAAGAAAGAATAGAGTGGAACTTGTAGATATTATGAAATATTAGAAAATGATCCTGGAATCTTAAAAGAAAGTCAAAGAATTGTATAGCTGGAGTAACTACATAGCACTTATGGCATACTAAGGTGATGTTAATTTTTTTTAAGAAGACTATAATTTGTTATTATTGAGGGAAAAAATCATTTTTTTTCCTGAATCCAATAAAATTCCTTAATTTTATGCAGCACTTAACACATATTTATTGCATTAAACTGAGAAAGAACTCCAAGCTATATTTAAATGATACAGTCTACAGCTTCATTTTCAAGCTAAGGCTCACAAAGTTCACATTTTATAATTTGTACTGTATCATTATAAACACCTATATATGGAAACTGACAAGGACAACTGAGTAAAAGGTAGTAGCTATATATTATAAAGCTAATCTGTAAATTATGTTTTCACATTGAAAAAAATAGGTGAGTAACATTCCTTGCTGAGGAAAAGGGGAAAAAAAAAACAACACACACACACACAGAGCTTGTAGACAGATACATCTATTTACTTCCTCCAGCAAAAGAATCCTATACTTGATATAATATATGAAACAAAGGAAAATTAGGAAGTAAAGAAATAATCCAAAAAGTAGCAAATCTATGATTATCTTTAGTAACTAAGTACCTGAACTGGGATATAAGAATTAGGTAGGGGCATTTTGAATGAGACAATGGAGTGTACAGGGTCAATAATTTGTTAGACGCGGTTTTTCAGAATAAGCTAGAGCAAACACAAAGGAGTTGTAGGTTAATATTTTGACAAAAACTAAACTTTCTATTTTGCTCAGTTTAGACTAAAGAAATGAAACCGAAAAATAAGGATAACAAAGAAAAAGGATAAAATAGATGGTCTGACTAAAAATTGCTTGATTTATCTCATTTTGACATAAATGTCATATTTTTATTTGACATTTGTTCCTAACAAAAATTATATTTTAGGGCTATTCTACAAAATGTAGATGCTAACACTGGCCTTATACCGGCAGGGGTACCCATAAATATTTAACAACTTGCTTTGCAAGGTGGGGGAGCAGTGATTTATACTATTTGCTGGGCACAATGATGTAAATATTTCCACCAGGGCTGATTTCATGCTACAAATGTGCTATCAACTGGCTCACAAAAGACCTGAAAATTTAACAGTTGTCTCTCCCTAGGTAGTAAAAGATGGCTTCAGCGCACCACTGTTACACACATCATGTGGGGATGTGTAACAGTTTATACTTTTATTGTTTGAACCCCACCCCCAATTTATTTCTTATGAAAATCGTCTTAAACCTCCATTTGCTTGAATAAGCATTTTATAGCCTGATGATTGATGATTTGATAATGTTGAGTATCCTGAGGATTAGCAATAAATTATAAAGAAAAACAGTCTTTCAAGGAAAAAAAACGAGGACTTCCTGTTCCAAGAATATCATCAAAAAGTCAGCTCAGGTTAAGATGTGGGATTTGAATCCTTTCCTTAAAATTAATAATTCAGTTAAATCGTCAAGGGTAACAGTTCTGCAGGCTTGATCTTTCATACCAAAAAAAAAAGAGAGGGAGAGAGAAAACTTTTTCCTTAAATTTCACATTCCATGTCTAAGAATAGAGAATAAAAGTTAAATAGAGGAGGATGAGACACTTACTAAAAGAAAAAGATAAAAACTGCTTACGTTGTACAACCAGAGTTTCTGCCTCATGATTTAACCAAAATAGAGGCAAAATGAAACATGAAAAGTTCAGGAGCACGTATCTACTCAGGTTTCTCTGTTGCTAACAGAGACCTCCAGGAACATGCCATGGGTAGCTTCCGAAATGTTTTCTGAAGTTAGCTTTGAAGGTTCCACTTTCTAATTTAAATGCACAAAGCCTCTAGGAGGCAAGTCTCCAAGGACTAGTTTGAGGGGGCCTGTCAAGTGATCACACGAGTTCAGTTTTCCACTTGGATTTTGCATCTTGGCACAGGGATAGTGTTCCTTCCTCTGGCCCTTTATAAACTGGAATTCACAATACACAATATACCATTTTTGTAAAAAGTGACACATTGGGGCAAAACATGAAACAAGCCTTCTGTTCTTTAATAACAAAACCTTAGTCCTCCAGAAGATCAGAGTTTCCAGAGCAACTCAGAAGACTGACCGAGAAGCTTAAGTCGGCTCTGTGACCTTGGGCAAATGGCATTGCTTCATGTCTGCCCCTTGTGATTAACGATGAATTTGCGGTGTGCACGCGGCCTCCTAAAGGAATTCCTACTGTGCTTTTGTTGAATTGTTGCAATTCATTAAGGTGATGTCACTGAAGAGGCAATTTTATTTTAAAATTATTTACAAATCAATTAGAAGGAAAAGTATGCATTGTAGAAATGGAGACTTAATTTTAATGTGTAAACATTGTGAACCTTCTTTTACAAATCTGACTGAGCAATAAATAAAAAATAAATACATTTTTTAACACAAATTTAATATGGCCTTGAATTTCTACTATTTTTTCTTTTTTCAGAAAGGCTTCTGGGAGTTGAGTCAGTCTTGATGTTTATTGAAAATTGGAACAGATTTGCAGATCTCTAAGATGGATATAGCACTACACTTCTCACTGATAAAATCTGAGTGATTCTTTGGAGTCTCATGACAGTACTGTTCTTTGTCTCTCATAATATATGGAAAATTTTATCAGGTCTGAGTACTTCAGTGACTAGAGTCTACCCACTTTATGCTACCATAGAACTATCCTCTATAAAGTCTTGCCATTTTATTGGTCCAAGACATCTAGAAGTACTAAGTTCTTCCCTGTCTCTAACTCTCAACTTGCTAATCTTGACTGAGTGAGTCTCACTCTCTAACTTTTCTTCATCTTCCAACTTTCTGTCTTTTAGAAATACTTCTTTGCACTCTGCGCCTTAGTACAATTTCTATCATAAGCTGAGACTTTGAAAAGTATATGGCAGGAAAGAAATAGCTTGCAAGCAGCCACTACTTTTGATCTCCAATGAAATGCACTGATCTTAATGTTTGCATTTTCCCCCAATTCGTATGTTGCAATCCTAACCTCAAAGGTGATGGTATTAGTAGGTGGAGCCTTTGAGAGGTATTAAGAGTTTGGAGCTTTGGGAAGTGATTAATTAGGTCATGAGAGTAGAGCTCTCAAGAATGGAATTTGTGCTGTTATGAAAGAGACCCCAGAGAACTCCCTACTCCCTTCCACCGTGTGAGGATAAAACCTTATGTCTGACCCAGAAGAGGATCCAGGCCTACCATGTTGGTACACTGATCTGGGACTTCCAGTCTCCAGAGCTGTGAGCATTAACATTTCTGCTGTTCATAAATCACCTAGTTTGTGTTATTTTGTTATAGCAGCCCAAATGGACTGAGACACTGAATTTCTCCTAAGGCAAATGAGTACAAAAAACCTAGAAATGTTTGTGGATGGTGCACTTGAACACAAAGGTATATAGGTAAGTGGATGGACATACAGATACTAAAACAGCATTAACATCTCATTAAGTTATCATCTATAATCAACTTTTAATTTATTACCTACTGTAGCTTTACCTGAGCTATGGGAAGGCAGATAATAAACACGTAATTACAGTGGGGGTAATGGGTGTTGTGAAAAGGGTACATGTTTCTAATCCCTTCAAAGTCTGGCTTAGTAGGAGAGGAGACAGCTGGATTCTCATATCTACTTTCGTATTCAATCTGTTGCAACATTTCACATCATGTAGACCTTTAAAATCACACTGTGCACTTATAAAAGAATGAGAATAAAAAAAGACAAATAGAAACAATTGTGCTGTAGAAAATTTTTTACCTCACTGACCTTTAGAAACCAGTTCAGGAAATCCCAGGGACCCAGGGCCATACTTAGAAATTCACCACCTTGAAAAAAAAAAAAAGAAAAAACCTGATGAGTAGCAGTAAATAAAAAGAGGTAGTTACCTTTGAGTTGGTTGCACTACAGGTTGCAAGAAATTATAGAGACTCACAGCTAGAATTTCTTTCTACTCATTATAGAAAGAAGCAACCTTCTAAAAAAACACACCAAATTTTTCACTTACTTCCATCTGCACAGTTTTTACTCCCTTGAAATAAATCCTTGTCTATTACAAGTAGAAGGATTTAAATGCTTCCACACTTATTAAATAGCATTCTATCACTGACACCATTCATTTCTTTGAGCTTGACTGGATTTCCAATCTTGACAGCAAGTCATCATAGAGCATTCACAATCAGCATTGTTACCTAAACTGTGACAGAAAAATTTAATGATAGCTTAGTAGGAACACTTAAGAAAAGTATAGGGATTTGATGGGAAGACTAAATGATTTCCACTGAGATTTCAATAGATGGTTTTACTAAAAATAATTATTCACAGTAAATTTGTGCAAGATGTTATAGTACTTATCTTCAACAGTGTGGAATTAATGCAAAAGGTGTCAGTCTGGTATATCCAGTTTTGAATTTAAAGCAGAAGCTGCAAAAATTCTAAGAAAACAGCAAGCCATTTAAAAAATTTCTACTGGCCACCAAGACCATTCTAATTTCCATTGATGGAAAAAGGCATCATTTGGTGTAAATGTATTTATTTCAATAATTATATTGAATATGGTAAAATGAACTAAATTCATGGTGAAATCCACTGAAGTGTGTCAAAGTGTTCCAACCTCTGTCACTCTGAACTCTCAAATAGAAATTCAGAATTGGGAAATAATCAGAAGCAACCGATAAATAATCCCTCATTTCCCAGCGCTCCTGAAAATGATAGTCTCAAAGCAGTTCTTTGAGTGCCTGTCATTCATGGCTTCACTCAAAATACACTGACTCCCGTTTTATGTCAGTTATTGTTTTAAGTGAGTAATGAAAGATCTGTACTGCATCCGTAGTACTAAGTAAAGACATGCAACAGTAATTAATAAATATTTTAATGGCTAGGAAATAAATAAAACATGGCACAGCTCATCCAGTAGTTCATGGTCTGGAAAAAGACACAAAGATAAATACACAGTTATATTAATGGTATACATAGAGTGCTTGGAAGCAAAGAGAATAAAGTAGACCATTCTGTGTTTCAGGAAAGTGGTACAAACAGTTTCAGAGAGGAGCAATATATGGACCAAAAAAAGAGCCTTGAATGAGACAGGATGGAAATGATTTTTCCAATTGAACAAGGGGACATAGACTCAAAATGAGCAAAATCAGATTCACAAGAAATATATATATACATATATATGTGTGTGTGTGTGTGTGTGTGTGTGTGTATGTATATATGTATATATATTTATAGCACATGGATTTTTGTGAGCAACTACAAGTATGTACTAAAATTACTTTGAAATTTGGAATTCGCATAAATGCATACTTATAAACTTGCCTAACTCCACCTTAAGGAAAGTAAATCCAGACTCTGTAAGGTTGAACACCATAAGGAAACATTTCAAATATTGAATTATACCTTCACCAAATCCTTCTTACTGGGTCTCCATTTCATAAAGCATTATTTTTATTCACATAGGAGCTCTCTGTTTTGATAGACATTAAGGTTTGGGAGGCAGAAACCTTGCTTATTTATCTTTTAACACCTGGGCCCAGAATTTACAGGAATCTAGAAAGTGCTCAGCTGGTGTTGGCTGAATTAAATCTATGAATTTATGCTCATGTTTTGCTTTTAGGATCATCTTTTGAAAACACTGATAAAAAGATACAACAGCTTGTAACCTCTAGTCCTTGGTATCCAAAATTTTCACAGTGGTGCATCAACAATTATCAAACAGGTACAATATGTACAGTTTTTCTTCTACTTAGGTTTCTATTTCTTTTAAATTTTATTTTCTTAAATTGAAATGTAACTGATTTACAATGTTGTATTAGTTTCAAGTGATTCAGTTATACATATGTACATATATGTTCTTTTTCAGATTATTTTCCATCATAGGTTATTACAAGATATTGAATATAGTTTCCTGTGCTATTATAGTAGGTGTTTGCTGGTTATCTATTTTGTACGTAGTAGTGTGTATATGTTTCCCAAAATCTTAATTTATCCCTCCCACTCTCCCTCTTTGATAAACATAAGTTTGTTTTCTATGCCTGTGAGTCTGTTTCTGTTTCATAAATAAGTTCATTTGTGTCATATTTTAGATTCCTCATATAAATGATATCATATGATATTTGCCTTTTTCTGTCCGACTTACTTTACTTATTATGATAATCTCTAGGTCCATTCATGTTGCTGCAAATGGTATTATTTCTTTCTTCTTTATAACTAATATTCCATTGTATGTGTATGTATATGTGTGTATATATATATACCTACACACATCTTCTTTATCCATTCATCTGTCGATGAACATTTAGGTTGCTTCCAAGTCTTGGCTACTGTAAATAGTACTGCTGTGAACATTGGGGTGCATGTATTTTTTCAAATTATAGTTTTTCATCAGATATATGCCCATGAGTGGGATTGCTAGATAATATGGTAATTCTATTTTCAGTTTTTTAAGGACTCTTCATGCCGTTCTTCACAGTGGCTGCACCAATTTACATTCTCATCAACTGTGTAGGTGGGTTCCCTTTTTTCTACACCCTCTCCAGTATTTATTACTTGTAGACTATTTGATGGCCATTCTGAACAGTGTAAGGTGCTACCTCATTGTAGTTTTGATTTGCATTTCTCTAATAATTAGTAAGGTTGAGCATATTTTCATGTGCCTACAGGCCATCTGTATGTCTTCTTTGGAGAAATGTCTATTTAGATCTTCTGCCCATTTTTTGATTGGGTTTTTTTTTTATATTGAGTTATATGAAATGTTCATATATTTTGGAAATTAATCCCTTGTTGGTCACATCATTTGCAAATATTTTCCCTCATTCCATAGGTTGTCTTTTCATTTCATTTACGGTTTCCTTTGCTATTTAAAAGCTTGTAAGCTTGATTAGGTCCCATTTGTTTATTTTTGTTTTTATTTCCATTACTCCAGGAGATGGACCCAAAAGAATATTTCTGTGATTTATGTCAAAGAGTGTTCTGCCTGTGTTTTCCCTTAGGGGTTTTATAATGTCTGGTCTTACATTTAATTTTTAAATCTATTTTGAGTTTATTTTTGTATATGGTGTTAGAGAATCTTCTAATTTTATTCTTTTACATGTAGCTGTCCAGTTTTCCCAGCACCACCAATGGAAGAGACTATCTTTGGTATTCTTGCCACCTTCATCATAGATTAATTGACCATAAGTGCATGGCTTTATTTCTGGGCTTTCTATCCTGTTCCATTGATCTATAGGTCTGTTTTTGTGCCAGTACCATGCTGTTTTGTAGATTTGTAGTATGATCTGAAGTCAGGGAGCCTGATTCTGCCATTCCTTAAGGTCTGTTCTTCTTTCTCAAGATTGCTTTGGCTATTTAGGGTCTTTTGTGTTTCCATACAATTTTTAAAAATATTTTGCTCTAGTTCTGCAAAAAATGCCACTGGTAATTTGATAAAGATTGCATTGAATCTATGGATTCTCTTGGATAGTATGATAATTTTAACAATATTATTTCATCCAATCAAAGAACATGGTATATCTTTCCATCTATTTGTGTCATCTTCAACTTCTGATATTTTGTTAGTGTATAGAAATGCAACAGATTTCTGTGTATTAATTTTATACCCTGCAACAGTACTAAATTCATTGATAAGCTCTAGTAGTTTTCTGGTAGCATCTTTAGGGTTTTCTACTTATAGTTTAATGTCATATGCAAATGGTGATAATTTTTCTGTTTCTTTCCAATTTGGATTCCTTTTATTTTCTTTTCTTCTCTTTCTTCTGGAGCCTATAGGCGATTGGTTGGGGCTGGGGCCTGAAGTTAATGACCCAAACAAGATCTCAGCCCCCTGGAGAGTTCATGCAGATGAATACTTCCTGATATGTCGGCCACCAGCTTTTGTGTCCCCACAGTGAGACACATCTACCCTTGCCTCCCCAGGAGACCCTCCAAGACCAGCAGGTAAGTTTGGCCCAGGCCTCTATGAAGTTACTGCTTTTGACTTTGGTCCTGGTGTGCATGAGATTTTGTGTGTGCCCTTTAAGAGTGAAGCTTCTGTTTCCCCCAGTCCTGCAGAGCTCCTGCAATTAAGCCCCACTGGCCTACAGAGACAAATGCTCTGGGGGCTTCTTTTCCTAAACTGACCCCTGGGCTGGGGAGCCTGAAGTGGGGCTCAGACATCTCACTCTTGTGGGAGAAGCTCTGCAATATGATTATTCTTTGATTTGTTGGTCACCCACCTGGAGAACATGGGATTTGGTCATATTGTGAGTGTGCCCCACATCATCTCGTTGTGGTTCCTTCTTTATGTCTTCAGTTGTGGAAGATCTTTTTTGGTAGGTTCCAGTCTTTTTTATCAATGGTTGTTCAACAGTTAGTTGTGATTCTGGTGTGCTTGTAAGAGGAGGTAAGTTCAAATTCCTTCTACTCCACTATCTTTCAGAAAAAAGTCTAATATGTACAAATTGATTTACTATTTCTGTTTGTGAATTTCATTTTTTCCCCACTAGAGTTGTTGAGTCCCCTGTTACAGAGAAAGACCAATGTGGTTCATATGAAAAACAGATTTTTGTTTTCTTTTAAAAGAGTTGTAAACTAGTGGGCAAAGTCAGTGTGATAAATGATTCAGTAATGCCTTTCAAAGATCAGAAGACTGTATTATTTGTATTGTAATAGTGATGAATCACACTGAATTCTTATTTCATAAGGAAAGAGTTACATACATTTTAATGAGCTTATGTGTTATGAGGAAAGCATATTATATCTTATTACATACATAGAAACATGATTTGACCAGCACTATAATCCAATGTTCAGTAGCATGGCACTCTAAGCAGTATTTTTAACTATGTTACTGTTTTTATTTGCATTTATTAAAAAAAAATCCAACATTTTACAATGTGGTTCACCTCGTTTCCATTTTGATAAATCTCTTTGCCAATAACAAGGAATTATGTACAGCTTGTTTTTGCATTTATGAATAATAATTTCATTTAGACACATGTAAAAGATTAAGGCTTAAAGATCATTAAACCTGAATATGAGCATTTAGACAGAGCACCTCAAAAAATAGTTTTTGAATGGCCCAAATCATATCATATATTAAAGCTTTGCTGTGCATTTTGCATCTTTGGTAGCAAAGATAAAATGTGCCTTGAAAAGTTGGCAATTTATATTATGGTAAAATTCATGCTATGCAAAACACTATAAAAATAATGTGCTGCCTGGCCTTTTTGGCAACATATGTATACAAGTGGGTGCTGTCATTGTATTACATGTCAGCACATTTGGTAAACTGACTTTTTGCATGATGATGTTTAATTTCAGAATGCAAATGACACCTGCCTTTTACAGTTTTCAGCAGGAGCACAAATTTGCTTTATTGGCAAACACATTTGGTTAAGAAGATGTTTGCAGTGCAAAGTTTCTCTCACTTACATCCTAATAAAATGTTATGCTTTAAATCCATATTGACTTTGCTAATGTTGAAAAAGTGCTGTATTAAATAACTTACGAGCTTGTTTGCATAAGTTAAATCATTAGTTTCTTTTCCAGGAAGCAGATCTATAATTACAAATGACTCATGTATTTTTCCATTTCTTAAGACATCCAAGAAAAGTAGCAAGGATCTATATCAAAAAGAGAAAGCAGTGTATCAGTTCATGTTTCCACAAATATTGCTAGAGAAATTACGGCATAGATGAAGTCATACTGGCCCAAGCATCTGACAAGCCTTTGCTAATAATCTGTTGGTGTTGCTTACTAGTTTTAGCAAACAACACAATCTATCTGAACTTTTATTGTTCAGTCAGTACGATGGAATTAAGAGCAATTATTTTGTAGGGTTATTCTGAGGATTACGTATGTAAAATTCCTCAAATGTTTTGGATGCTAACATAAAAAAACCTTACAATAGACTAACTTTACCTCTAACATTCCAGTGCAATTTTCATTAGCAGTGACACATTTTGAAATTGTTTTTAAAGTAAATATTAGTAAACAAACAAGTAAACTAGGCATATTTTAAATCATGTAATTTCTCTTACTCTGGCATTATCATCTCTGCATGATAAAATGACCATGTTTTATTACAATTTGTTTCCATGCCAGCCTCTGTGTTCATTATGTGTCAGGACTAGGGTAGGGCCCAATTTTGTGATGGTTGGGTCATTAGAACACAGCACAATTGTTGGCACAAAATAGGTATTCCATTTAACTGCCTGTAAAGACAATTCTCTACTTTTAGCATTAACGTCTAGTAAAATATTTAAAAAGTAAGAAAGGAAAGCAAAACAAATACATTTTGAAAAAGACATCAACTGACCTACTGCACTGACAAATAGCATTTTCTCAGACCTTTCAATTCGAGTGCTATACTTACAAAATGAAAAGTATTCTTCAAAGGCGCTTAGAAGCAATAGTGCACAAAAGGGATTTATTGCTTCAATTGGAATTTTTACAAGGTCAATAGAGAAGAAGAAAAAAATCCATTTTTTTACTATTATGTACAAACTTTATCTGTTAAGGATACAGTTTAAGTAGAAAACTCTATTGTCAAAAAGAGCTAATAGATTTGTATGTTAGAAATGTAAGTGACAAAGAGTGTGACCATAATTTAGGATGGGATTCTGCAGCCTAGAAAACGTTTACTTTGGACAAATCTCCTGCAGTGTGGTGGATATACTCAATATTCTGCAGAATCACAGTGCTGCCACTGGAAGAAATCAAGAAAACCACAGAATTCCAGGTGCTCTAGGTAGGACCACTCCTTATTTGACATCCAAGCCTCCACCACTGAAGCTTTGGTGTGGTCCTGGGTGAGGAAGCAGTCCCAGGTATTTGGGTGCTTTTTATAAGATCTCCCTTTTCCTAGATTCCACGTCATCAATGGAAGACTGTAGAAGGAGTCGCAGATTTCTGCATGCTTGTAGCAAGGTCCACACCAACCACTTCTCAAAATAATCTCAACTAACCAACTTTAAAACCATCTATAAGCATAACATTAAATTCTTTGATCACCTTTGATGTAAATTCCATCAGGATACCCAAGATTACCATCTTGTTCAATACATTCCCTATTGCCTTTTCTTCAAATGTGCTGACCCCATCTACTGGCACTTTTCAACTTCTGTCATCCTTTCAATGTACTTTCTGGAAATATTGATTAATCAGCAGTAAAATTTTGAAACTTTCAACTCAAAGTCTTCTTCAACATCTTCTTGATGGCTGTGCACCCTGACCACCATACTGTGAAGCCTAAGGTGACATTCGGTGCCTTTCTTGTTCCTCACTGTTACTTCCAGACCCTTCTCCCTCATTCCTCCTTAAAAATGTCAAATGTTTTATCAAATTAAACCACCCTATTCCACTTTGCAATCCTCTAAGGACCCTTTAACCACAACTGCTTCCTAGAAGATTCTAAATTCTGGCTAACTGCTATTCTCTGCAATCACTCCTAACATAATTTTCAGCAATTTCAGTACCCATATAGATGATATTTCCAATACTTTCACATTTCAGTTACCATCATCTCTCTGCCTTCAATGATTGTCTGCCTCCCTTTCTTAGCAATTGGTTGCTATTTTCATACCACAGAACGTCAATCTCACACTTACTCTAACCTCAATTTCAAGTCCCCAAGCTTCTGACCACAACTTCTTAATAGCTCACTCTCTCGAGTACTTTAACTTCAACATTTCTTTGGCACCAGCCATCCTTATTAATTGCTTTTCAACCCTCTCATCTTTTTACTTCCCTCCTTTCTAGCTTGAAGCACGATTAATTATTATAATTACTTCCTTTCAGACAACTTCAGTTCCCTTGGCTCTTTTTTTACTACTTCTTATTCACCTGTCAAAACCGTAACCACCCCCCCAAAAAAAAAACATAATCATGCTGACTGTTCTCACTTTGAAATAATAACCACAAATTCTCCAGTGGATTTTTAATGACGTGAGCAGTCATATTGCATTTCCCTATTTCAGTCTCTCTCTTACTCCTTTAGACTTCGATTTTATAAGTTCTCTAGTTTTATCAAGCCTGACGCCCCTTCTTCTCAAACATCAAAATCGTGTGATACCCTTGTGTCTACTGAAGTTGGAAAATGGAAGTTAGAGAAGATCTTTTGCAAGTTCACATCAACATGTCTCCACCTGTTTAAATCTCCGGTCACTCTCCAACTGTATTCTTCTTACTAGAGATGAGTTGCCCTCATTCTGAAGTAAAGCCAAGCCTCCTGCGTGTGCTCTAGATTTTATCTTCTAATGACTTTCAGAGAATATACTTCCAGGAATTCTCCTGCTTCTTTTGCATCATCAACGTTTACTTTCAAATGGATAATTCCTCTCAGATTATAAATCTTTTATTTCTCTCCATTAAAAACAATGTAAAATCTTTCTCAACCTTACAATTTTCTCTAGTTACTGCCTCATTGTTCAGCTTTCACGTGTAGCAGAACTTGTGCTGCTGCTTCTCTTTCCACTCTTCCTTTGTAAAGTTTTAAAATGTAAACATTGTTTACACAAAAATATGAAACAAGTGTATGGTTTAAAGAATTATTTTAGCACAAACTGGCTTATGACTATGCATGCCAGGAAATAGAAATGTGACAGATACTCAGAAGCCTTCTAGAGTAACCTCCCAATTGCAAACCTTTCCTTCCGTCCTGAAAGTTACATGGTTTTGTTTTCATTGTGTTTTCAATATGGTGAAATATATCGATTTTTAAGTACTGAGCAATATTATATTCCTGGGATAAATTCAACTTGATCATGATTTATTACACTTTTTTCAAAATGTGGCCTGAACTCAACTTGATAGTCATTTCCTAAGTATTTTTGTACTTATCTGGAATATTCATTTCAAGGTTTTTGTTTTGTTTTGACATGTTATTGTCTTTTTTAAAGTCTGAGAAATTATAACAAAACCATTTTGGATGCATTCTTTCCTCCTCTTCTATCTGTAAGAGTTTTGGTAAGATTGATGTTAATATTTTCTTAGAAGTTTGATAGAATTTATCACTGAAGCAATATGGATCTGAAGTTTCCTTTGTGGAAAGGCTCTAAATGGGGGACTGAATGTTTTAACAAATGTATGACTATATGGATTTTGAAACTATTTTTCATTTACTTCTGGTAATTTGTAACTTTTAAAATGTATCTATTTTATCTAAAGTTGTCAAATTTATTGGCAAATATTGTTCTTAATATTACTTTATATTTTAATGGTGTAGATTTCTAATGATGTTCCTCTTTTATTTGTTAGAAATGTATCAATATTACTGATCTTTTTGAAGAAAAAGACTCTTGAATTTTTGTTTCCTATTTTATTTGAGCTTCATTCTTATCTTTTTAAAATTCCTTTTCATCTACTTAGTCTAGACTTAATTTACTCTTCTGTCTTAAATACTTAATGCAAAGCACATAATTTATGAGATCTTTCTTCTTTCTAATACAAGCATGGGTATTATACATTTCCCTATAAATATTTCTATATTTATATGTCTTTCTCATTTCCAATGATATGTTTCTATGTTTGCTCACTTTAAAATAATTTATAATTTCTCTGTGATTTTTTCCTTTTAGCTGTGTGTTATTTATATCAAAATATTTGTTTCTTCCCCATGTGGTTCTCATTTATTTCTAATTTACTTCTGTTGTGGTAAAAATAACATTCTCTGTATTATATAATACTTTTAAATTATTTTAGACCTTTAGGGCTGATAAATTTCTTTTTAGTGAAAGTACTCTGCAAACTTTAAAAAAGTGCATTCTACTTATTTGTAGAGCATTTGTTTCTTAAGATGTCTTATAACCCTTCTGATATTCTTTCTGCAATTTGATGTCATTGCTGAGAAGAGTTGTTACGTCTCCAACTATAGTGGTGGATTTGTCTATTTTATTCTGTCAGCTCTTTTATGGCATGTGATATTAGGTGCCTAGACATTTAATATTGCTTTAATTTCAAGATAAAAAAGAATATTCTGTTGTTTGGAAATAGCTCTCATTTTTGGTGATTTTCCTTGTTCTGGAGATAATTTTGCTGAAGAATAATACGGTCACTTCAGTTTTCATGATTAATGTTTGCATAGTATGATTTTAATACTTTTTATTTTAATCTTTTAAAAAAATATTTCAAGTAGGAGTTTGTAGACAGAATGAATTCAGGTCTTGCTACCTTAACATGATTAGAAAATTTCTGCTTTGTAATTTGAGAATTTAGAACATTAAATATAGTGTAATCATTTACATGATTTGGCTTCAATCTGTCGTCTTCTATTTGTGGCTTTAATTTTTTCCATTTGATTTTTATTTGATTATTCTCATTTTTTTCTGCTCTTGTTTGGATGAGTTGAGTGTTTTAAGGATTCCATTTCAGTATTTTATTTATGAGCTATATTTTGATTTCTTATATTTATTATTTTACCACTTCAAATGTGCATACTTAATTCAATTTAAATAAATAAAAGTATACAGTGTCGTACATAATCTTAGACTATTAGAGTGGAATATTTCCAAATCCTCTCTCTCATCCTTTAGGCTGTTTTTTACATAGTTCACATATGTAAAAATATAAATACTATTTATATTATATATAATAAACTCATTTTATCAAAATAGTATTTTAATAATATTATTTTCTTAAGAGTTAATATATATTGAAAAAATTTTCAAAAAATTAAAAATATTTTTCCTGTTATTTCTATTTACATTTTGTGGTATTCCTTTCTTTTATATAAATTCAAATTTCCATCTAGTATTCTGCCTAAAGAAGTGCTTTCGGATTCTTACAGTTTAGGACACTGGTGATGAGTTTCTCATTCTTTTTCCCTGAAAAAGTCTTTATTTTACATTGATTTCGGAAGGATATCTTTGCTGTTAATAAATTCTAGATTTATGAATTTCTTTTCTCTTTTTAAAACTTTAAAGATGTTGTTTCACTCCTTTCTTGCATAGTTTGTGATGAAAACTGTGCTGTTGTGTTTTTCTGCACATATTATGTTCTTTTTTCCTCCTCTTTATTTTTTTCCCCATTTTTTCCTGATTTTTAGCAATTTATAATTTGCCTGGGACCATTTTATGTTCTTTAAATATTCACTAAACTGTTTAAGTCTGAAGATTTACAGGTTTCAACAATTTTTTTAAAAAGTTATTGTTAAACCTGATATTGTCTGATGTTTTCACTAAAGCTTTGTTTTTTTTTTTCTTTAAAAAAATTCTGTGCCTTAATTTGGATAGTTCCTATTGCTTTGACTTCAAGAATTATGATCTACATCTTCTGCAATATTTAATCTGTTATTATGCCAAACCAGTAAATTTTTTTCACATATTGCTTTTTTTTTTTTTTTTCCAGCTATACTATTTAGTTTTTCCAATGTCCTCCATTTCTGGAATATTTCTGGAAAGTTTCCCCACTCTTAATGATTGAAACTCAGTGTCTTTTAACCTCTTGTGAGCTGTGGCAATTTTTGTTCATAAAATCTCCCCTGCCACTCTACACTAAGTCTTATGAAGTTTCTACTTACACATTCTTGGCTTAGGATTCATCAACAGACAAAGAAGTACTCCAAGTCAGCTTTCCAGAACTCTTCCTCTACAAGCTATATTCTTCCAGGTGGTCTGTCTCACAGATTAAAGTCACCTCTCCCTTCCTAAATTTAGAACCCTGCCTTGTCGTCATTTCAGCCAGGCAGCCACACTCTGCATGGACCCTAACACTGCACTCAGATTTGGTATATGTGCTGCTGAAGCAAGCACTACTGCGCTGAGATTTGAAAAATGCTTCCACTCAGAAAGTTAGGATATTGTAGGGCCCTACTTATTTTTTCTCTCTATGGTCACAATGATGCCTTGCCTATTTTCCAGTTTTTCTTACAGTTATTTACATTAAAATGGTAAGTATAGTTCCAATTACTTCATTATGGCCATAAGCAGAAGTCTGGGACATATTTTATTTTATTTATTGGTTTGTTTATTGCAATCTGGTTTTCCTCAAATTCTTACAGAAGAAATTTTTGTCATTTTTTTCTTTACCCCATGTCCACTGCCTCAAAATTATCTGGCACAGAAGCACCAAATAAATGTTTGCTGAGTAAATGCTCGTGAATATATCTATGAAAGAACTGGTTGCTCTATAAAGCATTTAAAGTAAATATCATTTATATATTATATAATATCAATTTTGGACCCAAAGAGAAATGCTGGCATCTCTTTTCCTTTCACAAATATCATTAGTTTTCCCATATAAATTGTATCATCCTATGCTTAGTTTGAGGTAGTTGGTGTTGCAGGAATGAGCAAATGTGAATTTGAAATGTTATCATTTTATGACAATAGAGGATATAGACTCAAACAAATGACCTCAGGATATATCTGCATAGATAACAATATTTATCTAGGAAACCCTAATAGATTGCTTAGATCCAGTGCCAATAATGGGCTAAGTTAAACTCTAGGTAGAGATGTCCTCGAGTAATAGATGTGATTTCCTGGGTTTCACACACACAGTGTTTGTCTTTACCCATTTTCCATTCATAGTATTTATCTGATGCCCCCAGCTTCACTAGATATCCCATGTAACCAGGCCATAATATGGAAAACCAACTCACCTTTTTAATTTTTTTTCGAGCACTCATAGCCCCAGGCCTAGACTATCAGCTACTGTGTTGCTTCCTAGTAACTTCAACATTGTGCATTATTGACCAAGTAGACGTAAGTATATTTACCATCAAAATCTAAGGAACCAGAACTTCCATTTCTGGCTTTGATGAAATGTCAGGGACAGAATTTAATCCCCCCCATACCTTAAACACCTATCACCTATAAAATCAGACAAAATATATAAAACAACAGTTTTCACATACCCGACAAGAGGCAGTTCAGGATAATAACACCCAAGAGAAAAGAAGCAAATGAAACAGATAATTGCCCCATTTACTGTCTGGTGAGAATTTCCAGGATTGAACAGAGGGAAGAAGAACCCAAACAGAAATCAACAATCTTGCTGAGAAGGACAGTGTGACTTTTTGAGGCAAAAACACTGCAAAGAAAGAAGCTACATGAGGAGAGAACTACGGAGATACACAGAAGTGTCCCCATAAGCCTGGTTGTGAATAAAGCATCCAAGGCTAGAAAAGGAGCCACCAGAACGGAGTACATGGAGCTTTGTAAGGACCAGAAATACTTCATGTTCCCACCAGACAGAAGGGAAAGACTTCCTAACCCACAGGGAATTGGCGGAAGTCCTCGGAAGGTAGTGGTCCAGTAGTGGGGCTAGTAGGGTTGCGCAAACCAAGTTGAAAGGCAAGTCCTAAAGGAACAAATTAATTCTGAGAACACAAAACTATGTCCCAGAAGAAAGCTCACAAATATTTAAAGAAAATCTACCAGCACCCAATGTAAAATCTACCATGTGCTGCATCTAATGAAAAACACTAGCATGCAAAGAGGCAAAAAATATGACACATGACCAGGGAAAATGCTTTTTCAAAAAGAAAATGTTTTTCAAAAAGAAAAACATGAATATAAGGAGGAAAGAAAGAGAAGCTGGAAAAGAGCCTTAAACCAAACTTATAGAAATGAAAATATATTAACTGAAATGAAAAATATACTGTATGGAATTAGCAACAGGTTATTCACTAGAGAAGAAAAGATCGTTGAACTTGAATATATAGTAATAGAAACTCTCCAAAAGGAAGCAGAGAGAGAAGAAAGATAGAAAAACAAAAGTAAACCATCAGAAATTTGTAGAAAATATTAGCAATCTAACATATGGGAAAGTTTTACCTTTTATAGCCATATTCCTCAACAAATGAAGGTGTGCCTTTCTTTCCTCCTGGAGTGATCAATACTGTTGTACAAGCACGTAACATATCATTACTGAGAATCTACATGGTCCTATTTTATGATGAGCAGCTCTCTCAGCAATGGTTGGCAAGCCATTCCATTTGGAATATACAAAAAAAAAAAAATAGCTAGAATTTTGATGTCTACTTTACTTAAGAATTTCTGAGTGAATTTGCAATGCCAGAACGAGTAATTTCATTTCTTATTTAATTTCCATAAGAAATCCCAATTGCTTCAAAATTAAGCAATATGCTTTTAAAGGAGTACTTTTTCAACTGTGAAATGCATTGAATTTTGGCAGTTTTAATTTTACTTCTTTGTGCTGCAGTTATTATCCCAGTTTTTCCAGCAAATTTCAGTAAGTGTCATTCTAAAAATCATTTTCCCCCGTTGCCTTTGAAAATATTGAGGCATTCTAAACAGTGTCTCACACAAAAGCTGTGCATTCTTAACGCACAGCAACTCTTTGCAACTCTTTTATCTAGCTGACATTCTAACTGAGCCTCTCATATTCCCTGTAAGAGTTAACTTTCTGTGCTTACCATACAAGGTCTATCTAGGACATCTTATCCTAATATAAAAAATCAAATATTAATTCTTCTGAATTCACCCTGAATTTTCCAACATCGCTTACATTTCTTCATATTCTAACATACCAAGCTCTCATTAACAGTAAAAGTATTTCATGTTAAAATAAATAGTTCCTTCTCTATTTATTAATCTCATGAATGTTGTTACTAAATTCTTTATTCCTAGATAAATGTTTACTTTGGTCAATCTCCTAAAGTTCTACCAAGGACGGACATTGCATCGATGCCAAGCCACACTTTTTACAAGTTCTGTTCTCATCACCAAAAAATAAAATTATTCAGTTGATTAGTAATATGCCAAGTGCTATATTTAACTGTTGAAACTGCATTGCTAATCAGAATTTGAATCTATACTCTTTCCCTCAGTTGTAGAGGAATGCCTTACCATGCATTTGCAGAATATAAATTACAGTATAATAAAATAATAGCATATAAGAAGAAATAAACAAGCCAAGAACTCAGGAAGCTTTTTTAACCTCCTATCTCTCTCATTCTCTTCCACAACTCAGAGCATATCAGGCATGAATGGCCATAGGATTGCATTATAGCCATCCTATGTTACTTTATTTACTCTAACTTCTCCTTTAGAAAACTATCATTTCCTTCATCTTCTGAAAGTGTTCCTAAAATATAAAATTCAAATGCTTGGTTCTTAAAAGACAATGCAGAATGTGTTGGTGCTGTTATAAATCTTGTTATACCAAAGGACAAGACCCAGGCTGTATTGCCAAAGTTCCCCAAGAGAGAACCAATAAGAGATAAATCTATGTCTATGTGTTTATGTCTATATCTGTATCAGTACCTATGTATATATATATAAAGAGAATTATTATCTTATCTCATGTGATTACAGAGGCTGAGAGTCTCTACTCTCTCCAAGCTGGAAGTGGCGTAGTTCCAGTTCAAGTCTGAAGGCCTGAGAACCAGGGGAGCTGAGGGTGTAAGTTCCAGTCTGAGTTCCAAAGATAAAAGTCTTAACAAGGAAACAGGCAGAGGGAGCATCTTTTGTTCTCTTCAGGCCTCCCAACAGATTGGATGAGAACCCCCCCACATGCAGGAAGGGCAAGCTGCTTTCTCAGTCCACCCATTCAAATGTTAATCTCACCCTCAGAGACATGTACAGAATAATGTTAAGTCAAACACTTGGTCATTCCTAGTTAAGTTGAAAGAAAAAAATTAATCATCACAGAGGCCTTTTATCTTAGGAAGATAACGTTAATAGCCCCTATTCATTTCTTGGTGATGACACAAGGATAAGACTACGAGACTGAAGACAGTACTACAATATGTTACCTTACAAATGACTTTTAGGATCTCTGATGGAGATTCTAGTTTTAGCTCTCTTATTGTAGTCATGTGGTACTGAGCAAAGCAAAACAGATTTTAGGCAAAGTGACCAAGGAGATGTAACTGCTTACTTCACAGAACCATTGTTAAGTATCAAATTAGGTTAAGACCTAATTTGGTCTTGGTCAAACCTTGGGATTGAATAACATTATTTAAATTTCTTTGATGCACTATTGCAAATACTTCTAATGTAATATACCTTCATGAACTTGCTAAAATATCCTTTATAATTATTTTTATTGGAGAGTCAAATATTTATACGTGCACTGAAATGGGAACCTGCTTACGATTACTGGTTGCCCCACAACGCAATGAATTGTGGCCCTTAAAAATTATTTAGTTCAACCTAACTTCAGATAAATTATATACCCTCTTAGTGTTTCCTATGCCATCACGTGACCTCATTAAAATGCCGCACAACAATTTCGGTGTTAATATACTCCAAAATAACCCCCAAGTGCAACAGAGGGAGAAGCTTGAATGCACTATAATTAAAGAGGATATAATTAGACAATAGGTAACCTGTTCCTAATAGGAATCCTCATGACTGGGCTGGTTCCTGATTAATTATACAAGTAATTTTCTAACATGCCCCCTACTAGAACTGCCTAATCACGCCGACTAGTGAGGATTGTTATTAAAACGCTTAACATGTCCATATTAGGAATTAAGCCATGATGTGTCTTGGGATAGTCAAGACCATGGGGTCACTATCTCAGCATAAACGATAGTTTTACAATGGCTTTGAGTCTGGGACTTTTGCAAAATACCATCGCATACAGCAGTCTTAAGAAACTGGAAAAGCTAAAGACCCCTAACCGACGATCAAATTCTTAACTATTTTAGAAATTGTACCAATGAACACTTCTGCACGCAAGTACTAAATATTTCTTGTTATATCCAGCTTTAATTGCGTAGAAATATTCTGATATTTAAGAAAATGGGAATTTATTGATAGAGGTACGTTTCAAAGCATATTTATTTCTTTTATGAGAATAGAATTTTTTTCTCATTTTTTCCTTTCATTTTAGTGTGGCTGATTGAAACGTGCTCTCTCAGGAAGACCTATTACTACGGTTCTTGTACCTTTTCCTCCACTAGACTATAAAAGCTCTTGGCCGGTAGAAATCACACCATTTTGTAGTCTCAGCCCACCTGTTAATTAGGTATTTCTAATGTAGTAAATTCTCCAGACAAATTGGCTAAAAAATATTAAATGGACAGAATAAATTAATTAACAAATAGCGTAAGCCAGTCTAGCAAAATCAGAGGGTCAGAATAGGATACTTTACTGTTTGAAGCATCGTTTTCCAACTAGCACGCTACAAAAAAAAATGGTGGCCTCAAAATATAAATAGTTGTTCTGCTACTAGAGTTCCTAGTCAAACCTTGGAATTGAATAACATTATTTAAACTTCTTGACACATTATTGCAAATACTTCTAATGTAATACACCTTTGAATTTCCAAAATGCAAGATATTAAGAGTGTCTCAAAATTATTTACTGCTGAATGGTTAACCATTCAGGGTATGCTATTCTACAAAACACTGTTTAAAAATGGGTAAAACAAAGGCTAAAATTTATAAAGCATTGTCTTTGTACCAGAGCACTCAAATCTACTAGCTCTAAGACCTTCAACAGCTGTTTCTCACTAAATCGCTTCACATTCGTCCCCACCAACACACACATGCACATATGTGCACGCAGGTGCGTGCACGCATACACACGTGTTTGCATCACTATTTCAACTGAAGCCAACATTGATTTGTTTCAGGAGTATTTCCTCAGTCATCCCACTTTGTGGCCAGTGCTTCAGCACCCAGCAACACCTAACTCCTCAGTGTTCGCTATTATTGTTACCCTTTTTAATTACAGTATACTTTAAACTCTAGGACTGGAATAGGTTCATATTTTTAATAGCTTAAACTTTTGCACCTAATGGATTATAATTAAAATTTGAAACACAAAGAACAGTGAACAAAATAAATACACATTTTTGGTGAGAGAGACACGGGTTAGGAAGGAAGTAACACTTGCCAAAGAAGGTGAGACTCAATACAAGGTTTATAACACAAAGTTATGTGACCTGATATAAAGTATTTAAATCTGTAGAGCATCAGTTATATGATCTGATATTTATAAAGAGAGACTACTAGGTGGAGTTGAAAGGGATTTGAAATTTTATCATCCCTGGTCTAATGCTGTTTCCTGCTCCACTCCCACCCAGCCCCAAGTAAAAACTCTTTCCCCAAGCGCCCACCTAAAGCTACAGGAGGTGAACACTTACTAAATCCAGAGGAGCCCAAAACCTCAGTGCTTAGGTGATCTTGACGTCCATATTCACCTCGAAAATGCCATAATTTCTTAATTTAGTTGCGTGGCTAGATTATCTAATAAAATTAGAATCAATATCAAATTCAATAAATGAAGATAGATGTTTGACCTAAATGTGAAAGCTAAAACAATATAAGCATTATGAAAATGCATACGTAGGAACCTCATCTAGTCAGTGAATATTGATCACTAAAAGCTTTAAAGATCAATATTGCTATATATTTCTATTAAACAAATAAATATTTTTGGAGCAACAAGACACTGGGAAAAAATATTGAATTCACTCTCGATGCAACAGTCTGGTAGAAGATGCTCCAGTTAGTCCTTCCCCACCCTGCCTTCTAACAAAAGCAGAGAGGAGTAAAGAATACTTAACTATTTACAGGACTGGCATCTTGCTTTTTCCAAAGATGCACATGGATGCCATTCAACACTTGGATTTTCCTAAAACATGGATAGCAGCAAACAGTCTAAGATCACGATAAATAGGTAAGAGCCTGACCATGAACAGTGTGACCTCTTAATATCATTTACCTGGATGCTACATTTTAGGGTGCAGAATCTGAAGAATTTTTGAAGAATTTTTAAAAAAATACATATTATTATATCTGAAACTTAGACTATGCACCCAACTAGGCATTCATTTGAAAAACAGGAGGGAAAGAGACTAAGGAGACTGACAACAGGATCTCAGAGGCAGAGAAAATATTCAGCACTATTTGCAACTTGCCAGACCAGTGCTGATAAGGGTTTAAACCAGAGCTGTAATGGTGGTGGTAATGATGCCATCCCGCGTAAACCTCTGCATCCTTCACACTCTAGCCTACAACCTCTTTCTTTGAAGTAACTGTGGGCGCTCACACTGCTCCTAAAAGCTAAGTGGTTTGGGCTGCATATGGCTAATTAAGTTCCACAACAATTTCCCTCAGTATATTTAGTTTGGAATTTTACATTCTCATTATTGCACGTGCCCAGCCCCCGCACCATAGACGCTTTAATACGAGCATGGCAGAAAGCCACGATTTTGAAGGTTAAGGCACTGCCTACATTACCCCCACTGGAGTTGGGCTGCTAAGAGGCAATAGAAATCTGCTTAACTCGCAATTGCTTATGTTTAATTGTACGAGCAAATCCATTTCTTGAAGTATGAGTCTTGAGTGCCAGTAAGACTCACGTACACTTGATGGAAACATTTAGTCTCAGAACATCCCATGTTAATACTTTAAAAGTTAAGACTCATTTTATGGAGCATAATTTGGTGTGGTGAAGAATATCAAATGAGGAGGATAATTTAACAGGATAACATTGGGAATGTAATGGGCCCATATTCTTCAGGAGATGAGAGGCGGCTTATAAAATTGTATTTCTAACAAAACAAATATAATGCTTCATTCCTGCTGCTATCAGCCTGCCTTCAGCTTATTTTGTCTCTCTCTTCTTTCTCTAACCCCAGGGCGATTTGGCAGATTCCAAAACAAAACAAAAAACAGGCTTAAAATAGTTAGGTAGCCCTGAGGTCCATCCAAATATGATGATGAAGGAAAACAAGAGAGACACGGCTCCAAGACTTCAGTGATGTGCTTAACGCTCCGTGGGGGAACCTGTATCATAACACAGAATTCGAGACATTGTCTTTTTGTTTGTTTAAGATCTCCCAGAACCTATACCTTCATGTTCCATGTACTAGAGGGATTTTTCTGTGGCAAAACTAGAATTCAGACTATGTATAGCTGTGTCCTGCCTTCTATGTGCTTGTCCTATGGAAGTCTTGTTACCCAAGAATCAGGCTGGATAGTGCATTGAATATTAGAATTTAAATGCTTAAGGAAATGGCCCAGATTATTTTAACTAGTTAGCTAGTCTTATTAATCAAACTACAGTGATTATTTAAGGAAATAATCCATTATTTTAGCAATGAGCTAACTTGAGCAGCACACAGAGAAAAAAATACATGGCTTTTTTTTCTATTTGTGGCATTTAATAATGCATAATATAGTAAAATGCTTTACATTTTTTCAAGGACCATGTAGGAAATGAATCCTTAAATTATTTCTGATAAAAATTTATTTCTGTTTTATGCTTCATTTATCAGCTAAAAATAATAATCTTTAAATGTTAAATTATATATGTGTATGACCCACTAATCAAAAGAACAGAAGAGAAATAAACAGTATCTTTAGCATAATGAAATAGACCGGAGTTTTATAGTCTTCTGTCCCTTGTAGCCAATATATTTGAGTAATTAATTATTTCATTTTAGAAGCAGTTTAAGGATACTCTCTTTCTACATGGGCTGTGGCTAGGTCATTCAACCAGAAGTTGTAGAGAGTTGATTTGCCAATAATCTGACTTCTGTGAATACAAGCAGTCATATGAATACCTACTGTGTAATGAAGAATTCGTCTTATCTTGGTCCCAGTTTCCAGGAGTGGTTTCTAAAACCCTTGGAATTTCCCAAGTGATGAGAGTCTTTGTTATTCATAGTGAACTTTTGGGACCATGCCTTGGTTTATGATAATAAAGTGACCAGATAGTTTAAGGATGTGGGTTGGCCATGCCAGAAAGATTAACCATGTGATGATGAGAGGGGGTGGAGCTTTGAGCCACCTGATGATAATCAGTCTGATGTCCAAGGACAGTAGAGGGGCTGGAGACTGAGTTCAGTCAGGTGGACAGTGATTCAAGCAATGATGGCTGTGCAATAAAACCCCAGTAAAAACTCTGGACATCTTAGTTTGGTTGACCTTCCTGGTTGGTGGCACACACTGATGTGCTGGGAGGGTCATGGGTCCTGAAGACATGTCAGGTTTCCGTGCAGGACCCTGCCGGACTTCATCCCATGCAGCTCTTCATTTGACTGGTCCTGATTTGTACCCTTTGTAATAAAACTGTAATGGTAAGTCTAGCACTTTCCTAAGTTCTGTGAGCCGTTCTAGTGAATTATTGAACCTGAGAGGGTAGCGGTAACCCCCTAATTGTAGCCAGTTAGTCAGAGCGTGAGTGGCTTTGGGACCCCTAGAACATGTGGGCAGTATCTGAAGTGAGGGGCGTTTGTGGAGGACTTTGGCTTTAACCTGTAAAACCTGCGCTAACTTTTTGTAGTCAAACATCAGTACTACATTAAAATGCCCTATTGCTGCCAAGGAGGAAACTGTCTGAAATGTATTGAAGGCCCATACCCAGCCAGCATCAGTATAGGACAGGGCAGAGCTGGAAACAAAAGCCCTCCAATGTTAGCACTGTTGACAGTCGGAACCTCAGAATCCCAATGCAAATAACACAGGAGATGGCTTTCTGGGTTGTTATACAAACATGATGTTATACAAACATGATTCTGCCACCTTTAGCAAGCCTCAGAAGCTTTGATTCAAACAGCACATACCACATCAAAATGCAGCTGCAATGCAGACAAGTTTATTTTACCTCCACAGTTTATGACAATTAGCTGAGGTAGGTGCAGGCTTTAAGAGATTGCTGGTATTCTGTGCCAGGACTCAGTCCAAGATTAGAGAAATCAGGGCTGATAAGAAGTATTCTGCAAAGAAAAGGTACATCTAGAAATATTCAGATCCTAAAAGGTTTTCCCGTATCTTCCTAGACCCCAACCCTGAGATTACGTAGGAGAAAGAGGTTTTATAATTATTCAGGCACCTTGAACATACTTTACACCTTTTGTTATCTACAGGATCTATCCAGAGTCCTATAACTCCCCATAATGAATCAAGTTGTTTTAACTAAATAAAAGTCAAAACACCAGCAGGTAAGATACACATTATCATCTCTGAGTAAGTGACGCTTGGACTGAAATATGAAAGATACAAGGAAAGTACATGCTAATTAGAGGGAACAGCATGTGCAAAGGCCCTGGAGCGGGTGGGAGCAGACCATCTAGAAGGTGTAGACCATATTAAGGACACTTCACTTCATCCTTTGAGCCACAGTAAGCCACCGAAGGGTTTGACATAAGATGGTCACTTGATCAGATTTGTGGTTTGAGATGATCACTTTGGATTCAGTGTGGAGAATGGCAGTGATGGACAACTTAGCTGAGGCAAGATAAAGTTGCCATGTGTTCTCGTTTGTCCAGGACAGTCCCAGCACAGGCCTTTTGTCCCAGAATAATTACAAACAGTCAAACTAGCAGAAGCTCAGTCTTCGGCTCATTTTCCTATGTGCCAGATGACTGCCAACTTCCAGTTGTCAGTATCTCCATCCATATGCCTGAGAGGTGTCTTTTTTTCTGAAAACAGTGGTTACCACTTTACCCCACAGGTATGTGAGCTAGAACTCCTGAGAAATAACACCCCTCAAACAATGACTGCTCAAAATTAGTAACTGAGCGCACAATCAATTATATGCTTAAGTAAACCCCACTTTACACTGTTGCCCAGGGTGATTAAGCTTTGGCACCAGAGGTCACTAGCTTACTGACAGCTTCCCTCTTCTTTGTGTCACTTTCCCATTCTCCTATTCATGCTTCCTGTGCCTCCAAAATTAAGTACTTAAAAGTGAGTCTTTACCTCAGGGTCTGCACCTTAAGGAACTCAAATTCAAACAGTTGGAACCCAAAGTTGATTTTAGAAAGGATAAATTTAGGAACTGGATCACTAGTCAGACAGATAGGAATAAAGACCCTACAGTAAGTAGAGGGGTACAATGGACTGTACGCGTGTGTCTCCCTCAAATCCACATGCTGAAATCCTAATCTCTGTGATGGTATTTGGAGAGAGAGCCTTTGGCAAGTCACTAGGTCATAAGGGAGAAGCCCTCGTGAAAGGAATTAGTTGACCATATAAGAAGATACATGAGGGAGGTAATCTCTCCCTCGGTCAGGCGAAGATACCTTTACCAGACACCAGAACTGCCAGCACCTTGACCTCCAACTTCCCAGCCTCCAGAACTGGAGGAAACAGCTGTCTGTTATTTAAGCCACCCAGTCTATGGCATTTTTGTTATAACAGGACAACCTCACTAAGACAAGTGGTGCTTATCCCTGGTCGACTGCAGCATCACAGTTAATAAGAATAAGAGCCACAATGTAGGGGAAGCCAAGGGGAAGTCCCCAAAACCATAACTCCACAAGCCCTGGGTATGATAGGTCAGAACCCATAATGGAGAGACTAGTTAGTGCCATTTTTAAAGAATGCAGGGTTGGTGGTCACCTTTATATCCCTGTTAAATTCACTAATCCGGACTTCTCAAAAAACTTTAAATATGGAGCCATCTCTCAAGAAAACCACTCAACCACACAGAGCAGCTGATTTCATTGAATTCCTTCCATCCTGGAGCGGGGCAATGATTCAACTTTGTTACAAAGTTTCAACCAGGTCCACTATCATAGGGTGATTTATCGTGATGGAATCCCACATAACCATAGAAAGGCATCCACTTTACAAAAAAGAAGATGTAACCGTGGGCACCATGGTATCCACTGGTTCTGCCAATTATTCCATAATCCAGAAGTGGCTGTCCTGATAGATTGGTGGAATTATCTATTAAAAGCACAGCTAAGGCATATTCCTGGAAATGATACTCTGTAGGATTGGGAGTCTATAGTTAGGGTGGTATACTCTGAACCAATGGGCAATGTACTAGAAAAACCCAGTCACTCCTCCTGTAAGTCTTGTTTAGTACTCATACAAAACACTTCACTTGTGACACCAGATATGTAGGTTGTTTTTCCCCACCAAGCAATGCTCTGGGACACCAGCTAGGTGTCTTATGATTTAACTCAATTCTGACACTGTCTACCTGGAGATATCATCAGGTCACAAAGGTTAAGGGCTCAGTCCCGAGAGGTGCTCTCCATGTCAGATGCCAATCATGAATAGAAGGTCCCAGGGTTACCATCAACTTCTGTCTGACTCAGCTACAAATCAGAGGTTTCCATAGCCTCCCCTCTCCCTTTGAACTCCATTAATTTGCTAAAGCAGCTCACACAACTCAAGGAAACATTTACTTAATGTTTACCAGTGTATTAAAGGATGTGATAAGGAATACAGGTGAGAAGCCAGGGGAAGAGATACATAGGGTGAAGTCTGGGAGCAGGAGCTTCTGTCTCTGTGGAGTTGGGGCTGTCACAGTCCTGGCATGTGGATGTACTCACAGATCTGGAAACTCTCTGAACCCCTTGGCATAGGGATTTGTATTGAAGTAGGAATAATTGATCATTAACTTTATTTTCAGCCCTTGTCTGTTCTCAAGAGACTAGGGGGTGGGGCTGAAAATTCCAAGCTTCTAATCACGGCTTGATCTTTCCAGTAACCCACCATCATTCAGGAGCCATCCACGAGCCCACCCAGAGTTGCCTCATTAGAACACAAGACGCTTCTATCACCCAGGAAATTACAAGTGTTTTAGAAGCCCCGTGAAACCAGGGTCAAAGACCAAATATTAGAACAAAGGATGTTCCTAGGTTATTACTTAGGAAATTTTAAAGGTTTTAGGAGCTCTGTGCCAGAAATGAGGATGAGAATCAAATATATATTTCTTATTATAAATCACAGTATCACAGTTATTAGGTTATACTGGATATTGATACATATTTGTTCATTCCTTGGAATAATAACCAAGATGTGAAAGAAGGAATGACCCTTCCCAACCTTACTTTCAGTGATCCACTCAGGAATGTGCTTTCTGTCCCTGCATATTTCCACTCTGTTAGAATAGAAGTCTGATGACAGACTGAAACCATAATGAAGCAATCATAGTTCAGGAATACAAACTAGAGTTAGTGGCCATTGAGGATCCGGTCTCAGACACGTCCCTGCACCACTGAGAACGTGACCTTTCTGTGAACTATGCCAAACTCAAGGACACCAACTGTTTTCAAAACAACATCTGCTAGCTGCAACCTTGTGGTCTCAAGGTTGTTCCCCCTTGTCACTCTGCAGCCATTCAGACCCCAACAAATCCTTGTTTAACAAACACGCTCTCTTCTTGCCAGCTCCAATTATAAATTTTTATAAACAACTTATGTAACTAACTCTAAGCCTGTGGTTTTTGCTTGTGGGTTTATAAGCTTTCTCCATTTTGTCGGCCAGGAGAACACAAGTCCTTCCTGAATCTGTGTCACCCAGGCTGCAGTCTTAACAAACCCCAAACAAATACCTCCTTATTTCAATCAGATATTAATTCCTGAGATTTTGGTTAACAGGTCCTTGTTCCCAGGGGAGGCACACTTTTACCTCCAGACAAGTTAAGAGTTGCATCACTCATTAAGTTACAACTTTTGGTTGGTTATGTTGGGCTTACCATTGGCCGGCAAAGAAAGGAGTAACTATGTTGACAAAAATAATTTACTGTGATTATAATTTGGTCTTGAAATTGCTACTATAAATTAAGGGGAGAGGATATACCTGGAATAGGTGACTCACTGTGGCATTGCTTGGCGCTGTCACATCCAATAATAACTGTAAACAGACAGTTGCAATAACCATGATCAGACAGAACATGTTAACCTGGGGTTCAGAACCTCAGGACCAAATCTGAGGAGAAAGACTATGAGAATAAGACAGTGAAAACCAGCTGTGTTCTGGAGACCAACTGCAATAGCTTGTCCCACTAATTTGGCTTGTCCCACTAGCCCCCTGTCAGGAGGCAGTGAGTTTTATAGGGTGAGCCAATGAATCTGAGCAGTGCAAAGGGTGAATGCAGTAGTCACTGAGCGTTTCCAGCATATATCCCTTAGGTCCTACCATTTTAGTATAATCAAAATTATTTCCAATTTCAATATTTGCATCTCAATATCTGAGACGATTTTCTTTTGGAACTGTGGAAATCAATTCTTCTCCACATGCCAGAAGTACAAAACAAGACAAAACAAACAAACAAAAAGAAACAAACAAAAAACCATCAGGAATAGCTCTTAACAAATGACTTACAGGGGTTGATGTGTAAATACCCCAGTTTCATGTCCCTTCAAGTGGAACAATTTTGTGCTGCATGTTTTATACCATTTCACACCATTTCCCTACAAGATAAAGTTCTGTTTGCTCTCTGTGATTTCTGTTTTAGTAATTCACTCTTTATTGGCTGATTTCCTTTCAATGGATAACTTCCCTCCTTGTGTTCACTGAACCTTCCAAATAAGCTATTTGCCATGGTTTGTTTGTTTGTTTGTTTGTTTGTTTCTGAACCTGCTTCCGGGAGATCCAAAACAGATTATTTGCTTTTTACAAGGATAGATGGCAGATCCAGTCATCCCATTAGGAAACCCAGGAAGAAAATAAAGATGATGGAGGAAAATCCTCATATTCGCTTTGTACCAAGAGTTTTAGTTACTTTCCGATGCTGAAGAATAATCATATACATATATGTGTATGCATTTACACGTGTGTATATATATAGTATATATTCTTATATATATATCTATACATACATAATATATATATCATATCTCTATATCTGATAGTATATATTAGGTTTATTAGATTAATGTGTTTTATCTGATATTGATATATCTATATCCTATATTATATCAATATATAATAATTTAATATTATATAATATGTACAATAAATATAAGAAAATATATACATATATTCAAAGAGAGACAGAGGGAGACTGGATCAGAGACAAAAGCTCTGTACCAAATGAATGCATTTGTGAGTCATAGAAATATGGTAACTAAAGATTTGAATGCTGTCTTCTAGAATGTACACAGCAGCAAAAGGAGAGAAGCTAGTGTTGACTTATAGGAACTTTACATTCAGGTGATTATGCAGAGAATGGAGCTGCAGACTGGACATAAAAAGAGAAGTTATAATGTAGGGAGAAAAACAACAGTATTAAAGAGGTAAGAGTGTTTTAAGAATTATTAATCATTTTCAAATGCTGCTGAGATGTCTAATTAAATAAGGACTGGAAAACATTCATTGGTATTTAGAAATATTTCAGTTGCTGTTAATCTCTTAATAGCCTTATCTCTTCTAAATTTATTAGTGAAGTCTTATTATCCCTAACATCTTCCTAGACACTTCATGATGACACTGTCATTTTTTATTTACCCTTATTCTTTACTCCCATGTGGAATGAGTTTCCAACTGTTGGTAATTTCACATATATATGCGTATATATACATATATATATAGATTGATTTGAATCTATGTTTACCTCTCCTCCTATCACCTTTACTTAATTGCCTCTCAGTAGGGCTCTTCATCATTCTCCTCCATTATCAGTGCTGCCAGAGCAGAAATACTGAACTACAGACGTGATTATCAATTGACTAAAAGCTTTCCAGGATTACTCAGACTATTCAAATGATATTTACTGAGTCCAACCCAAATGATGCATTCCCATGGTATCTTCTGTCATAAGTGCTATTCAACTTGGGGCTTCCCTACTCTTCTTTACTGTAATATTCGTAAAACACCCTTCTTCCATCACCCATATATGGAGATTCAGTCCTGAAGTTTATATAATTCGAGGCTCATTTAAAAACTAAATACTATGGAGCTGTAAATATAAAATTAGTTATGAATGTAGACATTTATTTAGAACACAGAGAAACTCATTAAAAATTTTAAAAGCTGACAAACACTATGAACATCACAAATTACTGAATGACAATATATTAATTTTTAGCAATTAATTGCTTGACGTATCTTTTATATGTACTTTTCTTGAATATATACTCATTTATCATTTCTCCATGTTTCACAAGACAATGATTTTGTAATACCGTCTTCTTTGGAGATATTAGTTAATTCAATATATTTTTAGCATGACTGACAATATTTTTATTACTAAAAGCTAAGTTGCATAAAATATGCAATACCACAAATTGATGTATTATTGTTCACAGTACTGCTGAAAATTTGATTCTTCAAACTAAATAGTCTTAAAAAATTTTATTTTGTGTGAATCCCATAAAAACGAGAGGAAAAAAAACCCTAGTTTGGCTTGTTTAATCATTGTGTCTACCACATTATCAACTAGATTCCTGCCAGGATAACATCCATTCTAACTGTGCATCGAGGCAGATGATGAACTTGTACTTACGACCTTCCCTGTCTAATGTTTACAAGAAATTTCCACAGACTATTTTCTGGCTCCATTTCCTATTTCTCCTACATAACCACGTACTTGTAGTGCTCAGTGTTCAGAGAATGTGAATAGAGATGCAGTTAATGACACTTCCATGTCATAATGCCAAGTAAGTCACCTGCACACGAGGGGCAGGAAGGTCTATTCCTGGAATTTATTTCTACATCAGCTTCGTTGCTAATAAATTTTAACAGAAGTGACTGTGAGCCATACAATTATATCATTAAACCCCCAATAAATGTATTCCCAATTCAACTTCCCCTAGCCAGCTTCCAAAAATGTTTGTGTTCACTCCAACATGACATAAACAAAAAGAACTGTGACAAAGGGAAATCAGAGTGAGAAGAGAATACAGCCTTTGTGGCAGTTTAAAATTGCATTACAGACCCTTTTTACTATGTGAAGGCATTGTTTTGCAAAACCCTTTCCCCCCAGGACTTTGGAATAGTGAGTGCAAGCATGAGCTGATGCTTAAGGTTATACTTAATTCATGTCATAGTAAACCTGGCTCGTATATATGTATGTGCTACATACGCATAATCTGAATTTTATAAAGCCTGCAAATTACAGTTTATGACCTTTTCTTTGAAGAACTGTCATGGCAATTTATTTCTGCTTCTCTTTCTTTGAGATACTTCTCTCTCCTCTTCTCTCCTGCTTTCTTTTACCTCCTGTCCTCTCTTTACTTTTCCCTCTCTCTCTCTCTCTCTCTCTCTCTTTCTCTCTCTCTCTCTCTCTCTATATATATATATAATTAGGATATTGGCTAGGGTTAGGAATATGCATACATATACACTTACACTCTCTGTGAAGGCATGACTTCTAACATTGCTCATATTGCACACAGAATTTAATTTCAACTTGACTATCCAGTGAAATATTTACTACAGTATGGAATAAATAAAAATATTACATTTAAATATGAGAAAAACAAGATACAAAGAAACAAATCAAAGAAACAATTTCCAATATAAGTAGTAAATAAATGCACCAGTACCAGAAATAAAAACACCCTCGTTTGCCTCAAGAAGAAAAGTCCAGAACGACTGAGGCATGGGCTTAACGGTGAGTAATTCCTCATCTTTTCTATGGTCTTAAACCACAACTCGCAAGTTCGGTATCCACTTGAAAGTGAAGGAAACTGGTGAGGTGTTTCTACCCTAAAACGAACAGGCCACAGCTAAAGCGAGTATATATCCCTTTTGAAATATGCACCTTGAACTGTGTAAATATATCGGGAAAACAATCATATCAGTTAAGATAGGCTGAGTTATGCCACGGTAACAATGGCCACAAAAATCCCAGAGACCTATAACAACACAGGTTTATTTCTCTTTAACACCGTATGTCCATCTTAGCTGTGGCTTGGTTTCATGCCACTGTCACGTTGGGACCCAGGCTGACAGAGCAGCCTCCAGCCAGCACACTGCTACCCGTGGACAGAGGAGAAAGGGACGAGGCAGTTCTTGAACTTCTGCCCCAAAGGGACACACATTTCTTCCACCTTCATCTCCTCACTCAGAGCAAGTCTCAACACCACAGAGTCCAAACATGGTATCATCCCCTCACATGAGGCTCTGCAGGGACAGACATTGGAATATTTGGTACAAAGAATACAGTCTATCGTGCTAATGAACCATGTTTTATCCATGTCACATTTTCCCCATGACCCTTGATTCCTCTTCCAAAAATACGTCTTAGAAAAATCTAAGCACTTTTCTGTTTAGGAAAAAGTCATTAATATTCCAGTACATTGATCTCCACAAAAAGGTCAATGATATTTGAATGGTAATTTAAAGTTTTCAATGCACTTTCAAATAAATATCTCATTTATTTTTCCTAAGGACCCTATGAAAATTTGAGCTCATGAACTTTGATCCTAAATTCACCTGTTCTTTGATTAACCCATACTGTTCTTATTTCTAAATGAAAAAAAAAGTGCTTGTATATTTTATGTCCTTTATGTCTGTTATGCTTTGAAAGAGAATATTAAACTGAGCCTATTTGAAGAGTTCACTAATTCACCTACATTTCTTTTGTGTTCTCTGTTGCATTCTTCTGTTTTCATGCCATGCCTGGTGTCAGCTTTTGCTCTGGTTAACAATCCATTGTTACTAGCAAGTCCTACAGATGACCTTTCCTACTGCTCTCTTAATTTTCTTTAAGCGAGCCATAGCTACCTGATAATTATCCTGCTTTCTTAAATAATTCTGAATCTCATTTCCCAAAGTCATTCTCTTCAAATACTTTGTATAGGAAATTCAGATATGTGTAATTATGGATTGTTAAAGCTCAAAGAAACCCTTCAGTTCATGGAACTCTTTTAACAGAAGATAAAACAGGCCCAGAGAGATAGAGGGACTTGCTTGAAGTATCAAAGCTAGTTAGGGATGTTAATAGCACTATAACTCAGGTCTTTGAATTTCTGACGCAGTCCCCTCTCCGGTGTTCTGCCTTAACTTTACTTCGTGAATTAGCATGTCATTCTTGACCTTGGGCGTTAGTATTTTTGGAGATTCTTCATTTGCCAGCTAGATCCACTCTTTACCCTGCTCCCGCCCTATTGTGTGTGTGGCGGCTGTCCTCTACCTGGTCCTTCTGGCTTCTGGCTTGTGTTCAGCCAATGGGAAGCACCAGTAATAGCCGGGAACCTGGGAGGAATGAGAGTTCTGTGTTTGAGTCCCCTCAGCTCCCTCCCTGCCAGGCCATGGCTGGTCCATGGCCGTACTTTTCCAGTGTCTGTAAAGAGCCTCTATGCCCCAGCTACTGCTACATGCTTCATTGGGCTCTAGCAACCATTCCTTACCCTTCTTGCTTCAGGCCTCGGGGCTGTGATGACTTTCTGCATTGCTACATAGATCTTTATAGACTCCATGCCAACTTTTACTGTTGGTAATGGGTTTCTGTTATTAATAATCTTCTTGGTTCCCCTATCTCTGTCCACAAATTTCCATAAAGTGTCTTCATTAAACTCTTTTCATCTTCACTTTTGAGTGTGCATCTGGTTCTCTCTTAGAATGTTTATAAAGATCATTTTTAATCCTTGGTCCATCTGTGCTAACATTTTGCTTCTGATGAAAGTGGTAACCCAGTATTTGTTTTCCTTTTGAAGTAGCTGTGCTCCTCAAGGGTACTGTTATTTTGGCCTTGGACCTTATATCCTTCAGGGTTATCAGTTACTTTGTGAATGCTGCCAGCGTTCCAAGATTGCCCACACGTTTCAAGATTCACTAGAAGGACCCAAGGGACTCAGCATATGGGCGTGTTCACTGCTAAGATTTATTGCAGAGACACAGCAGAGATGAACTAGGCAGGAGAAACAGGCAGAGCCCAGGGAAATCCACGTGCAGGTCTTCCAGGCTCCCCTCTGCTCCCATGAAGGGTTACTTCGTGCGCGCCCATCCTCCAGCAGCAAAAATGCAGCGACACCTATAAAATGTTTCTGCCCAGGTAAGCCTGGTTGAGATTCAGAAATAAGGGGTTTTAGTGGGTGCCGGTTGCATCGGCATTCTTTGCCTAGCGACTCTGAAAATTTCAGGCTTTCAAGAGAAAAGCAGGTTTTGACCATAAATCACATTGTTTGCACAAACGACATCCTCTCAGGGACACAGTCTTATCATTTACGGGATGTTTCCGAAGTCAAAGTCCCAGACACCATCCAAGGTCTCGACTTGATAAATAGCAAGTCCAGTCTACTGTGTTCACTTTTCTCTGCAGGGTCAGTACATGAGCAAAGGTCAGACCTCAGTCAAACCCCAAATCCTGTGAGTTCAAAGGTTGGGGGTGGCCTGAGCCTGAGGTGGAGGGAGCCTGGTATCAGAGTACTCCTCCCTCCATATAGCTATTCTTTGGGTCATAACCTCATTTGTTGTGACCCAAGGTTAAGATGAAGACTCTTCCTAAATGGTCAGAGAGGAAGCTACCGTGAGTTAATTAGTTCCTATATTGTTTATCTCATATCCTGATACACACACATCTTCTCTGCTGACTTGGTCTTACTTTTGAGGGCATGTGGTCCCGAGACAGAATCCCCACAAGTTGGGAGGCAGACAATTAACCCCAACACAATGACGATGGAAGAACCCTGCATGTTGCTTTTTTCCCTTAAGTTCTCCCTCTCACAGAAGATCTTGCTTCTCCCATTGCTCTCATACAGCATTTTCAGAGCAGCCACACATCACCCAGGGATTTTTTTTAGTTTTTTTTTTTTTTTCCTGTCCTTTTCTGATTGTTTTTCCTCTGTGGTGTCTCTGGGATTTCTCTTAGGGCTGGGATCCCGCACTCCTGCTAATTCACCATCCTGGTAGGAACCAGATAAAACATATTTTAAAACTATTTTTTCCTCTCATTTAATTTTAAAACTTCATACATCCTTTTTGCAACTCTCTTGGAAAATACAGATAAAGGCAAAGGAAAAAAAGAAAATCAAAATTCATGCACAACTATATAGCAGAGGAATAATCACTGTGTGTAGGTTATGGTAGATCTTGTCAGAAAGGTTTTGTTTTTCTCCTATGTGCCTTTTGCTTGAAATATAACACTAATGTTAGCCTACACTTGGCCTATTGCTAAGCGGTGGAATGTCTAAGGACATCTGGTGAGTTGCATAACGATTCCTAATTGAATTCTATATGCCTATAGGATGGAGAAACCTTCTGAGGAAGAGTATTAACTGGGCTCATTTAGGGGATTTAGACGCTGTGGTTGTATGCAGAACACTGGTGGGACTATTTAAGAGAAGCCCAACAGCAGTAGAATTAGCTGCCTAGGGAAAAAAAATACAGTTAAGAGAGAACTAGGTATAAAAATATTAACTTGATACCACTATCTAAATCATAAAGAAGTGGGGTTCTGGGCATAATATGGAATTGGTCTTCAGGATTTATGTTTCAATTCAGTGTCCATTATACTCATTTCTGAGACCTATACCAGGTAGGGGTAGACTGTAATGAGTACTTTCCCAAAATTCCGAATGAGCTGTTTCACTGAACTGGAAACACGTTACTAAACAATCAGCATCGCCTGGGAACACTCCAGCAGGAGAGAATGGTTCTTTGACTCTATTTCCCAGATGTTCTCAGTCAAGACCACTTAAGAGCTTTGCCATTCAAAGGCTCAAGACAAAAGTACCAGCAGAAAACTGCTGGTCCTGCTGTGCAGCAGTAGCCATCAGTGGGGGAACGCTGGTGCCGACAGAGCAGAGACAGAGTGCCTGGCGTGGCACTGTGGAGTGTCTGTGCCGGGAAGCGCCACACCCAGCAACCTGGCCACGGTGTTCACTGGCCTGGCTGACCAGCGACAGTCAGAAATATGAAACTGGTATGTTCAGAATCTACTGGAAGAGACTAAATCGACCCTTGAAGGGGCAGAACAAAAGCAGCAGACTCTGGCTGGCATAGATTTATTTGTGAGTCCCCATAATAGGTGGTGGGATTGTACTGATGACAAGGCAAAGTATTTTTAAAGATTCTATCTGTGGGTTTCTTGGACACATACTACCAAGACAGTGAGTTTAGCATTCCTTGTTTTCAGATGAGACAGCTGAAATCTACGTGCGTTTGCTGCAGAATCGTGGTCAAACTGGGACTATAGCTCACCCAACAGAAACTCTTCATACCATAGTACTTCCTTGCTCTCCTATTCCAGAGCAGCAATGTGCTCATGAAGTATTGTGCCCGTCAATAATCTGTACTCAGGCAAACAATATCATCTCCACTTGGAAAAAGTTGTTTAAACAGTTTGCATTTTGTTAAAGACTATAAGCAACACGTTTCTTTTCTTTCCTTCCTTCCTTTCTTCATGTTTTGTAACATATGTTTTAACTTACAATCATATTTTAAAAGGCTATGGAATGATTGATGTCAAGCAAATTTATATGTAGAGCTTCAGAAATGGAAAAAAATGTAAAAAAGTTCTGATGTAATATCTCAGTAAGTGAAAAGTAACTAAGAGCAGCAGCAAAATAGTAACAAGAGTCTTACTTTTACAGAATCTCTAACTTTAGAGAGATGTTTTTATCTTGTATAATTGCATTTAATTTAAGAATATATCCTAGCATAACAGAAATTGCTGAAGAAAGATAAATATTTACAAATGATATGGAGAGTAACGGGGGAGTGACAAAAATACAGAGAGGGACTGAGAGAGAGAGAGTATTCAAAACATGTTTTGTATTCCTCAACAGAGGTATTGATAAAAGAAAATTTGAAAAAATTAAAGAGCTAGAACTTGGTGGTTTGACTTTTTTTTACCTGCTTGGTTTGTGTTATAAGTTCTAAATTTTTAAAGGATGTAGATAAATTATTTGTGAATAAGTTATTTACAGAAAAGAAATATATCCTTTTACTGTATACATATATTCATCCAGTAAAGCTTTCCTTTCAGCCCTTTTTTTTCCTTTTGACTTTCAACTTCTATGCAAAACAGTTAGGTTTATAGTCATACCTCTATTCATTAGATATCTGAGTTGAGATCTCTAAGATCTACTTTTTAAGAAGACAGTGAAAATTCCTTAAGTTAGAAGCTTTATTCTATCACTGAAAAAATTAATGCCCTGCTTTTTATTCCATTAACGACTGAAGGTTATGAATATTTTATACTAAATGAGAAGATAACTTTATATTCTCAGTATTAATTAGTTGGCTAAAAATATATTTCATTCAGGAAAAAACAGGTGCAAGAGGATTTTTCTGAGATATATTTTAAGATATGTCTGTATGCAATTAAAACATTTTTTTTACAAAATTATTTCTAAATATTCAACAAAACACTTGACCAATAAATACATAAATAAATAATAAAGGAAAGAGGAACAGAAGAAAACAATTTTGTCATGGGATCCATCAATTAACATAATATTGGGGAATAGAAAGTAATTTTTCTTTAAAGTCTTAATAAAATGATTAAATCTTCCCAAGGGAAGAGAAACAGAAAGGTATCCAGTGAATAGAAAAAACAAACAAAAAAAGAGAGACTCCTGCATGTTTGGGTTACTGCAAAGGGAGAATCTGTGGGGACAGTCCATCTGTGTGATCACTTTTTCTGGAGCAAATATCAACACTGGAAACAGAAGGCCCTGATAACTTCAATGAAGCCCTGTAGAGCAGGCATGGATTCAGACAGGTGATGGCAGACGCTCAACTCCTCTGTGAGCGGAACGGTGTTTGGTTCACCTCTTATAGTCAGTTCCTGTTGAAGGGGATTTAGACTCTCACGTGAGCACTCTTGGCAAAGTGCTACCAAGGGTGTTAGCATAATCGGGTACCTGGAGGCTTTAAGGCAAGGACCGAATGCACACTGACTCAGGATAAGCACGGAAAGAACTTGGCAGCAGCAAAGACACTAGAAATGGAGGGACCAGGTGAACAGCATCTCTCCAAAAGACCAACTTTCTCTCTTCCTAGTTGATGCTCTGTATTTTTGACTAAGTGACTATAAATTATTATTGACTTTTAACGTATATTACTTTTTCATTTCTTTGGGTTGATCTCTTTGGATGCTTTCACATTAAATTATTGGAAGTCCAACTTGAAAAAAATGAAAAAGCAAGGGGAAAATTGTAAAGGTGTATTAGGCTATTGAATTAGGGACAATTTAAGTTTAAAAACTAGTCACTAAATTTTAAGGAAGACTATTCCTCTTTTCCAAGAAAGTTAAAGAATGTATACCTTTTAGTAAGCAAGCCAATCTTATTTGATTAACAATAACATAGTGTAAATACATTGTCTCTTTTTTAAATTTTTATTTTTTATTAAAGTGTAGTTTATTTACCATGTTTCAGGTGTACAGCAAAGTGATTCAGTTATATATATCTTTATATATATATATATGTATTTATGTATGTTTTCTTTTTCAGATTCTTTTTCCTTATATGTTATTACAAGATACTGATTATAGCTCCCTGCGCTACACAGTTCGTCCTTGTTGTTTACCTCTTTTATACATTGTCCTTTTTATCTTTGGTATACTGCTGGATTTCAGAAGCCAGCATTATCGCCTCTTCAGAAACCCAATGCAGTAGATATACCTGTGTGTCACTCCGGTCTCCCACTCGCTAGCTGCAACTTGGAAAATATAAGATGTATTTTAAATGTAATCTTTAGAATAGGAAGCATGGATTTCTTTCAAAGTTGTCACCATTGAGACCTCAAATATTTCTTGGAGCAGATAAAACTGATAATGAGTATTTTAGTATGTAGTGTCTCTACTTCCTCCATTTCCAATTTAATAACTCCGAGAATACATTCCTTGCCTGAATTGTCCCTGACCTAAGCCATCAAACATGTTGCACTAATATTTTCCTGCGCTTATTTTAAAATCATAGGATTGCAGTTTCTGTTTCCTTCATGAGTCGCTAAGCTACTATTCTACCCTCCTTTTTGTTCTCTCACACACAGAATATTTGATTTTTTAAACAGTCTTATTTCTTATTCCCTAAATAGGTTTATTTACCTATTTACCAGTTCACTCACCTCACTTTTCTTCTTCCACATCATCTTACCTAATTTATTTGCATATGCTTATGATTCTATGTTTGTTAAATAAAGCTGTACGTTTGATTGATCAATATATCTAACTTTAAAAATACGTCCATATGTCATTTTTTTGTTTATAAATTTCTCTTGCAAGTTCATGTTTGTGCATCAATCTATATGGTTAATTGCACGTCATCCTCCATTCTTCGTGTGCATGTGTGTATTTAATTCTTAATGGTTTTCTGTGAGTAAGTGAATGAAAGAATGCAGATATGAGAATATATGTGAAAGTGGAGATTTGGAAAGTCATCATGTTTACCATAATTGTGTGAATCATGAATGTATTGTAGAGAAACAAGAAAGGATACAAAAAATGAATCTGATCAGCTGTACGCAACTGCTGACATCCATGGGTGCTGGCTAGATGCAGGGTCTTTACTTATAAGTCCAAATAAATGTTTAATTAAAATCTTAATTTTTCTTATGGTTATTATTAAACTTGTGTTTATATTTTGATATCCGTGTAGTGAATGTTTCAGTTTCTCTCCCAAGTTTGCTCCTCAACTTTTTTGCAAAAATTATAAAACAACAATGGGACACCTTCTATTATAAAGATTTTGGTCTGTTCAGCTATCGAGAGCATAAATGTATAAATGTATGCTTAACAATATCAAACTAAAGTTACTTTAGTTTGGTTTTCACTTTATCATTTTACCCCAGCAATTATGTATCTTCCTTCTCTTAGAGGAATCTGAATTCCTGGAACTGGTGTTCTCATTTATCATGCATTCTTATTGACAGCTTCATCAAGTGATCCTCGGGGCAATCGCTATGGATGCATCTTGTTAGAGAGCCAGGAAAATAAATCACATACATGAAAACAATGCCAGAAGAATGATATTTAGAACCTGGATTACGTTGACAATATCCTAAAATGCCATCTTTCAGTGCCCATTGGATCACAAGGGGCCTCTAGTCAGTGGTCCGCTCTTCACATCACACACACACCAAAACAGAGGCCCAGAGGAAAAAATGCAGGTTAATTCTTACAAAACAGCAAACAAAGCATGAATCTTACAGCTCTGCTCTTTCCTACTAGGATTCAATTTCTTTGTATTTTGGAACAATTGATCTTAAAGTCTCATAAACTAGAGCAGTGTGAATAGGGTCAAGTAAAAGTAATCTCTTGGCTACAAACCTTTACATCCAACTGCGTTAAGGAGAAATATAAACATCTGTAAAAAAAAAATACCCACAGTCACCCAAATTCTAAAAGGGAAGTATGTATCGTACCCCCTCAGATAAGCCTTGTAAAAATCAGAAATAAATTTGGTTCCTGTGGGGCACCTGTAAACTAAGTGTCTGGAAGAACACATCCATGCCTTGGAATTCTCTAGTTATTTGTCCCCAGCAAGGCAATCATTAGAGTCCTTCTCTTTGCTTAGATGCGTGGAAGAGAAAATGAAGATTTAGAGAGGGGCGTATTGAAGCACCTTTCAAATTATAAGACATTGACTAATGCTTTTCCTTTTTGAGGTAGGGCTCTGTCTAGAGATAAGAGAGGAACCACAGTTTTAGTCTGTTTTCTGTGCCCCAAAGGAAATTTTGCTGCCATTGTGGTATTTGTACAGACCAGCGGACTCCACGCTGAACAAAAAGTAAACTGAACTTGTCAGAGCTAGTTCTCACCAGAGCTCATTATTTTTATCCTGCTGATGTGACTTCCTACAAGAGGACTAGATTTTTCCATGTCTCCCATCAGAGAAGCATCTTACCAAAAACTTGAATTTTTATGCATTAAATATTGTCACCAAATAAATCTTATTGGTTCAGAGAGCCTTTGCATTTATTTCATGTCACGGTGATGTTTTGCTGGTTAGGAAAAGAGGAGTCTTCTGACTTCGGCAGTGTTCTCTGTGACAACATTGGGACTGCACAGGTAGTTACCTGGCTGTGAAATGTCACGCTGACTCAAATACCACAGTAGGTGTTTTCTGGGTGTGGGTACAAACCCCATCTTCATGGAAGTTGCATTTTGACTGGCAGAGTTACACAGTCAAGCAAGTGGACATAAGCTTTAAACTTGGCTTAGAGGCGGTTTACTGGGTGTTGGTGTTCAAGTAGCCAGGATGACCATGAAACATGAAGAAAGCAGATGTGGTTTGTAGGTCCTATTTCTCTTGATCCCATGACTTCAGTAATTATTCATTCTACTCTTAAACAATGGGCATTGACACCACTATTAGCTGAAGACAATATTAGATAGTAATTAAAATATATATACATAAAGACAATTTCAGTGTGGGGTGGAAAGTGCTCTAACAGAGGTATGTGTGAGGTGTTACAGAAGCAGAAAAGAGGCTCAGTTTCTGTTCTCAATAGGAAGACAGTGAGTCAGTGGTTTTTACAGGGTGATAATATTTGAGCTGAGTGTTGTAGGGTTCCCCAGTCTGATTCAACTAGTCTTTACAATCACCCACTTCACAACTGTATCTGTATCCATATGTATCTCTCTCTCCATGCACACAAATGTATGCATGTATACATATATATAAATGTGTATTCAAGATTTAGGTGGGGTGCAATATGTTGAAACCTTTTCTCGGTAGTAAATTATCAGAATATATGGCCACCAAATATGAACAACCAACAGGAATGACAAGCTAAAAAACATCAAATTTGAAAAAATAGACTTTGCAACCTATAGTTGGTCCTCTCTAGTGAAATTGAGAAAACAATCCAACAAGAAAATGCAGTCTTGCCACCAAAGGAAGACAGACCCATTCTGTTGTGTGGCTGTGAAACTGCCAGGCTGATTCAAGGTACTGTGATAGGAATTATTTTTGCTACTAATATGTAGTTATTGCTGAGTATCAACTATTCTTAAATTTACAGTTGAGAGATGCTTCAAATGTCCATCTGTCATTTATCTGAGCATCACCCTACAGCCACCACGGACTTAAGGAAAGAACAATAAAGAATTAGGAAACCTTGGAGATATTATTGTGACTCTTGGCAGTCAGATAATATGCTTGAATATTATTTTTCTCATAAATTAACTGTGAATAACTTTTGCAAATTAATTGATAGGATTGTGTTACAGTGCAATGAGATAATACTTATTAACATAAACTTTAAAATATACAAGGCACTGTGCAGCACAGATTGAAGATTGGGAACTCCTCGTGGAAAGGTGAAATCTACAACTGCGTGATTCGAATGTAAAAAATTACAGACATTTTGAATAAGGTGAAATAATTTATTTTAACATTTAAAATACTAAAATAGCGTTTATATTCTGATAAATAGAAAATGTATATAGTTCAGTCATTTTTCATGCATATTTTAATTCATCCCCAGAATATCATCAAGATAGAGATATTATCTATGTTTTTGATGAAGATACTACAGGTCTGAGAATTTAAATACCTGGCTTAAAGCGTCACAAGGAGTTATATAGTGAAGATATCCATAATCCTCAGCCTAGTGTCTTACAGTTAAGGATAGAAAGGACAAGATCAGAGTCACCCAGGAACGTTTTTCAATCTTGGGTTTCTAATTTGATACATTATTAGAATCCCCAGGGCTGGGGAGTCAGGTGGATTTAGATTGAAAAATTCTCCCAGTTCTTTGTATTATAGTCACAATCATTCTTCTATAACGGCACTGCTCTCTTTAAAAGGACAGCACTAAACCATACAGCTTCATTATTACCAAGAAGTAATGCTTCAGAGAGTGATATGTCAAAGCCAAAATACTCTTTAATGGACACTTACATGTTTTTGCACCGTGTGTGTTAAATGCAGCAGTCAAGCAGGGTTTATTTGGTCTTAAGTGTGGATTTGAAAAATATAGGCAGACACACATGCACAATAAAATGAAAATCACGTAATCTCCCCACATTAAAAATTCTATTAAGAAAGAAGTACAAATTGCCACTTTCCACACCTCCAATGCCAACTTCCTGGGGGAAATCATGGAGAATTATTTGATGTGCATTTTTTTGAAGAGTCTTTTAACCCAAGCTTTATAAATTCAGTATGGAGATTAACTGAAGATTGACCCTACACTGTGGAATAGGAACTATGAGTCCATTGCTGTTTCTGAGCTTAGGTGCATGTATTTTATTAACTAGGATAAGATAGGTTGGCCAAGGTAACAAACACAAAAAGTTCCATTAGCCTAACACAAAAAAAGTCTATTTTTCACTGAAGAACCTGGTTCTGCAAATCCAGGCTTGTCCCCAAGGCTGTTACATTCCAGATTTGTTCGGATTGGCCCAGATTTCTCATGGCACAGCCATGTTAACACGATGCTGTACGATCACCACAGGGGGGAAGGAGGTAGGAAGTGCAACACTCCCCTTAAATTTTCCCACCTGGATGTCATGCACGTCATTTCTGTTTGCATTTTATTGGCCTAAGAGTGATGCACAGCCACCCTTAACTTTAGGAGAGCCTAGAAGTGGATACTTTGATGAAGAGAAAAAAGGTAGCGGTGAATAGTTGTAATGCTCACCTTGTATGTTACATATGCTACGTGAAAGCGAGGGCTTTACATGAAAGAGAGGAGTAATTTTGATCAGGTGAAATCAGAACAGTCTCTGATGTGTTTGATTTTGATTTCTATCATTTCTACGTTGCCCAGGAATGGCTGTTTCCTTTTTGTGTCTTAACTTTGTTTCTTCCATTACTGTAGCAGATCTCTTTTTAATTCTTATTAGTATGTGCCACAAATTCTTGTTCTTCAGTTATGCACTTGGCACTTAGACTTGAGAACCATATCAAAATTGTACTATGAAGGGAATATTCAGTGATGTGTTAGAGTCAGCTTTTTCTGAGAACTTCTGAGAACTTTCTCGACACTGTGCTGAGGGACATAATCCTGGCGGCGTGATATCAGCCATGGTGGGAGTTCTGCAGCATGGAAATCAACAAACAAATGCTATAACTCTGGTTTGTTTATTTATTTGTTGTATTTTCCCAGAGGGCTGAGCGTTTAATATATACCAACACGCCACTGAGAGTACCTCTCCCTCCCATGTACTCTGTATTATTCACGGGGAAGGGAAGGAAGAGTTTTTATCTGCAGCTGGAGCACAGAGAATGAGGAACAACAACAACGAAAAGTGTCCGTAAGACTATGGGCCCAGAGTTAAGTCAGAAAAGCATGTTCAAATTATTAAAAAGGACAAATAGAGCCAATGGTGAAAGAATGGTATAGAAGAAACAGGGAAGAGAGACAATAAGTTTCCATGAACACTTCCTAGTGTGTGTTTGCCTTGGCCAGGTAGAGCCTTTGAAGGAGTTCCGGGGTAAGTAAAATATGATGGTTACTAAAAGCAACAGGGTTTTGTTCTTCCTGTAATCACTGAATGTTGAACAGTAATAAATAGATGAGCTTGAATATGATTTATTGGAAGCAACTTCTGTGCTTAATAATTACAGGTTGAATTAAAAAAAGATAGATTCCATAATACATTTTGTGTTACCGTCTTTATCTCCCTGTGATATAGTCTTCTTTGCATACCTACCCTGCCAGACTATTTCTGGGAGTGTGGGGTTTGTGTCCTAGACAGACGGCTATTTAAACACTGCTCCTGGCCTGGAAACCAAAGCATAGGAGGCACCAATAAAAGTGTTAAATTGACCTAAATTTACAATTCTTTTACAGCTGCAGCATGTCAGGATGTATTCCGGCTTACCTATGGGTGTTGCTGGATGAAACCCACAAAACTTCTAGAAAGATAAATATTTGTATGAAAGGCAGGAAAAGCTGTAAGAGTCTCAGTTAAACTCGACCCTGAGGCCTCTATTCAGAAAACAATATTAATTCTTTCATTGGGACTTTGTTGGATTCAGATTATAATATCCAGTAGAAGAAAGAGATCACTTTGCAGGGTCATTTATGTTCCTATGAAAGATCGCAGGCTTTAATACTAATATGAATGTCGGGATTTCCATGAGGTTGTTGAACAAGGAGACGTACTCTCCATCACCAAAGTGACACAATACAACTTCTTTCCTCATCTAATTATAATGCTAAAAAATAACATTTAGTGACACAAAATACAATTTCGCTAGGAAGGAAGAAGAACAATACACGTCATTTATAGTAACTTTTGCTCAAATTAACTTACAGTTCAAACCATTTACCATGGGAATGCCACGGATCTCCCCTTAGTGAATTCCAGTTTCCTCATGAAATGGGAGACCATGGGTTATCAGAATTCATGTATTTGCTTGTCTGCTACGACTGTTACTCTGGAAATTATGGTTCTTCAGGAACCAAAAGATGGTTCTAGAGTTATTGTGTCAAGAGTTTGGATATAAGGTTTTCAGGGTAGCCAAGGCAGCCAAAGTTGATATACAGGAACTCTACTAATCCTTAACCGATACAGAAACCTAAGTCTTCTTGGAGTTAGGAGCCATTGCATGTAGGGGAGTAGGACTTCATGTGAAGGACACAAAAGATCCATTCTCCATTTTTTTTCATTTTATGATACAAACATGTTTGGTTTTGGAAAAATAAGCTACAATGAAATATATAAGTGTAAATAAGACAGAGCAGGTAGCTGTAAGGGCCTGCTCTCAGTACACATTCTTAAGCTTACATATTTTAAGCCATGTCATGGTAGGAAGAGTTCTGTACTTACACTTTCCCTACTTGACTTCTTGGTGTATAATCGGCAAGTTTCTGATGATCACAGAGGCATACATAGATTCTAAGAAATTTCCTTAGAGAAAAACATGATTATGTTTGCTTACAGGAAATATAAAACATTTTTGTCCTCCTTTACTTTGGGCCCATAAAATTGTGTTAAAGTATCTTTGAGGCTGGGAAGAAATGGTCCTATTACTAAGGTACATACTTATATCATAAATAAGTGAGTATATCTATTATACAAAACTCCAGATTAATGGTCAAAGCTCATTTTGAGAAACAGTGGCAATCTGGACAGCATTCCAGTTGGTAATCAGATATTCTTTAATGTTCATGACATTCTGTCTTAAGGGCAATGTTTTTTGTATTTTAATGCAAACCACATTACCTAAATAGGAAATAGCCATATTTTAATGATGATTTTTTTTTTTTTTTTGACTAACACAAAAGAAAGAAGGTGAATTACACGGCTCTTGCAGAGGAGTCCAAAAAGCAGAGATACACTGAGGTCTAGCAAATCTTTTGCTAGAGAAACACAGACTGTCAAAGAAAATGAACTAAAGTAATTTGTATTGGTATGTTCAAGATTTTTTTTCCTAGGGAAGGAAATACGAGAGAGAAGAGGATTTAAAAAAATGGAAGTAAACTAAAAAAATTCACCTTAAACACAAAGCCTAAAATTTCTCTTTTCTTATGAATATTTCAATAGGTATTATGTTAAATGGGTCAGACAGTAGCTTCAAGGACAAGTTCAAATTAAGCTGAGGTTTTTATCTTGAATTCAATTTCACTAATTATTTTAATAATTGAAGATGGTATCTAAAGCAAGTTGTAAATCAGCTAATTATTTATGCTGTTTATGTTTTCTATCAAATTACACATTTCAATGGCAGTAATTAATATTACCTTTAGGGAGATGCGGGTGTAATATCTATGTAAAATTAACTAGAACAAACTTGGTATCAGTATCAAATAAAGCAGGTGTACAGCTATAGCAGCTAATTTGGAAAAAGTTTGGATAGGATGTGTATCACATATACATTTTCATGACCTTAGCAAAATAAAAATGTGGAAAACTTCATTCACTTTAAACTACGGCTAAATTTGGCTTTACCAGACTCAGCTATTTTTAGAGACCCTAGATTTGGTTCTTCCCTTTGTTCTATCCCCCTGCGCCTCTTCCTAAAGTGTTTATCCCCTCTTTTCTCTTTCTTTCTCCCATACTCACCAATTCTTTCAACCAAAATTTGAAGCCCAGATAACCCACTTTCTCTTCTGTAACTTTTTACCACTGTAGACATGGCCACATTCACTAGGGAATAAACAAGGGAAGCATTGCGTGTGTATGTGTGTGAATTTCAGCGAGAGGCAGACTGAGGGCAGAGACAGGCAGAGTGAGTGAGAGAAAGGCGATGGAGGGGGATAGATGCAGAGTTTTATTTCTTGGTGAGGGTAGGGGCTGGTTAGCAGAATAAGGGACATGGAAGACAAACATATCTATAGGTATGGTATTGTCAAAAGCATCGGAAAAAAGTCAGACAAAAGATGTGAATGCTACCTTAGTGTACTAGTAGGAACATGCCTTCAAAAGTTCCTACCTCTCTTTAAACACCACACCTAGGAATATCCTGGGAATGCAGAGATCAGTTAAGTAGGACATTACCTTGACATTAGAGAGTGGGAGAAAGATGAAGATCCACTTTCTTTCACAGGCTTGGTGTTAAGTCTTTGGGGAGCTTTATTGCTGAGAAATCTTTAGGTCTCTGACATCTTAGAAGTGGGTTTGTGTGAGATGAGGGCCTTGCATCACTGAAATTAGTTTCATCTTCTAAAACATATTTTTGAGCATGTAATGTTTCCTGTAATGTTAAGAGACACAGTGCCTGCCCCCAACGATCTTACAACCTCATGGAGAAAAGCTGGCAGAGGGACACCTAATAATCATATAGTCCCTTTTACCCAGAGGAGGGATGGCTCAGCTGGTTTAAATGGAGAGATAATTTCCCTCAAAACTTGGAAACCATCATGGTGGTGTTTTACTTGTCAATTTACATTCTTTGAGAGATTTTTTTTTCCTGGATATTTTCTTTAGATAATTCCACATAAAAGATCATCTCTATCTCCATTATAGAAGGCTAATTAATCTTCAGACGATTAAATGTAGAGAAATTAAAGAAAAATATCTAGACACAGCTCTGATTAGAGAAATGTATTAGTTTGCCAATATTACGATTGTACCCCTTTCCTTTTAAATTTTGCATGTAGGACACTATGAGTCACTTTTCAAAAATTGGGATTAAGTGACAGGCATTCTTGGATTTAAAACTCAGATTGCTACGTAGTTTCTACATGATCTTGAAAGCTAAGTCTTTTAATCTCACTGTATCTCAGTTTCCTTTCCCTAAAAATGGGAATTGACAGTGCCTAACTACTGGACTGGTAAAAGGAATTAGAAAGGCAATAGATGAAAAACAATTTTAGTCCACAGCACATAGAAGGAGCCCAATACACTAAAGCAACCTGAATGTGTTTATTACAAAACAGACTGATAACAACAAATCCAAAATCACCATTCTCTCGCTCATTACTGACTGACACTATGACCCACTGGGTTGAGAGAGTCCCTCTGAGTTATCCCGCTAATAAAAGAAGACCTCAGTGTTATCATCTAATGCATCTGTGGATCCAGTGGCATTTGGAAGGGGCAATTGTATTGAACCAACTGAACTCCTATTTTAGTTAGTATATTTTTAAATAGAAACTAGAAATACAAACAAGCCCTTAGGAAGTCTGGCGAACCTTCAAGCACAAATAATAGCTCATCTAGAGAGAAACACCATCACGCTCTTCCCAAGGACCTGACCAGAGTCCACTTTTCTTTTCAGCTAATTGGAACTAGGATCTTTGGGAAACACAGCCCACCTAAAGGGAATGTTACCCCCTTTCTAATGCAGAATTTCAGGTCCTAAACATTTGGAAGAATGGCACCATGTCCTTGCCAGATTCCCTTATCTTCACATGTTCACTGTAGAAGTTTTGCCTATAGCAATGAATCACTTAAAATAGGATAATATGAAGGTTAAATTGTTAATTGCTTTTTTATTATTAGAAAATGGTACTTGCTTTGAGATGATCACTGTACAGTAAATTAAGATGTGTCATTAAGATGTGTGATTTAGTTTTTTCTTGTTAAGTGCTAACAAGTGTTCTCACCATGTCAGCAGTCTAGAAATAAACCTGCCTTCATGCCCTGTGTTTTCTAGGACTCCACAGAAGCTCCCCTATTTCTTCAGGAGCCATATTACATTCAGAGCATCAAGCTGTGAGTGGTAATGACCCAACCTGTCTACCTTACACTGGGGATCGGGTGGTGGACTAGGAGGAACTGTGTTGTGTAACAAACATGGGACGGAGGATTCAAGAGACACCTAGGTGCAAACCTGTTAGAAGAGAAGAAGAGGGTCAGGAAACCTAGAAGTATTCAAAATCTGCTTCAGACAAAGCAACCAACCACAAGCTTCCATAGCAAGGCTAAACACACACACAAAATTTCAGATGGAAAATTATTAGTCATTTTTGTATTAGTAGTAGTAATACATTTTATTATTAGTTTTGGCCCCAAAACCAAAAGCAAAGGATTTTGGTAGCTAGGGATGTTATTGTTTCCAAATAGTATATAGTAAAGTCTAAATAACTTTAGGTCTCATAAGAAGGGGATGTAATGTTTTAACCCAAGTGGCAGTCTGGCGTTTATCAAAAAGAGAGAGGATAGAGTTTACCTGCCCTCGTAGGTGCACTTTACCCCCGGTTGCAGCTCTGGCTAGAGTAGTCCCAGGCCCACTTAAGTAAGAGAAAGAGCAAAACAGCCACAGGAAGGATCTCGTGACACCCTCCCTGCTCCCCTCACCCCCGCAGAGAAAGGTGAGAAAGATTTTAATGCAATGCAAGGGCGCCGCCCACTCCCAGGTGTGGTCTAACTAGTGCCCTGAAGTCAAATGAATAATCGTTTTCCATTTTGATTTCACTTGTCTTCTATTGCCATAACAAATTAACAGAAAGTTAAAGGCTTAAAACACAAAAACTTGTTTCAGTTCTCTATGTCAAAAGCCCAACACAGGTCTCACTATGCTAAAACCAGGGTGTTAGCAGATCTCTGTTCCTTTTCAGTGGTTCTAAGTAAAGAATCTGTTTTCTGCTCATTTGGGTTGTCGGCAGGAGTCAGTTCCTTGAGACTGTGGGACTGATAACTGGTAACTGCTCCCCGCTTCCAGAGGCCACCCACACTCCTTGTCTCATGGTCTCCCCTCCACCTTCAACCCCAGCAAGTGCAAATCTGGTTCCTTTCATATCACATCTCTCTTCCTTTTTCTGTCTCATCTTCCTGATCCAACAAGAAGGGTTCTCCACTTTTAAGGACTTGTGGGACTCAACTGGGTCCACCTTGATAATACAGGATAATCTGCCTATTTTAAGGTCAGCTGGTTAGCAACTCCATTCCACGTGCAACCTGAATTCCTTTTGCCATTCAAAGTAACATGTTTACAGAGTCTAGGGATTAAGATGTAGAAATTCTGGAGGGCTATTACACTTCCTACCACAGAAGTAAAGATGGAAATACATTTTTAAAAAATGTGAACATCCTTGGATTCTTTGCCTGGATTCCTTTTATGCCAGGTGCTACTGTTTAAATTTGAGAAAGCTACTTTAATTCTCTGAGCCTCAGTTTCTGTTCCTCTTCTATCAAAGTGCTAGTGCTTACCACACTGAAGGTCTTTGGGGGCCAAGCAAGTGAGGGTCAAAGGTGTGAAAAGAGGGGGTTGTCTGTTAACAAGCTAGACATCAAATGCCGACCCAAAGGAATTTAAATTCCAAAATTTTGTTAAAATACATTCCTGACAAATAAAACACATCACTGGGACATATTAGACAAAACTACCATTTTGAGATATTTGACTCAACTCCAAAGATTACTACGAGGCTTAAGTGAAATGAATTTATGTAAGATGCATAGTATGTAAGCATTCCACCCATTTTAGTTTTCTTATTTCCTAAATGTTTTACTCTAACAATGTTTACCAGGCTTTGAGCATGGAAAGACCATTTCATTCATTTATTTCTTATCTTACCATCCATATCTATTCTCTGAACACCTGGGTTCCTTTTGACAAGCTTTAAACACATCCATCCAAATATTTGGTTTTTAAAATCTCTACACTTTCTCACATGGAAGCCCCATCAATCACGTTAAATCATATCTGTATTTATCCATGGAACATAAACATGAAAATATGGCCAATATTCAAATAACCTTTGATAGAAGTCATTAATCTCTTTGCAAATTAGTTTTCTAATGTCTTTCCAATCCTCTTTTCTTATTGGTACCACTGTGGATGCTAATGTCATATCATTTTGACAGCACTGCTTACTCATTTCACCCTTATTTTCTAATGATTCCTAAAAGGATTTTAATTGCACATATGCATGTTTAGTAGGCACAATTTTTTCATCCAGTTTTACAGGCAATAGCTTAAATATGATCTCTGAGGCACTGAGAAGTTTTGCTACAGGTATATTATCAGTCCATGTATATACTCTTGGAAATATGTCACATGGTTTAGATTTGTTAATAAATGAACCTTATATAACAAATCTGATTAAATATTAACTTAGGCCAAAAGGTTATTTATAAACATGACTAATTTTTTTGTGAGAACATACAGCATTTTTCCTATTCTTGAATGCTCTCCAAACTAAAATTTCTCTAAAGAAACAGCTCCCTCCAGCTTTGGTCATCATAAAACAGAACAAGCTAAGAGATTAGAGGCAGAAAACTAATTTCTCATGATTTTTGTGCCTTCATTAGAGATGTAGAGACAAAGGCAAACTTTTGAAATAATTCTGCAGCCACCAGGCATAGAGTGAAATATTGTCACAGCCTTTGTGGTTTTCTTTCTTTTTCTCTTTGTCTTTTATTGTTTTCATCTTTCCTTCTCTTTCTCTCTCCCTTTCTTTCTTTCTCTCTCCCTTTCTTTCTCTCTCCCTTTCTTTCCTTCTTTTCTTTCTTTTTCTTTTCTTTCTTTCTTTCTTTGTTTCTTTCTTTCTTTGTTTCTTTCTTTCTTTCTTTCTTTCTTTCTTCCTTCCTTCCTTCCTTCCTTCCTTCCTTCCTTTCTCTTTCTTTTCTTTCTTTCTTTCTTTCTTTCTTTCTTTCTTTCTTTCTTTCTTTCTTTCTTTCTTTCTTTCTTTCTTTCTTTCTTTCTTTCTTTTCTTTTCTTTTCTTTCTTTCTTTCTTTCTCTTTTTTTTGCAGTAAGTTAGAAATACTATTTCAAAAACTTATTTTCCATAAGATGTATAGGTCCATGTCAGGGAAGAAGCTTATTCAATGAGAGAGATGTGAAAAGAGCACAGGAAAACACTAATACTAAAGGGGTGACTTGTTCATCCTGAAGAAATAAGAGCAAAATAAGATGAAAAAAGAGTTATCTGTGGTTAGGAGAAACTTGTTGGATGTATCCTACATTTTATTTGTAATCATGGCTCTTATTTGACCAGAACATTTTTTGATTTGCTTTATTCTAGGATTAAAAGAATAGCAAACAGTATGGTTCAAAGAAAAAATGATGTCTAAGTTCATACTAAACTATATTATGTTTCATTCATCTGTCTTGGGTGACTATAGACATTTTTGCCAGATCCAAGACTCATCTGAGAGTGAATGAGGGCATCATGAATAGATACACAATAATCACATCAACATAACAGCTGGAAATCTGGACTGTCTTGATCAGAACTGGACACATGGCTCCTCTATGCAGTTTGTTGCCTCAGGTTACTTGTAAACCTCATTCCTCCCCCTCCCCCTGCTTTGGAATAGTCTATCCCACTGCTCCTAGCTTTATCAGCCAATTGTCATCTATGTATCTTTCTGTTTCCAGATTATATGAGATGGCCCTGATATGATTTCTTAACGAACATCACAATAACCCTATTATAGAATATATCATCCATTATTTTAAGGATTTGTTATTCTATCTACCCTGCTAGACCACAAAGAATAAACTTAGTATTTTTTTTTTAGCCCTTAATACCGTACTTCGATCAATGTGCCGAATTACATCACATCACCAAAGCTGAATACATCACATGAGGCAATGTGCCTATACCTCTGTTTCCAAGAAGCGAAATACTTTCAAGATCTATCTTATTCAAGATACCACTGATTTTTAAATACTGTAGCCAGCCTGTTTGTGCCACAATATGCATAAGGAAGGGCATACTATATACTCTGCACCTATATTGCAAATCAGAGTTCCTCTCATGCTATGCAATATTCATATTTGATTCCATAATTGAAATTTAGGGACACATGTTTTACCTTTGTTTCCATACCTGAGAGGTTTCTTAATGTGTAATTCCACTGAGCAAATACACATTGAGTCTATGTGCTCTTAAAGTGTCATTAACATACAGTATACACAACCTTTTGACGCCTCCCTGAACTGTACTAAAAATAAATGCAGAGTAGTTTTTGTAATTATAGAGTAAATATAACAAATTGACATAATTATAATTAAAACCAGGAAAAGTGGCGAGCACTTTGAAATATACAAAAATTAATTCAAGACCCTTATCTGGGGTTAAAAATTCTGTCTCATTGGAAAAGTAAAATAGTAACCAAGAACTTAGAGGCAGAAAAACCAAAGTTCCAAAGCAACTTCCCTTTCTACTTTCAGCCAAATTTGAGCTCCCTGAGTGTTCACCCCGTTTACATGAAAATGTACTTCAAAGGGCCCTTGCGCTGAGGTTGTGCCTACTACTATGTTGTGAAAAAGAGATTTAAAAGACATGCTCAGATGAGAAAAGCAACGGTAAAATCACACCTTCACTCTGAATTTTGCCTGTGATCATTGAGTTTCCAGTGAAGGAGTTGTTGGGTCTAGTTATCTGGACAACTGTCTCACTTCTCAATTCTCAAGTTTGCATGTAAAGAAAGATACTATGTACAGCTTCAGTTTTTCCAAGGATTTTTTTTAAGTAGTATTGCTTTAAAGTTTTCATGTAATTAGCATAGTAAAAACACCTCTCTGGCATTTTCCTTCTCCTCTGTGAGACTGCCTTATCAGTGCCCAGTTTTCCTGTGTTTGCTCTGGTTTTTCTGCAGTGAAAGAAAGACTGATAAAAATGCACGGTAAGGACTTACTATTTTAATTTTGCGGTGGCACGTGAAACCTCCTTAAAGCTAAGTTCTATCAGTCTAGCGAAGATGGTTACAGACTGCTCATCTTTTCAAAAGACTGTACTTTAAGATTAATACAGAGAATGTGTCATGAATAGTCACAGAGAATTGTCTACTACGATGAAGTTCCAGCATTCAGTAAGTGAATGTCAGTGACTAAAGGGTATCTTATGGAAATAGCTCTAAAGGGAGGAATAAGCAAGCAAAGGACAGAGATGAGGGTGAAACAATAGCAAATAATAACGAGAAATGTATATAGATACGGAGAAACTTAAAAACATGTATTCCCAGCAGATAAAAGTGAGAGCTGGGCATAGACAGACGACAGCTATGATGAGTTTTATTGCACATTTTTTGTGCATCATTAAATGTGATGAATAAGAGATGAGTGCAAAGTCTAAAGACAAATCTGAGTGTATCAAGAGTGACAGATGAGTAATAGGGGCATAGAGACAAATTTCACTAACCTGGCAAGATCTGGTTTGGTGAAGTCACTGTACCTCATATGACATAGATAATTAAGGGAATTAAAATAAATCTGAAAAAAAAAAACTTTTGAAGGAATATTCTTGGTCATTTCATGATGGTAAAGACAGTTTTAAATGTTTTATTCCTTTTTCAACTAAGGGAAACCGATCAGTGAGTAACGTCACCAGCAAATAAAGGAATGACATAAAATAGCAATAAGAAAAATAAGTTCTTTCTATATTTCTGATACTCTTTTTTACTGATGTTCTTCTTATAATATGAGAGACACTGCAGCTGTAAGCAACAATAGCAACAATAAAATTTTGAAGAAGAGACTTTCTGAGTCTTGATCTCAGGGAATTTTCACTTGTTGAAATTGTTAAACTACGTATTTCCTGCTCTATAGTGTCTCTCCAGAGTGATTTCTCGGATGGTTTAGAAATCCTCAAAACTCATCAGTGCTCTTAGCATTCACATTGGAAACCACTTCCTGAAATCTGGTGGTTCAGCGAAAACCATTATCGCTGACGATATACTCCTATAATGTCACATCGTTTCCTTCTTGTGCCCAGGATCTCCCCTTGTCCTCTTATGTGGAAGCTGAAATAAAAGGTGATCCACACATTTTTTAAAAAAGCCTTCTCATTTCTTGTTAACAAAAAGTGAAGTCTTCCATGGAGTCAGTAACCCTGATTTATCATGCTTGGTACTGACTTTGTATTTGAGGTACACACCTGTGGAATGTGGAATGCAACCTTATGTTTTTAAGATTCGTTCACAATGTGCAGTTATGACAAGGCTCTGGCTATAGTGGGTCGAGCTGCGCAGAGGTGGCTGAGGACTTTCTTTCATGGGACGTTATGTTTGTTTTTAGTAATATTTTCTCCTACTGTTTTCATTGTTTTGTGTATTTTTCCAGGGTCAGAGAGTTGTATTCTATAAATTCTCTCTACCAGAGGGTGTGTGAAAAGGTGTTAACTACGTGGGAATATCATACATTGTGTCAAGGAGGAAAGCTGCAGGTATTTTAAGTGTGAAGGCAGATGAAAAGTCATTTGCTATAAACCTTTCCCTCATTTCTTGAAGGCATGAAGAACTCAGGCATAAAATAACCTTTCATTTTGGCATACAGTTTAGTGATGTTTACACTGAGGAATACTGCTGATTTCACCAAGTAATCTATTCATTCCTTAAAAAAAAACGAAAGAAGGAATGATGAATAATGAGGAAAGAAGATAAGGGGGATGATGAATAAAGGAGAGGAAAAAAGAGGAAGAAAGAAGAACACATTGGAAAGGAAAGTATCCAGGCTGACGAGCCCTTCAGCAACTCAAGCACCTTTTGATCCCTTCTTGCAATCATCATAGGAGGTAAGAGTTACTATTTTTATTCTACACATGATAAATTGAGTTTAGAGAGGCTAAACGTTTTATTTTTCTCATAGTGACGTAAGTTATAAGCCACAGAAAATGGCCTAGCCATCAGACGTTTTATGAAAAAATACATGGACTTTTCCACTCTACGTTATGGTAGATCATGGTGCCTCACGATGCGTGAGAAAGAGACAGCAACTGTCTAGGGTACCCCTCTGTCGTCCTCATGCAAAACAACATCTCTTCCATCTTTGAGGGGATCAACAAATTATGTATCCAACCAAGGAGGCAGTAAAAGAGACTAAGCTATGTTACAGAAGGTTCTGTGTAGCATTCAGCATAATTATCACTGTCTAGCATCAGTTATTTTCCATTGACTTTTACTGTGCTCTAAATTCAAAACTAACGTTTTTATGTAGTTACTAATAAAGAGAAAATTACTAATACACATGCTTCCATAACATATGAAATGAACTCAACCTCAGGCTGTCAGGTTGATCCTTTCCACTTGAAAAGAACACTTTGCAAATTGAGAAAGAAAAAAAAATAATCATTTTTGATCATTGTACCTGTATAATTCCTAAAGTTTAAGTTGCTTAAAATAATTTTGGAGGGTCAAAAATATTCTGAATAAAATGTATTTTGTGAAAATGGTTTCCATTCTTCGCTTCCTTCTTTCAATTTTGAAAGCAATGTGTGAGACAAATTAAGCTGGTCCAAGTAAGCACACAATTTACTTCACTGCTCCTGTAGTGACAAGCTTAAACTGTTTTATTTAATCTGTAGCTCACTGCCAAAGTCATGGCTGGAAAGAAATAATCAGAAAGTATCTCAAAGTCAGGCTTCATGCTGTAGAAAAGCTGGGCTATGGTGAGTGGTCTTTTTAGCATCACTCTGCTGTCTTTTGAGAGCCACAGGATTTGCAAAGGAAGATAAAAAATCCTTTCCAATGTAGAGGTCAAATAAAAATAAAAACACAAAACGAATTATGAAAACATCATCTAAGGATACAGAAGGATAGAATGGTATCCCAAAATCATTTCCAAGATCTACCAACATTCAGTTAGGGAGGAATAAAGGATAGCGTAGAGGAAAACACAGAAGGCTTAAGTTAGAAACAGGAGTAACAGCAGCAGAACACGTAGAGCTGTGTAGTTCAAGTTACAGGAGGTGCCAGTGAAAGAGGTAAAATTACCAAAGAAGAATAAGAGAATGAGAAAGAAAGTGCACAAAGCAAAGCGTAAAAGCTAATAGTTATTTTCCGTGAGAACTGCATAGCCCTGGTATGTAAATACCATGCAGCAGCAGCAGGCGTTCACAAACTCTCTTGTATTAACATATTAGGATCCCAGAGAATGATAAAAAAAAGAAGTCGGAAGCATGCTAAGACTGCAGAAGTAACACAGTGCTGTGGCCATTGTACATGAAGGAATATGTACTCACTCTCTGGCAAAACTGATGGCTTAAACTAAATCTATATTCGCGTGTTTGTAACTTGATCTTTTAAAATAAATCCCAACTATAATTGATCATTACTATGTAATTCTAATTTAAACACAAAAAACAAAACAAAAAATCTTTTCACTGATGAAACAAAACAAAGTAATTATATAAACTTCCAGTCCCTGGACACAGATGGAGGACCACTGACTGAGTCCCTGGGGCCTATGTCTACCAGAGGCAGGACAGCATAGAAACTCATACAGTATTTCAAGAGGCAGCATTGATGAGATGATGCCTTCTGGCCACAGGAGTAAGAAAATGAGGGCTCGCGTCTGGGTTTCCCACAAGCAAGCTGTAAGAGCCAGGACAATTCCTTCAACCGCTATGATTCTCTTTTTCTTGAAGAACACCCAATAGTGTTACTACTTTTATAAAAGTTGATTTTCATAGTCATGAACATGTCAAAATAAAACAAATTTTAATTATCTTAACCTAAATATGTAAGACCACATCTTGTCAGGGAGGCTTGAAGTGCTACCCTGGGACGGAATAGCAGTAGGCTGCTGCGACTTTTAAAAGATCAGCTGTAGCTCATTGTAAAGGGTGCTTGCTTGCTTTTGCCTTTGCCTTTGCCTTTGCAGCTCATATGCCAATTTATTTCCTCCATATTTTATATAACGTTCAAATACTAAATGAATCAAGAATATTAGAAAATGTATTTTAATATATTTATATATAAAGAATATATATATATATCTTATGTTGAAATAATGTTTTTGAAGGCATTTTTCTAAAATTAATCTGTAGTTAATCTAACGGTAAATTCTCCCACTCTCATCTTTCTCGTGACTTCCAACGCACTTAAAATTCCAAGTCCTTACCAAGACCTTCCGGGCCTCACTGACATTGCCCAAGACTACCCGCCGACATCACTTCTCGCCCTCTTTCCCTTGCTTCCTGGGCTGTTACGCTGTTCCCCTTGTCCTCCCCACACGCTAATGTGCGTTCTGTTTGAGGGACTTCTACGGATGGTAATACTGTCTAGATGTTCTCCCATCAGATCAAACGAGAACTTTCTCTCAACTCGTACAATCGACACGGTATTGCCAATACCATAAAATCACAGCATGCACAATATGCTGATGTCAATAAAAAGTTCGTCATTAAGATGTCCTTGGTAGAATTTTAAAATTTATTTTTAAAGTTAAAATACAAGGCCAAAAAATTATCTCATGCTACACTGTGAGCTTCAAATTTTAGACACTTCTCCCTTTCTCCCATCTGTGAAGTGTATTAGATAATCTGATAAAAAGCAATGGAGAAAAGAAGCCAAGTCTAATTGTTTTTCCTTCGGATTATTGCTTTTGCTGTTGTATTTTTGGTCTTTTCAAGTACACATCGCTTGAAGTAGTTGAGAGCTGCAAGTTCAATTTGGGCTCTACTGTCATACCCATGTTCAGGAACTTTTCCAGTCTGAAGCAGAGAAGTTGAGACAGAAGGACAGACAGAGAGTAAGAAATAATGAAACAGGAATAGATAGGAGAACAGATCAAACAGAGATGCAGTATTTAAACTCCTATAAAAGCTGGAGAATCGGGGACACTGTGGAGGGCAAGAGATGGGCTCTCCAAATGTCTAGGAAGTCACATTCATTACTGAAGCTTTTCTAAATGCAGAAAAAATAAAGTGGGATATGTAGATAGATATTTCTATATATTTATATACTATTATAGCAATATAATTATATATTAATATGCCTATGTTAATATATGGATGGTATATGGCTAGTAATGTAATTGTATTATATATATAATACATATATATAGTAAAGAATAGTTTGAGAATGGCATTCTTGGTTTCAAAAAACACTATCAGTTCTGCATATCTTCTATGTGATTATGAAGAACAAATATTAGCATAAATATGTAAATGCTACACTAATGGCATCAAAAAGTGCATTTATTATATTTTCTTTAGAAATCAGAGCTCTCACACCACTGAATGAAAATGCCTTACAGACTCATTCTGTTTTGCCAGTGTAAAGGTCACCTGAAGTACAAGAGAGATTGGCTAGAAAATTTGAATTTATTTGAAACTGATCTCCTAATTATCTTAAATACTATATTCTTATCCTGATTGCTTCTGTAAAAATACGTGCTTTATCAACTCTCCTGCAAACTTCATCAAACAGTGTTTTTTTTAATAAGATGTAGTTTTCAAAACTGTGTGTGGGTTCATGTGAGCGTATATGTGTCAGATTGTTGTTTTTCTGTGAATCTTGGGAAAAAACACATTTTTTATCCTGTGAAATATATTTTCTAAAGCCTTCAACCTATGGTGCCTTACCTATGACTTATACACGTTCAATTCAGTGCTTTAAAACCGAAGTCTCACTCTTTCTTAGTTGGAATGTTCTAATGTGCATGTCTGAGACAGGTGATTAAGAGGGTTGGACCGTCCATTAGAACTTCTATTTAGTTTGTCAGATGCCTGTGGCCATGGTCTAAAGCTATGATTTCAAAATAAAAAATATCAGCCATGTTTCCAGCACAGATGGTTGTGGAAATTGACATTTTAACATAGTAATAAGTTCACCACCCCATGGGTTTCCAATTTCTATAATTTTTTTCTCAAAATGTATGCTTCTAGCCAATGGAGAGCTGTTTAAAATATAAATAATTCAAAACTGATTAAAATTATGCCTAATTCATTCACCCCTTTCTTCTAACACTCAACATGGACATTCTTAAGGGCAGCCAGTATACTGTAGTCATTGTGTTAAGTGTTGAGGAGACAAGGATGAATAAAAAACAACCCATTTATGTGGCCCTTAAAAACATGGGGCTTGACATATATTAAAACACAGAAGAATATAAATAATAACAGCAATTAAGTGTTACGTGTCATGAATGAGCATAAAGAAACGACTGATCAATTATGGACAGGAGAGGAAGTATTATACAACTCTTAAATTAGAAAAGATTCTTTAATATTGAATTTAAGCTAATTTTTTATAAAATACCATGTCCTTCCAGTGATGAGCTTTGATAGTTTGTGCAGACTTGAAACTGTCACTTTCTTGTTCTGCACGGGTGCATGCACATGCACACACACACGCACAGCCTGAATCCCTCTTATCCTCTCTTCTCTCCCTTTTCTTCTCACCCCAAGATGAATGGTCCAGTTCTTGAAGTTAGTTTTCTGCTGTAGATTAACTATTTCATGCTCTAGACCCTGCTATTTCTAAGTTGAGCTTGCCAAAGAGTTACAAAAGGCATGATCGCTAACTTAAAAGAGTTCTTGTCTAAAAAAGAAACATACATATGGATAGACAAATACAGTAGAAGTGGGGAAAGTGCTACTTTGGAAATGTGCCTGGAGTCCTGCTGTAGTCTAAAGGACAGATGCAGTGGCCCTGTGAGGTCAGTGCAGGCTGGAAGACATGTCAGTTGAGATGAATGCTGAACAGGTATGGAAAAATGATCATTTGTCCTTCATCAATATGCTATGCACTAAATAACAGACTGGAACACATGGGGCATCAAAAATTGTTTGATTCACAGAACAAGTCACTCCACTGTACACTGCCCCACTCCCCACCCCTTAGAGTGCTTGGCCTCTGCCCAGTAGGTTCAAACGTTCAAATTTTCTTCTGAAGTCTGTCCTCAACAGTACATTTTGCTAAAGTTCCAACCTCATGTCAAGACTGCTCAAATTATGATTGGTATCAACCTCATTTTTTTAGCTCTTCTCTCTCTAGGTAGGTATAGGCAAAACCATAGAGAGAGAGCAATCATTGAGAAAGCAAATAAAAATATTTGCTCATAACCTCAGTATAAAATAAAATCTTGAGGGAATAGATTATTTTAATGTAGCCCTAGAAGTTCTTTGAGCTCAAAATAGAATTCATCTCCACTTTCTACTATGCTCTCTGCATTTCACGAGTTCTGAAAGACCACAAGTTCTGTGTTTGCCAGAATGCTTCACCTCCAGGAACTGGGACGTGACTGCCATTTTTTCAGTGAGAGACCTTTACACAAGTTCCAAAATGCAAAAGGAAAGCAGAAATCATCAATCTTTCTCCAGCAGTGACAGAGACACACGGGCTTCCATAGAATTTTTTTAATGACTGGTTTTCCTTTGCAAATGATTTGTCCTGGTGCTGTAGACAACTGCCTGGGTGGGATTTCTTGTAGGTCTTGACCTAGACAGCAACAGTAAATAATGTGGCAAAACTAACATCCTGGTGTCCTAGGAGCTAGTGATGGGTGGCAACTCTGACAGCTCACAGCACCCTTCATTCACTTCTGACTTTCACTTCTCCACTTTATTTTGTAAGCACCCATTATTCTGATCAGATATTATCCTTTTTGAAATACCTGGAAGGAATTCTATTTTCCTTACTGAACCCTGAGTATATTATTAGAATACTTTTATTTGAGAGTGAATTCCCCTCTATTTTAGTTACAGTATGCATGTTCACTTTAATAAAAAATATTGTATTCAAAATTTCTTTAAAGCAACTTCTGTAGATGTATGAAATATATTATGTTCAAATGTTTATTTCTATTTAGTCATTGATAAATAGATTAAAATGGGTTGTATATGGCTTGAGTATCATCTGTACGTTGATCCAACCATGGTTTCTGCTACAGACCTGTATTTTTCAATTATTATCTGGTAACTCTACTCTGATACCATAAAAGCACCCCAAGCTTGTATGTATGACTCAAAGTGAACACAGTGATTGGCACCCCATGTACACACTTGTCTAAGCCAAAACTCTAGGCTTGATCAGCATCTTCATTACTGACAGCCAATCATTTAGACTCTGGAGGTCTGTTTAGGATTAAGATACGTGCTCACATATACACACATACACACACATACAGAAATACATACACACAATCACATATTTAAAGGAAAGTTGCCTCTCTCAAAATAGACAATAATTATTGTTGTGCATCCACCACGCATGGAAAATATATAGAATAAATGTTAAGAAGAAAAAAAAAACTGGTCAGCACTGCCTTTCTTTTCTAGTTACCTCTGAAAAAAGAACAAAAGTTCCATGATTTTCTTACAATGACTTAGATAAAGCTGGAAGAAAAAGAAAGACCTCTTACTCAGGGCATAACTCCACAGATAACTTGGCATAGCCTCTTAGCTATGATGAAATCCACTAGGTTCTCAAGTTTGGTTTCATCACTGCTGTCAATAAATTTCATTATGTTGTTTCTTAATTCACCAGCCTTGGACTACTATCCGTAATCAAATAAGCCTCTTCCAATCGAGTGATAGCAATCTACTTTACTCAAAGTCTACTGATTTAAATGTTAACCACATCTAAGAAACACCTTCACAGCGACCTCTGGTACAATATGGAAACAACATTTCTATGTACCATTAACTGTCTTGTGTCTTTTATTTCCCCACTTTGTGAACTGGCATATTGTCTCTTTTTCACCACTGTAAAGTGGATATATTCAAGGGAAGATAACATGTCTCTGCAAATGAGAAAATGCACCTGAGAAGCTGCTTCCATGGTGCTACACCCAAGAAGCTTCATCCACACCTGCTGATGAGATCCTGTATTACAAGCCATTAACTTAATGAGTGAAGTATTTGAGTCCATTTTGCATACAATAAGGACGAGCTTATTGTAGCCAGAGGGCACACTGTGAGAGTTGGTCTCTTACAATAAATTCCTTCCTCCCTTAATGAACACCCACGTGCAGGGAATGGAGACTATTTCCCCTCCTCCTGAATATGGCCTGAGTCTGTGACTGATTTGGCTATTAGCAGAAGTTAAATTCTGGAATTTTGCTTTTCACGCTTTTCTTCCATTAATAATCAAAATGTCCATGACATGAGCTCAAGCCACATGGAATAGTCAAATGAAGAATATGGTAAGTTTCCCATATATTAATTTTTAGGAACGCCATGGTGAAATAGCCAATGACAAGGTCCCTGCGGGTAAGACTCTTCTGAACATTGTTTTGCCTCCACTGCCCATGGCAGTAACCACGACCACCTTGTCTTTGGTGAATGACATCACCGCTTGGCCCCTGCCACTCTACGATTCTTTCCTTCTCACTGCATTTGGGATCCCACTTCAGTGGCAGTTAGTTACCACTAACTCTGACTCACAAAGTCCTCCAGTGATGACAAGGCTTCCCTTCAAATTTATTTCTCATAATCATGGTAAAAACTCTGTGTTCTTGAGCTTTCCAGGGAGTATGAGGAGGTCTTCCATAATAAAACACTCTAAAATTCCACTCTTACTGAGACTTTCAATGTGGTTTTCTACAGTTTATCAATGAATATCTGGCATTTCAACATCATTTTGCCGTTACAATTTCTGCTATTAAATTTGGGCTAAGGTAACTTTGTAAAGTGAAGTGGGATGGTTTGTATCTCTTTTCTATGATCTTCACTATCTGGAATAAAATATAGAATTGTGTTTTTTTTATATAAAGGATAGATTGATTTCTGCTATAAAACCATCTGGTTTAGAAACATAATTTATAACGATTATTATTAAATAATAGATATTTATAAAAGTGCTTATTTTAGTCTAGTCCTTCTGGAAATTTAGACTTGAGACTTGAGATTTAAAGACTACAATTTAATCTTGGCATGTTGCTATAATTAACGTTTACATTAAGTAAAAACTCTAAAGCCGAAAAACAATTGCGTTTGGAACAGAGATAGAAAAGGAAGTGAACAGTTATGTAGCCCCTACAATGTGCTAGGTGCTATTCAAAATTATTTAGCATTACATTTTTCTCTTTTCATCTCTTTTTGTGGAAAGAATCTGTAAAGCAGGTGTTATAGCCCCATTTTAACACTGGGGAAACTGAGACACAGGAATGACAAATAACTTGCTGTTAAGACCCAGTAAGTGTGGAACAGGAATTCAGCTTGTGCCCCAGGATACAGTAAGTGTGGATCAAGAATTCAAACCTGCTAACTAGAGATCAGAAACCATACAAATTGTTAAACTGCTTCTTTGTGCAACTGTACGGAAAAAAGCTGAGCTAAGAGACTATATACTTACAAAGAGCTAAGCTGAGAGAGGATCTGCTTGGTTTTGCTTGTCTGTTTTGTTTTTGGTTTTAGTTTGGCATTTCTGATGAAGGATTCAGTTTCTTGTGTGGCCTTGGTGCTTTTTGCTGGTGTGCCTCCACACCAAATTGATACAATTTCTTTTGTAAAATAACTCAGCTTTGTGGAGTTCTATGTCTTGAATCATAAGACTCAACTGAAAAAGTATGTGTTATTTTCAACTCAGATATAGACTATCATAAATTAAAGACTTGGCATATTCACTCAACACCAGCAAATACTCCATAAATTCAAACTGTAGCTTTTGAGGCAGGGGATTCTGTGTTACCCATCCCTGTGTTAGTTGGTAAAATTCTGTGCTCTATCCACAGTAGATGCTCACTAAATCTATTGAAGGGTGAAATGACACGTTGAACTACATAAAACTGTCTTGATAGTTAATCACTGTGTACTGCTGTCTTTTTTTTTTTCCTTTTTCTTTTCCCCATTTTCCTACTGATTCTATTTATACCAACTACATTTATCATTTCTACCAGGCTGTCTCCAAAATCTACCTCCAGTGTACACACAGATTTTTTTTATAAACATTATCTATGTATTACACATTCACTTTTCTCCAGGTGTGCCACCTTCCATAGGCATCTTCTTAGTGTCAACCTTTCGGCACTGATGTAATTATAATCTACCATGATTAATGCCTCAGCTCTTTTACAGGCTTTTCTTATCTGTACACATATTTCTGAATCTGCTTTTTTCATCCTGCCTGAGACATAGTAGCTTCTTATCATTTACTTCCTTTCCAGTTCTATTTTTTGCCATAATCCAAATGTTCTCTTTGGTCTTTGGAGCACTTGTTATGTCTCCCTTCAGATGACACCGTACATTGTCTCTTCCTGCCTCATAAAGTCTAGCTTTCCTGTAAAACCAACCTCTGATTTTTAATAGAGTTCTACCTACATTACTCTAGCTGTGCTACTTCAGTTGTTTTAATCTCTACTTCCTGGCCCTGAAAACATAATTTCCTTCCTCCCTTCCTTCCTTCCTTTCTTCCTTCATTCCTTCCTTCTCTCCAGGGAGAGAAAGGATAGATGATTTTCTCTAACTACTTAAGTTTTGTTTTGTTGTTACTATTATTGTTCTTGTTGTTTAGGAAATGTTAGTCCTCAGTTCTTCATTGTTAATTTTCTCCTCTTTATTTATGTTAATTGTTGAAATAACAGTTTTAAGCCCCTGGCATGTTAATTGTGAAGTTACCAAACGCAGTAAACACACACGAATACATGTTGTTTACCGTTTCTACTTTGTTCTGTTTCCACAAGTCAGTCACCTATTAGCTTTACTAGACAGTGGAATAGAATTGATTTTTAACACAAATAATTTATATCTGAATGTCTACACTTAGATACATAGAGCAGGCACCTTTATGGAGTTTCAGAAAAATTGTATAAATAAAACAAAACAGACAAAAGTCTGGGTTCTTCTAATTTTAGTTACTGCTCTATTTTTTTCTTAATACCTTTCCAAACACACAGAGAAGAAACAAAAGAACTGCCATGGTGATGTTAATATTTTGAGATTAAAAAAATGCGCCAGATAGCAGGATCAACTCTGCCCCCTGCCAATCCCAAATTATACAATTTCAAGTTGGAAAAAAGGGAAGAAGAGAGAGTGTTTTGGTCTATTGGTGACTATTGATGTTAAAAAAAATTTCAACGTGAGAGAAGATTTAAAATAGACCTCCAAATACTAGTGCTCATACAAAATGAAAGTGCATAAAATTATGTTTTCTTAGCATGATGTCAGTTATTTCTATTTCCATCAGGCTGTATTTTGGTTTTCTGATCCCCTGCCTATAACTTCTAACAGAAGTGCAATGTGTAAAATTGACTGTGAGTTTATGATTCTAGTTTTCCCTATCATGCACTGTTTTCAGTATCATCTCTATCTAACTTGGGTTTCACTTTCCCTTACTTACATTTTAAAAACACTGCTTACTTCTGTCTCTTGGCTGCCCTCTTCTTGATCATTTTTTGTTCTGACTTCGTATCTTACTCCTATCTAAACTATGAATTCAACAAGAGTCATTTTTCTTCTGTATGTTCTCACCTAGCAAAATGTGTGTGTATATATATATATTTCTTTTTTTCATAGGCTACAAAAAGTGATAAAAAGTTTACGTGGATATATGATTCTGCACAATTTCAGAAACAGCCTTTGTTACTATTTTTCCTTATATATTACCACACATAAAGTCTAGCCATTTATTCAGTGTTACTAGTATATATATTGGATGAAAAGGAAATTTTTGATGTAGAAATCAGCATAATTTGTACATCAATCTTAAGTTATAAAGACATAAAGAAGATTTTACTTATTTTTATCAATACATTAATCATGCTGATATTTTCATGGAAAGAAAAATAATTAAAAGTGGCATTGTTTTTAAAGAAGCGACATACTGAAGCATGACTATAAACTCACATAGCCTGAAATTTATGCCCAGAAACTTGGCTGTACGTACACTGCAACATTTGCAAATTTTACAAAATTGACTAATTTGATCAGTTGAAGCCAGGGTGGTCCTTACGTAAAGGGAAACAAAAAGAAGAGGCTGAAATTTCCATTTTGGAACCTGACTTTTCATGCTATGTCTATACTAGGAACTATCTTTTCAAACATTGCAAAGGATGTCAAAATATGTTCCATGCCTCTACCTTCATCTGTGCCAGTTGCTAAGGCACCACATCATTCTTTCCGCCTACAAAAAAGCAGATTGTCTTCTATGCCTCCTGTCCCTAGCCATCTCACTCCACATACACATTGTGCATTGGAATATTGAAATTTCCCTCAAAAGTGGTTATCTGCTTAATGATCAGGTTCCCACGTGCATTAGGGAGAATAGGGTACAGCAATAAAAGATGACAACGTGTCGTGTGTTATCACATATCAGTTTATGCTACGGCTGGAGACAAAGAAACGAATTGGGTTGATAGGAGCTTGAGGAGTTATTTGCACTACTTCCTTATATACAATCTCAAATTTCCTGCTACTAATTTGTTCCTTGAAATTTCTCAGAGATCAATTTCCCTAAATGTGAAGGTATACAATTTGAGAAATGTTGATTTCAATCAAGTGGCATAGTTAACATAATCAAATCATCTTTATTATTGTGGTTGCTCTTCTTGGTCCATCAGTCAAATGTGTACAAAATCTCCAATAAATGTGCCAATAAATGTTCACAATTCAGTTTACACCAAGAGGATTGAGTGCAGTATTGTGCAAATTTTATGACTGATGTATCTCTAATACTGTATACATTTTGCATGTAAAATACATTCATTCATATTCAAGTATCCAAGTTTAGTGAAAAATATTTTAATAGCCTACATACCTTGGAAATGTCAAATATCTCCAAAAATATTTTTATGTTTTATGTGTAATCATGAATTAATTAGAAACAAGTACAAATTTTTTTTCTTAGGTTATCCATATTCACACATAAATATGAGAAAGAAATGATCAAATGTAGCCATGGTTTAGATTGATATCAGAAATTAAAATAAAGATGTGAATGTTTTCTAAACTCAAGAATTATTATTCTTCCTAGAAATAATTTAGAATGTTAATACAGAGAAAAATACTGGTGTTTTAAAATCATGGATATCCTTACTGATTATGTGCTCATTAAAAACAAAATAAAATTCAGGTTGCATATATTTTAACTTTGTATGACATCATTTAGCTTTAAATCATAAATGGATTAAATGTCCATCACAAGCATATTGCAAACAAAACTAGTTTTTATTTTATTTGCATTCATACTTTTCTAGACCATATTACTGTGTGATAATATGCATTTGTCTGGATGAAAGTGTATAATCATTAACATTTATAGTTCTCCCTGGTAAAAAGGCAGATGACATACATTATCATTTTGTGATGTGTAATTCAATTGCTGGCACATTAGGATTTTTAACGTTAAGGCTTATAATGTAAATTTCAATTCTGTATTCTGTCAGTAACTAACAAATGTTGAATTATTTCCTTCCTTAGACATACACCATTGGAATCCACTTAAAATGCTTAATGATGTATTAATAAACCATGATTTTCCAGCAGAGTTTCTGAACTCCACTTACTGGCGCCAGCTCTAGTGCTGCCAATCAAATTAGAATGCCATGGTTTCTCAGTAAATAAAGGTTAATTGGACATATAAAGGGAAATTGAACATCAGAAGTATCTATATTCACATTATTCTTGCATAAACTTAGTTATTAAATTTCTATTTATCATGTAAGTGGCTAAAATATCCATAAAAGCATATATTAGATCTTTATTTTTTGTTTTGAACACACAGAGCTATCCACTTGTAATTTCAGAAAAAATCAGTAGTATCAAATGTAATGTTTTCATCTGTGTTGACTTAAATTTTCTAATTGATTATTTCTTAGTAGAAACAAGTTTATGTATGATCATTTGTGCATCACTATAAATGCTTTTTTTTTTCAACCATTCTCAATCCCCCAAATCTTGTTCTCTCTAAAAACAAATATGTGGAAAATTATTTATATGGATGTACTATCATTTCTCTAAATAGCTTCCATTTCCTTTCTTACTTCCTCATCCATTAGATAGCTTAAAATATCACCTGCTTTTTATGGGCTCCATTGTCTTGTGTTCAATACAGATGTGAATCATGTAATTGAACTGTTTTAATAGAACTGTATAGGAAACATGTACCAAACAGATACTGATACTCAACAAATGCATAATTTCAAAAATTTGAATTTAGTGAGGAAAAAAGACAATATGCTTGTATAGAGGATTAAGTGTTAAGAGAAACAGTACACTTAATAACGCTAGAAAAAAATAAAGATATATATATTTAAGACATGGCTGACATAGCCAAAAATTTAAAGAATTCTTTGGAAACAAAAAATAAAAAATAAAGTAAAATCCATCATAATAAGAAAGTAAGAAACTGGAATCAATAATTGATTATCTAGAAGTTGGCCAGAGGACAAAGCAGGTAGGCGATCACCAGCCTCTCACCCCAACTTCATAATCGCCATCCTCACATCTGACATCCTCAAAGGGGAAACTTCAGTGAAGAATATGAAAAAATATAAAAACTCCTAGCAGAGTAATAATTTTGTAATTTATCTCCATCTCACCATTGTCTCTAAATTACAAACAAATCATCACTCTACCTTTGTACATTCCTCTTCAAAATCCTCAAAACTCAAACTTGAAAATACGGCCCCAAATTGATATGATTCTTGGAAGTAATTAAGCACCTGGGTGAAGCCCATGTGGTTTATCTCTGGAGGAAATAATGTCAAACCTAGGCCTTAAATATTTTCCACAAGTTTCCAAGGAAAGTGAACTCACCACTGTAAATCACTAAAAGCGTGAGAAAACTTCATCACCACAGGAAAAAGTCAAATAAAACACTCAAAACTATATAATTAGGCCTATAGCAAATTTAATTATTTAACTTAAAAGATGCAAAATTTAAAGTTGTATTTTTAAAGAAATATAAGAAAGAACTAAAACAATGGGGAAAAAGAGACCATCAAACGTGACCACCCAGATTTGAAGCAGAAGGAGCTACAAATTTTAGAAACTAAAAAAAAAAAAAAAAAAAAAAGTAACTGAAAAATTTTGTATGCTCCAAATAACATAGCTTTAAATAAATAAACAGAAATTATGTCAATTTTTTATTGCTAAATAACTACCAGTCTGGGAAAGTTACTTAAGTACCTTGGATTTGTTTCTTATATTTACAAAATATGTGGTGTGCACTAGGCTTATTCAATTATTCATTTACTATCTCATTAATTGTTGTTATAAGCGTTAAACATTTTCTGTGTTCCAAGCAATATGCTACCCTACAGTCACATAAACATAAAGTTATGGCCTTTGCCTTTGAGCAGCTGACATTCTAGCACAAGAGTTGATGATGCTTCCCAGTTCTAATTGTTTTCAGATAGCAGTCAGTTCAATTCATTCCCCTAGTCAAGACAAAAGGAAGAATTTGGCAGTCACTGAGAACCTGGTCTTTAGCCCTGCAGACATCCATAAAGTTAAGGTAGATAAATAGAAGGAGATGACACATAGGAAGAGGGAGAAAGAAGACAATTCCTGGTTTGACACTATTGACAAAATACAAAACAATAATCGTGTGTGCAGATTGTAGTATCATTGTATTCTAACTCTGGGTAACAAATGACTAATAAAGATGCTCTGGACTCATTAGGGTCATGTTCATTTTCAACATGTATACAGATTTCCAAAGCTTTTAGAGGAAAAATATGCATATCTAAAATGCATAAATGTTAATGCAAGGTTAAATTAGTATGTTTCCCTAAAACATCATAATAAATTATAATAAATTTATTAATCAATTATGAAGTAGGGAAACAAAATCCATGCCCAACATTATTAATGCATCTGGACTTTGCAAACTCTATTTTGTTTCTATTAGGAAGGTAAACTGCCTTGAATGTTTTCAGAAGAACTTTAGAATTTATTCTTAAGTGATAAATCTTGCTTTTCTATTCTAAAGATTGAAAACAATAGGTTTCTAAAACTGAGCTCCAAAATTTTACACAACTTTGTGATGTAGGTAGAAGAAATCTCCTTGCAGAATACAAAAACCAATCTAATTAAAAAATAAACAAGTGTGAGTGTTGCTAAATATTTTTTTGAAAATTTACATAATAATTTTTGATAAGCTGATTTTAGTGATCCATTTTCAAATTTTGAAAGACGCTTTGCTTTAAGTTTAAATTTATATAAATCCAGAAATTTCTTTAGACTTATTTAGAAATATAAATAAGCAACTTTACAATAAAAAATATTTTGCTTCCCACCAGGCTTGGGTTAGGTTTGAAAGAAAGCAAACACAAATTATACAAATCTATCTATATTTACCCATCTATCTATTTATTTGTGGGTATATATAGTTATTTATATTCATAAATACATATACATGTATAATATTTTTAATGTTCTTGAATATTTAAGACTTTCAAAATATTAAACTTACGATTGACTTTTCTACTTTTTCCTTTCTACCCAGTATCGTACGTAAGCCTCCTGTTATGGAAGCTAAAATAAGCTGGCTTATTTTCCTTTAGGTTGGTCTCGTACGTGTCTACTGAGCTGGATTGTATTTGAGCTAATTGACAAGAGTGGTAATATAAATGCTACGCAAATGAACCCCCTCTGGGAGTCCTTTTTCTAAGTTCAATTGATGCCTATGCAAACATAGCACTTTGTAATGTTATTCCAAGGTATTTAATTGCGTGGCTTGCTCAGACATTCAGTATTATTGACAGTGATACATTGGCCTCCTATACTATCTATCTCTGACAAACATCCTCTGCTTTAAATAGAGCACTATGGCTGATAAGTTTGAAGCACATGAAATGAGTGCTGATATGATAATGCTATATTATTGGTGGTAAAATTAAATCATGGAAAAATTTAAAGCTGTGCTAACATGACTTGCTCCAAACACACACACACACACACACACACACACAATGATATCCAAATTTTTTTTCACAAAGTATAATGTAATTAGCAATAGAAAAACAGAGTATATGCAATTATTCAATTTCAAACATACATTTTTAAAAAGTGACTATATTTAAGGTGGTTTATTTAGTTATTATATATTTCCCTCTTATGATCATTTGCTGTTGTATGAGACTGTTCTGTGCATTGCAGGATATTCAGCAGTATCTCTGTCCTCTCCCTGCTAGATGCCAGTAGCCTCCCCCTAAGTTGTGACAATCAAAATTATCTCTAGATAGGCCCCAAAGGCAAAATTGCCCCCAACTGAAAAGCTCTGTACTCTGAGGTTCCCACCAAATGTCTCACAATCTCACTGAGAACTCAGTTCTCACTGGCTGGAACTCAAGTGTGTGAACTCTCACGATTTTCACCTCTCAGCTCCCCAGTAGTTTTCCATTCTTCTGTAGCTGTGCTTTGACACACTTTGTGGCATCCTTTCCCACAAATACGCAGTTTACTATAAAGCCAAACACGTAAGCACACCCATATGCCAATTGATGGTGTTCTTTTACTGCATAGGTCTTTCAACTCTCACTCTTTATTTCAAAAATTCCAGCCACATCCACCTCCCCACACTCTAGTCTCTTTGTCCTCAACTCAGTGGGATGGGTGTCACCTTCCTGTGACGTCCTCCTGAGAGCAGACGGTAAGTCAGAGAGATCACAAGGGTTCCTCCTCTTGTCTTCTTTATCTGAAGATCAGAATCCTGTACTACCTGTTGTCCAATTTCTGAGGCAGTTGTCTTTCATAGTTTGCCCAGCTGTCCACTTTTTATACCAGGAGAGCCAGTCCAATACCAGTTATTCATCCCTTCGTGGCCAGAAGTAGAAACAAAATGGGAGCTCGAGACCACTGGGTGATGTCTAGGCACACTTCTACCTTCACAAAGTGTCTCTAATGATAACAAATGCGTTTGTTCTCAGACATGTGTATTCTGGACGTATTTATTATTGTCATCTCAGCATTTAAGTGAAGTATTAAAATAAAGTATTAAAAGAAAGAATTACACTTTTATGAAAAATCAAACAAAATGTTTTGAAAGTTTAGATGAAGACAAATGACTCAAATATTTGTCTCATTATATGCAAGATAATTGTCAAAGAGTGGGAAAATGTGAATACACTAGATGATCTCCATTCATGTTTCCTCACAAATATCTTTAAGTTCTTGTTTGAACTTAAAATATTCCAAGCTTGAAATCACAGTAAGGCCATTTTAATGCTGCTTATTCTATAAGCACAGTGTAGAACTGTAGTTGGAATTCTTAAAGAAAAGTCTTATTTTCACATTAAAGTCTGACAAATAAATACATATTTGTAAATTTTACTTAAAATGATATGTTATTTTAATTATCTATCATTATTAATGCATCTCTACTTTAATTATCCCTTTGAATACAACTCATTACCTGTATTTATGATGTCAAGGGATGAGTTATATTTCACATTCATAGAATTAACTGATTTATTAAGCCAACAAATATTTATTAAACACCTACTGTGTCCTGGGCAAATACTAGGACCCGAAGATTGAGTAGCGAACAATGTAAACAAAAGTCCCCATCTTTGTTTGGCTTATACTCTAGTGAGACTATTAGACAATAAAGTAAATAAATTAAATATATACATGTATTTATTAAATGAATAAGTCAAAGGTGGCCTCTGTGTTTTGGCCTCCCGATTGTTAATTTCTCTACTGCAGGCTGAGATCCATTTGCTTAAAACCCCACTGGCACCAAACGCAAATTTTTACACATCTATTTATTATTTTAAAAGACCAAACAGGGAAATTTTAGCCATTTAGAGACCGGCTGGTTTGCACACTTGCAAAATCTCATCCAACCGCTGTTACCTATGGATGGGATAGGGCCCTCTAGCAGTAAGGCCCCAAGCTGCTATGGCCCTTTGGAACTTCCTGTCCAAGAGGCTCACCTCTTACAGGCATGCGCAACATCACCTAGATGCATAACCCCCTTTCAAATCCCCCTCTCTCTCAGGAGTTCCGTTGCCATCCTCCCCTCCTGAGTGGTGACCCCAGTTCTACTGCCTCTGGATGGACTCTGGTGGGAGTGACTTCCCCTCTCATGCAACCCCCCCCCCCAAAACTGCCCAAATAAAGCTTGCTGTTGTTAATGACTCTTGTGATATCTACTTCCTTGATCAGCCCCAAATATCTCAAATCCCCGGCAATATTAGAATGTGAGAATTAGTGACAAGAAAATATGCAAGGAGGTAGAATATAAAATAGTGGCTGGAGGCTGACATTTTAGATAGAGTGGTCAGACATATCCTCATGGAGGAACTGATAAGATCCTGAAAACCTGTGGGATTGGTCACATATATTATTAATCTGCATATTTACTGCCGATCTCCTTCAGAAAAATGAATGTTCCATAAAAAAGCACATTGCATTTTTGGTCACTGTGAATATCCCCATTGCTTAAAAAGTATCTAGAACACAGCAGGTAATTAATAAATGTACATACGACCAATTAAAAAATGAGTACGACTTCCAATGTATCTACAACTAGCACTTTTCTAAGTGGAAAATCTTTACAGTCTCTCAAAATAACACTGAAACAAAAGTATTCTGAGAAAGGAAATAGTTATCCAAATGAAAAAGTGAGCTTTCTCCCAATCCCCTGCCAAAAAGAAAGATGAAAACTCCAAACCAATTCCCAAATGGCCCTCCAAACCACAACCACTCATTTTGATGTGTGACCACGTGGCTCAGTTCATTCATATGGTGCAGTGTTGCAGAGGGTGGGATATGTACTCAGATCTTTTCCCTTCCACTTGTTAGTTAGCTACCTGTGAGGGTAATCTGAACCCTTCTAAGGCTTTTACTACTTATCCTTAAAATAGGGTGTTGATGGTGAATGCTGCACATGATTTTGCTGAGGAAAAATGATAATATATGTAAAGCACTTAATATAGGCTCAGAAACTTAGTAAAGGTTAAATTAACACTAACTAAAATTAATCAAACAATAATCAGACCAGTACTTACCAAGTGCTTTCTATATGAAAAAAAGTATGCTTGGTGTGGGTAACATATGGCTGATAATACTCAAGCCCTCATGTCAAGGAACACACAGAATATAATGCATGATCACATACAGCAGTATAAATCCAGCCAAGATGTGGTAAGTGCAACAGTAGTGATATTAATAACCATTATAGGAGCACAGAAAATAGAAAAATAGATGTGCACACAGCTTCGTATCTTCCCTGAGAGATCCTTTTTCTCAAAGTTTGCTATTGACCTAAATTATTAAACGTTGTTACTCAGTGTGCTTATAATTATTTACATTCTGCTCAGCCATTAAAAAAAGAATAAAATCTTCCCATTTGCAACAACATGAATGGAAATTGAGGGTATTATGCTAAAGAAATGTCACACAGAGAAAGACATATACCATCTAGTATCATTTATACATGGAATCAAACAATAAAAAAAAAGCAAATGAAAAACAAAACAAAACTCACAGATAAAGAGAACCGATTGGTGGTTGCCAGAGAGGAGCAGGGATGAATGGTAGGAAAGTGGGCGAAGAGGATCAAGAAGTACAAACTTCCAGACGTAAAATAAATTATTCCTGGGGATGTAATGTACAGCATGGTGACTACAGCCAATAATATTGTATTGAAAATTTGAGAGTTGCTAAGAAAGTAAGTTTTAAAAGTTCTAATCACAAAGAGAGAAAAATCTGTAACTTTGTGTAACGAGCTATGGTAAATACATTTACTGTGATCAATTTGCAATATATACAAACGTCAAATCATTATGTTGTATACCTAAAAATAATGTAATGTTGTATGCTGCTTATGCTTCAATTTTTAAAAAAGTGACAATAAAAGAAACATAAAAAGGAAAATAAAGGAATAAAATAATAAAATGAAAAATTTTAAAACTGTTAACCCTATCAAAAAGTTAATGTTAGAATATTAACTGTATCACCAGTTATAAAGGCTAAAATTCTCTGGAGACATTTTTGATGCCTCTCTTTCTTTACAAGAACTAGGTATCTAATTCATGAGGAAATTCTTTTGACCTACCTTCAATTCATCTTCAGAATTTGAACATTTAAACTATCTCCATTACTGTCACCTCCTACTGAAACGAGATCTTGACCAGATCTTAGCCATAACTGAAACAAAATAAGAATCTGATAATATTGGATGAAAACTCTTTAAAAAATGGTGCCTTTTCGAATGTGATCCCTGTGGGGAAAAAAGAACTTTGTGGAGTCAGAAGCTATAAATTACTGAGACAGAATTTCCTAAGCAATTTCTTCATAACCCTGGTATAGCAAAACATATATAAAAACTTCCTAATATTATACATTCATTTTTTAATGATATAGCCAAAAAATAAAACATTGTAAAATTGTAAATTGACATTTAACTGAGGTCAGTCTCAATTACTGAAAGTCTAGACAGGGGTTAGCAAACTATACTCCAGGGTTCACATCACTGCCTGCTTTTGTAAAGTTTCATTGGAACACAGCCACAGTTCATTTATTTATGTATTTTCAATTGCTGCTTTTGTGCTACAAGAGCAGAGCTGAATACTTGCTATAAGAATCATAAAATACAAGCCTAAAATATTTACTATTTGGCCATTTAAGAAGAAGTTGGCTGATCCTTGGTAGAGTATGTTAACAATAACAAGGAAACAAGCTCTGGACTGTATCAGCATTACTCCTAAGAGAATATCATATTTACAACCAATGGGATTTTTACTCAAAATCAAATTTTGTAAGTGTTAGTGAACTACGGTTTACATACAAAAAAATTAGCCAATTTCAAACACGAAATTTAATGAGTTTTAACAAATATACACATTTGTATAACCATTACCACAATCATGGAATGGAATAGTTGTCACCAATTTTTTTTTTCAGTTACTTCCCTTTTTCTACTCTGTGGTCCCTGCCAACGACTGATGTACTGTCTAAAAAAATAGCCTTGTATTTTTTCTTAATGTTTTACAAAAGAAATCATGACTGGGTTCTTTCACTTGGCATAAATCTTTTGAGATTAATCCATGTAATTGCCTGTATCAGTGATTCAGTCCTTTATATTACTTACAGTATTCCATGAAATGGTTGCACCTCAATTTGCTCATGCATTCACCACTGGATGGACAATGGGTTATTTCTAGTTTGGGCTATTATGAATAAATCTTCTATGAATATTTACCTAATATTACTGATGTGAACATGTTTTCATTTATCTTGGGCCTGGGAGTGGAATTACTCTACAAAATGGTATATTTAACTTTTTATTTAATTGAAGTATAGTTGATCTACAATGCTGTGTTAGTTTCAGGTATACAGCAAAGTGATTCAGATGCATATATATATATATTTTTTTCTTTTCCATACATATATATATCTATATATATATCTATCTATATATCTATATATATATCTATATATCTACTTTTCCAGATTATTTTCCATTAGAGGTTATTACAACATATTTAGTACAGTTCCCTGTGCCATACAGTAGGACCATGTTGTTCATTTTCTATATAGTAGTTTGTATCTGCTAATCCCAAACTCCTAATCTATCCCTCCCCTCCCTTTCCCCTTTGGTAACCATAAGTTTGTTTTCTATTTCTGTGAGTCTATTTCTGTTCTGTAAATAAGTTTATTTGTATCATTTTTTAAGTTTCCACATATAAGTGATATCATATGATATTTCCCTTTCTCTGTATGACTTACTTCACTTAGTATGATAATCTCTAGGTCCATTTATCTTGCTGAAAATGGCATTATTTCATTTTTTATGGCTGAGTAGTATTCTATTGTGTGTGTGTGTGTGTGTGTGTATCTCACATCTTCTTTATCCAGTCATCTGTTGATGGACATTTAGGTTGCTTCCATGTCTTGGTTATCGTAAATAGTGCTGCTATGAATACTGAGGTGCAAGTATCTTTTAAATTAGAGTTTCCTCCAGACATATGACCAGCAGTGGGATTGCTGGATCACATGGTAAGTCTATTTTTAGTTTTTTAAGGAACCTCCATACTATTCTCCATAATGACTGCACCAAACTACATTCCCACTAACAGTGTAGGAGGGTCCCCTGTTCTCCACACGCTCCTCAGCATTTATTATTTGTGGACTTTTTAATGATGGCCATTCTGACTGGTGTGAGGTGGTACCCCATGGTAGTTCTGATTTGCATTTCTCTAATAATTGGTGCTGTTAAGCCTATTTACCATTTCTATATCTTGTATGGAGATATGTCTATTTAGGTCTTCTGCCCATTTTTTTGATTGGGTTGTTTGTTTTTTGATACTGTGCTGTATGACCTGTTTGTATATTTTGGAAATTAATCTCTTGTCAGTCACATTGTTTGCAAATATTTTCTCCCATTCCATAGGTTTATTTTCATTTTGTTTATGATTTATTTTGCTGTGCAAAAGCTTTTAAGATTAATTAGGTCCTATTTGTTTATTTTTGCTTTAATTTCTTTTGCTTTTGTTCATGTATTTCCTTTCCTACTTAAATAAATTTAAAAGTATTTATTAGAGTTCTAATGTTCTGAGCTATTGATTTCATTATCTGTTATTTCTGGGTCTCTCTCTGTTTAAATATATTTTCTTGGCCTATGCATTTTGTTGTTTTATGTATACTTGGTCATTTTAAATTTAATAAAAATGTATTATCTTGTTGGTTCCTGGATTGTATTTTATTCCTTTAACTAGCATAAGATTTTCTCCTGTCATGTAGTTAAGTTTCTTGCAATCAGTTTGATTCCCCATGAAACTTCCTTTCAAATTTTCTTAGCAGGGATTTTAAACAGCCTTGGATGACTATCCCTCACCTATGCAGCAAAATTCTTTTGCAGGAATACTGCTCTGAGAACTTTATCTTATGTCCCATGCATTGGGAGTGTTTCCCCCGTCACCTACTGGGAATACATGTATTCTTAGCCCTGTATGATCTGTGGTTGCTTTTTCTTCCCATTACTTTCTGGTAGTACTTCTCTGATTTTGGTATCTTTCTAACACACATGCACAAATGAGTACTCAGCCCAAAACTCAAGGAACCACTCTAGAATAACAATGCTCTCTCTCTCTCTGTGTAGATCCCTCTCTCCAGTAGTCTACTCTGAGAGTTTTAGCTACATCAGTTTCAAACTCTGAATCTGCCCCAACAACAAAGAAATGCTCCAAGATTTGGTTCCTCAAACCACTGCTTCATTTTATTTTTGTTTCTGTTACTGTTATTTCATTACAGCTGAACATGAGATCATGCCACTGTGAGTATTACATGAGATAATATGTTTAAAGCCCTGATTACTTGGCCTTGTATATGAAAGGGGCTCAATAAATAGTAATGCACCTCCTACTTCTATATGATCACTTTATTCTGCTATACATTCTAAAAGTCAAAACATGTATGATGGAACATCTTATTTTAGTAGATAAATATTATTTTAGTAGAAGCTAGAGAGAGATTCACCTACATAATGACTGATTCTTGCCCTTCAATCTTTTACAAACTCTGGGCTCATGAGGCAGCTGCACTTCATCTGTATAGGATGAGCCTTCTCAGATATTTAATCTCAGATATTTTAACCTTCTCAGATATTGCCTGCTCTGAAATAAGAACACAAGACTGCTATTATGTTTATGGAAGTCAATCAATTTTTAATTTTTTGATTAAAATGCATTGTTATGGATTGTATGTTTGTGCTCCCCCACTTCTTAAGTTAAAATCATAATCCCTATAGGATGGTATTAGGAGGTAGAGTCTTTGGGAGAGAATTAGGTCATGAGAGTGACACCCTCATGATGATAGCAGTGTTTTTGTAAGAAGATGCATCATAGAGTTTGCTCACTCTCTCAACCACATTAGGGCACAACCAGAAGCTTGCTGGCTGTAAACTGGGAAGAGAGTCCTTATCAGAATCCGACCATGCTGCAACCCCAGTCTGGGACTTCCAGCCTCTAGAGCTATGGGAAATGTTTGTTGCCTAATCCACTCAATCCATAGTGTTCAGTTATAACAGCCTGAACTGACAAAGACACATTTTAATCCCTGCTTCCATAAATATAAACATTCTAAGTCATGAGCCCTGAATATTTCTCCACGTACATTCATCTCTCATTGGAGCAATGAAAGGAATGCAAGCAAGGTGATGCTCCTGTTAATACTGCTCATGTTTCACAAATTGACAAATTCAACCTCAGGACTTAATTGTTATGCCTACAAGCAACCACTTACTATGGGAACATCTGGTGATCTCACATGTGACATCTGGCTTCCACAATTCTAAGTATATATTTTAGCAACTGGAATGGAAGGGACAAAGTGAAGGATTCTCCCGCTTTTTTAGGAGAGTATCGAGGTGGTATTCATGATTACTACTTAACCCACAGAAAATGGGCAGAGGCACATTCTACACAGAGGTGATCTCTTCCCTCCTCCAAAGGGAATCTCACTTTATCCAGCCCTTCAAGTGGACTTAAAACTATGATTCAGTTAACTAAAGTTGGACCCAAAATGAAGTAAAGTTAAAAAAAAAAAAAAAGCCAAGAAAGATAGAAAATAAAGTTTGGAGTTGCAAATTTTATCAGCTATGTGACCTGAAGTGAGTGTCTAAAAACTTCTGTCTTTTCCTAACTCACCTATCAAAAGATACATACTGAGCATAAAAATTACTAGAAAATGAAAAATATACAATGTATAGATTTGTGAATGTTGCTGCTTTTACAGGCCATACTTTTAAACTTATATTGTCAACATTTACAAAATTCTTTAACCATTGACTTCTGTGGATCTGAATTTAGAAAGACTGAAACAATACAAGTATTTTCCTTTCAGGGAGATATATATAAATTGAAAGAGAATAAGATGACAGACGAGTGCTTTGGAGATTCATAACTTTGGAATCAGCGTTGTTATGAAGTCTCTTCTATATGTATTTATTTGACAGAGATCTTATTTCTAACAGGTGTTATAGAGCACTATCGAGCGCCTCCACAGAGTTTTTAAACCTATATGCTTCCATTCACTTCTGTTAGTAACAGCATTGTCACCTTCATCTGGACAAGACAGTTTCACAAGGTCATCAGCAAGGTCAGCAGCAATAGCCATCTCTAAAAGATCCAATCAGGCCTGCATTAGGATCAGGGGGACTGTTTGTTTATCCATTTAATCTTTAATTTATTTTTCAAACTTGTTGTTCTGAGTTTATCACCTATTTCAGAGTTGTATAATAAGGTTCAAAAGATCTGACTTTTTCGTACTGAATTTTTGAAACACAATAGCATTGTGATATCTGTGCAGCCTATCACTGCTTTGAAATAAGAGGAAGGACTGTTTTTCCAAGGTTAACAGGAACATATCCATTTGGATTGTTTTCTGTGGCACTGACTTTTATATTATGCAGTTCTAATATGGAGTTCACACATGGAACAACCTATGTACTAATGTCAACAGTTGTTCACCACTTACCCTGAACCTGTGTTGGGTAGTCAAATACCTTGAAAGTAATTAATCAAGGACTTAAGACAAGGATACTTTCTGCATCCTGCAAATTGTTTTAAAGCAGACTCTTTAGATTATCTGTTTATCTGTTGATCATCTACATATACCAAGTGTGAGAATAAAATTTATGTAGTTTATACAGTGTTTTTACATACAGTTATAGTCTCTCTACATATACATCTCTCTATAAAGTCTCTCTCCATACATCTAAATATAAAGAGAGACATGAGTGGAAAAAAACGTTAATAATAAAAAGTGAAACTTACAGTCTATATATATAGAGAGAGAGGTATCTATTATTTGCCTAAGTCTATAGATCTATATCTATATCTATCTATCTATCTATCTATCTATCTATCTATCTATCTATCTATCTATATATATATATAGAGAAAGAGGGAGAGAGAGAGAGAATAGAGTATAAGTTATGCTTTTTATTTTTAATGTTTGTTTTTCAATCATTCTAAGAAAACAAGAAAACTGGTCTGGTTTTTCCCAAAGAGGTCAAGAGATAAATAGATTATTGGGTAGTATTTTGTTTTACTCTGTAAAAATTTTGGATGTTTGTATAGATGTACACCAACTGTTTGTATTGAGGTGAACTGTAATGCTTGACAATAAGAGACCTAATTGGATATTTCCTGCCTTTTCAATGTTTATGATGTTGATCTAACAGGAATATTATACGTGTGTGGCCATGTTCTACTTTTTTGAAAGATGCAATTTGTCTCAAACTCAAATTGTCAATAAAGATGGTCTTACAATGCTCCATAGACTTAGTGTAAGTTATTCCCAGAGGATATCTAAAGAACTTCTATGTCTTTGATGGACAAAGTGTTATTATTTGCTTTTTAATTTTTTTAGTTATCATATAGATTTGCTATCTGACTTAAATATATCTTTGAAAGAGAAAAATTACTTATTAGTTTCTGGTGTACAGTATGGATGGACCTGGAGGGCATTATGCTAAGTGAAATAAGTCAGACAGAGAAAGACAAATACTGTAAGGTATCACTTACATGTGGAATCTTAAAAAATACAACAAACTAGTGAATATAACAGAAAAGAAACACTCATAGATGTAGAGAAGGAAATAGTGGTTACCACTGGGGAGAGGGAAGGGGGAGGGGCAAGATGGAGGTGGAAGATTAAGAGGTACAAATTATCAGGTATAAAATAAGCTACTAGTATGCTTGTACAACATGGGAAATATAGCCAATATTTTATAATAACTATAAATGGAGTATAACCTTTAAAAATTATGAATCATTACAAATATACCTGTAACATATAATATTGTACATCAACTATACCTCAGTTTAAAAAAACATGATATTGTACAATAAGTAAATAAATAATTAAAAAAATTACTTAACTAAAGACTGCAAACATTTCAAAGAAATTCACTTTCAATAATGATCTTCAGATCATTGAATCATGGAAGGTCAACACTGGAAAGATATATCGCCAAATACCTGACCAAACTTCATACTTTAAAATATGACTGCATATACACAGAGAAGCCATGACTTGTCCAAAATCTCTCAAGCTCATCTTGTTCATACTACAGACCACGTTGCTATAATGTTGCTGTTATGATGAAAAGCCTTTTCTTGCAATGGTTTATTAGGCTGAAAAATGCATACAGATCACAGAACTGCTTTTACACAGGAATACTACTATTGGTGGTGGTGTTAGTGGTGGTGGTGTTTTGTTGTTTTTATAATGATTATCATTATATTAATAGTAATAGTATTTTGTGAATCCAGACAGTCACATAACACTAGACCTTTGGGTAGGATTCAGGTTTAAATATCTACTTTCCCACTAACAAGCTATGTGACCCAAGAAAATACTTGAACCTTCAGGACATTCCTTTTATCAAAATGAGTCATAGTATAAAGTTTATAATATTTCTGTTCCCTTTTACTCTATATTCCTATGATTCAAATATATATATGTATATATGTATAATGTGTGTATAAATATGTATGTGTGTGTGTGTGTGTATATATATACATATGTGTGTGTGTGTGTGTGTGTGTATATATATATATATATATATATATATATATACAGTGCTCCATTATTGCAAGTATTTGACCTAATATAAAGTCAACCTTTCTAAACCCTTGGTAATTTAGCAATATTTTCATGTAGAAAAAAGAAATATCCATAATTCACTAGCCAAGGAATGAATAGGGAAATTCAGCTTGACAAGACATACCTGTGCAAATAATCTTAGTCAAAATGTGCAACATTTGAACAAGATCACAGGAGCTTCGACACGGGGGAGCATAACAACCATGGGTTCGTCTGGTTCCTCTGTGATGAACAGGGTCTGCCCGTGGGCAAAGCGCCATTTTATGTTTTGGAGAATTGAATGGTTTTAGTCACTTTTGGTTTACCTAGTGGAATTTGGTGGGGAATAAGTTGTGGATTCAGAGACATCGTTCAGTCTTCAGACTTCCTAACTCTCCAAAGAGGTATAGCAGTGAGAGTCTGTCAAGATGGTTTCTTCTATTCGATGATCATAGTTCCTCTAGGGCAAATAAAATAGATCCTGACCCACCATGTGTTTCATTCATCTCAAAAGCATCTGATTCTCAAAAGGCACAGTAGGATTCACAGGACTAGCCAATGAAATTACCTATAAAGTGAGCACTGAAGACTATGGTAGATAACCAACAAAAGACAAGAATAAAGATTTAGAAGAAGCCTAGCGAAGGGAAGTAACCTTTTAATCAGAGTCTGAAGCAATCTTAGATTGCTTCTTTTTGTCTGTTACTGACTGATGAAAAAAACTTCCATTCAGGTAAGGCTATAAGCCTGCTTATTGTTTGAGTTTCAGAAAACAGAGCACCGAGTACTGATAAGCCATTCTACCTTCTTTTAACTGTTTGGGGAAGGAAGGAAAGCCAAATATCTACAAGTATGAATAGTGGTCCCAGAGAGTCAACCCTAATCAGAAAACAAGACAATGCCAGTGTGCATGCCATCCAGGAAATTAAGCATTCCCTTTACTCATCACTGATTCTAGCATCTGATTTTTTAAAATTAATGAATGCATTTTTCTAAAAAAATTTAAAAATTTCTAGGATGAGACCTTCCAAGGGGAAATTCATAAGCCACAGAAAATAGATTATCAGGAAGAATAGACCAGCTCAACCAGAAGAATAAAAATAAAAGTGTCAAATAAAAGAGAGCAGTCTTCTGAGAATAAATAAAATTTGAAAACCTTCATGAGCCAAGTGTGTAGATAGAGATTAGCATTATGATGAAATATCACATAAAAATGATTGTAGTTCTAAATAATTAGTTCCATCAAGTAACTAGATAAAAGACTAGGGGATCAAAGTCAGCTAAAAAAATGACAGACTTTATTGAAGCAGAACTTGTATTTAAGTTCTAAATATCTATTAATTGTATAATAGATCCTTCCTTTCATCCCAGCAAGTGTCTGAACCAATAGTCTAGGGAAATCTCCAGATTCTATTGGAGAAAGCAGTAGATAAAAGACAGTGTATTCAGCCTCTCTGCTCTTTTTAAATCAGTAAGTAGCCAGCTGTTCCACTGCAACCGATTCTGTATTTTGAGTAGACTCATGACATCTATCAAATCAGTGTTTACATTTTCTTAATAATGTTAACTTAAGCATTTTATTGCCATGCTCTGCAAACTGCCTGAGTGCACTAAAGAAATCTGCTCATGGGAAAGGCAGTTAAGCAATCGGCAGACTACATAAAAAGCCCAGCATCTCTGGAGGTTAGCTGCATGACACCTGGAGTGACACAAAGCCTCTCTGTTGCTTTTGTCCAGAGCCAACTGGGAATCCCCTGTGGTCAGGAAAATATTGGTGAAAGCAAATGCCCTTCCCTGCAAACATCTGGAGGCCTGCAGTCTGTGCAGTGTGAAACAGGAGGACTGCAGAACGGCTTAAAGTTCCAGTAAAGTGATGAGATGCAGATTACTGTTGTTCCCACATTGTTTTTTATAAACGCACATTGTGAAACAAGGCATCCTTCCTTCCTACTCAGGACTTTGAACAGCAAATGCCAGAAATCAGAAGTTTTGTAACTAATCCACTCTTGAGTTACCCAACCACAAAATTACATTTGAGCAATTGCCTTGACAGCTAAAATACAGAGTTTATTTTTTTCCTCCTTGCTCAAATAACTCAGAGACAGAAAATCAGATTTTTTAAACCATCTACCACCCCTTCTTTTTCATTCCTAGTAATAGTAGTAATAATAATTTAAGCTTTGGCTAAGACCTTATCATTACAAAGTACAAAAAGTAAGGAGATAGACTATTCACCTTTTGTCGTCTGTATGAAACTTGGAAATCTGTTTGGGACTGAAATTTCTTGGCTTTACCCTAAGATTAGTTTCCTCCCTTAAACTAATGGAATTCCAAACTGTAGTCTCACTTTAGTGGCATGAATATCATTATACGTGTCTAACAAGAATCAGATACTTGGGGGAAAAAACAGCCTAGTATCTATATGGGTGAAAAAAAGCCACTTTATTATTTCCAGTTGTCATAAAATAAAATCAGTTTGCAGATCAGTCAAATACAATGTGAAAAAGAAATAGAAAAATGTATGAATTGAAGATATGGTGTATAATAATACAGTGCATAACAAAGTCAATTGGAAACTTGAATTCAACTATTTATATTTATGTAGTTATTTTACCTAGTGGGCTTATCCAAAATAGTAGTGTCTGATTGATTAATTCATAATTCATCAGTTTTACTGATAAAATGTCAATTTTATTGATAAGATTGTTTTATCAATTTTATACATAATATATTAGTTGCACCCTGCTTTTTTTTTTTTACATTTTTTTATTGAGTTAGAGTCATTTTACAATGCTGTGTCAAATTCCAGTGTAGGGCACAATTTTTCAGTTATACATAAACATACCTATATTCATTGTCACATTTTTTTTGCTGTGAGCTACCACAAGATCTTGTATATATTTCCCTGTGCTGTACAGTATAATCCTGTTTATCTCTTCTGTAGGAAGGAGCAGACTGGGATTTCACAATTTGTAGATACTTACAGGCATATGCAACCTTGCTTTGATTGCTGAAACACTCCTCTAAAAATGCAATCACATAAGGTCAAAAATTACATGGTTAACATAGTAAAGAGAGAGCTGTAGAAAGTCATGGAATACTTGGCTAAGTGAGAAATTTCAAATGCCATCAACTTAAATTCAGACTCCAACAAGTTTAATGCTGTACCTGAACACAGGGGTCTGATATCAACTCAGGATTGTACAATCCTGTTTCTCTTTTGTCATATTTATCTGCAAACAAAATAGTAGAAACACTATGGTAAGCTTTGTAGTGTTAATAAAAAAGCATCCCACTTGTAAAACCAAAGAATTTTCTGTCCACTTTAATACTAGTGGACAATGTGAATCTGAACTAATTTATATTTAATCTTCTAATTTTGCACACTACAAATTCTGATTACTGGATACTAGTGTGTGTGTGTGTGTGTACAGTAATATGGTAGACAATATAGTTTAACACCAGCATATATATTTCTATAGTTTTGATGATCATTCAGAAGTAGCGTGGGGCCTTCAGAAAGATCATATTACTTAAAATGTTCAAACTTTACTTTCCATTTAATGTGAATAAAATGCACTAAATGTTCATTGAGTTCCCATTTTTAGTCACCAGTAAGTATACTCTGTTTTATAATGCAAACAATTACTTGCATATGAAATCTATTTTGAAATCTATTTGGATCCATTTCTACCCCCAGACTCCACATCTGTTCTAAATATCACACTGTCACTAACACTGTCACCACCATCTTCACCTCCATTTATCATCACTACAAATTCAGCTTCACAATGGATCTGATTATGGAGCCTGTTTTCCCATCAATCAGTTACATCCCTTTTGGGTCTGAGACTAGGGAATCTGTATGTCACGATCTTAGAGCAGAGTTTCACCACGCTCTCCAATGTCTCTTTACTAGATTGGTTTTCCTAAAGGAAAAGAAGAGAAAACCTAGCCTGGCTCTTCCTAGACGTCTACATTAATAAAAACACCAAGTGAGTCTGCCATCCAACTGAAAGATCCTTGAAGCCCTCTACCAAATCCATTATGAAGTTGTACCTCATGTTTTAGAACCGTGTCCATTTGGGGGTTGGTGAAGGATGATAGTTTATTTTCTTTTGCTTCTCTTATCATTAGCCAACTGAAGTGCTCTGAAGTGAGAGGTGACGTCTAGAATATTCTGGCCATCTTTCATTTCTTTAACATTTTCATGGACAAGGATCATGGCCCTCCGAATGATATCCTAGTATTCTGTCCTGACCTCTCGTGTGTCTCAGCAGTCCATGGCCCTGCCCTGGAACTACTTCTACTACTTCTAGAACAACCTATAAAAAAAATATGTATCTGAGAGCCCAAGGGTAATTCCCAAACCATATTCTGTCTTCTTAACTTGGGTAGATTACATACATCATCAGCCTGAGAATTTGACAGATACTCCTAAAAGTTCCAACTCTAGTTTTCTGCTCTGACCACACTTGATCAGCATTTTCATAAAAGGTCATTTTTTTACCTGAACATTGCAAATGTCCACAATATTATAGAGGGAAATATATTTATTTTTCTCCTGCTAAGATTCTGGCCTACCTTGAAAAAGTCAGGATAGGACACACTTAAAATTACTTTTATTTTAAATACAGTATTAAATATCAGGCTGTGCCAGGAGGATGCTAGCTTTGGAAAAATTCATCTCCGTGTGGTGAATGTTTCACAAATCTGTCCTAATTAGAATAGGAATGACATACAATCACTACGTCTTCAGAAATGTGACAGTTCTAATTCAAGGCCACACGACTGCACTGGGTTTGTCAGGCTATCACCTCCTAATTCCTTGCATTTTCACATTATATATGCTAGGTTCTCTGAAGTTATTCTGAAAATGAGGTTGCATTTGTCAGGGTTCTCCAGAGAATTGGAACCAATAGGAGAGATAGAGAGGTTTTAAGAACTGGTTCATTGGCTCATGCGATTGTGGGAGCTGGTGAGTACAAATTCTGCAGGGCAGTTAGCAAGCAGAAGGCTAAGGCACAGTTTCTTCTTCCTTGGGGGACCTAAGTCTTTTATTTCTTAAGCCCTTAAGTTGATTGGATGAAACTTACCTAATTTGTGGAGGGTAATGTGCTTTTCCCAAAGCCTATTTATTTAAATGTTAATCACATCTTAAAAACATCTTTACAGCAATATCTAGACTGGTGTTTGACCTATAATTGGGTACCATGGGTACCACAGCCTAGCCAAGTTCACTCAAAATTAACCATCAGAGTTTCAAAGTGTTTCTCCCTCTTCAGTTTTTTGGGAAGAGTTTGGGAAGAATTGTATTAATTCTTCTTTAAATGTTTGTTATAATTCACCAGTGAAGCTTCCTGGCCCTGAATTTTTCTTTGTTGGGAGGAGTTGGGTTACTAGTTCAATCATCTTGCTTGCTATTGGTCTGTTCAGACTTTCTGTTTCTTCATAATCTAGTCTTGGTAATTTATATGTTTCTAGGAATGTATTCATTTCTTCCATCAAGGTTATCCAATTTCTGCTGTATAGTTGTTCATAGCCACTTATGATCCTTTTTATTTCTGTAGCATCAGGTGTAATGTCTCCACTCATTTCTGATTTTATTAATTTTAGTCTTCTCTCTTTTTTTCTCGGTCTAGCTAAAGATTCATCTATTTGGTTTATCTTTCAGAAAACCAACTCTTAGATTCATTGGCTTTTTCTATTGTTTTTCTAGTCTATTTTGTTTATTTCTGCTCTGATCCTTATCATTTTCTTCCTTCTGCTAAATTTGGGCTTATGTTTTTCTTCTTTCTTAGGTCCATGAGGTGTAAACGACCATTAGGTCGTTTGCTTGAGATCTTCCTTCTTTTTTAAATGTACACGTCTATTGTTCACTCATAGTACTGTTTTTGTGGCATCTCATGTTCATTGTAACAATATTCACAATAACCAACATATGAAAGCAATCTGAATATCCATTACCAGATGAATGAATAAAGAAACTCTAGTATATACATACGGTGGAATATCATTCACCCTATATGGGAAGAAAATCCTATCATTTGGGACAACCTGAAGAACAGTAGGCCAAGTGAAATAAGTCAGTCACAGAAGGACAAGTGCCACATCATTCCACTTACATGAGTTGTCTAGAACAGTCCAATTCATAGAAGCAGAGAACACAATAGTATTTGCTAGAGGCTGAGGAGTGGGGTACATGGAGGGTTGTTGCTCAGTGTACAGTATTTGAGTCACGCTAGATGAATACGTGATAAAGAGCTGCTCTACAGCACAGTGCCTACAGTTAATGGCATGATACTGTGCACTTCAAAATTTGTTCAGAGGGCAAATCTCATGTCAACTGTTCTTACCAAAACACACAGTATTAAATATCATAAATTAAACACATACATGCACACAAGGACACAAGGAAACTCTGGGAGGTATTAGAAATTTCTATTACCTTGACTGTAGTGGTGGCATCAAGGATGTTTGTATATATACAAACTCATTAAACTGTATACATTACATATGTGCACTTCTTTGTATATCAATTATATCTCAATAAAGCTGTTAAAAAATTAACCATGATAGGGGTGATGTAGAGACAATCCCCCAGATGTTGTCTGACATGAAAATTTTGCAAAATTCTGGCCCAGCCTATCGCATTGTGGCAGTAGATAACTGCCCAGCAGTATCTGTGAGCTCTCCAGGGCCACCAGGGGACCTTCTGGGAGACCAAGTCTTCTCCTACAGTCATGGCAGGTGTATTTATGAATTGTGATAGACCCAATAGTTTTGCCATGTTGCTACACAAAATACTGAATGCAGCCATCAGGAACTTTTGGAGATCCATTTTCAAAGAAAATTCCTCTAACACCAATGTCAAAATCAATCATAGGCAGCCCAAATCGAGGAAAATGACACTTCCCTTACTCTGAGTTCAACTAGAACTGCATACATTTTTATTTCATCTCTAAAAATACATCTTAAGTGGACACAAAAATATCCTAGTGGTGATTACAACCTGACAAAGATTATTTACTTTATAACCTACTTCAACTTTTGTTTAATCAAAGTAAGTACTACCAATCACATTGTCAATATGATCTGTTGTCTTCAACTTAACCTTATTTTCAATCATGATCCTGAGTCTGCCCTCACATTTTAATAAATGTTGCTTTAGAACTTCCAATTATACATCTATTTGCTCTTTTTTTAAAATTGAAGTATAGTCAGTTACAATGTGTCAATTTCTGGTGTACAGCATAATGTCTCAGTTATGTGTATATATATATATACATATATATATACACACATATATTTGTTTTCATATTCTTTTTCATTAAAGGTTATTATAAGATATTGAATATAGTTCCCTGTGCTATACAGAAAAAAAATTGGTTTTTATTTATTTTTATATATGGTGGTTAACATTTGCAACTTTTAAACTCCCAAATTTATATACTCTTTCTTGATGATGGGTAAACGAGAGGTATCAAATGAACAATTAATAAAAACTTCTACTCTTGTACATTAATAATGACAATATTACTGGCACTGCTAATTTGCCAGAGCAGAATTCACTTATGAATTCACTAATGAATATTTTATTTGCGCCATTGCTCAGATTCACTGCACTCCTGCTACGGATGCCATCAAACATGGCAACTGAGTAACAAATGGTGGAGTTGTGGACTCCCTGGCAGAAATCACAGAGTGTGCTCTGGAGGCTAAGGACCAGTACAAGAAGTACACCAGCTGGAATGGGGAAAGAAGGGGAATTACATTGTCCGTCTATTTCAGAAGTTAAAGGGTCACCAATAACCAGGGTCTTTCAACTCTAGGTTATCCAATCACAGTTTCAATTTTTCATATATGTTTCTGCCTCGCAAGTATCTCTGAATCTAATCATGTGGACACAGGAAAATATATATTGATGGAACAATCATTATCTAGTCCACTTTAACAGGTAGAGCACTTATCGATACATTTCCTACAAGTAAATTAGTCCCAAATGTGTTAGGATCTTCCTCCCCCTTTGCCATAAGTAGCACTACAGTAGTACATGGAAGGTTATGATAACTTTGTTATATATTAATTTTGAAAGCAGGAACTTTAGTATATATTAGAAACATTTCCACAAAAATTGACAAAATAAAAAATTTACAGCTTTATAGAAACTTTGGTTTAATTACTTGGAAATGGTTTTAATGAAAGATTTATAAGGATCAATTCCTTTCCTGACAATGCTTTATAAACATGGAATTATAAAAGCTTCCTATGAAATGAACCCCAGGGTATTATAGGAAAGCTTTCCTAAAGCATTTGTTAAGAGATTTACATACAGTTTAAGGATTTTCTTTTAACATATTTTAATTGAACATAGAAAATGTCTACAAAATCTGCATTCTATTTATAAATTCTACTCATTTAAGTATTCTATGTAAATGAATTGAACAAATCAGTGATTTGAATTTGATGGTTAGATGTGAATATGTAATAATAATTGTGTTGTTTTTAAAGAGACTAAATTATTTCTACGGAAATTTTTATATTTAACAAGCTACACATTTTATCTTATTTGCTTCCAGTATAATATCCACTTTTATTAAAGCTAATTTTTAACTTCTTGTGATTTGCATTTAAAGAAGTATGCAAGTTCCAGTACATTAAATACTAAAGAGAAAATTATTCTCTGTCTACAATGTTGTGATAAATTGAGGGCTCATTTGTATTCATTGTAAATATATATGAGTTAGTATCCATATACTTATATGTATTAGTGTGTGTGTACAGATAGATATCAATATATCAAATAACCTTCTAGGTTCTTATTTATACTATCTGTAAACCTTCTATTTGAGGTAGGCTACAGAAGAGCCCAGGGATGCTAGCATTTGAAATACAGCATATTCATTGAGTTGGGTTAGTGTGGAGCTGGATTATATTAACAATTCAAGACTAATCATTTAAACAAAATGTAAATATATATAATCCAGTAAATATGGTAACACAGAAGAGTAAGCCAATGAAATGGTTGACATAACAAACACCAAGCAGTAAACTATAGTGCCAACACACAGACAAAGGATGAAAACAGAAAATTACTACTATTAAGTGTTAATGCTGGCAGTTAATAATTAATTGTTATTACCATAAATAATGCCTTATTATACACCAGGTATTGCACTAAGCACAACAGGAGTATCATCTTCTTCAAAAAAATTATAAGGCAAAAACTGGTTACTATTATTTTACAGATGAGAGAACTGATCCTCAAAGTGTCTAAATGTCTAATACCAAGTCTACTTTATTTTGAAACCAAATTCCATGCTTTATACCACTGTGCTATGGGCATCAAGGAGATCTGGCTCCAGGCAGCACACATCTGCATAGAGGGCTGGGGTTTAGCCCCTTAAGAATTAGGGCAAGGAAAAGGCCACACCATGGTGTTAGGCAGGACTCAACATTACATTCTTAGTCAAGAAAGAAGAAGCCAGGAAACGACAATGTATCATTATAGAGCTGGAGGTGGAGCAGAAGCAGCCACAGGGTTGACGTGAGAACATATGCAGTATCAGCTGTGAACTATAATTCTTCAAATCCTAACTGCCGAGTAAGGGCAGAATTGTTTCAAGCTATATAGACATGAGTGATGTGTTTTCCCATGTGAGGAAAAGAAGGTATTAAGGCAAGAAACGTATTTTACCTATGAAATGCAGTTATTTTAAGAGTCAAATGTGATAATAAACACAAGAATAATGAATAATCAAGAAGTGTTTTATTGTTGTTATCAAAGTCATTGCTACTATGATTATCAATAGTCTGTAACTTGCCTTTCTCAATTTGTGTATAATAATCCTTTACTTCGTGGTTCTGGCATAATGCTGTGCTTTTCAAGTCTTATTTCTTAATGACTGGCAAATGCTGACCTATTGTTTCCTAAATCATCAGACACAGCTGGTGCACTCTGCTTTAATTCGCAAACTCTGCAGGTAACAGTGGCTATGGTTCTGTTACACTTGAGTTTCTATGGACTAGTCATAACATAATCAACCGTTTCCTCAATGCTGTGTATTTCAAGAGGACACAGAGTGTGTGGGTGCTGCCTAGGAATAAAAGGAAGACATTTTAAACATCTTAAATATTAAAAATGATAATTTAAAAGATTTTTATAAGTTGTTCTATGATAGAAAGACTAATATCTTAAGTAGTAAAGAGAATAAGCCATATTGTTTCAAGTGGGAATTCTCTAGTATTTTCAATGAACAAACAGGTTCAAATGGCAGATCTCCTGGTCTTAAAGCCACAAATAGTGCAGGAATTCAATGGCAATATCCTTCTAATGAATACAGATAGGAGTCAGGCACTGTTAACAGTGTCTGAGATTTTACCCTATAAAACTATTATGCCAGGTTCTGATAGCTTTACCATGACTTTATTAAGACAAAAATAGCTCGATTAAGTCAGTGCTATATTTAAATCTCTTTGATGATGACCAGTGACAGAAATCCAATTCTAACAAGTGTATGCAAAGAAGAGGCTACTAGTTAATAAAATAGTGGTCAGAATGACCTGTTGACGCTACAGTCATAAACAGCCCCAATATTTCAGTGGCTTAAATTACAGTGGGATCTATTAGCTTAAACAATATTTTCAGAAATCCTTCCTATTATCTACAGACCATGCTGAGTTAACTTCATTCTGAGGAGGATGGGAAAGATGGAGCCTAGATTTTACAAGCTTTTACAGTTTAGGAACCGAAAAGGAGAAATCTTGAAAAGATCCTGGTATTCATAATAGTTCTCAAGAAAGAAGTGCCCTTGGCTCTACTTCAATCACTTGGATTCCTAGTCCAATCACCAGGGCATAAGGGGGTTATAATTTGATGGGGAAAGTGAATAATGATGGTTAATTTTAGGTATAAACCTGGCTGCAGCATAGTACCCAGATATTTGGCCAAACATTATTCTGAATGTTTCTGTGAGGGTGATTTTTGAATGAGATTAATGCTTAATTTAGTGAACTCTGAATAAAGTAGATTGCCTTCCATAATCTGAGTGGGCTTTATCCAGTAAGCTGAAGATCTTGATAGAAAAAAGACTGACCTACCCTGCGCAAAAGGAATTCTGCCAGTAAGCAACCTTCAGACTTGAACTGCAACTGGTTCTTCCCTGGGTCTCCAGACTGCTGACTTACCCTGCAGATTTGGACTTGCCAGCCTTTTATATATTTATATATATATTTCTTTATGTGTATATATATATATAAACAATGAATAAAATATTTCTCATCTACAGAGAGCTACCTTTACATCTTTTATTTTATTTTCCTGCTATGGAGTTAGTTACCTCCAAAATATAGGTCAAACTGACAGATTTAACATTTTCCAGGCATATAGGTATGAGAGCCAGAGACTGCATACATTATAGATGTTATAAATTTAACAGAACTAGGGAGATAACTATGCTTATTACCTGGAATATAAATCATTAAGAGTGGAGACAGTTTAGTCTCCCAATATTTAATAAAAGACAGTAAAGATGGAAACCAGAATAATGCCATTGTTAAGACTTTACCATCCATAATACTACCACAGAAACAGTTTATGACTGGTCTTATTGGAACTCAGTCTCCAGTATATCCTACCTCATACCCATCTCTGTAAATTCCATAATACAGACATACACACACACACACACACACATAGTACTTTACTGCTTAAAGATGTTCAGTAACTTTCTAGTACTTCAAGCATAAACTCAAAAGAGATGCCATTTCAAAACTGTGATTATTTGACCTTAACGTCTTGTCTACTACTTTATTTCACCTAGCAAGCTCTCAGATAAATCCACATCAAAATAGCCCAGGGTATTTCTACCTGATACATTCGACAATCCCAAGAATATCCTCCCTGCATTTTTTATTAACCCCAATGTCTGGCTCAAGTACCATCTCCTTTAGGCAGTATTCATCAAATGTCCATCATGACCCTTGTAGGAGGTACTTATTCCTTTCTCTCTGCTCAGTAACATTTGATGTATCATCCTTCCTCTTGCATTTAATGTTCGATTAAAGCTATTTACCCACGTATCTACATCTAACTATCCATCTAATGTTTCTTTACTGACACCAAATACCTTGCTTGCTCTGCCTGCCAGTCATGAATTTATGATTTGATGATGAGACCAGCTGATTACAGTAATACTCAGGTCAGCTGATTACAGTAATACTCAGATACCGTACCTGACTGGGGTATAGAGAAAGCCTTCTTGAATAAGTGGTATCAAAGAACTCAAGCCAGAGTGAAGTGACTGGTGATTATTTTTTTTAAGTGACTTATTTGTAATCATACAGGATGTTAGAATAAAAGGCAGCATTTGAACTCAGGTATCCTACTCTCAGTTAAGGACACTTTATTGATATATATATACACACACACACACACATACATACATATCTTATTAACTTTGTTTTTCTTAATAAATACCAAGAGAGTTAATGCTAATTTATTGTCATGCTGGTTTAAATATTTGGCTTACTGTGAAATTATAAAATATTAACTTGTTCATTCTATAAGAACATAAACTTTGCTCTAGAAAATATAAATACACTTTTTGTTTTTCATATATTAATACAAACCCCTGAGTTACCGGAATTTCCTTTTTAAATGTAATATATTACAAATCTCGTAGCTTTCCTTAATAATCTAATCCAAAGATTTCTTTCAGAGATCTTCATTCTTCTTTATTTTTCTGCCTCTTGCATTCTTGAAAGATTTCCTCAGAATCATTTTGATTTTCTCAGATCTTTTAGCTGAGTTTTCATAGTTCTGCCTCTTAAATCAGAGCTTCTCTAAACGTACTGAATTTTCTAAAAATACAGAAGCCCAGGCTCCATTCCAGATACACTGAATTATAATATCCAAGTGGAGCTTTGAATGTGTATTTGTCACAAGTTCCATAGGAGATTTTAAAATAGTCTGGGATGGAGAATGTTTGAATTCAAAATGGGTATTCCCAGAGAAGCTGTTGAAATTCCTTTCACATTATATGTATTTCTCTCTCTCTCTCTTTTTCTTTTTTAAACTCCAAAGCTGGCAGTATGATAGCATTTGGTGACCCCCTGGAAAGAGTCCCGAGGTCTCCATGTGAATAGCTATTCTTTGTGCCTGTCCCTTTGAAGAACAAACTAAATCTGTCTCAACTTTAAATATGCGATACTAACCTGGAAAGTCTCCAACTTTGCCTTTGTCCATTCTCTCCAATGCTGAATATGACAAAATAAGATAGTGAATGAGAATAGAGGAAGAGTGAGAGAGTCAGAGCATAGTTAGCAATAGGAAAACAGGAAGGAAAGAGCAGGTCATATGAATGAATTCTTACTATGCTGGATCATGTCCAAAGTCAACACCACAGTACACTGTTATGTCTCTAACCCAGGCAGAGGTGCAGAAGTGATCATAAGCAAGAATGTTTTTTGAAACAATTATCTCAATTCAAGGTACAGGAAGAAATTTTATGTATCAAAATCATTCAGATAAGGTAGATTAGTTATATGCTTATTTCAATATGGGTTGATATAGTAATATATAGAGAATATTCAATAATTGGATAATTACTTTGAAAAGTTTATTATCCAAGTGTATTAATGTTATATTTTAAAAATTTGTCCTAAATTATCTATTTTAAATTTCAAAGGAGGTAGTTTTTAGTTTTACTACATTAGAATTTGGACAAATTGCTTTCTTGGTCTCTGAGAAGTTTAGACAAAATTAATCACTGCTTCTCCAGTACGACTTTGGTAACTTGTCAATTTTTAATGACCATCTCAAATACTCTTTCTAAAAAAAACAATGTCCATTTATACTTTAAACTGTGAACAGGGACCATGGCTTGTTTTTCTTGATCTTCCCACTATGTAAGCGATGTACATGAATAAGCTCATTTAATTCTCAAAACAATTTCAGGAGATAATTAATAATAATATTTCCATCTTACTGATATGGAAACTAATGCCTAGAGAAGTTTTAGGATCAAGATTAGAAAGAGATGGACCCAGGCAGGAGGAGTCGGTGCTTGCCCACTCCTGGGTGGAGCTTGGTCCTGGTCCTCTGGTGAGTAGTGCCCTATCTAGGGGTGTGTCTAGAGGTTTGCAGCTGAGGAAGTCTGCTGATAGGTGGGGCTGCATTCCCATCCAGTATGTTGTTTGGCCTGAGGCTTCCCAGCACTTAAGCCTACCAGATGTTGGGTGGAGCTAGGTCTTGGTGCTAATGATCCAAACAAGATGGCAGCCTCCAGGAAAGCTCATGTAGATGAACACTCCCTGAATGTCTGCTGCCAGCTTTTATATCCCCTGGGTGAGCTGCAGCCATCCCCTACCTCCCCAGGAGACCTTCCAAAACCAGCAGGCAGGTCTGGCCCAGGTTTCTATGAAATCACTGCCTCTGCCCTTGGACCTGGCACATGTAAGATTGTGCGTATGCTTCCCAAGAGAGTGAAGCCTCTGTTACCCCCAGTCCCGTGGGGCTCCTGGAATTAAGTCCTGCTGGACTTTAAAACCAGATGTCACCTCCTCCCAATGCCAGAACCCCACGCTGGGGAGTCTGCCATGGGAATCAGAACTCTCACTCCTGTGGGAGGGCCTCTGTGATTTAATTATGCTTCAGCTTGTGGATTGCCCACCCAGGGGGTATGGGGCCCAATTATATTGCAAGCACACCCCTCCTACCATCTCTCTGTGGTTCCCTCTTTATGTCTCCTGTTGAAGAAGATCTTTTTTTGCTAGGTCCCAATCTTTCTTTTATGATTGTTGTTTAACATTCAGTTGTGGTTTTGTTGTAGTCACAAGGAGAGGGAGGCTCACGGTCCCACTACTCTGCCATCTTCCAAAAAATGAATCACACTCCCTGACTTCAGACTGTACTACAAAGCTACAGTAATCAAAACAGTATAGTACTGGCACAATAACAGACACATAGATTAATGGAACAAGATAGAAAATCCAGAGATAGACCCATGCACTTATGGTCAATTAAACTATGACAAAGGCAGAAAGAGTGCACAATGGATCAAAGACAGTCTCTTCAATAAGTGGTGCTGGGAAAACTGGACAACTACCTGTAAAAGACTGATACTAGAACATTGTGTAACATCATATACAAAAATAAACTCAAAACAGATTAAAGACCAGATACTATAAAACTCCTAGAGGAACACATAGGCAGAATACTCTTGGACATAAATCACAGCAATATATTTTTTGAACCAGCTCGCAGAGTAATGAAAATAAAATAAAAAATAAGCAAATGGGATCTAAATGAACTTAAAAGATGTTGCACACCTAAGGATAACCATCAACAAAATGAAAAGACAACCTACAGAATGGGAAAAATATTTGCAAATGAGGAAATGGGAAATTCTGCATTAATTATAAAATAACTATTAGATAAATGAGACAGATAAAATTTAAAAAGGCAGTTATATATACCTCTCTAAAATTTGAGGAAGGGTTTAAAGTTAAAAATATATGTTTGCAAATTATTGGGGGGTTAGAAGCTAATTAAAGACAAAGAACTAACAGGATTTAGTCACCAAATATAGTAAATATACAGAAAAGGTAAACAAACCTAAGCTAAGTACTACAGTATTTAATAGCTGAACAGAGGTAAATGAATTAGGAAAGATTAAGGGTAACGTGTTAAAGGTGGTAATTTGGGTTATATTAGTGGATAACCAAACAGTATGGGGCTTCTGACAGACCTTCTATTTTGATGGATTGCTTGGCTGATTGTGTGATAATTGATCATAATTGGGCTTTATTAATTTTGAGATATTTTATTTTGTCTTTACTGCTTATGTCTACCCAAGCATTAAATGTAAATATCATATCTAGGGCCTTTGATAGTTTAAACTAAGTTTATTTTTGTAGATAACCTTTCTCAAAATGCAGAGCTTTCTTTATGTCGTGTTTCTGAGCCCATTAAGTGAATCAGTCTGCATCTTCATCTTTGAATTTTCTTGAAACCTTTGTTATAGATGGTATTAAAAAAAAAAACCCTGTTTTGTGGACAGTTTTAGTTGGAAATTTATTTGCTTGAAACATTCATGTGGTTATTTGACCATGGTAAATACAGGTAATTTTTTTTTCCAAACCTAGGGGTAAAACAACGGTTTAGCTGATGGTGAAGCCATGGAGTGTGGTTGAGTACCCACTGCTTCCATGGGATATGATGGTACCAACAGAAGGTGGGCATCCTGAGACCAAACACATCATCCTGTAAGGTTCCAGGGAGGTAATAAACCAGAGACCAGAGTTGGTTTAAGGCTTTTATGAGTACTTGAGTAAAAATGTGTGATACTCCCTGAGATTCAGAACTCTTTCTTGTATCATTTCATTAAAAGGAAAAATGTTGGAAATAGAGAAAAAAGTCATGCAATGTCAGAAAAGCACGGTTTAATGATTTCTACAATCAAGTAATGCAATTATTGTATTTTAAATAATTTTTTTTTTTTACCAACAATTTCAAGTTTATCATTTAGAGCTTCAGAGTTTTAGGGAGGGAATATTTGATTTAAAAATGGATCATTGTCTTTAAAACTCATTTGCCTAATTTCCTTTTCAATAGCACCTTTTTCAACTGATGAGAAATATGGCTTATTTTATAAGAGGACGTTACTCTGGATCAGTATACAGCTGCCCCAAAATGGTAGTTACAGATGAGATGTTCAAAAAAAATTATGGAGATGTGAGTACAAAAACATTGTGAAGCAACTTAGCAATAATTTATACGTAATATGAATAGAGAAGTTATAACTTACCAGAACCTAACACTATAATGCCTTAACCAGTTAATAACATTCTGTTGTTTATTATATGCATATGTACAATGTCAATTTCCAAGAAAAAAGGTAGTTTTAACATTTAAATCTAAAAATATAAACAAATCACAAAACAACAAATATTAGGAGGCAAACAGTTGTAATGGAAAACCTACACTAAGGAAAGGTCTTACATGTGACAGCAAAATTTGGTTCAGTGCTTTCTGGAAGCCAAGTCTAAAAGAGAAACAGAATGGACTACAGAGACTAAATTATAAATCACAGATAGCATTTTAACTCACAAAGGGAGATATAATTTTTTCTTATCTCTGAACTCTAGGAAGAATATATTGAAAAAAATTCTTTGCAAAAATAATAAAGAACTTGCATATAGGTGATAAATACAATAGCTTTTTCTTCAGAACTGCAAAGAAGCTATTCATATGCTCAATGCCTTTGTCCACCTGAGGTAAGGTCAAGGGCATGGTGTTAAATAACGATTCTGTTATAACATTTCTGATGGGACTTTATTTTATATATTCCTTTACCTGTCAATGCAATAGGTTAGCCAAAGATATACCTTTGACAATTTAAAGGGAGTGTTATTAATGCTTATTCTCAAGTAACAGAGAAAAACACGGACAAGCATTCAAGTCAGGACCCAATGTCATTTTAATTATCAAAGGATTCGTGTGAATAAAATAGCATTAGTAGCAGATTTAACTTGAACGTTACTTCCTTAAACACAAATCACAGATTTTTAGAGATAGCAAGTTCTTGCAGTTAAACTTGTCCTAGTCCCATCACTTGTCCACGAACAACTTTATCTGCAGGAAGGGTAAAGGTGTCGCCAAAAACAGCTAGTTAATTTTTTGAAGGAGGGCTAGAATCTTTGCCCATTGATAGTTAACTGCATAATTTTCAAAGTATATCAAAATTATTCTCATTTTGAACAGATGTCTCTTTTTGCAGATGGATGAGTACACAAGTCTTTGTAGTTCTATCCATACAGCCGGCAATGAAAAGCTGTACTTGTGCATCACGAACTTCTCTGTTCACCAGTCCACTTTATATCACCAAAATGGGAATGATTTTCTTTTTTAGATAAAGTTTTTTTCTAATAGGAGATTTCAAATTCAATTCTAGTAACACCATAATCCAATAAAAGTTCTTACAGTCTTTTTTGAAATAAAATTTGTTTTTTTAAGAAAGTTTTAGATTTATAGAAAATTGTGAAGATAGTACAGGGTTTCTGTAAACCCCATACCTGATTTCCTCTATTATTAAACATTTCATATTAACATGGTAGACTTGTTAAAATTAGCTAACCCACAGTGATATACTAACTAAAGCCAATACTTTGTTCAGATTTCCTAAATTTTTTCCTAATGTCCCTTTTCTGTTACATGATCCAATTTAAGATACATGTTAATTTAGTAATCATGTCTCTTTGGCCTCCTGTGATCTGGAATGGCTTCTCAGACTTTCCTTATTTTTGGTGATCTTGAAAGTTTTGAGGAGTATTGGTCAGGCATTTTGTAGAATGTCCCAAACTTGAGACTTGTCTGGTGTCTTTTTCCTAATGTTAGAGGCTATGGGTTTTTAGAGAAAGATCACAGGGGTAATGTGCCATTTTCATCACACTGAGGACGTATTATCAATGTAACTTGTCACTGTTAATCTTGGCCTTGATCACTTGGCTGAGATAAGTGTCATTACTCTTTCATGCCTCCTTTCCATACTGTACTCTTGGAGAAAGTCACCATGTGCAGCGAACACTCAGGCATTGGAGAGTTATGCGCTACCTCGTTGAAAATGGATTGGCTACATACAGCATGAGAAATTTTTCTTGTAGATTTATATTTTCTTCCTCCCTTCCTTCCTTCCTTCCTTCCTTCCTTCCTTCCTTCCTTCCTTCTGTCTAGTAACTTCATGACTAGCTCTGATGCTACAGTTATCAAAATGCAGCTGTTGCTTGAATTCTTCTGTTTTGGTCATTGGGAAGTCTTTCGGTTTGCTCCTGTGTCCTTTCTCATACCCCATCATTTTGTGTGTGAGGTGGGGGTGGGGGTGGGGTGTTAATTTGTTTTGTTTTTTAGGAGTTAGTGTTTGTCACTCCAAGATGTTCCAGCTCATCTTGTATATTCTCTGTCCCAGTCAGGGAATTAGCCATTTCCCCAAAGAGTCTTTGTTCCTTTTATTAGAGAACGGTAATCTCATCTTAATCTTTATATTATTTATTTCCTCCCTGATCTTTATGGTTCTTTCCTTCTGCTGACTTTAGGTTTTCTTTGTTCTCCTTTTTCTAATTCTTTTAGGTGGTAGGATAGATTGTTCATTTGAGGTTATTTTTATTTTTCGCAGGAGGCCTGTATCACTATGAACTTCCCTCTTAGGACTGCTTTTGCTACATCCCACAGATTTTGTGTGGTTGAGTTTCATTTCATCTTCTTTACACATTTCTCTGTATTTAAGAATGAGTTCTCAAGATAGTTCTATGTATTGTAGCTTTGATACTTTGCATTGCCAACTACACTCATCAATGCTTCTAATTCATATTAAATGTTTGCTATTGAATGTTTATCTCTTAAAGTTCCATTCCACCTCTTCTTATTTCATAATCTGCTGTCTATGTCAGCATATTGTCTTTTTATTTCACTATTTATCAAATTTTAGGCTGTAATGTTATAGTATTGTAACACAAAGGATATATACTTCTAAAAATTTACCTTAAGTAAATATTTTTTGGCAAAATATGTTTTCCTTATACATATAGAACATAATCTCCACTTTATCACATAAGTAGGAACACAAATCTTATCACATTCACATGGCTCGGTGATTCCCAAATTAAATATGTATCAATATAACATGGGAGGACTGCTAACATGCAACTCGTGGGTGGGCCCCACTAGACTTACTGAAAAATTATTTTCTGAGGCTATGAGAGATTGTAGTATTTTTCACAACTGTTTTCTCCCTTCGTTTTAAAGGGACTTTATCCTCACTTACTGATAAATGGTTTGCAGTACTTCCTTTTAGTATCTTGCTTTGGACAACAGAATGCGAGCCTATGTAATACATACCACATCCAAGGTGAATTTCAAACAAAACTGTATGGCTCCAATTCATCTCTTGATGCTGATCTCCGTCAGGAGAACAGTATGTGCCAGGAAGCAACTGTTCCTTCGGGCCATGCCCAAGAAGGAGAAAACATGTACATCAAATCTCCAGCAATCCTGAGTTATAAACAGATGTTTGTAGTTGTAGGTACCTGAAGTGTGGCACCGTTATCACAACAAAGCTGACAAATGTGGGGAAAAGGGAGGCTGGGGAATTCATACATTTAACGAGCTTCCAAAGTGAGGCTAATGCAGGTGGTACATGGAACACATGCTGAGAAGCATCAGCCTAGTGCCTGTTAACAGTGTCACTTATGTTACTGATACTTTGTGTGTTTCTTGCTTTAAACGAAAAAGCCACACTGGCAGTGTCTAGCAGTCATTCGTCTAGCATGGCTCTGCTGAATAGGGAAGAGACTCCCTGCTTGCCATTCCCGAACTTCAGTTTGTGAGGAGGGCATTTTTTCCAGACAATTTGAAGCAGTCTGTAATTCCAATCTTGCCTGCAAACAATCCAGTAAAACAGCACCCCCAGAAGCCTCTTGTTCCACCCATTTTCCATCACTGATTCCACATCCCAGGAAGTAGCGCTCTGCTGCTTTCCCACTCCTCCTCCTAGTAACGCTGCTGAGAAATTTATTTGCTAAGTGAGGCAGACAAAAAGAAATACCAATGCGGGGAGCAGGAAACTGAAGTCTCTCTTATTGCCTGCCTGCCTCATAGAGCGGATCCAAAGAAGTATGAGGCCCGGCTATCTTCCTTTAGGTCTGCAAATAATCCCTACTTCTGATGCAGAAAAACACATTAGGTCTAGGTTTTAAATTTACTGCTTTCCTACGTTGTTCGGATACTTCATATCAGCATCTTTTGGTTATTAGAAATCCTATGAAGGCCTGATAGATTTTTGACTAATTTTCTGAATGGCCATTGCTGCTAATAACTTTCCTTCTCTTTCTGTGTTTTCAGTGGAGGTCTGGGGAAAGCACTGACTAGCTGGTTACCATCTTGACCTGAAAATCCAAAACGGCCTTGTTTAGAAGATTTTTAGAAGTCACAGGAGCTAAATAACAACTAGCATCTGGGGGAAAAGAGATGAATAATCTTGAGTTGAGAATATGAAGTAAACAAGCAGTGGGTTGCAAGCAGTGCTGTTATAATGTTGGTCATGTGAAACCCAGCAGGACACCCCAGACCCTGCAGGAAGCTGCAGTCAAGATTACTACATGCGCTGCAAGTGGAAACACGTCTATTGTGACTAAGAAACTTGTATTAAAAGATTCAAAAGTCAGCTTTAAAAAGAAAGCACAAGTAATTCATTGTATTTGTGATGTTTATCAAAGGCAACTGGAATAAAGTTTTGACATAAATAATCATTTCCAAACTCAAAGAGTACAAATTTCTAAAACGCAGCCTGTCTAGAATATAAAGACTGTCTTGTAACATAATTCTTAGGATGATAGCCCTAGCAGCTTTCATCTAAGGAGGGAAAAATAATTCTCAAATTAATTCCTCACAATGCCCCTGGCCAAGAGGTAAGATAAATTTGCCTACTTATTTCTTGCATATAGGGAAATTGAGGCATGTGAATTATGTAAATAGACACAGTGTTAGCATTTTTATTATCATAATTTTAGGGGTGAAGGCATATGGCATTTTATAGGTTTTTCTTGGCGCATACATTTTGAGCTTTCTAAATTGACGATAGTAATACTCTCTTCTTGAAGCAAACTCATTTGCCCTTTTTCTAGAGAACAGCAAATAAACATGCATCTTTTTTGTTAGAAATACCTCCAGGCTCAAATTGAGAAAATGCCTGTCCCTGACTGATCTCGGTCAAGAAAGCAAAGTTATCACATGAAATCTGATGTTGTGCTTCTAGGGGAATATATTAACTCAGAGAACAGTGATATATCTGAGATTATTTTTTTAAAGAAATCATGAAAACTTGATTACACTTAAAATTATTATTCTTATTATCTGACCCAAGTAAGAGAAATTTAGAAGAAAAACAGTAGCAAAGCCTTCCTTAATGTTTTCACAGCAGATTTAAGTTCAGCCTACTCTATAAAGGGTGTGGACAGGGGTTATTCTTCTTAAAAAGCTTTGGAGGAAAACTTTTTGCACCTTTTATAGCTTGATGGGAAGAGGAATACAAGTCTTGGTTTTCCTAGTGGGTAAAGCATGCAGTTGAGTAGAAGCTCATGACACATTTTATGCCTTGTGAACTGTGCTGAACCATCTTCAGCTCTGTATACTTCACATTTATGTTTTTCAGAATACTTAAATGATTCTAATGAACTCTTGAATATATTTAGTGGATCATTAAGTGATATTAAATGAGATAGTTTTTTTAAAGGGTAAGAGTTGTTAACCATAATATAATAATGATCTCAACTCAGATTGCTAAACTCATAAAACACATGGGTAAAATTTTATTATTTTCAAATTTAAAAACTAGTGACTAAATCGTCCATACCAACGTCATGTGCACAGTCCCTAAGAGTGGTGCCTGCCATAACCACTGATATAAAATATGGATAAAAATTAACTAGGCCATAATTATGGGTGGAAAACCATAACAAAGCAATACAGGGACAGTTAAATTTAGGATTCAGTAACTGTGGTTAACACAACTCTGCATGTTGGGAAACATAGCATTTTAATTGATATTTCAGAAACTGTGTATGATTTTAGTTATCAAAAGCAAATTTATGAAATTTACAAAACACAACCTGCTTACTGGTGAGACCTAATTTTCACCAACTTAGGTACTCTGGTAGGCCAAGATAAAGCAACACATGTTTTGTTTGCATCAAGCATTCCTACCTTATGAGAGAAATGACAGAGGGGTCCATGGAGATGACTGGTATGATCTCATCTCACTAGAATTATGGCTACTGATGAAAGAAGCTGTATCATGTATAACTCATGTTGTGGAAAACAGTATTGAAAGAAAGGAGGACATGTTCCTCATCTCAGGACAATGACAGACTAGAAGACTCAAGACTGGACCATCAAGAAATAGAAAATGTAAACAGACCAATAACTAGTAAAGAGATTGAATCAGTAATCAAAAACCTTCCAACCTACTGTAGAGCACAGGGAACTATATTCAATTTCATGTAATAACATATATGGAAATGAATCTGAAAAGAAAAAATATATATGTACGTATATGCATGACTGAATCTCTTTGCTATACACCTGAAACTAATGTTGCAAATCAACTACACTTCAATAAAAAATAAAAGTAAGAAAAAAAAAACCAAAAAAACCTCCAACAAGGAGAAGTCCAGCACCTGGTAATTTCACTGGTGAATTTTACCGAACATTTGAAAGAAAATTAATTTGAATCATTTTGAACTTTCCTAAAGAATAGAGAGGAGGGAACAGTCCCAAACTCACTTTAGAGGTCAGTATTACTCTGATTCCAAAGTCAGGTAAGGACACGACAAGGAAATTACAGGACAATATCCCTGATTCATATAGATGCAAATTTATTCAACAAAATACTAGCAAACCAAGTAAACACCACATTAAAAGGATAAACATCATGAGCAAGTGGGATTTATTTTTGGAATTCAATGACTGTTCAACATAACCAAATCAATAAATGGTATACACCACTTTAACAAAATGAAATGTATTAAAATTATATGATTATCTCAATGGATAAAGAAGAAGTATTTGACAAAATTCAACATCTTTCCAAAATAACACCCTAAAAAAATTGAGTAGAGAAGGAATGTTTACCAGAATAATAAGTTATATATAACAAGGGCACAGCTTACTCAGGTTGAAATCTTTTTCTCTACAATCAGGAACGAGACAAGCATACCCATAATTACCACTCTTAGTCACCATAATACAGGAGGTGCTAGCCAGAGTAAGTAGGCAAGAAAGACAAATAAAAGGAAACTAAATAAGAAATAAAGAAAAGTGGCTCTGTTTTCAGATGGCTTGTTCTCATACGTAGAAAACGCTAAAGACTACCCCAAAACCCAATATAACTAATAAACAAGTTCAATAAATCTGCAGAATACAAATCAATATACAAAAATTGGTTGAGTTTCTATACATTAACAATAAACTATTGGGGAAAAGAAATTTTAAAAAATCTCATTCACAATAGCATCAAAAATAATAAAATACTTAGGAATACATTTAACCAAGGAGATGAAAGATCTATACACTGAAAAGTATAGGACATTGATAAAAGTAATTAAAGGAGATGCAAATAAATGGAAATATATTTCATGTTTATGGGTTGGAAGAATTAATATTGTTAAAATGTCCATATAAAGCTATCTATAGACTCAGTGCAACCCCTATCAAAATTTCAATGGCATTTCACAGAAACAGAAAAAAAATTCGAAAATTTATATGAAACTGCTAAAGATTCCAAATAGCCAAAGGAATTCTTAGAAGAACAAAGTTGGGTTAACACATATGAAGAATTCAATAAAACTAGCTGTTCTTATCTCAGCTATCAATTTCATTTAGATCTATATTTCTAGATCAGGAAAGCAAATGCGAAGAGTTCAGTTTACAAATTCTCGTTTCCTTGATGGAGGCAAACACCTCTAATTTGCCCAAAATATTTCTGACACTCCTAGATGTTGCTTCAAAATTAACAGCAGCCCTGTAGGTGGAGAGCTGTAACTAATCAAAGAGGCTATACCTATTTGCTATCAGTATCTGAGACGATAAACTTTGTTTAACCTTGTATTGTACATAATTACAAATCTCTCCTTAAGCTATTGGAGTACTCTGTATAATCTGTGCCTCTTCCATAACTTTAGAGTATCTGTCACACCTGACTGGTCTAAAACAAAATATAATTCTAGATGTATGAATCTGAAACCTGATATTAGTTTAGGTTTGCCATGAATATGTATTTTGTGGACATTTTACTACTTTCCCTCATTTCTTTTTATAATAATAGCTTTACTGATAGATAATTCATTTGACATAAAATATATCTTTTATAGTGTGCAATGTGGTGGTTTTGAATGTAGTCTCAGTGCTGTAAAGCCATTTTGACTGTGTAATTTCAGAATATTTTCATCACCCAAAAAAGAAACTGTATACCCTTTAGCAGTCACTTGCTATTAACCCCTGGCAGCAAATACACTATTTTGGACATTTCATATAAATGGAATCATAAAATATATAAACTTTTGTGTCTGGTTTCATTCACTTAGCATTAATATTTTCAAGATTCATCCATGTTGTGGCACACATCTGTACTTCATTATTTTTTATTGCTGAATAATATTATATTTTTCAGATATATATTACTTTTCTTCATCCATTCATCAGTTGATAGATATTGTGTTTTTCCTACTCTGGTCTATTATTAATAATTCCACCAAGAACATTAATTTAAATTTTTTTGTGTGTGGATATATGTTTTCAATTCTTTTTTTCATATGTCTAAAAGTGGAATGTTCTGAAGAGTATTAATATTTTGAAGGACTCATGAATTATTTTTCAAGGCATCTTTACTGCTCTATGTCCCTACGAGCAGTGTATGAGGATTCCAACTTTTCCACAACCTTGCCAATACTTGCTGTTATGCAGCTATTTTTATTAAGACATCCTAACAGATGTGAATTGGTATCCTATTGTGTTTGATTTGCATTTACATGTTAAATAATGCTATTGAGTTTTTGTTCATATGCTTATTGTTCTTATGTATAGATTCTTTGGGAAAATATGTGTTCAAATCCTTAGCCCATTTAAAAATATTTGTATTAATAAATTGTAAGAGTGCTTTATATATTCTGCACACTAGGCTCTATAGACATATTATTTGTAAATATTTTTCCCATCCTGTCAGTTATCTTTTCACTTCCTTAGTGGTATGATTTAAAGCACAAAATATTTTAATTTTGAAGTCCAATTTATCGAATTCTTCTTTTGTCACTTAAACTTTTGGTGTCATATCTAACAGCTGCCTAATCTAAGATAATGTTGATTTACTACTCTGTTTTCTTCTAAAGGCCTTATAATTTTAGCTTGCATTTGGATTATTGATCTATTTTCAGTTAAATTTAGTATATAGTGTGAGATTGAGATCAAATTTCATGCTTTAGCATGTGGATATCCACTTCTCCCAGGATAGTTTGTTGAAAAGACAATTAACTTTCCCAACTAACGGTCTTGGCACACTTGTCAAAACTCAGTTGCTCAAAAACACATGAATATACGGATTTTATTCTGGATTCGCATTTATATCCCATTGATGTACTCATTTGTTTTTATGTCAGTGCTACACAGACTTGATTATTATACCTTTATACTCAGTTTTGTAATTGGCTAGTGTGAGTCTTCCAAAGCTGATCTACTCTTCTTTTACAAGATTGCTCTGACCTCTCTGAATCCCTTATTTTTACTAGGAATTTTTAAATCATTTTTTACCTTTTTCAAAAAAGGCAACTGAGATTTCGATAGAAATTGTATTGAATCTTCAGACCAATTTAGAAAATACTGCCATCTTAACAATATCACCTTCCAATCCATGAACATAGGATGTATTACACTGATTTATGAATTCTTTAATTTCGTTCAATGATATTTTGTCATGTTCAGTATGCAAATCTTGCAATTTTTGTTATATTTGTCCTGAATGTATGCTTTTTCATACTGTTATAAGTGAAACTATTTTCTTAATTTCATTTTCAAATTGTTATTGCTAATATATAGAAATACAATTAATTTTTAAAAATATTTAGCTTTTATCCTGTAACCCTATTAACATTTTTCATCAGTAGTAATTGCTTTTGCTTGGGGAGTTCTTAAGATTTTCTGTATACAAGATCTTAGTATTTTCTATATACGAGATCATGTCTTCTTCAAATAGAAGTAATTTTACTTCTTTTTTCCAATTTGTATGCTTTTTATTTCTTTTTTGTCTAATTGTCCTGGCCAGAACCTGCAGTTCAATGCTGAATAGATGTGGTGGAGGTGAACATTCTTTCTTCTTCTTGATCTTACAGGGAAAGAGGTCAATCTTTTACCATTAAGTGTGATGTTAATTGTAGATTTTTTATAGACACACTTTACATCTTGAGGAATTTCATTTCTATTTTTATTATTTGTTGAGTGTTTTAATCATTAAACAGTGTTGGGTTGTCCTTTTTTTTTCTACATTTATTAATATGATTACGTGGTTTTTTGGTCCTTTATTATATTAATATGTATTACATTTGTTGAGATTTTTAATATTGAACTGATTTTGCATTCCTGGGATAAATTCCATTTGGTCAAGGTATGTAATCATTTTCATATGCTTCTGGATTTCATTCATTAGTATTTTGTTGAATATTTTTTAAATCATAAGGGATATTGATCAATAATATTCTTTTATTGTGATATCTTTGTCTAGATTTGATATCATGGAAACAGTGGCCTTGTGGATTTACCTCTCATATTATGAAAGAGTTTGAGAAGAATTGTGTATGTGTGCATGTGTATTATTAAACTTGAATGTAATCTTCCATAAATTACCAAAATACAGTTTTATAGCTCTACTATGTGGAATTGGGAAAATTAATTAACCTCTGTAACCTTCAAATTTTTCATCTCTAAAAGTGAGGATAACTTTGTAATGTTTAAATTGGATAAAATATGTGTAAATTACTTGTGTGTATATAGTGGTGCTAAAAGATATTTATCATTATAATAAAAAGATTAGACAAAATTTTAAAAGTACACTGAGAAATAGTATTCATATACTCATTATCAAGGTATAAGAATGCTAATATCTCATTTATACAATCCTAAAACAATACATTTTAAGACGATAGGAGATTTTTGCATGCTTTATAAGGCTTTTACATATTTGTATAACTTTTGTAAATTGTGGAAAATAGCTTTCATAGAGCACTGTTTAATTAATTTTAGGGTGTGGAGAAATTAAAATTGATGTGGAATGCGTTTTGAGTAAATACATATCTTAATGAAATTATTTAATGATGAGATATTTAGAAATGTTACTTTAGACCTAGAATTTTAATGTTTTTTGGATTTATCAAATCATGATACTGATTTATCATTTTAAAACTGATAAGAACCAAGAAATTGTTTCTCTTGTGAAATGGTAATATGTTAAAACATATATAAAATATAAATATAATTCTTGTCTTCAAGAATTTAATATTATTAAGTATTAGATAAAATAATTTTTAATTATTATCTATTAAATACATTAATTGGTAAAAAAAAAGTGGTAGATGTTATCATGATATGCAAGAATATATTACTTGACTAAAATTCTGAAATATTCAAAAAGATACATGCACCCCAATGTTCATAGCAGCACTATTTACAATAGCCAAGACATGGGAACAACCTAAATGTCCATCAACAGATGACTGGATAAAGAAGCTGTGGTATATTTATACAATGGATTAGTACTCAGCCATAAAAAATAATAGTATAATGCCATTTGAAGCAACTTGGATGGACCTGGAGAATGTCATTCTAAGTGAAATAAGCCAGAAAGAGAAAGAAAAATACCATATGATACACTTATATGTGGACTCTAAAAAAAAAACCACACAAACTTATTTATGAAGCAGAAACAGACTCACAGTCATAGAAAACAAATTTATGGTTACCAGGAGGGAAACTGGGTGGGAAGGGATAAATTAGGAGTTCAAGATTTGTAGATACTAACTAATATATATAAAATAGATAACAAGTTTATACTTTATTGCCCAGGTAACTATATTTACTATCTTATAGTGACTTACGGGGAAAAAGAATATGAAAATGAATATACGTATGTTTCTATATGACTGAAGCATTGTGCAGTATACCAGAAATTGACACAACATTGTAAATTGACTATACTTCAATAAATATAAATATGTATATATATAAAATACCAAATTTCACTTTACAAGCTAAAAGAATAATCCATTTCTCTGTTACACAATATAAAGAGATTCTGAGATCATGTTTTCCAGGTAAGTTCTTGAAATCTCAGAGCCTGCCTTTAGAATGAAGGCAAAACCATGGTAGCATCATAATGTAAAGTTTTTTAGGTATAAACTGGAGTCCACTGAAAGAATTATTTTGCTGTGTTATTTTTCATTTTCTTGAGATTGACTGTATTAAGAAAAAAATGTTTGTAAAAGCTTCAATGGTCAGTCGCCAAATCCCTGAGGACAATTTCTGCTCTGGCTATGATGTTCTGAGGCAAAAAATTAAGGAATCTTTGGGAAAAGTATAGGAACTTTTGTCCTTAATTTATCTGATTTATAGTTTTCATTTCCATTATTCCTCTTGGCCTCCAAAATTCTATCTTCTGAGTTCACATTTATAGATTTTCTTATTTCACATTGATAAACTGGATTCCAGGTAACATTTATTTACAGAAGGGTTTATAGTGACAGACAGGAATCCACATCCTTCTCTGCAGACTACTTTTGTCAAGAACATCACTACTTTGTAATACGAGGAATAAGATTAGCAGTCTGGAGTGGAATACTATTTCTATAGTATCATAGGAATACCCACCTCTCAAATAACTTCTAGTAGTAGAACGCTGCCTGAGGCTTAAAGGTGATAGTATATGTTTTATCCTCAGTTAATATAACTTAAAACTAAAATTGATCCAGTGATTTGGATGGAAAGAAATGACTGATGTCTGTTTTGGTGATACATTTCACATATAACAATCACTGAGTTGTGATACATGAAATGTATTCATAATCATGAATATTTATTTCAGAAATGAAATTGTTGGCAACTTTATACTTTTCTGAAGTGACGTGCATTACCTGTGAGTTGCACTCTAACCATGGTGCAAACCACAACTAACATAATTAACTTCCAGCCCTGTGAAATACCGGAGCCTCAGAATTCTTTAGGGCAGTTACATTCTTGAGATTTTCCTAAAGTTTGGAAGTAAGAATCAGAAGCTTAGGACATGAGGGTAGTTCAGATAGAAACCCCGATGTGGGAAATCTTAATTTTATGATCTTTCCATATTGATGTCATTCTCAGCTTAATAGCAAATAGAAAAGATATTATGCAGGGATACATTCTAATCTCTTGGTGGTGACAATGTCTGTATTACTAAGCAAATCCTACAATGTCTTATACTTTTCAACATTATGAAATCCCTGTCAGTAGAGTGAAGATGAAAAGCATACCAGGGATGGATTTCTCACACTTCCTTTTCTGCAAGTGTCCTTCTAAACTATGTACTTGAAGATCACATCTTTGAAACTCCAGTAAAGGCACTAAATTCCCAAATATCTTCCTGTCAGCACTTAGAAACTCATGCCAGTACATAAATTCATTCCAAATGCCCATGAGACTGTGCAAGGAAATTAACAAAATCATGTAGCCTAATTGTTTTTATCTGGGAAGGGATGTTTAACTTTTATTTTACAGATAAAAGATTTGAAACTCTGAAATATTAAATTACATGCCCAAGGTATAATTTTAGTTAATGGTCCGATGGGAAAATAAGTATCCAGTATACTAGATTGTTTTTAATACTAATCTACTATTACATTTTATTAAGCATCACACAATGATCACAGCCAAGTATCTCTTTGATAGGAAGAGATGTTGCATTTATTCAAGGCACATGGTGACTATACATAATGAAGGAACAAGGAGTTGAGGTGCCACCAACTCTATTATCAGAGTCAGCCCCAAGATGGAAACATCACATAGCCTTTAGCATTATGCCTGGTACCTACTGAACCGTGTAGGAGGGCAATGGTGGAAATGTAACACTGGTAAGCAAGATAGTGCCCAGAAGAAGGGACCTTTCCCAAGAATCAAGGCACACAGTTATTCAGTGTGACAACTCTTGTGATGGCTATAGGCCACCAAAGGAAGAACTATTGTGATGGCTATAAGATACCAAAGAAAATATGCTCTAGCAGCAAGCAAAGTAGGAAGTTGACAGCTACCAGAGAAGGAGAATAACTCAACCTGAACCTAAGCAATACAGTCAGAGTGCCATGAGCTGGATCAAATAGCTATCGGCCACCTTATTAATGAAGAGAGAAATCCACTTCCCTTCATTTCTGTTTGAGATTTTGCCCAGAGTCTAATCTTTTGTTGTTTCTGTTATTTTACTTAAATATTCTTAGTGACTATTGTCAAGGTTTAAAATATTTAATTCATCTGATATAGACACATATACAGCAGACAGAGTTGAATGGAGTAACCATATATACAGTCCAGTCTGAGAAATTCCTGAACACTTTTATCTTCTGAAAGGCTCTTGTGCAGGAGTACCACGCCAAACAAGCAACAGTTCACAGGTTTTGAGCTTCAGTTAATTAGTTTAATTAAGATTTTGCTATAATTTATTATATGCTCTTACTCATATGCAAGTTATAATTCACCAACTAGTTTTATTTACATAGAATTATACTTAAAGGAATAAAATTATGCACTCTCACTGTTGAAAATTGAAGGAAGCGAAACACAAAACAACCTCAAAAGTCTCCCAGAATTTCATCATTCAAAGATAAAAACTATGTGTATCTTTCCAGTTTTTTTAATCTTATACACAGACAGCTATGTGTCGATCACACTCTCAATACTCTTTTTATTTAAGAATATAGGTAACTTTTAAGGTGAATTATTCTTGAATGGTACAGATATTGAGGTTTTAAGAGCATAAGAATAATAATGCAGTGGAAAAAGCATAGAGTCACAGACAAATTACCTGAATTTCAATACAGGCTCCACCACTTAAAAGGCAGTGGGCAAATGTCTTAAACATTCTCTACTTCAATTTCCCTTATTTTGTAAAATGATTGTAAATAAAATCTGTAGCATCACATTACAATGGAACACCATAATGCAAGCTCATGACCTCTTTGACTTAAGTTGCTTCCAGTTTTCTTTTCTTTTTCATTATTACTTTTCTTTCATTTATACAAAGTTCTGCAATGACGATTCTTCTAGCTATTCTGCAGAACTTAATTATTTCCTTAGGATAAATTCCCCAGTGTGAAATCATGATCAAAGACTGTGTACCTTTTAAGGGCTTTAGAGACATAGACCGAATTACCTTCTAGTAGTGCTTTACTAATACACATTTACATTAACATTATATGAGAGGTGCCCTGAATCTTTCCTTTCCAACAAGGACATGTGTATGTGTATGTAAATAAAATATATGCTAGGGAATATATATGTGTATTTTAACATTTGTTATTTTGACAAGACATAAATGCAAGCAAATAGATTTTTATTGTTTACACTAGCTGCACTTTATGGTTCTGAAGAACAAAGTTTCCCACTGTTGAATCTATGCACTATGAAAAACATCCATTTTCTCCCTTTTTCACACTCATGGACCTAGAAATAGATAATACAATCACATCAACCCATTAAAAATGACTAAAACAAAATTAGAAAGTAATGTTTTTCCTTTCTTTCAGTTATGAAGAAGGTAGGTTGTGGGTACTTGTGTGGCCCTCAAATGTAACTGCAGATTAAATTCACTCCAGTTGAATCATTTGAAAAACTTTAAACTGATAATTTAGTTTAAAAGTAATTTCATATTCTAAGTATTCCCAAGAAATCAGAAGAAGCATCATCAAATCTCTCTGGATGAATTTACCTTCAAGAATTTCAACAGATAAATCTTCAAGAAATCTGACTATTAGATAACCTAGGCAAAACCCCAAATCTCTGACTCTTTCTCTGTACACACACACAAACACACACACACACACACACACACGACACACCAGATCTGAGCTAAATAGCAGCTGATCTGACTCTTAGCTAACCCAGAAATCTTGAGAATATAACCCTGAATTTCCTTTTTGTTTTCTACTTCTCAGAAATGATTGAATCTAAGTAAATAAGGAATGTGAACGTGTCAGTGCTGTAACAAGGAGACTGTATCTTTTCATCAGAGTCCTTTAACGTGATGAATATACTGAATGATATGTGATGGATGGAGGAGACAACTTTCCTGAGGCAAATGGTCCATATTAAGGTCATCCTCCCTGCAGCTGACTGGGCTCCATGCAGTAAAAAGGCCTGGCAATTTTGCCTGCAAGTTTGTGACATACTGAAATATACTTTGGCTTGTGTTGAATTACTTATGTTGTGTTTCTTGGGTTTACTAAATTGTTACGGAAACTAATTGTGGGTAATATGCATAAATTCTTAGGGCAGAGCTCCGTATGTTTAAATCTATCTATACCAGTATACATCTATACCTGAATCTAGATATATCTATATCTATATCTATATCTGTGATTAAACTACTTAGTCCAAGATTTACAATACTACACATCACTCTGAAAGATTCCCTTTTCTTCTTCCCAATCAGTATCCCATGCCCACCAAAATAACCACCATTCTTACTTCTATTGCCTCCTCTTTGCTTTTCTTGCTCCTGAACTTTGTATAAGTGAAATCATGACATATTGTATATTTTTAGGGTGGAGTTGCTGGGTTTCTATCACTAAGCATGAGGTTTTTGAAATTCATCCATGTTGTGAAATGTTTTTAAATTAGTTTGTTTTGTTACTTCTTTTCATTTGGATATAATTTCACACTTACAGAAAGGATATGAAAATAATGCAAGGAAATTCCCATATAATATGTATCCCAGCATGTAAATTATTTACATTTTGCCCAATTTTCTCTATTCCATTTCTATTCAAATCTCTATCATCTATCTGTCTTCCATCTAAAACTATCTATCTGGACATTTTTTGAACTGCTAAGATGGTACATTGGACAACTATGTTCTATTCCCCCTAAATATTTCTTTGTGCATCCCCTAAGAATAAAGATTTTCTCTAATATAATCACATTCAATTGTCAAATTATCACAACCAGGAAATTTAAAATTGAGTCTACTATTATTTAAAAAACAGTACAAATTAAAAAAGACACATGCACCCCAATGTTCACAGCAGCACTACTTACAATAGCCAAGATATGGAAACAACCTAAATGTCCATCAACAGATGACTGGATAAAGAAGATGTGATATATATACAATGAAATACTACTCAGCCATAAAAAAGGATAAAATAATGCCATTTGCAGCAACAGGGATGGACCTGGAGATTGTATTCTAAGTGAAGTAAGCCAGAAAGAGGAAGAAAAATACTGTATCGATTGTACATGGAACCTAAGAAAAAAAGACACAAATGAATTTACAAAACAGAAACAGAGTCACAGACATAGAGAACAAACTTATGGTTACCAGTGTGTAAAGAGTGTGGGAAGGGATAAATCAGGAGTTTGAAATTTGCACCTCTTGGGGAGTGATGGAAATGTTAGCTATCTTGGTTGTGGTGGTGGTTTATAGGTGTATACATCTATCAAAATTCATCAAATCGTACATCTGAAATATGTGTAGTTTATTGTACAGGAATTATAGCACAATAAAGTTGTTAAAAATAAAATACAAATTCAAAATTCACATCCCATAATATATTTTATAACTATTTTCTTCCCAGTATTTATTTTATTCCATGAGTTATAATCAATTACATTCAGTCCCATAGGTGGTCAAGAAGGTCTCTGTATCCTATAGATAAGTTCTTTTCATAATATTAGGTGATTCATTTATTTCTAGCACAAGATGATATTTCAAATCTATCAAGTACTTCCCTTGCTGCTGCCCTGGACTTAGTTTTAAACAAGTAGCCTTGATGTTTTAAGTGGATCTGGGTCCTAGTTGTACTACTTACTGTATCCAGTTTGTTTTTTATGCTCCTAGTCCCTTTCAGCATTTTCAACAGACAGAGACTACATACATACTTTCTATATGTATGTATATATGTTTTCTACATACCTACAAATAGAAAAGTAAGACCTATATTTGTTACTACAGTTAGAATAGAAGTAAATAAGTTTTTGAAGATACAAGGAGGAAGCTAGCAAATTAAAAAATGCTCAAGAGGATCCAAAAACAAATTTAACTTACACAAAATAAAAACAAATTGAAATTTTAAAAAATCAATGTATGAGTTAAATAGCAGATTAGACTTCACAAACTGAGAAAAAGTCCTGAATGGGACACAATCAAGGCAAAGAAATAGAAAATATTCAATAGAGGTCTACTGTCAAGGAAGAAAAATTGAGACCATCCTACATAAATCTAGTTGGATTTCTAGAAGAAACTGGAAATTTGGATTATTTCTACAGTTGAATACATAATAGCTGAGAATAGGCCCCAAGCAATAAAATAACTCAATTCACAGATTCTAAAGTTCCAAATCTTCAAATAAGATGCATGAAAAGAAATCCATAAGATTGAGAAAAATAAAATGTTTGAGATAAAAGCATATTCAATCACAAAATATATAAGGCAAAAACTGAGAGAATAAGAGAGAGAAAGTAAACCTCTTTCAGAATTGTTAAAACATCTAGATTAAAAAAGTAGTACATACATAGATGATCTTAACCATGCCATTAACCACTGATCTCATTGATTGTAGAATAATCCATATAACAATCACAGGGCATGCACTCTTTTCATATGCACATGTGGTGCAATCACTAAGACAGACAGTATATGGAATCTAAAAAAACTGAACTCATATAAATAATAGAATGGCAGTTGCTAGGGGCTGGGGAGTAGGGGAAATGGGGTGATGGTTGTCAAAGTGTACAAACCTTTAGTTAGGAGACAAATAAGTTCTGGAGCTTTGTATATAGCCTGGTCACTTTAGTTACAAATACTGTATTATATATTTGAACATTGCTAAGAGAGTAGATATTAAATGTTCTCACTATACACACAAAAATGGATTTTTTAACTAGGTGATGGGTTTTTTAACTAGTCCTGTTGTGGTAGTCATTTGTCATACATACACTCATCAAAACATTGCATTGTACACCTGACACAATCTTAAAAGTCATATATATCTCAATAAAGCTGGGAAAAATTAATGAACTGTTTATCTAGGCAATAATATTAATACACTTCAAAATTATTTTGCTGCAATGAAGAAGCCAGCTAAAGGAGGCACAAAGTACAATTCCATTTATACAAAATTCTAGAAAAGATAATATAATCTTTATGACAAGATAAATGGCAATTGCCTGTGGATGGCAAACAAAGGGGTGGATAGATGAGAAAGGAAACTTGGAGATGATGGAAAGTACAGTATCTTGATTTTGGAGACAGCTTCTTGTGTGTGTACTCTCCAAACTGAACCATTTAAATATGCCCAGTTTATTGTATTTCAGTTATACCTCTATGCATTTATTTTCAAAACCTACAATTTCTCCTTTATTTATGGCATCTCCCTTTGTTCCCCCATGCCCCAACCCTCGGTCTGATTTGGCCACTGTCCAGGATTGAAAGTGATGGGAAAGTATTCTGTCCTTTCACTTCCTTTATTATAGTCTACTTTTCACTCCTCCACGCCCTATGGGAAATGGTTGTAGGAAAGACGAGAGGAAAAGGGCAATACAACAAAGCCTTCTCTACGTAGCCCGTGATTTCTGTATTCCTCTTTCTGCTGAATGTCTTCTGTCATGGAAGACAACCCAATGTTTGCTCTCTCCTGTGGAATACTTCTCAGAGTTCTTGATACACTGCCCTCCATAGACCACAGGGACTATTTTTTGACAAGGGCCACAATCTTTTTGTAACATTTCCTTAATGCTTTGGTGCTATTGTGCTTTTGCCCCTTCTGGCCATTTCCTTGGGGGAGGAATACTCAAGACAGTTCATACCACCTCTCTTTCTGTGGCAGCAAAGTGGCCTACAGGAAAATATACTCAATTCTAATCAATTCTAATGTACTCAACATTGAACATGCAGGACACTCTCTCTGTGACCTCTTACGCATTTTTTTGTCTCAACGTGTAGCCTTCATACTTCTCAAAATTACCGGGAGTATATTCATAAACTCTGCCAATCACTCCATCACCATTTCATGTCAGTCCCACAGCACAAATCCCCTTGTGGTATACAGGCAGCAGGTGGGAGAGAGGAAAGGATTGTCAAAGGATCCAACTAGTAGCCTTGCTTTAGAATGTTGTGGATTTATCATCCACTCTCCATGGGTTTGATATTTCAGTTCATACTCTAAGACAACAGGAAAAGAGGTTTGTGTGTGTGTGTGTGTGTGTGTGTACAGCATACACTGAATTTCTCTATCATTTTTAGTGACTTGAGGAATGAAGGGTAGGTTGCAGAAGCTTGGTCCAATATCTTTATCCTATCCACCACTCCTCCTTCTTCAGTGATACAATCTAATTATTTTAATAAAACTATCAAATAAATGGGGAGGATTATCTGAGTCATTTCTCTCTGTGAGACATTTTCTGGAGAAGTCCGGAATAGTGGTAAATCTTTTCTACTAACTGAAAGTGTGAGATCTTCTCAGACAATTTATGTGATAAGCACATTGCTTAGACGTAAAGCTGGGATAGGTCAGGGAGTCCTTATGCATTCACTGAAATTTATCATGAACAAGAGTTAAAAAAAATAAGGGGTCAGACAAACAGATTAGCATAACATATCCAAAGTGGCCCATTAAAATTATTTTAAAATCCAGAAGATGGTGACCTTTGATGTATAGCTCAGACTATAGTCCAACTACCTCTCAAAGCATTTGACACATAGAATAGCTTAAATAAAACTTATTAAAACTTATTGCATATTAAAACTTAAGTCATTATCTTCTCTGATAAACTTTAATCACAATGTGTGTCTGTAAAGAAAATACAGTAATATAATTTCTCCCAAATTTTCAAAAATAGCCCAACATATTTAAATGAATCAAAATGATTATAAGTGAACACAAGACATATATCTGACAAAAATTAAAACCATGTCACTTTTTATGTTACATAAAAATATTAAAGGAATTGCATTCATTTGCTTTAATTGAACATCAATAAAAGAAACACAGTGAAACCAGATACTTCCAAAGGAAACTGCTTTTCATCATTTTTTCAGTAACTAAATTTGAATATGAGAGTTCAGTTATAATTATCAAATAATTTTATAAGAACGATAAAATAGCTAAAAGCATGTAGTTTCTTAAATAAAATACTGAAACTTAAGTACTTATAAGAAAGATACACAAGTAAAAGGGTTTTGGGGAGAAAATCTACTGATTTGAAGATATTTATTCTATCGGAATAACGTAACTTATAACAGTATTTTTCTTACCAAAAGAAGTTTTCCTTACTTATTTCACTCATTCCCTTTCCATTAGCTGTTCACAATATTTTATTTCTACTCAGTAAGCATATTAGACAACTTTTTATCATACATAGTGTTTAATCCACGGTCAAACAGAAGTAACCAAATGTTTGCCCTTAAAGCTTACAGTTTAGGGCAGATAAGTGAACAAATAATTAAGATACAATGAGATAAGAAAGATGGAGAAATATATTAATTAAATAAATAACGTTCCAAAGTGCAAATAGCAAATAAGTGGTAGATGGTGCCTCCCAAAGCTGATTGTCAGTATGAGGACACAGGGTTAAAACATAAACCTAAGAATAACAATAACTGAAATAACATTTAAAGTAACAAACACATGATCACTTAGGAAACAGATCTAATTGTGTTAAACAAATATCTAGTATTGTTTTCAGAACAGACTTATCAGTTGTTCAATACAAGGATGACATGCCTGTTTTTGCCCTAACATTAACATTTTAACATTTCAAAGTCTAGCATTATATCATAGATTAGAATAAAGACGTTTTTATGTCCCCTAAATATTTCATTTTTGTATCACTGAAATTAGTTTAATCAAAAATATGATATCTTTTTGCTGTTCCCATTTATTTCTAAGAATTCAGAGATCTGTGTGCTAAGGAATACCAAGTCATAAAGGCTCACCCTCAATGTCTGCTCTAATGACATCAAAACTAAAATATTTTCAGCACCATTATTTAACTATACCCCAAGTACAAATGCATTTTGAAAAATTAAGAATGTCTAAAACTTATAAGCAGCCTATAGGCACAAATGTGTGTATAAGTGATTCAACCAAGATACCACTGAAAAGTCAAACATAATTTTGAAGCAAGAAGAACCAGAAAGTAAGGGAAAACTTGGCAACAGCTTGCATAGGTAGATATTTGTAAAACCTGACAAACAGAGCTAAAGCAAACATTTGTTTTGACATATAAAATTAGGACTGAAAAAGAACTTAGATCTTGTTTGTGAAAAATTCTTACAGAATAAGCACAGACATTCCCTTGACTATTGAGCTTATTGGTATATATTTGAAATTTAGTGGAATGAATCAAGTAATCACTCAACTTTATATTTTGACACTATGTGTAAATATAAAAAGAGACAAATGGCAACATTCTTAGATGTTGGAATTATTATTAGTACTAACATTATGCAATTATTCTTTAACTTGTAAATTATCAAAAAATGTACATATTATTTGCTCAAATTTTATCATTCTAAATCCCTAGGAGTTATAGTTATAAGATGCTCGTGCAACAAACTGATTAGTAATTATCAGCTCTAAAGTAACGTTCAACTTATTCTGAAGTTTCAACTTTTCTACCTTTACACAACAGTTCCATGACATTAATACATTACTTAATATAGGTGATTAATACAAATTAAATAAAGCATTTACTAGGTGTTACCCAATTTCTCCCTGAAAATCATATTTATTTTACTTTTAAAAGTTAAAATTGTAAAACATTTACTTCATTTAAAAAAAAAAAACTCCCTTGTCTTTATTCATACAGTCAATTTTCAGTTTTCAGAGAAGTTCTGTTCTGGAAAGTCATCACAAACTCTGAATTAACAGCTATGAATTGTTGCCCCTAGGAGAAATACAGGATTAGGCTCCCGTGTCTCTGGTTACAACACTTTTCATCAATTAACTGATATGTAACTTTATATTTTGTGTGTTTCTATTTAAGACGCCTTATTTACAATCTACCATTGATTCATTGGCCTTGAATTCATGGCCACGAGCAATGTAACTCATGTCTGAGCAAAGTTTATCTAACACACATAATTTTCTCCATGAGGCACATCACAGTCTTTTGTGCTTAGGAACACTAGACAGCACTTCAGCTTAGGGGCCATTTTAAACAGCAAAACTACCAACAAAGAGCACAGAAATGTGAAAAAATAAAAAAAAGAAAACCTTGTCATTAATTATTCCATGTACAGAGCACCTGACTCCAGTGTGAGAGCTGAAATGAAAAAGCACAGCATCTCCTTCTTCATGCCGAGCTGGAAACATGCATATGGGCAACGAAAAGTTTTTACTGCTTTGTGAGTTCAAATGACCAGGCAAATAGCCTCAAGTGTTGGTTCTGAGGTTGCAAATAAATGTTAGTGTGTAAGTGAATTTGCAAATATGGAATCTGCAAATATTGAGGACTGACAATGAAGTGATGCATCTGTCTGTCAGGTGTGCTATCCTCTCTCCTTTTTAGGAGTTTCTTTCAGGCTTGAGATGAGTGACAACAAACAGGTTACAGGTCTTCCTGGACTTACAAGGGGATGACATTTCAATAAATCCATCATAAATTAAAAATATCTTAAGGAGAAAATGCATTTAATACACCTAAACTACCAAACACCATCGCTTAGCCTAGCCTAACTTAAACAAGTTCAGGACAATTACATCAGCCTACAGTTGGGCCAAATCATCTAGCACAATGTCTGTTTTATAATAAAGTGATGAATATCTCATGTAATTCAGTGAATACACACTAAATTGTGTTCTGCTATTTTCTAAGAAGGACAAAAGATTACCACCTCACAGTTAAAAGTTTTCTATAAAATTATGTATCCCACTCAGCTTAATCTCATGTGTGTTTCCAGTTCATCGTAGGCCTCTCTATGCCACGACAGCTCTGACACTAATCCTATTCTAAATCTCTTATCAGGACAGCCCCTGAAACCCATGGAAACTTCTCATTCCTATCTAAACTCTAACTTATTAATGTCACAAATAACAGAGAGATTACTTAATCAGCTTTCTTATACTCTGCGTATTCTCTAGGGACTTAACAATCACGTTTTATAGGCTATTTTTCAATACGTCAGCCATTTTTTAAATTTATATTTGTGATAGAAATATTATAAACATAAATTAATTGAAAACATGCTCTGAAACATGTGAAACTAACAATATTACATGATCTATAATTAAGGAAGCTCAGTTTCACACAACATTGTAAAAATAGTGATGTGCTTTCTTAGGTGATCATTTATTTCTCATGTAGTAGGTACTCATACCTTTTTGTCTTTTAATCTATCAACTTTAAAATTTATTTCAGTAAATTATCTCCCACACTAAGTTTTGCATAACTTCCCACTGTTCTGTTGTCATGATTCCCGCATGTTAGTTGTGTAACATTAACCTGGATAGTTTGCTTCAACATGGAGATCATCTGCACCTCCGTGTTCACGGCAGCATCATTTACAAATGCCAAAATATGGAAACAGCCTAAGTATTGGCTGAATGGATGAAGAAGGTGTAGTATATGGGCACAATAGATTATCTTTCAGCCTAAAAATAGAATAAACTCTTGCCATTTGCAACAACATGGAGGACCCAAGAGGGTATTATGCTAAGTGAAATAAGTCAGACAAAAAGACAAACACTGTTTGATCTCACTTGTATGTGGCATCCAAAAACAAAACAAACAAACAAACAAACAAGCTCATAGATACAGAGAACAGATTGGTGGTTGCTAGAAGGGAGGGCACCCAATGATGGGCAACTGGGTAAAGGGGGACAAAAGGTACGAATTTCCAGTCATAAAGTAAATAAATCATAGGGCTTTAATGTACAGCATGGTAACTGTAGTTAATAATACACTATTGCATATTTTAGAGTTGCTAAGAGAGTATATCTTAAAAGTCCTCATCATAAGGAAAAAAAAATTTTTGTAACTATGTGTAGTGAAGGATGTTAACTAGACTTGGGCAGATCATTTCACAATGTAAACAAATATTGAATCATTATGTTGTACATTTGAAACTAACAATGTTACATGTCAATTGCACCTCAATAAAAAAGGAGAAAATGGAGATCATTCCTAAAACTCATTTCTGGAGAGGCTGATTCAGCAGGACTAAAGAGTAACCGTCACATCTCCAAATCTCTTCTACACCTAAGGCAAAATTTGGGGGTACTTTCTACTGGTGCTTATGTTGAACTTTTACTAACTCTACTGTAGTTTATATTATTTTGTGTTTTAATCATTTGTCTCTATGTGTTAGTTTCCAGTCATAGCAGTATAACCTTGAAGGTAGAAAATGACCTTGACAAAGTCATCCAACATAAATTTCTTAAATTTAATCAAGCATTTACTGATTCATTAGAAAAGATTTTTTTTTATTATCCATTATTTTCTAATAGTTGGACTAAATCCTGAGTTTAAAAAAATGCATGACTCTGTTCCTGTCTTCACAGATATAAAATTACTGCCGTAAGTACCAGTATCACTACAGCTTCCACTAGTGGGAACTACAAGAACAACACAACCACAGCCGCAATCACAAAAGCGTTTATGAGCACACTTGGGGAATCTTCATTATAGAACATTACTGTGAGTGTTTTCATTTCATGAGTACAGCAACTTGTTGAGTTACGAACAACAAATAATCTTAAATATTCTCTCCAGCAGAAGTGGAAATTAAAAGCTCAGAGAGGTTAACTAAATCTTTCAAGTCCTCCCAGTTACAAATCTATGAAGGCACTGTGAATGCAGTAAAATTAAATGTGGTCGGTCTGCATGGAGATTAGTTACGTGAATGGTGGCTAAGGAACCATTGCCTAACAGTGAGGGCAGAGGGTATGGATCAAGGAGTGCTTCACCAAGGAGGTGACTTGGAAGGAAGAACAATTACAGATTTTCCAAATGGAGAAGTGTATGTGATGAGAGAAAGGAAAGAGAGTATTATATATTATAGAAAGATAGGCAAACTTAAGCCACAGCACTGAGGGAGAAACATACTTCATGCAAAACTTGAGGAACATGGTAACAACGGAGCATCGAGTGAGCAACTACACGTGGCTCAAAGGGAATCTAGAAATTGTGGCTTCGATAAAATAAAAAGCAGACAGTCATTACCATGGTTTCATTTCTGAAAACTGGACTTCCTGATTCAGAAATGTACTTGATGAATAGTTTTAGATTAAAATAAATCAATGGAGATTAAAAATGAGCAGGTGTAAGTGTTGTTTGTATACATTAAGACAGGTAACACAAAGTTCTCCATATTAACTAGAAAAAAAAGTAAAAAAAATTATTAGAGATGTAATAAAGATTTCTAATCCAATCAGTTTGACTAAATCTGAGCACAATAACTCCAGTACCTAAAAATATTTGTTAAATACATAACTGAGTGAGTGATGTTAATGTATGTGTGAAGGACAATGGTTTTGTCCAAGCTATATCACAGGAAAGTATGAAGACATAAAGGGAAAAAATTTTTTGATTTTTACCATCACTTTATTTTAGAAATTTACAAAGTGAAAACTGATATTTAATTCTGAAAAAATAACTACAAGAAATACAGTCTCCTTATTCATAACAATGTTTTATTCAGTTGTGAGATGTCTGTAAAATAATCTCCAAAGATGTACTAACTTCTGTCGTCTATTCTGCAGCTTGTCTTCTGCCAGTTGAAAGCCTATGAATGTAACATTTAAATTAAAATTGCTAATCCTACACTTGAAAAAAAAGACTGGGAAATATGCATTCATATTTTAACTGGCACATTAAATTTAGAACAACTAATTCTGTCAAGTAACAAAGTGCCCAGTACATTTCTTCATATGGATGAATGAAAATGTTTCACAGAATGTTTAAAATCGCCTCATATACACCTAAAAGAAATGATTCAGTACAGCATCAGTATACAAGTATCTTGTCAAGGAATGTTCTTTGGAATTTTTTTATCAACAGAAGAAGAGGAATGGATTTAATTAGAACTTAATGAGAATGAACATCAAGCACAAGGATGATTGGATCAGAATGTATTCATACCCATCTTTGTTCAGAGAAAAAGAAGAAACCTGATCACATAGAAAGTTAAATAAAAATTCTTATTAGTAAGTAAGCTGCAGATCACTGGACTCTACATGGTCAAGAATAAAGAGGCTAACATCAGTGCACCTGGCAAGAGGCACCACATTATGCTTCAGTAACTGCCAGTAACAGCATGCTGCTGAAACCAAGGTCTACTTCTTCAAGAAAATAATAGGATTTTCTGTGTTGTGGGGACTACTTTATGACTACTGCTACTTCCAAAATATACCAAAGGCCTTTTCTAAATGAATTCTTCATATGTCCTTCTTAAGTTCTTATAACCTTCTCTGCTTCACATGGTAAAATCTTACTCAGAAGTAAATATTCAATTAAAATGCAACTCCTCCATATTCTCTGTGGAGTTCTTATGACTGATTGGGTCCTTTGGATACAATCCCTCTCTGTGTTTCCCTAGAGCACTCTGCAAAGACCTTTGCTATAGCTGTTACACTGGTGTGCCACTCTCTCATACACATCTTTCTACTCTAGACTGGGGGGACAAAAGCAGAGAGTATTTCTTTAAGAGTTTTCTCAGAACTTGGGGCGTTAGTAAGTGATGAATGAAAGATTCTTAATGACCAAATATATATAAAAAATGAATGAATGAATAAAGAAATGATAACTGAATGGATGGATGAATAAATGAATTATAAAGGATTGGTAGGCAGGCTAATTATCCTCCTTGCTCCCACTAATGCTTTGATTCCATTGATACTTAACTCTCTGTAAAACCTCTATTTCTGTCGTCTTCCTCTATCGTTGTCCAACTCCTGTCCTTGCTAACATCTTTGTCCTCTCGGTCCACTTCTGACTCCTTTCTCTCATTTTTTTTTCTTACTTCTCCACCCCTAATTCTCCTCATCTCCAGGTGTTTTCAGAATCCATTCAACTTCTTGGCATTTCAATTTCTTGGCCTCTTTATCATCTGAGATTGTCACCTTTTCTGTAATTCATCTGTTTCTTGGTTTTTATCATTACCTGAAATTGTTCACCCTTTGACATCGTAACTTGAAACTCCCATTCTTTAATGTCACCTTCTTCTTGGTCAGTATGTTGCCTTGATCATACAGAGATTTCCAGGCCTTCTCCCCTCTACTTCTTTCCACAAAAACTTTACTCCCTTCCCTTACCAGTTCACCATGGTTCGTTGTGACCAATACTTCATTACAAACATTCTCAGGACTCCTGTTACAACACTGTGCCAGTTTAGTACCACTGGAGAAAAGCTCAGAATTTCTCAGATTTATACAGCTATAAAGCAACTTTTTAAAAAAAATCTCAAGTCTCCCAGTCATTGTGTTCTCCTAGTTCTCCATCTCCTATTCTCCAGAGTGACAAAGCTTAGACTATTTCAGCCTCCATGACCTATTAATCCCAATCAAATCGTAAATGCTTTTGATTATTTTTGAAATGACTTACTGAATATTTTCCTTCTCTATTGCTCTATTTCACTCAATTACATTCTATTTATTGCTGAAGTTTGAGCTTAAACATCAGTTCCTTTATGCAGCCATTCCTGATCCTTCAACACAGGTTACTATTCCCTCCGTGTTGTCCTTTGCTCATTGAAGCTCTTTTCTTGCATTATTTTGATTTCTGACTGAGTTGCACAACTTCCTCAAAATAGCTTACACCATAGGACAGAGAAATGTTTCTCTTAAAAAACATTTTTTTTTCTAAAGTGATACATGCATTGTTTAAGATATCTAAAAATACAAGAGTGCTTATAATAGAATCTGCCACCAAATTCCTAACATCCAATCTTATTTCTCAGAGGAAATTTCATTGAACCATCTACACTGTTTATACTTTCTAGGAGAAAACATCATAACTGCTTATAATATGCTTATATCATTGTTTCTTGAGCTTTTTAAAAGACATTAGCAATTGTCTTCTTAGAATAATAGATCAAAATTTAACTTGATTTAACCCAATTCCTCCTGTGTCTTAATTTACATTTATACTTAAAATGTGTATTTACAATATCTTTGTAACTCTTAATAATATACTTAGATTTTTTATCTTGTAGGCTACTTTTGCTGTCGTTTTCCTATGGTTGAGGATCTGTAGACAAAATTTTTTTTTAATTGAAGTGTAGCTGGTTTACAAGGTCGTGATAATTTCTGGTGTATATCACAGTGATTCAGTTATATATATATTTATATATATATATATATATTTCACATATATCTATTTATATATATAATAGATCAATCTTTTGATTCCTCAATTTGTTACATGAAAATCTAGACTCTGTTTGTATCTCTCTTATTCTCCTCTATCAACCTCCAAACTCCTGACAACTGTTATTTTTAAATTAAAAAAATTAGTAACCTACATTCTCTTTCATGTCTCATTAAGTCTATAATTTGTTGCAGTATATAAAATGGGCCTTTTCCCTTTACGCTAAGAGAGCTGACAGATACGGAGTACAGGGCCTTCTAAAAGACGGCCACATTTGCCTTCTGACCGTCACTCCATCATGTTTTACAATGAGTCTGTGTGATAAGAATGCTAGTGTTTACAGAGATAAAAGAAATGTATGTGTTTTATCATCCTGTTTTGGAGACCTAAGGTTTCTCCACACCCAAACTGCGGGGCGTGGACTCAGTGTTGTGTTAGTAAACTGTCTCTTAAAAAAAAAGCCTTCTGAGTATTTGCAAATTTCTTTGGTATAAATACTTACACTGTGACAAGCTTCTCAAGCTACCAACTTAATATCACAGAATGTGTTGTTGGAAAGAGATACAGAGAATCTGCTCTTTGTAGTCAATACAAGCTGGCTCCAGGACACCACTGAGTAGACTAAAACAAAACCAAACAGTTTGAGGACCCTGCAAAAACAGGTTCTCGCTTCTTGCTTCCCAATTGTGTGTGTGATATATCATTAGAAGAGAAATCAAAGTGTGTAAAAGTATTCCTTAAAAAACTGACGTGTATCCTTTTTAATTAGAAGTGCACATGAACACAGACACTATGTCTGCCTGACTCATTCTGGGCATAAATTCAGGGCAAAGAGAGTGAGCAGTAGTGACACAGCCTGCAATCTTTGTATCTGTATTGGTTAAATTATTCCTTGGTTCCATGTGGAGCTGAAGGAGGTTTTACTGGCCTTGATAGAACCTAACCAAGAGGGTTGTGTAAGAGGGGAAAACAAAGCTTTCCTTAATCCTTTTAGGGTCCTTGACCAGTCTGAAAATTAAACTGACAAAGACAGATGAACAGGAAAAAAGAATACACATTTTTAATGCAGGTGTACATGACATGAAAGCTTTCCTAAGGAAATTAAGACAAAAAGAAAAAAAGTAAAAGTTAATCCTATGTGTTTGCATGGAGGTGTGATGAGGAGTAGAAAGTCAGGAAAAGATCTGATAGGACAAAGAGTAGGAGCCAAGTCTTGTAAACTGGGGGAAACTGAGCAAGTCCTGTTCATCTGGATGCTTCCCAATGTCCAGCTGCTGTAGCTACAAGGACGCTCCTTTCCTCTGGGTACAGAGAGGGCAACTCTTGCCTGAAGTTCTCATGACATGCACCAGGGGAGAAGGACAGAGGAAGAACAGGGGAGAACTCCCTGCTTCTGCTGTTCTCTCAGACGCCTACAACTTAAAATATTCCATACGCCAAGGTGCAGTATTTGGGGGCAGCATGTGCTTAACAGCATCAGTTGCTTACCAGGCTTAGGGAGCCTCAGCTGTAGCAGGGTGCAGGGTATGCAACCAGGAGCAGGGGCTGAGGGAAGCACGGAGACCGTCCCATTCAGATGAGAAACCCCTGCAGTAACAGGATGAGCTTCTAAAGTACTCTCACGTGTGTGCTCCGTAAGAGGGGCGACGCTGGGCTACTTCCATCACTCCAGTCACCGAAAAGGAGAGCGCTATGAAGACACTTTCAAGAAGCTGGTTTACAGACCCCATTAGCACAATGTTGCCAGATAGTCACAGCTGACTACAAGAACGGACAAGTGTGGCCCTGATCCTGAGCAACAAGTCTATTAAAAATTAGAGGAATGATGGAACGTTAGGTGCAATCTTACAATCTGTCAGAATATTCTTACTTGTACCTTCCTAGTTCCAGGTTTTCAGGTCACGTATTTTTGTATATTGCTGCAGACCTTCCAAAAAGAATGAAGCATATGCTCAGTCTAGACCTCCATAACTCAAATTAACATTTTCAAGTTCTGATTAAATAAATTTTCTGGATATTTTTAGGCAACTCAAAATCAATGTGTTCCAAATTATCTCTCTTTTAATTATATTCTATAATCTTTGTCTTTAGACTCAATGGACTTTTTCTCATTAATAAAAACAACATAAGGTCAAGGTAGATAATGTGAGAATAACAAAATCATAAAGATGAAATATGAATCTCCTTTGATTTCATCATCTAGCAGGGATCACTTTTTTATGCATCCTGTTTTATGTACTGTTATCTATTAATATATATTGCAATGTCTTTCAAAACTACTATAGGAGACTGAGATAAAAACATAGATATTTTACCTTATTGTTATTGTATTTTTTTCATCATGAAACAATTCCATAACATTTAAAAGCTTTTGAAAATATTTTTAATGAGTGTATAATACTCTGTCATGTAGATATTCCTGGATATATTGCTGTTTCTATTCCTTACTTTATGCATTATGCTTCAGCACGCATCTTTCACATGTAAAGTTTTCACCGATTATAACTTTACCACAGACTTCCTATAGATAAATAAATGATCAAAGTACATAAATCTGAAAAGCTTTTAAAATATAGTATCAAATTACAATTCAGAAAAATTGTATTAATACAAACTAGTACTCACAAATGGATCAACCACTTACTGTCCTTGATTAATGTCATTTTGAAAGCCTTTATCTTATGGGTAATTTGTTGTTACTTTGTATTAATTTCACTTACTTCATTAACTGGTAAAGTTAAATATGTTTCATTTACTATAGTATTATTATTATTATTATTATTATATGCTACATTTCTAATTTTGAGACTTCTCTATGTATTTTTTTAAATGTTTCAACTAATACTTTTCATAATTTATTGGCATTTTTTATATGTTTAAAGCTGGTAATGTTTTGTTATTGGGTTATATTTTCTTTTTTCAAATTTTCTGTTAAGCTTCCTCTCACTTTTAATCTCTTCTGCATTCTGGTAGAATTTTTCATCATCAGTCACTTGATTTTCTTTATTATTGTCTTTTGAAGCTAGCTGCCTTCAATGAAATATTTATTTTGTGTTGTCATTGTTTTCACGTATTTTAACCAGCCTATTTTCATCTCTGTTTTAATCTCAGCCTATTCATATCTATTCCTCACAACAGAATCTAGTTTAATAACTCCAACTAGTTCTTCTCTAAATTGTTGTTTGCTATGTAAATTATTTTCAAATGTATAGTCTGCATTTGTGTCTTCAAGGAGAAGTCCTCTTTCCTTTCCGCTGCAGTATTTTTACTGGCTCCATGTTATCATAACTTTGTTTTCCTTTTTTGCTCACATTTGGATGAAGGGAGGTCTACTCAGATGTAGCATTTAATAACACAGGGTGGTAGAACACAAATGGCCACTATGGGGCTGTTTGGGTGATGGCTGCTTCACGACTTAGAGGACCGATCTGAAGGACAGGCTGATATCTGCAGGTGTCTAGGAGAGACCCATCCTCCACTCCCGATGGAAGACCATCAGTAAGACAGCTCACACCTGCCCTCTTTCTACCCTGTCAGTTCCGATTCCCTTAGGAATAAGAGTAATTTTTCCTAAGAAGTTAGCTAGAGAGATGGAGCATAACATGATTGGAACAGGTCCTTTTTCTTCTCTTTGATAAATACTTACCTACAGAAAACACACACACATCTACACTGCACCTTCAATTCCACACAAGGACAGATCCCCACTGAGTCAGCCTATGTATACTCAGCACTTCCAGTGACTGTGAACAGATTAAATCTGTCTACTTTGGATGTGAAGTAATAGGGATCTCATTTTGCTATCTTAAAATCACATTTTCCAAGATCATCTTTAACTATAAAGATACTTTTGATCTCCATATGCCTAATTCCTCAGTTTTTCCTATTGATTACTATTTTTAGTTTATGAGCAAAACTTATTTAATTATCTTCCTGAAGTTCAAAGTACATCTTCACTATTGACATGTTTACTCATGTTGGTTTGTTCATTTATTTTTAGTTCCATACTGCCAACCCACTCCAATTCTCTCCCTTGTGTAATATTTCCAGAATGTTAATTATATTTTTTTATGTTTAAATGTTTTTGTAAGACATATACAAGTGTTTTGGGTCTATTTTTATTTACATAAACAGCATTATGTTTTGTATTTTATTGTCTTCTTTTTTTAATTAAGCGTTGTCTCTAAAATCCATCCATGTTAGTACGTTTATAACTTGTTTTTTATTTGTAAAACGTTGTTTCTTATTTTTGCATAATAATATGCAGTACACATTCACCACATTTTGTCATATTAATTTGATATTCTGTGGATATATAGATTAGCCCCAACTTTTAATTTTTTTGCAGTCAGTTTTTTCATGAATATCTAATTTTGAACTTTATCCTCCTATTATTTTTTTTCTTTCTTTATTTTTTTAATTGAAGTATATTCAGCTTACGATGTTGTATCAATTTCTGGTGTACAACATTATGCTTCAGTCATACATATGTTATATATATATATATTGCTTTTCATATTCTTTTCCATTATAGGTTATTGCTCCAACTTTTGACCACAGTTAATGTGGCAATGGACATCCAAGAACATGACTCCTCATAAACCTGTAAGATTTCCCTGGGATAAATGCCCAGGGTTAAAATTGCTAGTTGATAGGGTATGTTTTATTTAATTTGATTAAATTGTGCTAGAATGACTTCCTGATGGATGCCCCAGCATACATTTCCTCCTAAAGAGGATGAGAGATTTTATACCCCCACCTTCCTGCTGGTGCTTGACATTATCCCATTTTATCAATTTTACCTAATAAGTCTAAAATGAAATTTCCTTGTTTCAATGTGAATTACTCTGGTTACAAATGTTTACCTATAACTCAGTGCTTTTAATTCATGCATTTCTACATTCACTATTATGTTAAGATTTGATTCCACTATTATATTAATTTCCTTTTACTGTTGTCTCTTTATTTTCTTCTTTTCTTTATTGATTTAAATGAATGTTTCCTCTGCTGATTTAAGTTATATTTCTTTATATTTTCTTAGTATTTCTTAGTTTAATATACATCCTAATATATATTTACACAAAGTGCTACCTCTTCATAAGTCCTCTGATGAATATATATTCTGTCCTCACCACATTATGTTGGATATTATCCACAATTTAAGTCCCAGTTTAGAGTGGAAATGCTTTCTTTTCATTTTCCTCAGCATAGACTTTACAAGCTGTTTTATTCTTACTCTTATATGTCTTGCAGAATCTTCTGGATTTATCTCTCTAATCATCTGAGTATCTTACTCTAAAGTATTTTTAATATGGGTCTTGGTGACAAATCTCTGATAATTGCATTTTTGATAATATTTTATTGTAATATTGCATTAAATTAAGTAATTTTCTGGATATAAATTGTAAGTCCAATGTTCTTTTAAATCAAAACATTAAAATTGCTCTTCAATTGTCAACCTGCTTGCAGTGATTTTGTTGAGAAGACTCATGTCCAACTGTTCATTAAATTTCACTATAATGTGTTTACATTTTTTGTAATCTCCAACATTTGGCATTCTATAAATGTTTTCAATCCAAGATATCTGATCTGTCTATAACACTGGGAAATTTGTATTGATTTTTCTTCAAAGAGTTTTTCATTTTTATTTGCATTTTCTTCTAAGAATCCTATTATCTAGAATTTTGAACTTCAAGTTTTACGTAAGATATTTGTTATTTTAAAAACATATATTGTCTGTCTTCTTTCTTTCCATTGTCCACTGCAGGAGATCCTCACTCTGATCTTCCTAATCTCTGTTTTATTATTTGTCTTTATCCATTCTGTTCCTTACCTTTAGGCATGGTGTTCTCTTTCTTTCAACATCATTTTTATACTTAATATATCCAACTGACAGTATCTTCTTCCACGTTCAGATGGTTAACATTATTTATCTCTCTAAATGTATTTATCATTTGTTTTATATTTTTATTTTTCTGTTCCAGCACTTCTGATGCAGCTTGTATAGACAATGTGGCTTGCTATTTCCTTTTTTTTTTTTTAATTGAAGTACAGTCCATTACAATGTGTCACTCTCTGGTATACAGCACAATGTCCCAGTCATGCTATTTCCTTTTAAGTTGTACTCTCTACTTGTTATTTCATTCAGTTGTTCAGCTCTCTGTCTCTCTCTGGAAGTGTGTACCAGGAAACAGTCAAGGCCAGGATCTGTTATGTACCAGGCCTTGGAAAGAGTCTTAGTTCTGACACCGACAGACCACAGGGAGCCATATTAATGACTCCTATTTGTTGTCACTCAGTGATGCAGTTTTTATAGCCAGATGCCACTGCTAAATCCTTATATCACGTTAAAAAAAAAAAACAACTCTTTCTATCTCTAGGGAATCTGGACTCTAAGTACCTTACCACAGTTACTGCTCCTGTTCTTTGAATTTAATACAATTTCCTTATCACTGAATGTGATTCTTTATAATAAACTCCCTTTACTAAACAAATAAGAATAGAGTAGTTTTCTGCTTTGTTTTGCTTTTTGTCACCAATAGAGCCAGCCTAAAACTATGTCTGATATAATTCCAGGCAATAACAGAGGCCGACAGGAAAATAATTTATAGTTAAGGAACATACTAAATCAATGAGACTGTTTAGAGCTTTCCCTAATCTGGTCAAGATGCAAGTTCATACTAGAGGCATAATTCACTGACTAACAAGTTTGTTACTAATAATGTAGTTTAATCAAAGGGACAGTTACTGCTTCTACTTAAAGAGAAAAACTATTAGCAATGAGAAATTAAGTAAACTGTTAAGTATCGCACATTTGCGCTAAGTAGTAAAATTAAACATCACTGACCTATTTTCCCAAGAAGCCAAATTTCTTCCTACTAGTTTGTCTGAAATACTTTAGTAGCTAATTTTATTTTTAAATGTATGTATTTTAAATCTGTTTTTAAATAGACATTTTCATTAAAAAAAAAAAGGAAGGGTGTTATTCTGTGAAATACTTTCAGGTGTCTAATCTGCATTTTTTTAATGATTCAGTGTTGAATTTGTAAAAGTTTCTCTCCAGTTACAAAATGAGACACTTTACCCCACATTAATGTGATTATTATTCATTTTCCATTCATTGCTGAGACAAGAAAAGCAGTAGTTTTATGATGAATGGGAGAAGGATCTATTAGGCCCCAGTCACTTTTCATGAACTGAGGACTGATGTCAGTGACTGTCAGATACAAGTGGTTTTCTCCATAAAGCTTTTCCCTGCAAAAGCGAATCATCGTTCCCTTACATCGCACAGACCTTTGTTCAGGTTTTCTGTAGCATAAAATTTAATGAGAGCCGCCACAGAAAACATCAAGAACCGAGTATGTGTCAAAGAGAAATGTTCAAGTCTGTTGATATACTCTCAAATAATTAACTGTGCTTTGATTCAGCCATCAGGTATTTTTTTTTTAAGATGGGAAAATACTTTAAGAGCCAATATTTATACTAATTAACATTTATTGTGTATGTATGTATGCGTGCACATGTGTGTATTTTGTGTGTGTGCAATATATATACAAGCACAGATGCAGTTTAATAATGTCATGAGATTCAGATTTTGACTCAAGTTTAAAAGACATGATGGTGGACTATACTTCTTTCTGTCACCAGGCCCAATTATGAGAATCTCTCTTATTTCCTTTTTTTCCTCTGCAACAGCCGTCACTTGCTTGGTTGACCCTGTGGTCTGTTGCCAGGGTCAAGCACCTGGAAGCAGACAGCGGGGCCTCCTTGATGGAAGATTCCCCCTCTATAATTCATCTAGACCTCTCTAATTCACTTCTACCCATCATCTGCCAGAGGTACAGCTTTACGATTGTTCGACCATATCACAAGATATATGTTTGCTTTGCCCTACAAAAGTACACTAATCTTTTTTTTTTTTCCTGAGACTGTGTACTTACTGTGGGATAGGTTATTGTTTCCAGTCAGGAGGTGTGAGGACATAATGAAAATGTACTTAATTTATGGTCTCTGTTTCTATTTGCCTTATCTGTGTTGTGTCCTTTCCAGATATTTCCCAAAGGAACACTTACTTCATCTAAAATATTTCTTATATAAATCCACACCTACGTGGCAACTTCACCGACACAAGGTATAAACTCATTTCTTTCTATTTGCCAATTTGGCTCTGGAAGGGAAAGTTTCCCTGATCAAATGGAAGAGACAAGGAACTCTAATAGAAGGAATATAGGTCCCTTTTCTACAGCAATTCCCACATTCTCTCCAAATGAAACCCATAAAACACTTGAAGTTTTATTTTTGCAAAATAATGGAGGGTAAGCTGTTGGAGAGAAGAAGGAACTAGTTTAAAGGCTTGCTGATGTTAGAGATTTTGAGTTCTTTATTCTCAGAGTTAAAAGCCTTTGGAAGAGCAAAAGATTATATCTGTGTCGGCATTTAACTATGGTGGGGATCAAATGCCACTGATTCATGCTCATTAGGGCTGCTTCTCCCTCACCTGGGAGGCTTAAAGAAGTCTTTATAAGAGCTCAGTGAGGATTAACTTCATAGGCAAGAATAATAAGAAAAAATCTGTATGGTTGGTCTTAATTTGTGAGAAAATGAGATCATTTAGTTATTATGCCCTGGGAACCTTTAAAAATTTAAATGCATTATAGTCAGAAATACACGTATTAAATCCTTTGAAATCTGTGAGAGATGTGGTTACAACAATGGTATTTTATCTCCAGTAACAGGAACACTAATGTTGGTATCTGAAGCATAGGGTGGAAAAAAGCTGACTACCAATTTCCCTTGGTGGACTTCAGTGTATCAAAATGATTGCATGATATACTTGGTGTGCATGTGTGTTGGTTATAACTCATGATTTTAATTCAGAAGGTACTAAGCATTTATTATACTTCTGTTATAAACACATAACACATTAAAAAAACACAGAAGTATACTTTCTAATTATTTGTTCTAATAAGACATCTAGTTGTTTTGATCTAATCGCTGCTTACTTTCAAAATGATTTTGAATGGCATTAAAAACAAATGACCGCACTGTATAGTTGCAAGAATCATGGTGCAGGAAATAGAAAAGCATGTTTAGAGTTTGAGTGTCAATTAGTGTCTACTCTTCCAGTGTCTAGACTTTACACTCTCCAAGACACCACATAACTTCTTTTAAAGCTAGCCACTATTATGGACAGTTAATGTGATCAAATGTATTTCCAAAAATTTCATGTGCTATGCCAATATTTGATATTAAATATATATTTATAGGTGAAAAATCTCTAGGACAAATAATTTAAATTTCTCCACATTACATAATTACTGTTTTGTTTTCATGGGATTTTGTTCAGTTCAATAAATTAACAAATATTTGTTTAGAATTTACATGTATTAGATATGGTGCAAACATTAGAATGAGAAAAAATAGGGCAGTGACTATAATAAAAATATTTCTATGATTTTACTTATTATACTGAGTAATGATTGTATATTTACATATCCATCTCCTTTACCCCATTCCCAATGACTTTCTAATATTGAGACATAGATTATGTCTTGTGAATATAACTGATTGATGAAATATTTTCTTCAAATGATAACAGATCTTAAGTAAAATGTGCTCTTTTACATTATTTATAATTGATTCAACTCACTATCAAGACCATCTGATGAAACAGTTTAATGAAAATTTAAAAATTTTCTTTTATTAATAGACATCTCCTCTCTCTCCCCTAATATAATATAAACACCTGAAATATCACTTCAACTCTATTTCCTCCCTCAAAAAAATGTGTTGAAGAGTTTTTTTTTAAATGTGTTACCTCAAATGTCTTAGCTCTGAGGCTTTTACCTAAGCTGAAGTCACAGGATAGAATGAAAGGAGACAAGATATGACCTAATAGAAATAGAGACACATGAAGCTCTCTCCCATCTTTTACTGTATCCTGTCATCAACTACTAAAAAAGTGTTTCCTCCGTTTCTTGTGCATTTTCCTACAATCTAATGATCATAGTCTAGAAAGAGCACTTCTACACTACACATTTATAACATGAGTGTACATGACATGATTTCAGCAGAGAGACAGCTAATCTTTACAGATCTTGCTCAGAGTGACCACCGACTGTGGCTGGATTTTGTCTAACACCCTTACTTGTAAACAAGATTAGCCATACTTTGTGGCACAGCAGGTGATCAGCTTCTGTAAGTGTTTCGTGGTTACTTGAAAGAATGTGTATTCTGTCAACATTGGAAGTTCTATTCCAAAGATGCCAATTAGGTCAAATTTATTAGATTTGTTGCTCAGATCGTCTATATACTTGATGATTTGTTGTCTGCTTTTTCTATCAGTTACTGAGAGAAGTGTATTAAAGTTCCTACTATGGGCATGTGTATCTCTCTCCTTTTAACAGTGTTAATTGTGTTTTATATTTCTGAAGCTATATTATTACATGCATACAGATTTGATATTCAATATTCTATTCTAATAATAATGATAGGTCCTCTATTCCTCTCAGCCCATTTTTTTCTTAAAGTCTATTCTGTCTAATATTAGTATAGACATACCAGATTTTGTGTGCTTGTGAAGAGGGAAAGGGAATTAGGGTGACTGGAGAATGTGTCTTTCCATATTTTTAATTGGAAATTTCCTATGCATTTATTTGGAAGATTTGTTTCTTGTAAAACGTATATTGTTTTATTTACCTTTTGTGACAATCTTTTTTATATCAAATTCAAATACATTTTATACAAATAGTGACAAAATTTAGTTTATATCCAACAGAAGAATTTCTATTTCTGTTCATCCTTCCTGTTTTATGTACCTTTTCTCTCCTTTCTTCTATTTTTTGGACAACTCAGATATATTTTATTATTCTACGTCTCCCTTTTATTTCATAAAATTATTTATTGTAAAAACGACTTGCAGTGGTTATCCTAGAAGTGAAAACATTCCTCTACGTTTTGCACATTATAATACGTATTAGTGCTTTCATCACTGTCCAGACACGTCTGGGACTCTAGAAACATTTAACTCTGCTTGATCCAACCTAACATTTGTGTTTTCATGTATTCTAATTTTGTGACTATTTTAAATGCCAGAATATAATATTCATTTAAAATTTCCCCTCTTCTTCATCATGTCTGTGGTTCTTTATTGTTTGTAACATTTGTGTGCTTCTCTCTGGATATATTCCCCTCCTACTTGAAGATTTCCTATTAATATTTCTCTATGAGAAGGTATGCTAGACAAAACTTAATTCTCTCTCTCTTAATTTGGATGAGTCTTTTTACACCTTCACCTTTAAAGGATATTTTTGTTTGGTATAAAATTCAAGGTAAGCCTTTATATCCTCTCAGTACATTTGAGATGCCATAATATTATCTTATGGACTGTGTAGAGTTCACTGCAACATCAGCATTTACTTATTGATCCTCTGAACAAAACGTGATTTTTTTTTTCATATGGCTGCTTTTAGGTTTTCCTTTTTCTTTTATAATTACAATAGTGTAATTATAAAATATCTACATGTGCTTTTCATTGAAATCACTCTGCTTCAGATGAATAAGGATTTTTAAATCTGGGCTTGGAATTGTTTTTATATGTTTTGTAAAGTTTTGTCACTATATCTTCAAATTTTGCATCTTTCCCATTCCATGTCTCTTTTCAGGACAACCATTACATATATTTAAAACCTTTAGTCTATCCACATTTGCCATGCATGGTTTCCTCTATTCTTCCACCTGTTTTGGACTCTCTGCTTCATTCTGGATACTATGTAATCACCCATTTACAATTCACTATAGATCTGTTTTGTTGTGCCCAACCTGATATTAAACCCATCTACTGACCTATAAGTTTGGTTACTGAGTTGTTCATACACTTAGTTTCTATTTGATATTTTTATATATTCCAAGTGTCTATGAACATTCTACATTGTAACACCAATGTTCTTGAATATGTTAATCACAGTTGTTTTTAAGTATATCTCTATTAATTTCAGAGTCTCTCTGTTCATTTTAGGTTTCTTTTCCTTTTGATTTTTTTTTTCCTATTGGTATGCCTCACAAGTTTTAAAGGAATGCTGATATGTATGATAAAATTTAGAAGATCTGTATGGTACTTAATTCTTCCAAATACGGAAAAATTTATGGAAAAATGCAGATACTACCTCCTTTACAAGCTGAAAACTTTTTTTTCCTGCAATAATAGTGCATTTTTCATTCAACATTAATTGGTTTCCTATTATCCTTGATCATAGAAACAGGAATATAGCAGGAGCTTTTTGTTTGTTTGTTTTAGAGAACACAGTATTTAGTACAGTAGGTAAACATTTAGGCAATTATTTATCATGGATTATGCCAAGTAATAATAAAGCAATGCAAACAAATATGACAGTGGGGAGTTTAGCTCACTGGGAGGCTCAAATCAGGGATGGAGTGTGCAGAAAATCACTGAGACTTCCTTGAGATTAAAAGAATTTTAATGTATCTTAAACATTTAAATATGAGTTAACTAGGCACATGGAGTGTGTGAAGTTGGGTAGAATGGGAGACTCACTCCAAGCAGAAGTGGCAGCTTGCATAAAGGGAAAGGACTGAGTGGTGTATATATGGAGAACCACAAAAGTATAACGTAGGAAGTTGTAATGATGGAGTGTGTGAGAGAACGCCTTCCAAACCATGAAAGACCTTGTGGTCATCTCTCTTTTTCTGGAGTATGTGAATGTGTTCGTGGGAAGCCACTGATGTGATTTAGACAAGGACGTGAAAGGATCAAATCTATGTATTAGAAGAATCTCTGCAAAAGCAAAAGGAAGACGAATTATTAGGAGACAATAGTGAAGGCAAGGATGCTGTTCAGGAAGCTGTTGAAGTAGCATGGTAAAATATTGTAACAGGTGACTATTTAGGATTGGAATAAAAGATAAACAGTTGTAGAAAGTAAGGGAATAAATCAACACTGTGAAAGCCAGCTGCCCTCATGAGAGTTGAATGAATGTGCCTTTCTCCTCAGCTATGTTTTCAGTTTCAGCACTTTGATGGCTTGAAATCTGCCATAGTGGGTATTATCTATCCAAAGATGATTGTCAAACGCCAAAAAATCAAGCTCTGGTTTTTTTTTCCCCAGAGAACTAGTTGTTAAGCACTTAAAACACACTGCTGGACAGAGTGAATTAGCAAAACATCTAGATGCAAGCTGTAACACTGGATGATTTAGTATATTTGGAAATTGAAGAAATAGATGAGTCAGATTTGTCTGTCAGGCTTTTCACTTGAGTGAACAGATAGATACTATTTCTATCAACTGAAATACAACCTCAGGGTAAGATTTAGGGCAGAGCACTGAGTTGCAGACGTAGGTGAAAACATTCAAGTCAAGGTGTCCAGCAGGTAATAGGATATATGAAGTTTTGAACCATCACCGTGTTTAGGTAGTTAAAATAACTTTACTAGAGGAGATTGTCGAGGGACAGTGTATGTGTCAGAATTTGAGAAGAAAATTCAAAGAAATTCCAAGTGCTAATGGGTGAGATAAAAAAGAATCCATAAGGAGGCAAAGGTGAAGACTCCTACTGGCATGGGGAGAACCAGCATAAACCATTGTTTCTCTGGGGCTGGGGGAACAGGAGTTTTTTCAAACAGAGGGCATGTCAGCAATGCTAAATGCTGCAGAGATGGCCACTGCAATCCTAAAACTGAAAAAATGTGCATCGAGTTGGATAAGTAGGAGATCACTGTTGACCCAATAAATGAAACTGCAGATTTTGAAGGAGTGAATGGGTGATAATGAAGTGAATATAGTAATTGTGATAAAAGATTTAAGTCTTTCTGAATGGATAGAACAGAAAGATGAAGTAAAAGGAAATTGAAATTCAGTCTAACAATGAACATGACTCATTCAGAGAAACTTAAAGAAAGTTGTAGTTGTCTCTTAGTATCCATGGGGTATTTGTTCCAGAAAAACCTTTGGATACCAAAATCTATAGATACTTAAGTCCTTTATATAAAATGGCATAATATTTGGATATAACCTATGCACATCCTCTTGTGTACTTTAAATCAACTCTAGATTGTTTATAATCCCTAATATAATATAAATGCTATGTAAATGGTTGTAAATACAATGGAAATGCTATGCAAATAGTTGAAGGTACATGGAGATTTCAAATTTTGCTTTTTGGAACTTTCTGGAATTTTTTTTTTTTCAAATATTTTTGAACTGCAGATGGTTGAATCTGTGAATGAGAAATTCCTGAATACAAAGGGCCAACTACAACTGTCCCTGTACTCACTTTACCAGACTTCCGTGAAGTGGGATTATGGAGCATGCTAGTAGTAAAACAGAGAGCTTGGTATCCTATCTGGGAGGCGCTGAGCCTCGGTGGGCTCTCTTTAACTGAGAGCTGTTTTTTGACAGTTACCTGAGAAAATGTATGTTACAATACTTAGTGCAGTCCCCAGAAAAAGTCTATGTATACAAGTTTCTTTTACTGCCTTTGGCAGCACAGTTAGTAACTTTGAATCACAATAGGATCAATGTTTGTAGGTTAAATAAGGCATCTGAATGAGAATGTCAAAGATATATACACACTGGCCGTATAAATTCAGTAAGGTTTCTTATTTTTGCTCACAGTTTGTACTGAAGTTTTAACAATGGGACTTCTGCGTGGCCTTGAACATGAGTCCTGGCCTTGTTCCAAAGTTCTGTTATTTAGGTTGCTATTTTTTTGCTCCATGCAAAAGTTCTGATCTTTGCAATCTACAGGTCGCGAGCTTCCTAGGATCTTCTGCATTTATCCCCAGAAGATAACGTATACTCTGTTTCATGGAGCTCTTCTAAATCTTACCTCTTCTTTAAAATCTGATTCAAGTGCCACTGACTACTGAAAACTTTTTTTCTTGATCTCACCTATTGTCAAAAATTTTTTTTCCCTTTTTCCTCAGCCCTAATCATCTTTACCACTCTTGGAATACCTCATATTTTTGTAACCTCTCTTGAATATTTTCATTTAATTCTTAGTTCAAATTTTTTATGTGTTATAAGTCATCTCTTCACCTGGAATGTATGCTCCTTGTGAGGTTATTTCACTTTGTATCCTTCCAAAGAAGCTTGCCATAGTATCATACTTATGATAAAATTACAATAGTTACCTTTTGAATACTGGTCATCTGTTGAATACTGTATGGTTACTTTAAACACAGAATGTATTTATGCTGCTAGTAAATCTTTTGAAAGTGTTCAGACACTGTGGTCACACAGATACTGTATTAAGGATTTTGAAATAATATACGTAAGAGCAACTTGAATCTCAGTCAGATTCTCACCATGGCAACAGCTGCTCATTTCACAAAGCATGAGACTGATTTCCCTTGTAAGAGCTTAATGCTTAGAGTGTTTTGTTTTGTTTTGTTTTTAAAGCAGAGTTACACACACGTACACACAATAGCCCTATTTAAATAAATTGCAAGTGGGAGACTTTGTGAACTAGTTACGTTTAGGACTCATTTTAGAAACATATTTACCCAAAAAGAAAATTATAGCTAAAATCTTCCTTTGCCTTGACAACAGCTCTCTCTGTATTAAGCTGAGGACAGAGGATGTCAAGTTATCCAATAAAAAAGAATTGTTTAACTAGAGATTTACTTGACTCATGGAGTAAAATGAGAGGATAATTTTCAGGGAGCTAAAATGTTAAGAGTTATCAATGCACCCAAAATTATTAATCCACAGGGATGACCTCTTCTATAACAGGTAAACACTTAAAAGATCACATTTTAGGCTCTCTATGACAGTATCTCATTGAAATTTTTATGTTTGTTTTATTTCACTATAGTTTTGTGGTGGTTACCAACTCAGCCTCAACTTAAAAATCTACATTTACAGGCACTCCTAATAATACTGACTTTCTCATACGCATAAGCATAGTCATTTACACTTTTCTTTCTTTCCTGTGAGATATGGTGTAGCTCTAGCCGCCAGGATCCTCCTGGTGACTTCTTTCCAAACTCTTATTCAGCTCAACTCAGTTGAAACCCATTTGTAAGAATTTCAAAGAGATTAGAGAGAAAGAAAAAGAGTTCTTAGTAAGTAAGCACTGGATATATGGCAAATTTTGCAGGAAGTATGGTGTTTTGAATAAGAAGTACGATTATTTATATAATGCCACTTGAAATAAAATGCACTTGTGTTCTTCAATGGCAAGAAATTGTATTTGAAAGTGTAAAAAGAGATTTTGGTCCCCTGATGTCTTATGGTATTCTAAATTCATATCTAAATGTTACAATATTGCATATGTTTTTCAGCACTAAACTATGTTATTAATGATTGAGTTTTGAATACCTTTTCCTAGAAAACCAGATTTCCATTCATGGTAAAATTAATATATAAGAAATAGATTCCTGGGTTTAGACACAGCTGAAGTCTGCTGGTATTTTGGATACCAAAACGTTTTGCTGTTTTTGTTTTGTCAGTTTCACTGCTGAATTACTATTTTGGGGGAAAAACATGTTTTAAAAGAAGATAAATTTGTGTCCATTTAGTCATTCTAAAATGCAGTTTATTTGTAGCAGAGCATAGAGAATTCAATTAATTGAAGTAAACTTTTATTGCTTCTTCTGGTTCCATGTCCTTGCTCTAGATACTCTGGATTCAAAATGAACCAGAAACGTCCACTTCTTCATAAACAGCTTAGGAATACAGAAATAGAAAAAGGAACTATACTATATAATATGAGGAATGTTATGATAGAAATATGCCTCCCTCAAGTAGGAGTGGATTACTGACCATGGAGCTGACCATACTGACCCTTATAATTCCGGGTGGAGAAGGAGTGACAGAAAGAAAACTCAGAAGGAAAAAGTGACATCTCAGCTAGCCTTAGAATGAATAAAGTTTCCCCTGTGAGAAGCAATGCTTTTTTTTTTCACCCTGTATTAGAAATTTTTAAGTCTCTTGCCTAGTAACTTTCACAGGGCCATAAAACTTGTATATATTATACCCCAAGTTCTTACTATAAAACCAATCCCAGATCCTATTTCTATTCCTTAAAAGATGAAAAAAATTCCATGGAAAAATATTCTTCCAATGGTCTTCTTGTTGTTAGAATGCCTACACAGAGAAACAATCCTAAGGAAGTTACAAATACTCTGAGAGGTGCTTTTTATATCTACCTTCTGTATTATCATTAACAAATAAGTAAAACCCAGAATCCATCAAAAATACTAAATTATGATTACCATTGAATTTTCTCTCACCCAGTACTATATACAGCCAGTGTTACCTTGGAAAAACATCTTCAGTTTGTCCTGTCTTTTCTTCCTCCTCAAATCTCTAATGCCTGCTTCTCTATCTGAACGATAACATAGAACCACATAGAAAATAACTTTGGTAAATTCCAATCAACAGAACAATTTACTCCCCTTTATCTGTGCTTTCTCTCTCATTATCATAGACATATGACCTCGCTCCCTATTTGACACCTACCCATGCCAATTACATTGAATCCCACAACTTGCTTAGACTCCTGAGCACATTTACTGCATTATTGCCTATCTTTCTGCCTCCTCATTACTAATTTCTCTATTGATCACTTTCATCAGCATAACAAATGGCTGTTACTTCTCCTATCTGAAAATATAAAAGTAAAAAAATCTCTTGGGACTGCATATAACTCATCAATTACTGGTTATCTGCTCTCATCAGAAAGAAATCTCCTCAAAAGTCAAATTTATATTTGTTGACTTTTTCATTATTCCATTACTTTGATAATTTGAGATCTACTTGATATAAAATAAAATGTTCATTTCTTAAATATAGGATTTGATGAGCTTGACAAATGGATATATGTATGTGGCAGCTATTCACAACAAGACCTAGGACAGCCCCATCACACTAGAAAATTATCTCAAGTTGCAGTCAATTCAGTCTCCTGGCAAAAACAGTGTAGGACATTATGCACAGGTGAGGAGTAATAATTCTTACATGGAAAATATTGAATCAAGAATTAGTTAGATGTTTTAAAAAAGTACCTAGGTGGAACACCAGACTCTAGTGCATATGACAGGACTTGAAGAGTAAACGTCCACATTTACATCCTTGAGATAGAAAACTAAGAGCTACTCACACATGGGGAAAATACTGATCTGAAAATGGATTTTTAAGTTCAAGTCAAAACCTGACTGTGAGTATGGGTGAAAGCAAGGAAGCTGAAATGAATGTGAGGTTAGTCTACAGCAAAACTTACAGGCAATGATTCTTTGTCTTGCTGTTCTCATTAAAGGCCTAGGCATTGTCTCCACAGGTGTACTTTCAACCTATCCTACAGGTGTACTTGCCTGAATTTTACTAAAGGTACAGAAATACAGTTTTTGGAGAAAAGATATAAGAATTTTTGAAAGGGATTCTAATCAAAAGCAAACAACTTTGTTCTTCAATTAAAATTAGAATCTTCTCTAATTGTTTCTTGCTCTAGGCTTGCATGGATATTCATCAGTCATATGCAAAAATGTACTTTTAGATGACAGTATGTTCTCTTTACAAAGCAGAAAAGGGTCATAAATCTCTTCCAGAAATCAAAATTTAGATATCTTCTCTCTGATTGATTTATAACTGTACATTGTGGCGTGGAAAATAAGGACATCTGTTTACATCAACAGAACAGAGTAGAAAATCTTGAAATAAACCCAAGTATATATGATCGATTTATTTTCAATGTAGTTGCAACATGATACATTGGAGGAAAGACAGGCTTTATAAAAAATGGTGATTTAATAATTGAATATATCTATTCAGAAAAATATAAAGCAAAATAATTTTAAGCCTTAACACACACCATTTAGAAAAAAATTAAATTAAATTTGACCTAAATTTTAAAGTATAATATTTATTTAAAACTCAATGGCAATAAATTGACACAATATTGTAAACTGACTATAATTCAAAACACATATATATATGTGTATATATATATATATATATATATATATATATATATATATATATATACACAAAAAAAGCCTCAATGGCACTAACTTGAAAGATTCAATAATATGGAAAATATTATATGCATTTTTCAAAATAAATTCAAGAAGATTGAAAAACTGTTGAACAATAAACCTGAGAGATAATGAAAGAGGAATTTAGTCACAAGTCCAAGATGAAAAAATAAAATCTGACAATAACACAGATTTTTTGGGCTCACATAATTGGAACCAGTAGAGCTGTATGGGGCTATGAGCATAACCACAGCCTTGGGCCTCCAAGACTCACTTTCTGCCTCTTGCCTCGTCTCTGTCTCTGAGTGTCATCAGCTATGCTTTCTCCGCCTTGTCTTTGTGGCCTGGAACCACGGCTTCTCTATAGGCCCGTTTCTTAGAGCATCAGGATCAATGAAGAAAGGGTGTCTCAGGGCATCTTCCTGAGCACACCTTCTAGATAACCACCAGAGGCTGACATGCCAGCACTGGGTAACACGCCCATCCCTAAACCAATGCCTGGATCTAGGAATATGACTTCTACGATCCTGCCGGTAAATGGTGCCTGCTGATTGTCATGCATAGGAGGAAGTAAATTCTTTCCTCAGAAGAATGATAAAGTCACATATGGGAATCATTACACTGGTCCAAATAAGTTTTATAGGTAGTTTCTTTAAAATAACCAAGGAATATGTCCTTCCTCTTGGATTCCTATTAACTGAGCATTTCCTGTACATTATGTGTCTTAGAGGAAGATAAAACATACCTTTCACTGACCTAAAGAAAAAGCCAGAAACATTTTCCTATCCTTTCTTGATTCAAGGTGTGAATGAAAAATACTGCAAACCATACCAGTAAACAAAGAATGCTGAAGTCATCAGCGGCTGCTGCCACCCCTCAAGGAAGACCAGCCTGCAGCCCGGCCTCTGCAGCCACTCACAATGGTGCACCTTGAGGGGACTCAGAATAAGAAAGGGCAGGACACTGGCCCTAGATAGCGAGGTGCTTGTCAAAGGAATGAATTCAATGAGCCCAAACCTTTGCTTCCTCCCATACACAGAAAAGCACTAAATTCTTTAACGTGAGATGCCTGGTTTTCTTCAGTTAACAAGTAATCTTTTAATGTTTCAACTGCTTGGTCTTTGTGGCAGAACACCTGTATACCCCAGCTCCTCCCCTACCTCTTTGGAGCAGTCCCTCAGAGAGATCTGAGAGGCTGTCATCCTGGGCTCGAAGGGGTTTGAGTCCTCAGAAATGTCCACCAAATAAAACAGAACTCTCAACTTTTAGGCTGTGCATCTATTTCAGTCAACAAAGGGCTCAGGCATGTGAAATAGGCTCCACCAATCAGATCCTTCCAACAGACTTGAATTGGAAATTGTCTATTGGGATTTGTTCCTGGGCATAGGAAAAAAGCCCTCTGGTGGTCATTTCAGTTATAGGAAGATAGGGTCCTGAAGATTTTAGAGAAGGGCTAGTGTCAAAATCCTTTGTCTAGTGCAAAAAGTGTAGGTGGTAGTTAAAGATATAAGGACCCAGTGTTTGCAGGTGGTAGCAGAGATTTCCTAACTGAAACAAGTCTGCTGTATGATTCTGAAAGTTGTTCCTGGATTTTCAATTAAAATCTTATTTCTCTAATTCTCCCAGGGGTCATTGAACTGCCCAGTGACTTTTATTAACTACATTATTTGGTAAAATATGTAGGTACTTAAGAAGTTAGTTTCTGTTTCTTGCAACTATATAATTTCACTAGTACTGGAAATATTTTCTCTGAGTTAGTTCAAAATTTCCACTGTGTGTATTTAAGCTATGATATACCTGTTATTAAAAGTCAGCAATCCTATACACACACACACACGTATGGTAAGTCACAATAATAGAGATGTTAAATGTCAATTTAAATACTAGTAAATTTATCATTTAGTTATTAAATAATGAATATGCTTTGACCAAGTAGAATTTATTCTACAAATACACTGATTGAAAATGGAAAATATATTACTGTATTTCAACATATTAATAGCTAAAAGGTAAGAACACTGTAGAGTTATGGCTATCATTGTGAAAAAAATATATTTAAATAAATAGGAATATCTAGTAAGGAAAAGCAAAGTTCTTAAAGATATATATGATGAAAGGTGTTTTTAATTTAATTTCAAAAGCATCAATCTCAAAGATCCATCATTATGGATTAGTGACAAAATAATGAAATTTTCTCTAACACCAAGGAGAAGTCAAGGTTGTCTGCTGTAATCATGACTTTTATCCTATATTCCTCTTTGAATCGAAACCAAATACGATAATACAAGAAGTGGGACTTATAAGAAAGGAAAATAAATTATTATCATTAGTAACAGAAGACTTTACTGTCTTTTGGAAAATCTAGAGAAACAATTCATAACTTTTCAGACTTAATTAGAAAATTCAGTGTTCAGTTAAAATATTTTAAAATCAGTAACAAGATCAAGGAAAACTATGTAAAACAGACTTCTGGCAGATGATGGATTTAACTGAAGACAGTGGGCCTCTACACCTTTCTAAGCTTTAGAAATTCTGGGTAAAATACATATAATGTATTTTTAAATTAATTGGTAAAATTATAAATAAAAAATAGCATTCTAAAATCTCAGAAATAAATTAAAACAAGAATGGTAGAGTGAAAGTTGATGCTTTGTTATAACAAAGTAGATTCAGATCAGATTTAGCCCAGAGGCTTGTGAGCTAAGAGATGTTTACATATCAGGGGGCATGGCAGTCAGAGTCAGGAACATTAGAACTTTTTACCCTCTTAACAGGTTGGAACAAAATAAATCCCACCCAGTAGCCTTCAGAAGCAGCAGGGAGCCTTAACTTTCATAATGGCTTTTGAGAAAAGGAAAAAAATATATAAATAAAATACATATACAAACAACAAGAACAGTATATATCCACACAAAGAAAATAAATCGCAGAAAAATTTCAAAATACCGGTATACCATGAAATTTATAAACTATACAATCATATAAAAAGAACTTAGAGCTATTAAAATTCTGGGTGTCAGCTGATGTAATATGGAAGCATTTTCACAATTTAGAACACGTACAATTCACATAGTAGTAGGACATCCCTACTCACAATTGAAGAAAACTGAAAACATGCATGAAGAAGAGCCACTTAACAGAACAAATGAAATAAGTGTCCCCAAAACACAGGATAGTAAGAGCATCATGAAAGGAACTTTTGAAATAAGTACGCTTAAAATAATTAAAGTGACAAAACTGACAGAACGAAAGAAGAGGATCATTTGATATGACAAAAAGGCAAGTTTTACAAGATCCAAATAGGACTTCTCACAATGAAAAAAAAAAGATGCAGAAATAAAATATTTAGTGGATGGGATAAGAAGTATATCAGACACAATAAAGATCAAGTAAGTGATGTAGAAACAGATGTGGAGAATGATGCAGCATGTGTTACAAAGAGACAAAACATGTATATTATGAAGAAGTGCTCAAGAGACATAGGAGAGACATGGGGAATACTATGAGAATTTCTACATTTGTTCTAATAGGAATAAAAAGATGAAAGGATAAATGGAATAATACACATTCCAAACAAGATTTAATGAGAGATTTCCAGAATTGATTAAAGATTTGAATCTCCAGATTCAGAAGGTGTTACAAATCAAAAGCGGAATAATGACAAGTGAACACAGACAAGTATCATGGAGAAACTGCATATTCCAGAAAAACAAAGAAAAGATACCACAATTTCCTCATCTGTAAAATAGTAATAATAATAATAATAATAACAATAATATTTATCTCATAGGGTTATCGGGGAATTAAATGTTAAAAGAATTAAGTTTGTTAACATATTAAATGTGTTAAGAACAGAGTCTGATTCACAGTATGTATTCAGGAAACATTAGCTATTATAGTTTTGGACTCATAGATTTGCCCCAATTTATTATACATCACTAATACACATTTCCCATAATTATCATATATTTTAAGAATTTTAATTTGTATAATTTCAAATAAGAAAGAGGTATACAAACTTGAAAATATTTATTCCAATACATTCAGTACACCAGGATATTAGTCAGTACTGTTCTTACAATCTATTAGTTTAAACAAAGCTGCAGATGATACTAAAAGGCAACTGGTATCCTATAGTATCTCAGGAAGAGCTGAACACCGGGACCTATGAATGTTTGGATGAGGGACTAAAAGCTGCCAGGAGTTTAGGAATTAGTCTCTCCCCATCTTTCTACTTGAGTCTACAGCACGTTTCTTTTCTATTCCTTTGTACTTATTTTCTTTACCTATTTTCTCTCTACAAACTGGCTTTCTCCAGCTTCTTATACACATGCTTGCCCCGTACTCTTAATTTTACATCAGTTTAGTTCCAGCTACAGAAGCTAACTAACTGCAACTTGGTCCAGATTCCAAATTCCTAGGACAAATAACTGAATTGTCTAAACTTGGTTTAGGAATCTGATTTCCTGCAACCAATTACCAGAAGACTGGGGTTAGAGATTACAAACAACTAAGGGTAGATTCTCATAATAGGAGTCTCTGTGGCCTAGGAAGAAATGATAATACCAGATGCTACAATCAGTACCTTGCCTACAAATCTTAAAAGTCACTCTATTATGTATCACTTCATTACACCATAGAATAATTATTTAAAAAATTTAGTTGGTGAGAATCCATGCTGTTTTAGAAAATTACAATTCTAAAAACAACTGAATTAAGTGTCTAGTAATTATTCTGGCCAATAAATACAGCATTATGTTGAAAAAGTCCTTTTAATTTTAATCATTATTATTTACCCTCTCTATATTAAGATAACATAATCTTAAATTTAATAATTATATGTGTCCTTACATATCTTTTCCAAGTTAAAATGCCTCAGTATTTTAGTTCATTTCTAGATTCAACGGACATGAGCTAACATTTATAAATTCACTAAACAGCAGGCTATGATATCCAAACTTGGCTCCCCACAAAGGCCCCAGGAACTCACTGTTGTACACACGTGTCGTCATGTATGCTTCAATCACTGACCAAAGGGAATATATGTTAATATTATCCAATTTTAATTTTGTTCATGTATCAAAATATATGTTTGTTATGGGGAAAAAAAAAAGACACTATTTTGTGGCCCTAACAGTGTTCCAGTCACCCATCTACATGTTTTACATGCATTAATTCATTCAAACCTCATGACAATTATGTGAGATAGGTTTTATCATCATCTCTGTTTTAAAGATGAGAAAACTGATAAGCAGAGGCATTAAGTAATTTGACTGTGTCTCGCAATAACCAGAGCTAGCGTTCAACAGCAAGCAGTGTTGCTTCAAAATCCTTTTTTACTCTCTCTACTGTGTGTGTGCTCACCGACATGCAAATCCGGATGCAGAGGTGGAGAGGGAGATTCTTACACAGGGTGAAAGAAAAGAAAAGAAAAAGATGAGGGAAGCAAAGGGGAAGGAGAGAGAGTAAAAAGGAGATCTATTTTTTTGTTGGCACACCGAAAACTAGAAAACTTGTTAGGTGGTAGGCACCATCTTGATAAGACACCCTGTGAGTTTTTCAGGTTTCCTACAGGATATGTATACTGTGACATAGGGTTTGATTTTTGAAATGAATTGCTCCAAATGGTCCTTTAAAGTATTTTCATTATATATATATCAATGAAAGTATAAATGTAAAAATGGCATTAACTTTTAAATATACGAAAGAAAATATTGTTTATTCTAATTTTTACACTGTGTTCTCTATTCCAGGTTTTATAGCAGTTTTGTTTAGATACATTGATTAAGCATTTATTTCTATTTGGTTATTCTTAGAGACATGATATTGAATTAATAAAAACAGAAAGGGCTATGAGTACAATTTGAGAGTGACACTGAAATATATTGCTTGTCAACAACTTTAAGTTTTTTATTTCCAGACTATTATAATGTTAATTAAGTTTTAACTTGAACTAGAGAAATTGGTATGTGTGTCAGTACTAAATTAATAATGCTGTTTAATACTCATTAAATCAACATGGATGGATCATATCAATTTTGTAATAAGAAAGATTCATTTTAACATATGCAATGTTGAATAGAATATTAGACTCATTCAGATATGACATTATATGATATAAATTATAATTACTATTCAGCCATTTTTATTAATTGGATTGTTCTTAGTGAATTAAATCCAATATTTCTATCAACTCTATTCACATCAAAATATTACCAATATACAAGATTTTCTACAATTCATAATAAGAATCATTTTTTTCAATAAGAAACCAATTCAACACCTGAGATACATAAATACAAATAAATACAACAATTTCAATTTAACTTTGCACCAGGCTATATATTATGCTTCTTGACTTTGCCCAAAGCCATGCACATTTGGCCACGCCAATATTTAGGTAGCAGTTTACAGAAGGAATTCAGAAACTACTACTGTCAGTATGGTTGTTTTCTACAAACAAAAAATGAAGTGTGAATTTGTAAAGAATTGTGTCTTCCAAAGGGAAAGTAAAACTGTAAATAATGCAAATTGGCAGGATTATAGAATATAATGATTCCAAAGAATATTCCGAGTTATAATTGGAAATCATATTGAAGGAAACAGGTTACTCTATTTTATGTGTTGCTAAGTGCTGAATATGTAACTTGTTAAGGAATTAGCTATACCAGAGAAAGTGAAAAATATACTGCAATATTGTAGTCATTTAAGAACCATTATTATACCACAAAGCATATGATGCAGCAGTTGAGGAATAACATTTTTTGATGTTTTCAAAGTCTTAACAACATATAAAGTATCTCTTAGCCTGTGGGTTATTTGACTTTCTGGTTGTATTGGATTTAAGAACATATTCAGTAGGTTTAGATAAGGAAATACCCAAACATAACTCATAACTTTAACATCTAGCAACCTGTCGGATGAACTGGAACTAAAAGTGACAAAAACAAATGCAAGTCTTCAGTTGTTTAGCAAACAACAGAGATAGTTAGGGTGGGGGAGTAACCCTCCTCAGAGGCTAGGCATATAAGGTTTCCTTAGCTAAACATACTTGTTAAAAAAACAAAACAAACAAACAAAAAAACCCGACTGTGCTTCACTTCCATCAATTTTGCTACACTTGGAAACCTTCTATGTTTACAAAAAGTGGTTTCTATTGTCCAGTTATGACTGAGGACAACAAGATATCATTTCCAAAGCAAAATGTAAGCATTTGTGATGTACATGCAGAAGTGAGAATGAGTGGCCTTAAAACCAATCAAATTAACAGAATAGTTTGGGGGAAAGAATGGTTCCACCAAGTTCTGAGACAGAGGAAAAGGAGCAAAAAGGCATCAACTTCCTGAAAGGACACCTAAAGAGCAGATAAAGAGCCTCCAGGTAGTTCCCCTCAGAGTGATTTCCAGAGCTGTTGAGACTGGAGACTTGTTCTAATGAAGAGTTCCCAACATGCGCCATCTTGGACTTTCAGCTAAGGTTTGGAATTCTTTTTCTTTATGTGGCTCTTCACTGAACAGAAATGGCTTTGATCTGGTGTCTTCACCAGGTATAGATTACTCTAATGTTCTATGTGAAAAAGTCATGAAAGAAACTGAAACAAGTATGATGAAAACAATGGGAAATATAACACAACATGCAATGAAGAGAGGAGCAGGGCTGCTATCATCTGTCCTTGGAAGCTCAAAAGTAAACGAAAAAAATCTTAGAGTTTACTTTGTTTTAGCCTTTATTTTTTTAATCACCAGCTCACTTTGTTTGCTAAAATTTGAGTAATACTCTGCTATACATAAAAGATAGTAAAGTCAAATTTCCTCACCAGCACCTGCTGAATTGATTTCAGAATATATTGCTTTAGAAACAGAAAAGCAAAAAAGCCAATTTCAATGTTGACTGAACTCAAGACCACGTAGTCTCTACAAAACTGATTATTTCATACTATTGGTAGAATGACCAATATCATCAAATAGCTTCAAGGCTGGAGGAAAGGAAATTTTTATAAAATAATGACCCTGCAATTAAATTAGGTAATTTCAGTCTATCTGTATTTGAGACTGTGAAAACCTATAATTTCAGGTGAAACATTCAGGGGCTTAACAGAAAATATGCACTTTCCTTCTTTTATATGGTTTAAAAATGGTCAGTGCTATATAAATATGAGCTACTTGGAATGCTTATAGTCATGCAAATCGCAATATTTAATTTTTGAAGTAAACTAAAAATCAAAACTGAAATATGCCTTCATATTGATTTAATTTCTCTCTCAAATGTTAAAACAAAGATCCATTTTACTACACTAATTAATATTTTTATAGAAATTGATCTTTTAATTATTTCACATAGATTAATGAACTTCAGAGACGTGAGTTTTTATCTGTTTGCTGTTTTATGCATTACTTAAAAGTTAGCATAATATAATATCCATCTAATTAAAAAGCAAAATAATATGCACCTTTTATCCACTAGATACTGCCCTAAGTCCTTTGCGTATGTTCTGTGATTTTATTTTTCCAAAAATCATTGGAGGGCCTGGAGAGCTATCAATGTCCCAGACCTTCATCTTAGCCTCTTGATTTATTATATCCTTGGGAGTAGCAATAAAACTGGATACTGTGTAAAATCTCTAATTCACTGAGTCTGATTTGAGACTCCAATTCTTTGTGTGTGATAACAACTATAAGCAATGCTTCTAGGAGCATGCTGCTACATTCTCACACGTGTGCAAAATATTCTCTAGGATATATGCTGTAGCAGTGGCTGCCAGTGCTTTCTCAATATGCCTGTGCCTTCACCCTCTTTATCCATGGGGATCCAACTACCACATTAAAGGCTGATGCATACCTTTGCCTGAGGACTGTCTCTGGCTTTTGAAGCAAGCTTTGCCTCTCAGTAGGTCAGAAGTCTTGGGCAACTCATGGCTAAAGGGAGCAGAACTCAATGACTGGTGGAAGCTGGTGCATAAATGCATCCTGCAGCTTCACCCCAGCTCCACCTGACATGGGATAACCCTAGGCCATGTGCGACTTCACAAGTTACCAGTATAACACTCCAGTTGACTGCAGGATTAAGTTGCTTCATAATTTACTTTTGCATTTTTTTTGTAATTAAGGTAACATTGGTTTATAACATTATGTAAATTTAATGTGTAAAAATTGTATTTTTACTCTGTAAACTCTGTCACGTGTTTGTCTTCAGTTTTCAACTTGTAACAAAAAAGTAAAACAGAAAACTAATTTGTTGAGCTCCTAAGCCTTACAAGAGTGTCGCAGGTCTAGTGTGCCCCCCACCCCCAGCAGTAGTTTGCAGACCCCTGCTCCATATGGTCATATATCTTGCGCCCTCACCTCTCATCTCTTCTGAATCTTTGGTCACATGTCATCATGTTAAGGTTTTTTTCCTCAACAACCTGTTTATACTTGAATTTCTTCTCTCCCTAAATACCATGTACTATTTCTCTCTAATCTATTTTTCATCAAGGAGCATATTACTCTTCAATATTATATCGATATTTATCTTTATATCTGTATCTACCTCTTGTTTTGTTTTCCTTTGCTTAGTTTTGCCTTCCTAATCCAACATACACACATATACACACTAGAATGTGATCAACAAATGAATGAAAGAACGAATGGATTATATTTTACATTTATGAAAGTTTTAGTTTGTTATTTTAAACTCTACTGGATCTTGCCTTTTAAAAGACCATTTGACTATTTATTTCTAACTACTTTCTTCATTTATTAAATAATATATTTGTTTTAATTTACCTTTGAAAATTCCTATATTTGAAATCTTGGGAAAATGACTATGTTGAATATTTTTTTTCCTGTTAATTCTTATTCATGATGCCTTGTTTTTTGAAGTTGTCTGGAGGTTATGTATGTACGTAAGTGTGTGTGAGTATGCAATCACACATACATATGTGGGGCATTTTAACACAGTGCACATTTCATCCAATCTCTATCAGATGGAATTTTGTAAGTCTGTATTGGAAAGTTCACTTGTCTAGAGTATTTGTGTAGCATCTATCAAGCCAATAGGGCAATACTAATCAGTATTAAAATAAATTCTGACCTGAAATTTTCCAGATGACACGTGTAATGTGATTTTTGACCACAAATCTGTATATTGGAGGTTACAACTAAAAGAGAAACTTATTTTTTATTCCGTGCATAGTTCTTTTGTGTTCTACAAATGGTCTTTGCAATTTTCAAGTCATTGAGAGTGTAAATAAATATGTTATTTATTGTCTTCATCTTGTAATGGCATTTTCTGTCTTGTGTTTGGTAATGTTCAAATATGTGCGCATATTTTACAAAACTTAATTTTGAGAAACCTTGAGAGACCTGGAATGCGGATTCTTCACTACAGAAAGTATTTACATTTGCTTTTGCCAAGCTCCACATAGGCACTACCAACTTTAAAATAATTTAATTTCTCAACTTGTTTTTGGGCTACATGAGTAATATAAATTAGAATCATATTCCAGTGTGAGCACAGGCTTAGTGTTTCAAATCCCCGTGGTAAACAATTGTTTTTATTATTTCACCTAGAGATGCCATAGAAGAACAGGTTCCCTCAATGGTTCACTTTGTTTCAATTTATAGCCTTTGTATGTTTGCAGATTATTCTAGGGAAATGGCTGCTTTGCATGATCCAGATTTATGCTTTTACGTCAAATTCAGCTCTCTCCCTTTAAATTGACTCAAGGCCTCTTCTGTTGCTCAGCACACAAATGTTAATTCCCAAGGCTATAATTTCCTGAAATTGGCAATAGTGTCCAAGGAAACCCTAGTGATATTTTTTAACCCTCTGGTGTTACTGTAACATTCTTTTTATTATCTCCCACACAAGGCATTTTCTTATTTTTCTTTTAAGCTCAGCATATTTTTCATTGTTCCTGTAAATTATTTTCCATCTACATGTATAAAATGAAAGGTAATTTCAGAATATCTAGTCTGCCTCACTGCCCCTTGTTCCTTTCCCAAACTCCTTGAGAGATTTCTTTAGCTTCATGATTAAGACGTAATCATTTTTTTTCAGTTGCATTTATTCTTCTTTTTAGCCTATTTAAATTTTTATATCCTATTTTTAACTTCTAAGATTTTTGTAGTTGTTTGTCTTTTATTATAGCAATATTTTGTTTTATGGTTTTAGTATTATCTCAAGTCATTCTAAGTTAATTATACTAAATTCAAAATAGTTTTGGATTTGCTACAATCATTATTTTACTATTATTAGTTTTATTTTTAGAGCACGATATGGTAAAAATAATATTGAGCAGAAGGCACGGAGATTTCAAATATATCCCCTTCCCCTACACATACATAGGCATCTCTATTATCAACATCCCCCACCAGAGTGGTAAATTTGTTACATCTGACACACCATTATAACCCAAAGTCAATTATTTACATTGGACTTCACACTTAGGTACATTCTTTGAGTTTGAACAAATATATAATGACATGAACCCACCACTATAGCATCATATAGAGCATTGTCATGACCATAAAATTCCCCTGTGCTCTACCTATTCACTCTCCCTCCCCCTAATCCCCAACAACCAACAATCACTGATTATTTTTTCACTGTTGTCATAGTTTTGACTTCCCAGAATGTCATACAATTAGAATTATGCAGTGTGTAGCCTTTTCAAATTGGCTTCTTTCACTTAGTAATATATATTTGTCTCTTCCATGTCTTCTAATGGCTTTGATAGCTCATTTCTTTTTAGCACTCATTAATATTACATGATCAGGATGTACTACATTTTATTTATCCATTCACCTACTGAAAGATATCTTGGTTGCTTCCAAGTTTTGACAAGTATGTATAAAGCTGCTATAAATATCTGTGTGCATGTTTCTGTGTAGATATAAGTTTTTAACTCCCTTGGGTAAATACTAAGGGGCGTGATTTCTAGGTTGTACAATAAGAGAATGTTTAGCTTCAAAAGAAACTGCCAAACTGTCTTCCAAAATAGCTGTATCATTTTCCATTCCCATTGGCCATCACTGAGAATTTCTGCGTGACGAATTTCCACATCGTCACCAACATGTTTTCAGTGTTCCTGCTTTGGGCATTCGAAAGAGTGTGTGTTATGGTATCTCACTGTTATTTTAATATGCATTCCTCTAATGACATATGTTGTAAAGCATCTTGATTATTGATTTGTCAACTGTATATCTTCTTCGATGAAGTATCTGTTAAGGTCTTTGGCTCATTTTACATTTCGATTTCTTGTTTTCCTTTATTCAGTTTTTTTTAATTGACTTTTGGTCAGTTTACAATATTGAGTTAGTTTCAGTGTACAGCAAAGTGATTTGGATATATATATGTATATATATAATTTTTTATTTTCTGTTTTAGGGTATTACAAGATATTAAATATAGTTCATTGTGCTATATAGTAAATCCTTGTTAATCTATTTGATGTATGGTAGTGTATATCTGCTAATCCTATATTCCTAATTTGTCCCTCCCCCCTCTTCTTTGGTATCCATAAGTTTGTTTTCTATATCTGTGAGTCTGTTTCTGTTTTGTAAATAAGTTCATTTGTACTATTTTTTAGATTCCACATAGAAATGATATCATATAATATTTTTCTCTGATTAATCTCACTTGGTATGATAATCTCTAGGTACATCAAAGGTGCTACAAATGCTATTATTTCATTCTTCTTTATGGTTGAGTAATATATATATATATATATATATACACACATATATATACATACACACACACACACACACACACACACACTCACACACACATACACACATCCATTCTTTACCCATTCATCTGTCAATGGACATTAGGTTGCTCCCATGTCTTGGCTATTGTAAATAATGCTGCTATGAACATTGGGGTGCATGTATCTTTTTGAATTAGAGTTTTCATCTTTTCCAGATATATGCCCAAGAGTGGGAATGCTGGATTACATGGTAACTCTATTTTTAGTTTCTTAAGGACTCTCCATACTGCTTTCCATACTGACTGAACCAATTTACATCCCTACCAACAGTGTAGGAGGGCTCCCTTTGCTCCAAACCCTCTTTAGCATTATTTGAAGACTTTTTCATGAGGACCATCCTAAACAGTGTAAGTTTTTGTATTTGCGTTTCTCGAATAATTAGTAGTTCTGATTTGCATTTCTCTAATAATTAATGATGTTGAGCATCTTTTCACGTGCCTGTGGGCCATATGTATGCCTTCTTTGGAGAAATGTCTGTTTAGCTCTTCTGCTCATTTTTTGATTGGGTTGTTGCTTTTTGATATTGAGTTGTATGAACTGTTTGTATATTTTGGACTTAAGCCCTTGTCAATAGAATTGTTTGCAAATATTGTCTCCCAGTCTGTAGGTTGACTTTTCATTTTGTTGATGGTTTCTTTTCCTGTGCAAAAGCCTGTAAGTTTGATTAAGCCCCATTTGTTTATTTTTCTTTTTATTTCTCTTGCCTTGGGAGACTGACCTGAGAAAACACTGGTACAATTTATGCCCAATAATGTTTTGCCCATCCTCTCTTGTAGGAGTATTACACTGCTATGTCTTATATTTAGGTCTTTAAGCCATTTTGAGTTTATTTTTGTGTGTGGTGTGAGGGCGTGTTCTAACTTCATTGATTTACATGAAGTTGTCCAGCCTTCCCATCACCATTTGCTGAAGAGACTGTCTTTTCCCCATTGTATATTCTTGCCTCCTTTTTCAAAGATTAATTGACTGTAAGTGTGTGGGTTTATTTCTAGGATCTCTATTCTGTTCTATTGATCCATATGTCTGTTTTTGTGCCATTACCACACAGTTTTGATTATTGTAGCTTTGTAGTATTGTATGACGTCTGGAAGGGTTATGCGTCCGGCTTTATTCTGTTTCCTCAGGATTGTTTTGGCAATTCTGGGTCTTTTGTACTTCCATATAAATTTTATGATTATTACAGCGTTTTAAATTGTTAGCTCATCTATTGCCATCTTTAATGACCCATTTTTAGGGTGTTGCTTTTCCTCAAACAATTGGTGTACATTTACATCCCTTTAATTGAAAATTTCTGCTTAACTGTCTGTGAATATGAACTCTCAAAAACAGTCTATGACTATGTTTCTGTGGTCTGTAAAATGTTCAGCCATTAGGGGTATAGGGAGTGTATAAACAGCTAATCATCTACATATGAATATTCTAATCCTCCTTGAGGGATCACTAACAGCTGGGCCAGTGAACTCCCTCTCTGATCCCACTACTCTGCCTTGATCTGGGAATAACAGCATTGGTGGGAAAGAAAGGATGAGACTGTTTATATGGCTTTTCTGAATCCAGTTGCCCATAAGTCATCCTAATTCCTGGATCCCCTCTGCTTCCTTCCTTGTTGGTTTGCTTGTTTGTTTGTTTCATCAAGCTGATAGTTCCTCTGAAATTCTTCTATAACATAAGCTTTCTGTTTTTCAGGGATTTGACAATTATCTAGTCAACAGACTAATATTCTGCTTTTCCAACACTTGTTCTATCATTTCAAGGGATTTGCAGACTGTGCAAGAGTAGCTGTATGTTCTCCATCTCCCATCCTGATCTAAAATGTAAATATATCTTTGACCTATTTTAATTTCACCTGCATTCTATCCTGTACTGCAACACTGAACATTTTACCCCCTTGTCTAGTGTGTATAAGTAGTAAAATATTTTCCTCAGGTTTACAGTCCATTGAGAAGTACATGGAATACATTTTAAAAAATAAAAACATAGAATGCTTTAAATTAAGTTTTCCAGTTAAATACAAATAAGAATCTCTTGGGTTAGATATTATCTTTTGGATGTATTTTCAGTGTTCCCCTTCCCATATCCACTTCTCTTTAGGTTGATAAAGATTTGGGTGTGGGTATAAGCATTTCAGTAGCAGCAGTAGAGAAAGGAGCACACGGTGCTCACATTGTCTTGTGGACCTAACCATGAATCTTTCAGTCTCTGAACTACTGAGAGATCAGTGTGACATGTTGTAACTGGCAATAGGTAATGCCATATTGCACCCATGTCTGAAGACTGTCACCCTCAACATTTACTTCTAGTTTAAACCAATGTGTAACATGGTCCATTTATTGTCACCACTGCCCTTTGCTGGCCCATCTGCCCTGTGGTTACCCACTTATTCCTTCACCTGGGCATGTGACTCTCTGGATCCCTTCAATATAATATGCAGAAAGGAGAGACCAGGAGATTACTCCAGGCTGTCTTGTTGACACCCATGTTGGTATGTGGCCACCCTCCATTGCAGTTTATTCACAGATCACCAAATAGATAGATAGATAGATCAACAGATAGATAAATAGATATATAGATAAATTTCTGCTTAATGCTTCTTCACAAAGTAAATACTGTGCTTTCCAACTCTGGTAAGTTTACCCAGAGAGAGGAATTCAGGACATGCATTTAGAGCTTCTTGCTTCCCCATATCCAATTCATTCTCAGACCGCAGTACACAGAACAAAAGGAGAGGGCTTTCCCCAACATCTTGTAGACAGCCTTTCCACTACATCATACCCTGAATTGTTGCCTCAGTTGGCTTTTAGTACTGAGTGGTCAAGTTGGTCCATTTTTGCTTTTGTAATGAGGCAAGTAGGGACTGAATGTTCCTCTGAATAGAAAATTTAGCTTCTCATTTCAAAGTATAATTCCCATTAGATTAAGATTAATAAAAAAACAAAACATGTGTAGTCCCAGCCCACTGTATTCCCAAAGTGCATTATTTCTGAAAGCACTACTAAGGAAAGCAGAAGAAGCAGGGTAAAATGCCTTTAGCTATGTGCCATGAAAGAGTTACCAGATTTATCAAATAAAAATATAAGATCTTCTCAATTAGAGAAATAAAGATTTGTCTTAATCTTCCCTAATACTTTAAAAACACATTAAGCAAGCTCATAAACAATTATTTTAAAAGACAGTTTGGCTAAAGGGTAAAAATGTTCTTGGTTCTAATCTGTCTCTGTTATCATCTAATTGAATAATATCTTACAGAGAAGAGAGGACTTTGGTTTCTTTACTACTAATTAAAAGGATTATAATCAGATTTTTTTTAAAGTTCTTTTGTATCTTTGAAATACTATGATTCAGCTGATTACTATAAATTGCATAGCATGCTGAATATAGATAAGTTTTAGGGAGCTATAAATATTTTTTTAAAAAAGCAGACTTTAGGTCAAAGTTACAGAAAAGCAAAAGGAATTTGCCATCAACCTTTCCGACCCTCCCTTCAATTGCCATCTGAATAGCACACTTCCTTTCCAGTCATCCCTTTGGACCAAAACTTTTGAACAGTCTTGACCAGAGTTACTTATTGTATCTTTCATTGGATGCTCTCATTTACATTTTCTAAAATAGCCCCAAAAGAACGTGTCAAAGAGACTATCTAATATTACATTAAAATGCCTTATCAGGCACATTAGGAAATTGATACTAATGGCACTTCTCTGGAGAGCTGGAACGGTGTTAATGGTCCAGCACTTGTCACCATTTTGGCAAAGTCTAAAATAGTTTCTAAAGGTCCCTATTGGAAACAAAATATGTTTTTAGAATTTTTCACAAGACTCTGCATTGCTTTTTTAATATATCATGCTTTCTCTATTTTGTAAAATATTCATCATGCAGAAGTTGTATAAAAATAAAAGATTTATACAAGATCAAGTCTTTAAAAATAAAAGAATGGCTTGTCAGAGACTTAACTTAAGTGACAAAACCTGAACTGATTTAAAAAAAATCTGAGTCTTATCACATAATACATCCTGAAAAGAGCTATCGAATTATAATGTCAAATGAAGTCCCTTTGCCCTAATAAAATGTCTGCTTTGTATAATCATCCACGAGTGAATTGGGACTTAATGTTTGGAAGTGAATAAAGAAAAAAAAAGTAGTCCTTTGTAGCTTTCATCTGCCATCAATGTACTTGTATAAATCTGCTGGCATTTCAGGATATGATATATCAGGTCAGCACTTGTCCAGTGAATAAAGTGCTCCCACAGTGCAAATTAGAGTTTTGGAAGCAGGGCTTCTCTTTCAATCCATTGGGGCATCATTTAGCACATTGAAGTGGCAGTTTATTAAATAGTATCCCTGTGGCCTACAAGAAAGAACATTCCTCCCACATTTCATAGGCTATTTTCTGGGACTAAAGGGATTTTATGATAAGACTTGGCTCATTTTAGTTACTTCTACTGAATAGGTTAGGATATAATAAAATACCAGAGTAATTATTGTCTATAAATTATAATCAATTATGTAAATGCTTTGCAGGGTAATTATTTTAAGGTCCTTCAAATTATTTATGGTACAGTTAATTAATATAGTAAGCCAAACTGAGTAATTAATAAGCTTTGTTAAAAGATGACCTAGGAATTCATGGAAAATCCAGATTCATGTTGGATTATGATGGCATCATACTAATTGGAAAGTACTAAATCATTTCTCAATTCCGTTTTACATATGATACATGCAGTCCTGATTAAGAGATATACTTAGAAGAAGGTACTGTTGTGTAAGTGGAAACAAATTTTCTAATTACATTATAATAAAAGATTGACTTCCTGACAAAGTGTCCAGTGTCTAATATTTTAGATAGAATTAGTAAAGTCATATTTAATTAACATGATATACTTTTATAAAATATATCTATAACTTACAAAGTTTTGTATACATCATCATTTGAGCAGACAAAAATCACATAAAGTATTATTTAACAATAAAGTATATTGTTGAGTGGACAGAGACTGAATTCAGAAAAGGAACCTTGCACACAGCAGAAGAAAAATAAATCAAGTTTGTCAGTGGAAATGAAAACGCAGATATTCTTTTTCTCTGAGAGAGAGAATCTACTACAATTTTCCCTAAAAAATCCAGTGGTGCTTTTTCGAAGTAAGTTTAAAAATCAGCAGATACCACATGATGCAATTGACAATCCTGGTTTTGCTTTTAAGTTTACTTGAATTTCAGGGGGAAAACAAAGTGAAAATAAACTAAATAAAGAACATTTTTAAAATATGTGTCTACCACAAAAGGTAATACTTCATAGTATGGATTAATTTGAACCCAGATCTTGCTGAGTTGTATTTTTTTTTACTTTAATATGTCTTATATTTGCTATTTTTGTTGTTGCTTTCAAATTTTACTGCATTATGATACAAATACATGATTTGTATGATACAGATAATGAAATACATTGAGACTTTTGAGGCCTTGTAAGTAAACTTGGAAAGAACATTTAGCAATTATGATAAACCTCTGTGTGTATATGGAGTAAAAGGGAGGTTAATTACACAGAATCCTCATGAAGTTACTGAATATTAGAGATAGAAGTGGTTCAGTATCCTTGTCTTGCAGATGAGATAACAAGCCTGAAAGTGACTCAATTAGGGTTCATGAGCTTTAGAGACGGATCTGCAAGTCATCTGAAGTCCAGTCTTAAGTTTTCAATACAGCTTCCTGGGTCATAAACTCTAACTGCAGAAATATTTGCAGACCCTGAGAACGCACAAAGAAATCATTATAGAAAATTTTAGCACATATATACTTAGCACACTCTTTAGATTTTTCATTACTTACAACACAAGTGATTTGACCACTTGAAGATTTAGTTTGCACAGTGAAATTGCAAAAGGATTTATACCAGTAGTATTGTTCAGTCATGGCCCTTGAGGTAATGAGTTATTTTTTTCATTATTTATTCCAAAATTTTACCACGCCTTTGGGGAAATTTAGGATTATTGCAAGAGGTCCTTGAATCCACAGACACGTATGCATTTACTTAAGGAAATGTTAGTGGATGTGCGAGTACTGTAAGAAGTGCAGAGACAGTACAATTACTTTCATGAGTTAACATCATGAGTTATAGTAACATATACATGTGTATACATACACATACGTGCACCCACATGTAAACACCCACACACATATATGCATAGGTAGTCTTGAAAGTTTTGAGAAATACTGAAATCTATAACTGCCATGTACTATAAGTGAGAATTTGCTCTATCGTTTTAGTTTTAATAACTTTGTCTTTTTCCCACTTACCAACATCTGTTATATTTTATATCTATTGTTTTAGTCACAGATTTCTGGCTTGCATCCTATATATTTGTAAATATACTTCAAAGATAGTGGCTGTCATGAGAAGAGTTCTGGATCAAGAGGCAGAAGATGTGAATTTGAATTCTGGAACTTTCAATTTTTGACCACAAGTCATCACTTAACTGTTTTTAACTTATTTTTTCACATCTGAAATTAGTTATAGTAATACCAGTCTATTCATGCATCTTGTCACATCCTTGTTACATCTTTACCACTGTTCCACATCTATATCACCTGGAAATTCCATACCCCCAGTTAGACTATAAATTACTCAAAATCAAGAACAATTTTTCAGTGTTTCCAGGCCAACCAGAGTAGCTACCTCATAGTTTGAGTCAGGAATTTATTGGTCAGATCTGAATAACTGGATATCGTTTGGGAAAGTATAAAGCACTTTGCCCATCAGGGTATTTCCATTTTGCCCCAACTACTCTTTTAGGACATACACTTCTTCAGAGCAGAGATGATTCACTGTGCTTTTTCTATCCGCCTCTCAATTTTGTACATGGACTTGGTAGTAGATATTAAATAAAGTATTTTTTGTAAGTAAGTGAATTTTTATGCATCTAGCACTTGTGTCTCAAGTTGATTCCATGTAAAACAAACCTATTAACTCAGTGTATCTCTTCAACAGCTCTCCTTTAAGTAACATAGTTTTATTAACGTATTTTACTGAAGAAAATCTGCCAAGATGCCCAATACGTACCTAAATTCATGAGCTGAAAACACACACAACCTAAATTTAAAGCCAGGTTTTGTGACTCCTACTTTAAATTCTTTTTAAGGATGAGACTCTGCATATTCCCCCACAGAAAACATACACGGGTCATATTTGCTTCTCTGAAATTCTGGCCTAAGGAAATGCCATATGTTGACTCATATGTCAGAAACAACTTCCTTATTAAAAATTTTAATGTTGAATGTGAAGGTCAAGTCATTTTCCTTCCATGTATAACTAAATGTGTGTCAAGACAATTTTTGCGTTTGTTTACATTAGACTGGCCACTCCTCTCCCTCAGTTCCCAGGACACCTGTAAAAGGATTTCAAAGGCTACAAGTAGAAAATACATTTTGGTGTCCAGTTGCTACCCTTTGCTTCAATTCAGTTGGCATTGAGGATTCAGGCAGCAGCTGTGTCCCTTGGTACTTCCAGGTACTAAATACAAAGAGAACAGACACAATTTTCCATGACTGTTGAATTCAAGAATTCGTGCCATTTACATATGTCACAAATATCGTGTTTTAAAACCCCATGCCAGTACAAGTCTTGTGTTCTAATACATTTGGCTTTTTTGATATCTAAGTAATTTCAAATTCTGTTCTGACTCAAAAGGAGCGCAGAAACTCATCTACCTCCCCCAACATCCCTCCTAAATACATTTACGCCTCTGAATATGCTAAACCGGACCTTAAATTTGCTGCCTATGTATATGAGAATGGAAACCAGATGTCCACTGATAATGGTGTTGCTGATGCCGACACTTTGCTAAATGAAAATTCTTGCAGTGCTGCTGAAGCAGCAGAAAACGTAACGTCTCTTATTTGAATGAGTTTTACCTTTTTGTCTGGAAATTCTGTAGAGCTGAGTAAACTCACAGAGAGATAGAAGTATTCCGGGGCTCAGGAAGACTATAAATAGTTGCATAACAGAATTGAAATTATTCTGATGTGGGGTTATGCAACTTCTCATTCTCTAAGATGACGGCCAAGCAAAGGGTATATAACAAGGTAGACCAACATTAGGAAAGGTATTAGTCAAGGCGTGCTGTAATTTCCTTTGGCCATTGGACTATTTTTTTTTTAATTGTTAAAACAGATATTTAAAATGCTTTATACATCCTGTGAAATACATGGCATGCTGAATCATTTTGACCTTTCTGAATTCATCTCAGCTGGCCAGTCATTTTAGATTCTGCAACAGGTTACTGTATTTTTTTAAATAGGAAGAGAAGGGAATGGTAAACTCAAAATCTTGCTTAGACTATTGAAAAGGTCAACAAACTACTGTGGAGGAATTTAAAAATGAGACAACTGAAATCTGATACCTCGTTTTTGCGACAAAGATGTTTGCAAGAATCGAAAATGTCGCAACATGAAGTCAATTTTCAGGAAGAGACTGGGACCCCGCGCAGACAGAATCCATCCTCACCATGCCATGAGCCTGTGATCTCAACTTTCTGATTAAAGAGCTCCCTGCTTTAAAAAAGCAGCTTTTTTCTGGTCTTTTGTAATTTTTAGGAAAGATGTATTCTGTGAGAACACAGAAGAGAAAGGAGCAAAATTCAATGGTTCTGTATCTGATAATCTCTGGAGACATTTTTAATTGTCACAGCTGGGGTTGGAGGTGCTACAGGCACAGTGGAGAGAGGCCAGGTACACTGCTTAAACATCTTACAATGTACAAATCGGCTCTCTACAACAAAGAATGATCTATCCCCAAATGCTGATAGTTCTGCTATTGAGAAACACAGAGCTACAGTAATGTATAGTTTAGCAATATTTTGATCAATTATATGGCCCTGCATCATGAGAACTCCTATTATGTTAAGTTTGAGTCTAGCAAAATCCTTTATATATGGAGGGTGCACAATAAATGTTTATTAGTGCTGCAGTTTTTATATAAAAGTAGAAAATGCATATAACCAAGAATACACATTCAGGTTTTATAAGCCATGCTTTATGAATTACTTTTGAAACAGCTCTTGTAAAACTACTGTTTTCCCCTTAAATCTGTAAAGTAAAATATTTAATAATTAATGGGCAGGAGGCCAGACTACCAGGTAGCATTGGCGTAAGTGGAGTTTATAGTGAAAATAGAAAGGAAAAAGACAGGGAACTAGACACAACAGACATAAAGCACTTATACCATGCCAGACTATGCGTTTCGTGACACCTCCAATCTATTGTCCTACTGCCACCAAACCCAGCTTCCCGAAAGGGAGAACCAGTCATGCTACCACTTGACTCAATCGTTCAGTGGCTCAACAGAGCCCTGAAAAGAGGTCAGAAAACTTTTCCTGTAAAGACTTGAACAGTAAATATTTTCAGCTTTTCAGAACATGTGGTCTCTTGCAACAATGACTCAACTCTGCAGTTACAGCATAAAAGCAATCATTAGACAACTCGTAAACAAATGATATGGCTGTGTCTCTGTAAACTTCTTACCAAAAGAGGCGAGGCTAGGTTTGATATGAGGGCCATAGTTTGAAGCAACTCTGAACTAAATACCAAAATCTTTTCTATGATACTTATTTTGCCCTTTTCAGTTCTTTGGCTTTATCTCAAATGTCTTTTTTTTTTTCCTCCAAAAATACATGTATCCTGTGCTCCAAGAATACAAAGCTGTTAATATTTCTTTGACCACATCAGATTGTTCTTTGCTTTGTGAACTCACAGTGCACCATCACCTGGTAATTGCTCAGGTGTTTGGTCAAAGGTATTCCTACTGAACACTTGGATGAAGCATCACCTTTAAAGCCTTTCCCATCCCCTCCCTCTTGACCCTTTTTCATAGGCTTGATCTCTCTCTGCTGTGCCTCAGTGTACCCTGGATGGATTGTTACTATCTAACTTTAACTACACAACTGACATGTAATTATATATCTCCCCTACACTAGAAATGGTCAAGAAGTGTAAGTAACTAGAACATAACCCCTTGCCTCAACAACACAGACATCTAATGATCGCTTTCGGTACAAAATATATTTTAGCTCAACTTAGATGTGAAAACAATTTTCTGCCAAGGTAGGTTTCTATTGAGTTTTATAATATATAATCATACACAAAATATAGCATCCCTTAAGCTATGTCGTAAAACTAATATATGTAAACCATGGTTAGTCACAATATAAGCAGTTCAGCATTAAGATAATCAAAGTGTTATTTAAAAAATAGAAATCATAGAGACACAGCAGATGAAGATCATGGAAACACACTTTAAAAATCTTAAATAAATAATAAAAAATGGGAAAAATAAAACTCAGAATTATAGTTTAAGGAAGGGAAGGCAAACACTAAAACTAACCATTGGTCCAAGATATTCTCAAGCGGCCAGGTACAGCATTTGGAAGAAAAGTAGCAATCCTTTATTTCCCATTACAATCACAATCACCTTGCCCCTTTACCAACTCACAAATCAGTCTTTTCATCTTACCAGTAAACTGCCACTTCTGTAGCCATGGAAACATTCTAAGTCTCTCACCACGAAAGAAGGGATGCCTCTGAATATACCTTACCTTAATATTCTGGGGACTTTTGAGACTCTTATCACACTGCTTCTGCATTGGATTATCAAGCAGAGATCTAACAGGTCTCCAATTAAAGCAGATCTTAAGGCGGAAACCTGACTTTGTCATTTATTTTAATTATTTGGGATGTGCATTCTCGTTTCTTTTGCTTGTTTGCATTTGTTTGAATTGAAAAGCGTAACTATTGGTAATGTTCTGAGAGGCACGTTTAGAATGTAGCTCTGTAGTGAAGAGCCCTCACCTTCCTGTGCCTGACTTCAAACCATTTAGCAAACAAACGTCTGTTCAGGGAAGAGCTTAAAACTGACGAAGGCAGCAGAGGGTCTGACTGAAGAAGGGAGCTTGTTGGAGGTAAATATGTAACTCTTGGGAAAGTGAGAAATAAAAGAAGAAAGTAGCAGGCCACCAAATGTTTAAAAGTGTAACCCCCGCTGGGCGTGAGAGAGCATTTAGTGATGTGCTCAGATTTGCTGTAACTATGAGAAATGGAACGAAGTTAGAGAAAAGACATTTTGGATGGAATACATGAAAAAGTTCCTGACAGCGAAACTGCTGGATTAGGGAATTATCCCTCAGGGGAAGTGGCAGAAGTCACATCACTTGAATGGCTGAAATCAAGAGAGACAAAACACTACTGAAAGTTATTTATTTGTTGATTCTGCATAGCAATTGTTACAGTCCCTAAGGGAAGTGTTCTATCAAATAGATGAGATTTCTGAGGTTCTCTTCAGTTGTTCTGAGTTTCCGTTTCCCAAACTTTATACCCAGATAACAACAAAAAAATGTGTGTTTTATATCTTATTTCCTATGTAGTTATATTTTAATAATAGCAATGTTATTCTAGACAAAATGTTTTTGGATGTTCTATAAATGCTATGCTCTTTATTTTGTTCCGCTTTATGTGGGGAAAAAATGAAATTTGGTATCATAGCACCTGGGATTTATATCCTTGCCTCAATGCATTAATGTATATACTCAAGCCGCTAAGTCCCTCTGAGGCTTAGGTTCTGAATTCATAACATGGTGCTCAAAAATGATGTAATTTCTGTTAAGTGTTGAGTGAATGACAAAACAATATAAAAACATCATGTGGTAAAGGCTAATTCCATACTGTAGTTAACACTGTTTTTCACCTTCACATTTGAGATTACCATCTCATTTTAAACTGATTCTACAGTGAAGTTTCTTGACCTGGGCTAATACAGCACACTCTGTCTCAGAGTTAGTATTGTGCCTAGCCATACTAAGAGAAGAGGGCACTGGTAATAAAACTCAGTGAAACTCATCCAGAATTGGGTCATCGCTTTAGTGCCTACAGGAGCAGAGCTTTCTGACTCAGTTGGGTAGTTACAGATGTGTGTGTGTGTATGTGTGTGTACAAATACATGCATAACTCACAGCCTTCTTTAACTTCACAAATCACTAGGTTTTCCAAAAAGTGTTGGACTATGTTTTGCAAGTCCTCTCAATTTAAAGATGGGGAAACCTACCTAGAGATTGTTCTGAACATGCCCTTCTTATCAAGTTCTACCTGGAGGAGCAGTGATTCTTCAACAGAGATAGGACAAGTTGTTCCTCAAACAAAATGGCAGGGGGGGAAAAACATGCCTAAGTTCATACATATTATTGAGTGCCTCATAATGCAACTATAAAACTCTACAAACCTATTTGGGGTAATTCTAAAGCGAAAGCCAAGTGCAGACCAACAGGAACTGTGATAACAACATCATTTGGCTAATGTGCTGTTTATGTATACAAAATGCTTTGCAAATGGTAAGGGGAAAATCACCAGCAAAATAGTTTCTTAGAGCATCTTAGTTTTCTAAAGCCATACTTATCTAAAATTGTAACAAAGAACAGCAGGAGGTGGGTGACAATGAAGTCAGTACAAAATGAACGAAGTTTCAGCCAAATGTCAAAATATAAGGAAGGAATTTCTGAGGCAAAAGAAAAAAAATTGTATTGGGAAATGGGAATACAGTAGTTTTATAGAGATCTGGAACTTTAAATTATTCAGAACTGGTACAATCAAAACTAAAACACGTGCACATGTACCATCTGCTTGCCTCCAAAGTGGAGTCTTTGGAGAATTAGTTTCAGCTGCCAGAGTTGCACGAGAGAAAACTGGTCTCTAGTTTATCCGAATCATTACTTGAAAACAGGAACTCAAGAACAGAGAAGAGACTTGGGCCGTCTGGCTCTGTCTCCATGGAGAGATATTCCCTAGAGACTTGAGCAGCTGCGGAAAAATACGAAGATAGGTACAGAGAAAAGAGGCGCAGCCTGCAAAGTCAAATTTAGTCTAGGAGAAGTGTTTTTGGTTCAGAACGTGTTTTAGAGTAGTTATTAGTATTTAAACAGATTTAAACTGCCTCATTTTTTTTCCTAGAGGTAAACTAAGTTTTCTAGTAATATTAGATCATGCTTTTTAAGTCATGCTTAGGCCAGACATTTATTTTTACTCCTCTTCTACTAGCAAGGAAGTAGAATCTAGCATTTTCTGGCCACATCGGAAAGTGAGGAATCAATACACCCGGGAGCTATGAAGTCCCAGTTTGTAGTGAGTATTTAACAGCCCTAGTCCTTTCAGTTGTGACATTAATGGACATGTCTATCTGTTCAGCCTCTGCTTACAGAATAAGCCAATCAAGAAATAATTATTGTGCTTCTACAAGTGAAAGACTATAAAGGAGCATGATTTATAGCTTGTAATTTTAAGAATTTTAAAATCTAAATAGTAGAAATTGAATATACAAGTTTTAAAATTTAAATAACCATGCAACAGATTAGCATCAATTCAGAAGATATCAAAAGACAATGTATGACAAATTATCAGGCAAATCTACATGTTATAGGCCCTGCATGTTCAAAAAAAGATGAAATCATGCCAGTTATAGTGGACATAAAAGACTTCCTAGGGATCAAATTTGAACTGAGTTTATGAAGAAGGTAACAACAGTGAAAATAAACTGTGGGTAATTCAAAAATGGGAAAAAGACTGGCTTTATTCACTAAGGAATATGGCAGAGTAAGTAAAAATAAATGAATGGATGGATAGATGGATGGATGCATGAGTGAATAAACAGATATTACTTTTTCAAATCGATCAGCTCCTTTAGGTAAGACATATAAATGTTGAATAAAATTTATCTTTGAAAATCCAGACTATTCACACTCTTGTGTCATATGACTGGCAAATAACGATATCAAACATATACATTCACACTCACATTGAAAGTCTTTTTCAAGAATGGAACTGAAAGGTAAGTTCTCTCACAAATTAGTATATTTACTAAAATATCATTTCAAGTAAATTGAGATATTAAACATTAAATTATTCTTGAAACTATATCCAGCTTAAGTAACAGAGACTCTAAGAATATGGACTTCAGTGCATAAAAAACAGTTTCTGATCTCAGTAAATAATATAATTAATACACCAGTATTTTTTTATACTCTCTTCCAGTTGGGAAATTTATATTTGGGAAAATAAAATGATATATTTAGTAGTAATAATTAAAAGCCTAAAGAGTTACAAACACACAGAATCTCCAGGTTCATAATTGTAATTGCTCTTATGAACTGTATGTTTCTTGCATAAGATCTCCAAAAATTATTTAGGGAAGCATTAGTTACAGGTGATTTTTAAGTAAGATATATTTTAGAAAACTCTTCAATACATGAACCTGAATTTGAATCACTGATAAGGTTTAAAAGATATAGAACTTGAACTCGTTTTTTTAAAATTTTATTTTAGATCTTTTTTTTTTTTTACATAGATATTGTATCAGTGATGAGTAGTGCACTAGAAATGAAAGTGCCAACCTTTCTCTCTACACTTGCCATCAACGTCAATGTGAAGATTTAATGTTCATAAAAGTTAGGTCTAATTATACCTGTCTTGAAAATCATCAAGAGTATTGAACATGACCTTTAAAAAGAAACAACTTAGTCTTTGAATGTTACTTTACATACCCTCAAAACTCTGAATTACATGAATATTGTACATACAGGAAATCTGATTTTGTTCCCAACCTACAACCATCTACCTTTTCTACATCCCAGGATTACTAAACAACATTTTTATTTCTGGTGGCACAAACCAGTTTTTCCATTGGTGAATGTCCAATTCCTACCACCACCTGTGTAGGAAAATTATATCATAGGGACTTTAAGCCTATCAAAAGTTATGGGATTGTAATATAGGCTTGATGTAAAAGAAAATTAGTTGGCCATAGGCGGGAACTCAGACCAGATGGGACAATGGCCTCTTACAATATGGCAATTCCCCTTGGCCTTTGTTCTACCAAACAGACAGTTATCCCAACACAAGCCACTACAATGGTAAAGCAGAGACAGGAGGAGGTTTCAATCATCTTAAAGCCCTGTGGAATCCTTCAGAAAAATTCTGTTTCTTCAAAATAAAATAAAAAGTGCCTTTGATTTTCTTAAGCTCCTTCCAGTTTTACAGAAATATTAATATGTAACATTTGCCTTCATTACAGTCATTAGATAAATGCCAACTTAGTGTTGGAAGAAATGCCTTTTCAGCTGAAATGGAGCCAAGTTGTCTTAGTTAGTTATGTTAAAGAGAATCAAAAATTAATCAGTCTACTATTAGGGCACAGCTGTTTTTTGAAATGTTTCTTTGATTTTCAAGAGTTTATGCTTTAAAGAGTTATTATTAAACATAATGGTTAAGTCTAGAAGTTGAGAGCAAAGCATACTTTAAGCAAGCTGGCACTCACAGGAGAGCAATAACAGCTCCTTCCTTCCAGTTATGACCTTTGAGCAAGTCCTTTCTCATTGCCAGATCCACCAAACGGAGATACTATTTTATGATGAAACAGAAGCCTAGAGGAATCAGGATACACTGAGGGAACTCAAAAGTTAGCTATGTCGGTTTTCCAAAGTTCAAAACCTGCAGGAAATAATTCTACACTCCTAAGTTATTATTAAAATAACAAAATTCATTAGCTGAATGTAATGACATAGTAGTAGTCTTCAAACCAACAATAAATACCTTTTCATAAGCGCTGTGTTTAACTTAATAGCCCTTTTAGCTCAAAGGCAAAGGTTTGTGTCATCCTTAACTGAAGCACACTTATACTGTCTCTTGCTGAGCAGCTAAGAGCAGGTTAATGCACTGCCACAATGGTATATTTTTTAAAACTTTTTTCCCCCCTCTCAAATGGTTGAAGATAGCATTTGCATCAATGTCATGACACATGGTATAATTGGAGGGTTCTGGGCCATGAATACATATCAAGCTGTTAGACTCTTGATATTTGCTTAAACAGTGTGGGTACTAGAAGCAGAACAGATGCCCTCGTTTCAATGCCAACGCATCACTCCGTCCCCTCAAGCTGCCTTTTGTAATTGTCAGTTCAGTATCCGTATCAGGGTCAGAAACTGTAGAGTTCATTACAGATTTCTTTCCTCCTAATAACCAAGAGTGGAAAAAGGCACGCCTGATTTATTAATTGTTCCACTGTTTAGTCTCCCATTTTAAACTAGATTACTCTTTTCAAAAGCTACACCTATGTCTTTAATATTTATAGCTCAGCATTCGCTACTACATATTGCCTGCAGCGTAAGGTTTTAACATTTTTCACAGCAAGAAACAAAGGTACAAAGGGAACTAGGTGTTGCCCAAAGGAAATGTAAACTGTTCTTTTAACCCTTGAGCAGGTGCATATAAGCATATAATAATTACACTTAAACTTTGTAATTCAACCAATAAATAATTATGCATTTTTATCCTCTTAAATAAACACACCTTTGTCTGCCCTTAATATTTCTGGGTATAGACACTAACAACTAGAATAAGCAAAGATAAAAATATTTATTGCACAGACAGAACCCATAAGGTTCACTGAAACAACAAACTTCCCCTGACATGCGTCTGTCACTGTTGAGTGTTCATATGCATTATCTCATCTGTATCTCATAACGAGCCAGTACAGTTTTAGCATGTATTTTACAAATGAATAAACGGAGACTTAGAAGTTAGGTTTCTGATTGTCAGAGGTTCAGTAAGTGTCAGAGCTAGAGTGTAAACCCAACTTAGTTTCACACAGTGTCCGTGCTGGTAATTAACCAACACTGCTTTGTGACAAGGACATGTTCCCAGACTAGGAATCATGTTATACAGATTCCTGGACCAAACCAACTCATCATGGGTCTTCGTAAAATCACTTTCCCTGAGTGTTTTTCAGAATCTATGTTTGTAAAATAATGAGGTTGGGCTGAATGATCCCTTGGGTCCCATCAATTCTAAAATCCTGTGATGCTATAATAAACTAAACCAATCTTATAAGATCTAATTCACCTATTTTCCTTTCATTCAAAATATGATTTACTTAAAGTCCCATATTCCATTGTGGAATACTATACTCCAAAGTAATGTATTTCCACGCCCTGCTCAGTGCAATTTGAACACTTCATAAGAAGTCACAAAAGCAAACATTTCTGGGTCAGCAGCAGTGGTTGCAAAATCAAATAAGATGCTGAAGTCCATAGAATTCTAAGGGTAAGCATCCAAATGCCAGTTAACAGCTTACTGAGCAAGAATTTCTAAGATTATACTGAAGAATTTAGAAAAATAATTTTGCCATATGAAAATGCTTTCGTCTTTTCTTCTCCATCAGAACAAAGTGCTCGTACTCATATCTAGCTAATACTATTCACATAAGTATTCACATAGTATTCACATAAGTATTTATTCACATAAAGTGAGATACCTCTGTGTGTGTGTGTGTGTGTGTGTGTGTGTGTACTTTATCCAAAGTTATCCAAATATATGTATTTAATATTTTGGTTCACTGTTTTCTGGAGAAAAAGGAGAAAGTGAGGTAGGATATTGTGAATATTAAATTGTTCTTTCTCGTATTAATATCCGATACGTTAAAGCTTATATTTAAAAAGGTTTTATGTAATATTTTAAGTCACAAATTCTGCAGTGAGCAAGAAGTATAAAATGAAGGAAAAGCCCATCGGTTTCAAATTTGGGGAAGCAATTTCAAATTTCTGCTGATACTTCCTCCTATAATTACATGACTAGCAAAGAATGTTAATTTTTTTAATATTTTTATTCTTTTAAAACATTTAGTCCTTATCTGTCCCCCATAATACATCTTATGAATCACAATTTAGAAGAATGAAATACTATTTTCATTTACTGAATATATTTTATATATTATCATCCTGTACATTTTTTTTTTTTCAGAAGAGAGTACTGAGAAAAAGACAAGGAGAAAAGAAGGAAATGTTTCCAAAAGAAAATGAAAAAGTGTAGAAAATATTTTGGTTCCTCTAGAGGAGGTGTCATAGGTACTTTTTTTTTTTTTTTTTTTTGAAGAAAGTCCTTGAAAGCACCTTGGATGCTACTATCCCTAGAAACACTGCGTGGGTATGTGTCCCTTTTGGTCTATTGGGAGAAAAGCTACTGAGCTCTCAGAGAGAGGACAGAAACCTAGTAATTAGTTGAGCATGCACTGGGTCATTTTGGTAAGACATTAGGGACTGTGATTAGGCCCTGACTCTAAATAAAACATGGGCCTATGGATTCATTGTAAGAATGTCACTATTTCACAGGACTTATTGTGAGGATTAAAAGGGTTAATATATATAAGAGCCCAGCACAGTGCTGGTATAACAGCGAGTGCTATATAAAAGGAGATTAATAAGAGGAGAAGAATTGAAGAGATGGGAGGAGGACTTCTGGGGGTGGAAACAGAATTTTAATAAAATCTGGGAACTTAATTGTGAAATAATTCCACCCCTGTCCTGAAAAATTTAGAGCTTATTAAATAAGTGAGAAGAGTTATTAAATACAGAGTGAGAAGGTAAATAACAGTGTTAAATATGGGGTAATATGGGAGGTATCCTCAATCTAGGTTTAGGGAATCAGGAGACACTCCCCCCTTCTCTATATGTAAATACATAGATACATTTTTATGTGTTATATGTACATACATACTAAATTTTTATTTATCCACTCATCCATTGACTGGCACTTGAGTTGCTTCCACATTTTGGATATTGTAAATAGTGCTGCTGTGAGCATGGTTGTACAAACACCTTTTCAAAGCCTTTCTTTATTCCTGTGGGCATATACAGAGAAGTAGAACAGCTGAATCATACGGTAATTCTGTTTTTAATTTTTTTGAGAAAGGGCCATAGTTTTCCCTAGTGGTTCTACCAATTCAAATCCATACTTTAAATGCATGAGGATTTAAATTTCTCCACGTCCTTACCAACATGTCATTTTCTATTTTTTAAATATTATTACTACTTTGTTTTATTTTTGATAATAGCTATCCTAATTGGTGTGAAGTGGTATCTCATTGTGGTTTTGGTTAACTTTCCTAGATGATTAGTGATGCTGATCTCTTTTCATGTGTTCTTGGCCATTTTTAATATCTTCTCTGGAAAAATATTTAAGTTCTTGTCCATTTTCCAAATAGGCTGTTTTTGTTGTTGTTGAGTTGCACTAGTTTTTTATATACATATATTATATATGATGGATATTAACTCTGTCTCATGTAAGGCTTGCAGATATTTTCTCCCATTTAATGGGTTTCCTTTCCACTTTGTTTAT